>NW_024097690.1:0-600000 GCF_016545835.1 Crotalus tigris
AATTTATTGTTTAGTCTAACCTTAAAACCACTCAGTCCCCCCTCCCAATACTGTGGCAACCGAAAACGAAGCAAAAATTGCTTCAGCCAAGATCATTGCAGTGTTGACAATAGATTCTTTCTGGGAAAAAAAATCTGAATGAAACTGAAAGGGACAAATACATTCATTTTTAATACAAATTTCTATCCTGTATTATATTCTTCTAATTTATATCCTGTATGGTTCTCACTCCTCCTCTTCCTCCTCCTCCTTACAGAATGTTCAGCATTTGCAAGTTGCTTTGCTACGAACTTAAACAGTGTCTTATTTCTATTAGTCAGGGTTTTTTTTCTTTTCAGTGTTATAATCTTAGTAGATGGATAAGTAGCCACAGTTGCAAAGATCACAGACAGAGTACAAGTCAGAACATTTATCATCATTGTTATTTCTAGGGTGCCCATTTTTCTCACTGCCAAAATGCTACAATTTAGACACACATTTTCTCAAGATAGACTCCCCAAACCTTGGATTCTTGCTTGTAGTCTAGTTTCCTTTAATAGCTATAGCCACAGCATATTTACTCGAAATTGATTTTTTTTCCCCTCCCAAATGCTTGTCTGTGAATTGGGCTATAGTCTCTCATTTGTTGAGAATGTGGGAGGCAAGAAGAGAGGCAGAAGGAGGCAATGAAAGCTGAAAATAATGAAAGCAAATGAATGAAGGAGATGGAAAAGAAGGTGAAATCACCTCCATTGCTTCTGTCTGTAGGTCCACCAGGAATGAGTGAAGAATCTTTAAAATCAAATTTCATTATGATATGGAAAATATCCATGGCTGAATACGTTTACCCTCACCCCATGTGGTTTGTATTTTCATTGTTACTCCTCCTTGGATATAAATGGATGATTACTGGAAAAATGAACAAGATTAAAAATCCCAAGTATACTAATCAAGAAGTAAATCACCTAAAGTAATAGAGACTTTTGCATAGAATATGCTTACAGGCTGCTATTTGTTTTGCTACTCAGGGCAAACATTTCCTTTGCTTTGAAATAAAAGGAAAAACAGCCTTTGATTTAGTCACCTGTGAGATGGGTAGCAAATACATTTGAAAGATAGATGAGAGAGAGAGAGAGAGAGAGAGAGAGAAAGAGAGAGAGAGAGAGAGAGAGAGAGAGAGAGAGAATTTTTTTCTCCAGTTCCCAAGGTATCTCTACTACCACCAAGAGAAAGCTGGATTAAATAAATTCATCCCAATGACAATTTCAGCCTATCTAGGACAAAGAGCCTCTGAACTATGATTTATTACACCATAAACATCCATGGCCTTGCACATCCCAACTCTATTGCACTTGCAGTTCTATCCTTTTATTTATTTGTTGCTGATTCCATTGCAAATATTGGAATATTTATATGTGTATGCGAATATATGCACATATGTATGCATATGAGAAAAAGAGAATGGTTTATGAATGTTTATGCAAATTAGTTAATTTTACAAAAGTGCTGCCTTATTCAATACTCCCTTTTTAGACTATTCTCTCAATATGCCACACATATACCAAAGTGCCTCCTACACTAATCTTTATTGGCAGAATCCAGCATGGTCACATGGAGATAGTAAGAAAACTGGGGAGAATTCAAGAGTTTTGGCTTTGCTTTCAATGCCATTCTATTTAGCAATACCAATAGCACTTATACTTCTATACCACTTCACAGTGCTTTACATCTCTAAGTAGTTTAGAGAGTCAGAATATTGTCCCCAACAATATGAGTCCTCATTTTACCAAACTCAGAAGGATGGAAGGCTGAGTCAAACTTGAAGCGGTCAGGGACCAGGAACTCCATTGCTAGATGATGCAGATGTAAAGCACAATGTCATGTGACTGTATCACTTAGCAATGGCAATTCCAGAAGTCTTGGTTGCTGTCATTAGGTGAGGACTATGTGAGTTGTTAAGTGAGGGCCTCATATGATACTTACTTCTGATTTCCTGCCAGCTTTCCCAATGAATATGTCTGTGGAAAGCCAGTAAGGAATGTCAAAAACTAGAATCACATGATCACAACTCATTGCAACATCAATGAGCTGGTACCAAGTACCTGGAATGTGATCACATGACCACGGGGAGTCTGCAGTAGCTGGAACTCTGAGGACCAGTCATAAGTCCCCCTCATTCAGCACTGTCATAAGTTTGAATGGTCACTGAACAAATGACCATAACTCAAGGACTATCTGTACTTTTAAATGTATAAGTGTGTACAATGCAGATTATTAGTAATATGAGGAGGAGTATGGGAGAGGCAAGCTGATAGATAGTTTCTCTGTTGTGCAGTTCTTGCAAATAACTAAACAAGCTCAGAAAGCATGTTTGATGCAGCTATATAAACATGTTCAGCCAATTCATCAGCTCAAGGGCTGATAGAATGACTTATAATAACAAATTAAAATGTATTGATCAAGGTGTTAAAAAACAGGGCAAAAATTAGACAGTGGTTATATAAACAAGTTCTAAAATAACCAAGCTTTTTCATTAGAAGAGCAAGTTTATTTTGCTCTTCTGAAAGAAATAAACTTGCATTATTTTTTTAAAAAAGGTCAAAATTTATGGAGATTACTTTCCCCAGAGCTACATTTGTCTTTATCCATTTTGCTTTTCACAAGGCTGTAAAGAATATGTTTTCCTAGTGTGCCTGTTGTCTAAATTGATCATGGATGCCATTATAAATGTGTCTAATTCTACTTTGCTTTTAAACCTTTCTTTTTATTATGTTCTACTGTCTTATTTCTGCTTTGCTGTGAATGACATCAAGTTCTCCATAGCTGAGATAGACTACCAATATTTTAAATAGATAAGCAATTAGAGATTTATAGCTCGAACACAAATAGATGTGAACTCCCTTTATTTAGATATGTTGTACAATGCATTGTTTGGGAAGTTTTAATTTGACTTCCAGGGAAGTAATGGTAATATGTAGATCAGAGGTCTTCAAACTTGGCCTTTTTATGACTTGTGGCTGGCTGAGGAATTCTGGGAGTTGAAGTCCACAAGTCATAAAAGGGCCAAGTTTGAAGACCCCTGATGTAGATGATTCTGTGGAGAAAGGAGCCAATAGCCACAGTGGAAAAAGTAATTGGCGAATGGATTGGCTCTTTAGAATTCTACTCTGGAGAAAGGAAAGGGCCAGCATCATCTACAAGTGGTCCCTACATAGACTTTCCATGAGGACATCTTGATAGGTTTTACAACTCTGAGTCATCTCACCTAGGCCACAAATTGATGCCTTCAAATGAATACTGATTTTGCATATTTAACCACCTTGGGAAATTGCTTGTTAATGGCTTTTTGGATGTTAAGAACTGTTAAAAGGACAAATGTCATTATATCAGATACATTTCTGTTTATCCTTGATGAAAGAAGATATAGGTTTGAGGACTTTAAAAATTATTTTGAATAAACTGCAAAATGGTGACTAGAACATTGATTTTGGAAAGTTATAAACAAATTAAGGGGAAAGACTATTTGAAAGAATATTTCCTATGGGTTGTTAAAAAATTTCACATGAAGATTAGTAAAGTAACTGTAAGAAATTGTCCCATTGTAAAGTATTTTTGATTATATAAAAAACAATGATATCTACTATAAAATGGATGTAAAAGAGCTACAGAAGAGGAATAGATCTTTACTGGACAAAATAGAGACTGATTTGACTGGGGGTCTGAAAATGAGTTTAAAAATGTCTGATTAGATGAATGTCAAGGAAAAAGATGCCATCCTGGATTTACAAATGAAACAAGCTGATATCTTAATAAAGTGGATATACAGATAATCAATCAGAAGAGTGACTTAGACATGTTTCTTATCTTGGATTTACAAAAAAGGTATTTTACCCTAATAAAGGATTTTCTGGGAGGACACAAAGAAAAAATGATAAGAAATCAACATGTGGGAGATTACTTGAAGGGATTAAAAATCGAGCTTTTTAAAAGTAAATGGAAAGAATATAAAGTGAATTTATTTTATCAAGATTAAAATATATACATTGTTGTTTCTGGTAGCCCTTAATAGACTTTTTATTTTAACAAGTACCAAATTACGAAGCTTTAAAAGTTTGTTTATGTTTGTTTACAGATAAAAAACTAGATAGGAGAAGAGATTTATTTTGCTATATTTTTAGAGAACTTCATAAGTTACTTTGGTAAAAGTAAAGAAATAGAAAACTGATTTATTTGATTAAGTTTAAAATATGCATGTTATTATTCATGGTACCTCTCTTAATGGACTTCTGCTGATTAGGACAGAATGACAAGATTTTATAATTTGTCTATTGATAAGAGATGAGGTATGGAAAGAAGAAATATTTTACTGAAATATGAGAGAATGTGATAAGTTACTAATGTTAGTACTTTTCTAGAGGAAGAAGTAAGTCATTTCTTTATACATCTTTTTTCTTTTATTTTTTTCATTTTCTCTGCATTTCTTTTTTTACTTTTCATATTCTAAGCTTACAGTAGTTTTTTATCTTTGTGTTTATAAACACTAATAAAATTATTACAAAAATAAGTTTTAATTTGTTTTCCTCCATTGAGCAGAAAATTGGATTTGACTTTCTGTATGGTCCTATCTCTGTGGTTCTACCACACACTCATAAAAAACACCCCCAAACAAAAAACAAACAAACAAGGGAATGGATGACAGGACATAATCACAAACTACAGGTAATCTACTTCTGGTGTAAACCTATCAGATAGTGACATGAGTCAGAACAGAAGTTATTTTTCCCAGGTGTAAAATAAACACAGTAGTCCTAGAAGCAATGCATCTCTTTGTTGGGAGAGGTTGCCCCCTCTCAATCAATCTGTACATTCACCATGGCCAACTCTCTGTTAGACAACTTGTCGCAGGACAATTCAACAGTTCAATTTAATAATTTAAAATAATTTTTAAATTATTTTAAATTTTGTCATTTACATTTCATTTTTTCCTTTCCTTTTTAAATGATTCTATTCCATCATTTCTTAGATATTAGTATAACTCTTGTCCGGCAATGAGTTGTCCCACAGCAAGTTAGCCTATGGCAAGTTGGCTGTAGCAAGTTGACCATGGCAAGTTGGCTGTGGCAAGTTAGCCATGGTTGGCTGTGGAATGTTGGCCATGGAGAGTTGTCTAGATCCATACAATGTACAGTAATTCCTAGAAGGTGGGACTGTAATCAAAGACTCTTTAGATGTCTGGGCAAATGTTGGCAGTGTTTTTGGCATACTTCTGTGTTTCTTCAGATGGATAATACACTGCATTATCAAATCACAATCAGCATTACTTTTTTATTAAAACTTCACCTGAACACCACAAAGTGTCCAAGACGAGATTATGTGCAAATGTAAACCAATTACTTGACAGGAGATACAGATAAATAAATGGGAAGCAAGAAATGAATGAAATGGTGAAAACACCATCAAGATAGGCAAGGTTGTACATGATAATTACTTGAGAGAGAGCTGGGGGTGGTCTCTCATAAGCCTCACTCTTATAAGTACAGTACTTGTAACCTTTTAACTCTTACGTCCCATGGTGAGCCCACAATTTCATGGTTCTCCATGTAATGAAACAAGCACACTGATTTTAACTGTTAAGGCTCTCTATGCAATTTGTTTAGCAATGAAGATCCTCCTAACTGGGAAACACGGTAGCATATTTCAGATACTTGGGTCTTGCATACAAATAAACTTTCCTGAAGATAAAGCTTCCAAGTTTTGCTTTTATTTCCTCTATATATTTTTCTGATATTTTTTTCCTCACAATTGTTGTTTTTTAAATATCACCCACGACAATTAATTACCTAAAAACAGCCATCTTGCAACGCTCTGTCATTCACAGCAATATTTTGGCATTCTTACTTATTTTCGTTGAATTGTCTGACAGTTAATCATAAACAGCTGGTTTTCTCCTTGCCAAATTTCAGCAGGTAAAAAATAAAATTTCAACTGACACCAAAAGTCATTTACAATCTCAACTCCCCTAGTCTTGTTTCACTTGGAACATTTTTACTACCAGAGATTTTACACAATTTCACAGTCATGCCTCCCTCCCTTTTTTGGGGGGAAATTAAAGCTGTGCATTGCTTGCACATCGATTCCAGTATTTCTGCTGATGGGTCAAGAAGTGCTCTTCCATCAAAAGAGATATGTCCTTGAATGCAACCTAAAGCAACATTTTTTGTTCCATTAACATTTCAGGAAATGGGACAAGGTTAGAAAGCAAACTTATACATACAAAAGAAAGATATATGAGTGACACACACAAAGAGACAGAGAGAGGTGTGTGTGAATGTATAGACACACACACACACACAAATGTAGTGTGTGGGGTATATGTTTATATAAACGTGTATGTATATGTATATACATATATATGTAGGTCTTTGGTTGTTCGGGTTTTCTCCCGCGTAAAATTGGAAGTGTCTTGGCGACGTTTCGACGAAGTCCCATTCGTCATCTTCAGGCTGGTGTTTTCAGCTTCGTGCTTTGAGCAGCAATGTGTGGTCTTAGCAGGTTCTTCCTTTTAACTGCCAGTGGGGGTATGAACTGATTGGGTGGGAGCTTGGCTGTGTTCTGATTGGGTGGAGGTGTGTTCTGAATGGTTAGGGGCTTGGCTGTGCTCTGATTGGCTGGGGGAGTGTTCTGTTTGGTTGTGCTCAGGTTAGTCTGAGTTGCAGAGGGGTTTAAGATTTTGGGCTGCCTTGCTATTTTTTGGCTTCTCGTTCGTGGTCGTGCCTCCTCTTCATGGAGGGTGTCAGTTTGCTTCATGTATGGATTGGAAGGGTTTAAAGTGGCTAATGATGCAGCTGTGGTCTGGCTTCTGGTTTGTGGTCGTGCCTCGTCATCAGTGTGGCTTTGGGTTTGTTTTTTGCATGGATGTGTGGTGGTGACCTCCTGTGTGGTTTTTGTGAGTGTGGGTCTGGTATCATTTTTTGTGTTAGGGAGTCGTTTGTCAATGAGGGCGGGTTTCCAAATGGCTGGTAGGCGGGAGGTATCATCTCGCTTGTTCATTCTGTGTGGGCGTTTTTCTATCTCAATGGCTTCTCTGATTATTCTGTTATTAAAATGTTCACTTTTGGCAATGGTTCTGGTATTTTTAAAGTCAATTTCATGTCCTGTGGCTTTGAGGTGTTGGACCAGGGAAGATGTTGGTTCCTCTTTTTTGACTGAGTTCTTATGTTCTTCAATGCGTGCACTTATTCTTCTGTTGGTTGGTCCGATGTATGTGTTGGGACAAGCAGTGCATGGGATTTCATATACTCCTTGATTTTCTAAGTCAATTTTATCTTTTGGGTTTCTAAGGATGGTGGATATTTTTCTGTTTGTGCAGAATGCTGTTTTGATGTTGTGTTTATGGAGGATCTTACTGATTCTGTCTGTGATGCCTTTTATGTATGGGAGGATGGCTTTGCCGTTTTCTTGTTCTTTGTCTTGGATTTTAGTGGGGGTTTCTTTTGGATTAGGTTTGTAATCTTATTTCTATGGAATCCATTGGATGTTAGTACATTGGTGAGAGTGTGTAGTTCGGGTTTTAGGTGTTGTTCGTCAGCTAAGCGTTTTGTTCTGGAGATGAGTGTCTTGGCTACAGAGTTGATCTGTGCTGGGTGGTGGTGTGAGAGAGCGTGCATATAGCGGTTTGTGTGTGTTTTCTTCTGGTAGATGGTGTGTCCTAGGGAGCCATTGGATTTCTTGTAGACTAAGACATCCAGGAAGGGAAGTTGGTTGTTAGCTTCTGTTTCCATGGTGAACTGTATTTTGGGTGTAGGCTGTTGAGGTGTGTGAGGAAGTTGTCCAGTTTTTCTTTCCCATGTGGCCAGATTATGAAGGTGTCGTCTACGTATCTGAGCAAGAGTTTGTGTTTGTGATCCGATTTTTCTAGAGCTTGGGTTTCAAAGTGTTCCATGTAGAGGTTTGCAATGACAGGTGAGAGGGGTGATCCCATGGGTGCTCCTTCTGTTTGTTTGTATTTTTGTCCATTATAGATGAAGTATGTGTTGGATATGCAGTGGTTGGTTGGTCAGATCTAAGATGTGTTTGGGGGGGTTATATGTGTTTTGAATAGCTGTCAAGGCTTCTTTGATAGGCACTTGGGTGAAGAGGGAGATGACATCGAAGCTCACTAGTAGGTCGCTGGGCTGTAAGCTTTGTTTCTTTATGATCTCTATAAACTGGAATGAGTTTTTTACGTGTGAGGTGATGGATTCTGCATCGGGCTGTAGTTGTTTGGCGAGAAATTTGGCTAGGTTTTGTAGAGGTGAGCCTATGGAGCTGACTATAGGTCTGAGTGGGGTTCCTTCCTTATGTATCTTGGGGAGACCATAGAGTTTTGGGCATCTGGATGATTTCTCTCTGGGAATGATTCTTTGCTGGATCTCTTCGCTAATGGGGGAGGCTTTTATTTTGGATCTGGTGGTTTTTTCCAGGTAGGTGGTGGGATCTGTATTTAGGGGTTTGTATGTGGAGTCTTGGAGTAGGTTGGTTAATTTGGTTTGGTAGTCAGATGTGTTCATAACCACCGTGGCGTTGCCCTTGTCTGCTGGTAGGATTATTATGCTGGTGTCTTCTTTCAGGTTACGTAGTGCTGTCTGTTCCTCTTTGGGTAAGTTGCTTTTGGGTGGCTTGCTGGTGCAGAGGATGTTGGTGATTTCAAGTCTGATTCTGTTGGCGTCGTCGGGGTTGATTTTGGTCAGGCTGGTTTCAACTCCACATATAATGGTTTCAGTGGGGATGTGTTTGGGAGCGACTGCAAAGTTGAATCCTTTGGAAAGGACATTGGTTTTGGCTTTGGTGAGGATCCTGTCTGAGATGTTATGCACTGTTTGTTTCATGTGTGGCTGTGAGGGAGGAGGGGTTTGTTTCTGGCGTTCTCGTAGTCTTCGGAGTTTGTTGGTGTGTGTATCTGTCTTGAGGGTTGTCTGTGTTTCGGCTCTCCAGACGGCAAGTTGTTTGGATTTGTCCCAAAGTGCGGGGTGGATCTTGTTGCTGAGTTTGAGGTGGAGTGTGAGGAGATCTTTGTTAATTCGGTCTAGGAGGAATCTTTTTGTGTGAAGTTCATTTCTGATTAGGGCCAATTCTGTTCTTTTCAGGATCCGTTTGGTGGCTGCAGAGTTGGAATGGAATTTTAGTTGGAAACATGTGGGGATTAGATTTTGATCTCGGCAGTTGTGTAGGAATGCGAGGTCGCATAAAATGGAAGCTCTTTGGACCTCAAGTTTTTCATAGGTCCTGGTCAGATGGTGGATTTCCTCCCCGTAGAGGTTCGATATTTGTTTTCTGAGGTTTTCGCTCTCATCAGCCAGCTACACCCTTCTGAGATTCAAACTGGGCTGCTTGCACATTGGGCAGCTGTGATGACTTCTAAGCCACAGGCTCTTTCTCACTTTGTCAGCTGTGTCATGGAGGGAAGAGACCAGGGGAGGAGATATGTCTTAAGTGTTTTTTATGATGCACCCCATTGGCCCAAATATGGGAAGAAGATTTCTTCTTCCCACATTTGGGCAGACCGGGTGCATCATAAAAAAAAGTTAAGACATATATATGTGTGTATATATGCATATATGTATATATATGTGTGTATGTGTGTGTGTGTGTGTGTGTGTGTGTGTGTATGTATGTATCTATGTCTATATATATATGTATGTCATATTTTATGATTGAATAATTCATCTTTAAATCAGGTTACACTGTAAATTAACCACAAATGGAGATTAAGCATACAAGCTTATATACTATGACCCAATTTCCTATTCTGATAGGGTAAATTAGAAATGTTTTTTTTTTCAGACAGTTGAATAATAACAGAAAATCTGCCAATTTTATAGCATCATTTAAAAAAAAAAAAAACTAAATGCATGGCCAACCATTTTAAATGAGTAATTGTGCATTTTAACAGTACTAAAACTAACAATTCCTTAATTAAAGAAGTAGAAAGAAATATTAAAGTGACACTTGCAGGAAAGTCAATTTCTAATACATATTAATTTCTCATAAGGTTATTGCTATTGTACATATTTGTATCTCTCTGTGTGTGTGTGTTTGTATGTGTTTGTGTATGGGGGGATGGTACATGTACATTTGAGTCAGTTTTTGAATCCTAGCAACTCAAGTCCTACAGATCTCTTGGCAAGAATTTTCAGAAGTGGTTTGCTTTTTTCCTGGGGTTGAAGCTGAAGGACTGGTTGAAGATCACCTAATGGGCTTTGTGGCTAAGGCAATACTAAAGCAATCTTCTGGTTTCTAGCCTGGTGCCTTAACCACTATACCAAGCTGACTCTCAATAATAATAATAATAATAATAATAATAATAATAATAATAATAATAATAATAATTTGGAAACCAGGCACCTCTTCCTCAGGAAGAAGAAAACCCTCTAACTAAAGAAATAAAAGAATTGAAACAAAGAATAATTGAGCATCTAGAACAGCACAAAAACAACAGAATAAGGCTGCCTGCATTGAAGCTTGTTCCAAAGAAACAGCTAGCACAAGCATTAAAAGATGCAAATACTGCAATAGCAAGTATAAGCACCAATTCACTGCAAGAAACAAACCAACTAATGTACAGCACAGCTGCAGTTATAACAGAATACCTGGGATGTAAAATCAACAAAAAAGAAAAACAAACAAACAGTGCACCACAAAAATGGAAGGTTAGACTAGAAAATAAGATCAGCAAGTTAAGATCACATGCAAGCAAGCTAGAACAGATGAAAGAAAAGAAGCTGAAGAACAAGAAGACAAGAAGACCAAAGAATCAAGAAATACCACTTAGAAACAAGGAAGATCAAGGAAGCACTGGAAATAATAAAGCAACAAATAACAGCTATAGCCAGGAAAATCAGTAGATATGAAGCTCGAATTGCAAACTATAGGCAGAACCTCCAATTTCAATCCAATCAGAAACGTTTCTACCAATCCATCAATGGAGAAACTGCAAGAATCAGTCAGTACCTGACAAGGAAGAAACAGTGCAGTTCTGGAAGCAGATATGGGATAACCCAAAGAAATACAACAAGGATGCGGCTTGGTTAAAAGAGGTGGATGCAAATAAAACAGAAGTTGAAATGAAAGAACTAGTAATAACAACAAAAATGGTAGAAAAAAGAGCAAAGAAAATCAAAAATTGGTCAGCACCAGGTGAAGATGAACTGCATGGGTTTTGGTTGAAACATCTAACTGTTATACACCCACTCATTGCCAAGCAATTCAACAATATACTACAAGGAGGAGAAATTGAAAAGTGGCTAACAACTGGGAAAACCTACCTAATAATGACAAATCCAGCAAAAGGGGCAACACCAGGTAACTACAGGCCAATTACCTGCTTACCAACAACTTTCAAATTACTAACTGGTGTGGTAGCTGATGCAGTACAACAGCATCTAGTTGAAAACAATCTCTTTCCACCTGAGCAGAAAGGAAACCGCCCCAATAGCAGAGGAACAAAAGATCAACTCCTAATAGACAAAATGATCTTGGAAAACTGCAAGAGAAGGAAGACCAACTTGAATGTGGCATGGATTGACTACAAAAAGGCATTTGACCCTCTGCCACATGAATGGATAATCAAGTGCCTAGAAATAACAGGAGTAAGTAGAAACATCAGAAAATTTGTGCAAAAATCGATGGCACAATGGAAGACACAGTTGCAGATCAATGGTGAGAAGCTGGGAGAGGTCCTTGTCAACAATACTGAATAACTCAGGACATGGTTATCAAACATAAAAAACATCTGCTAGACTATCCCACCTCCTTTACATGGATGATCTGAAGCTGTATGGAAAAACATCATCTGAAATAGAATCACTGCTCAACACTGTCCGTATATATAGCCAAGATATTGTAATGGAGTTTGGCTTGGACAAATGTGCCACACTTACTATCAAACAAGGAAAAATAGTGAAAACTGAAGGAATCAAGATGCCCCACGAAAATAACATTAAGAGTCTGGATGAGGAAGAGTACTACAAATACTTGGGTATCCTTCAAGCTGACAACATCAAGCACACTGAAGTCAAGAAAAAGATTAGAGGTGAATACATCAAGAGAGTGAAGAAGATCTTAAAGTCCAAACTCAATGGAGGAAATACCATAAAGGCAATCAACACCTGGGCAATTCCACTCATTAGGTACACAGCTGGAATAGTGGACTGGACTCAAGCAGATCTAAAAGCAATGGATAGGCAGACCAGAAAAATAATGACAATGAATCACACCCTTCATCCCTGCAGTGACATTGATAGACTTTATCTACCAAGGCAAATAGGTGGGCGTGGAATGCTACAAGTACATCAGATTGTTGAAGAAGAAAAAATGGCTTTGGAAGAATATCTGAAGAACAATGATGAAGATACATTGAAATTAATATATCAGGAAGGCTTACTAACTACTGGAGAGACCAAACTGGCCTACAAGAAAGACCAAATGAAGAACAGAATAGAGGCATGGGAAGACAAAGCACTACATGGTCAATACATTAAAAAAATAGCTGGGAAAGCAGATAATAATAAAACCTGGCAATGGCTAAGAGCAGGAAAATTGAAGAAAGAGACCGAGGGACTAATTCTGGCTGCACAAGACCAAGCCTTAAGGACAAATGCATACAAAGTCAAAATTGAGAAGACAGCAATAGACAGTAAGTGCCGCCTATGCAAAGAAGCTGAAGAAACAGTGGACCACTTGGTAAGCTGTTGCAAGAAGATTGCACAGACTGATTACAAGCAGCGGCATGACAAAGTAGCAACAATGGTGCATTGGAAGATCTGCAAAAAATATCATTTGCCTGTAAGCAAAAACTGGTGGGATCATAAAATAGAGAAAGACATAGAAAATGATAAAATTAAACTGCTCTGGGACTTCAGAATTCAAACAGACAAGCACCTGCAACATAACACCCCAGACTTAACAATTGTCAATAAGAAAGACAAAAAAGTCTGGATAGTGGACGTGGCAGTGCCTGGAGATAGCAGAATAGACGAGAAAGAACTGGAGAATATATCAAAAGAAAAAGACCTACAAATAGAAATAGAAAGACTATGGCAAAAGCAAGCAAGGGTAGTACCAATAGTCATAGGTGCCATGGGTGCAATCCCAAAACAACTGGAGCACCACTTGAATACCATTGGCATTGACAAATTCGCTATTAGTCAATTGCAAAAGGCGGCCTTACTAGGAACTGCTTCCATCCTGTGTCGATATCTGTAATACCATCAAACATCCACATCTGCCTTTCCCAGGTCCCGGGTAAGGACTCAATAGGTAGACAAAATGCCAAATCCAGTCTGAACATCTGGCTGACTGTGCGATGATCAATAATAATGATGATGACAATAATGATGATGATGTTGATGATGATGATGGAAGGGACCTTGGAGGTCATCTAGTCCAACTCCCTGCTCAGGCAGGAAACCCTACACTATTTCAGACAAATAGTCCAGTCTCTTCTTAAAAACTTCCAGTGTTGGAGCATTCACTGCTTCTGGAGGCAGGTTGTTCCACTGATTAATTGTTTTAACTGTCAGGAAATGTCTCCTTAGTCCTAGGTTGCTTCTCTCTTTGGTTAGTTTCCATTTGTTGCTTCTTGTCCTGCCTTCAGGTGCTTTGGAGAATAGCTGTATTCCCTCTTCTTTGTGGCAGCTCCTGACATATTGGAACACTGCTATCATGTCACCTCTAGTCCTTCTCTTCATTAAACTGTCTTAATAACTAAGTCTGCATAAAAATTCACATTTCAATACAACTTCTAAAAATGCATCATCTTTCAAATAAATGTATCTTCTTTCTACAATTTGAAAAAGTAGCTTGTTATGCTTTTTGACTTCTGGATTATGTCAGAAGAGCCAAAGCAAGAAGTGCCTAAAATCCAATTGCACTGAAGTCAATGAGAAGTAGGACCTGAACAGTTTCAAGTGGAATTAATTAATCAACCTTTGATAAACCCAACAGTTCTTCTGCTTTCATTCATAGAGATCTGTTACAGCCAATGAGTTTCTCCTTCAGTTATTTCATCTGCAATCTAAAAAAAAATACGATGTGAATTTCATGTGAATTTTCTCATTAAAGTTTGCATGTTACATATATTCTAATATTCTATTTACCACTGATGGTGCAGTGCTTAGAATGCAGTATTGCAGGCAAACACTGCCCAAAGCTTGGAGTTTGATCCTGACAAGTGTCCATACGGGGCTGACCTGCTAAGACAACTAGAACAACTGTTCCCCCATAGGCATCAGTTTTAGAAAACCAAATGAGTCACCCTAGATTTCATTCAGATTGCATATCTCCAGCTATCCATGGAATACTAAAAATAAAAAAGAGAGAAAGGGCATTCTATTTCCACTGTTTTCTATTTTTACCTTCTGCATGAAGCCAGGGGCCAGCAAGGACCTATTAGTGGAGTCCTTGGTGGTTTTCTTGCAGATGTTTGATTATCAAACTAAGTACCATCATCACTTCACCATCAAGCTCGGAGAGATCACCAAGGACCCCACAGTTCAATCTTGAGTTATAAATGTTCTCCTCTGTTGCTAGCCTATTAGTTAACTGCAACCTGTTCTACCTCCTCCCTGCCCCCAAAAGGTAGGTTTACAACAATGATTAAGAATTATATTTAAATATATCCCAACTGCTGAAAAGACAGCATCTGCCTGTGAAAGGGATTCTATTCCCTTTCCGTTGTCCAACTTTCTCTCCCAATCGAATCTACTGAGTTGGAGAAATCCAGACCAGAGATGAAGAAGGCAGGATATCAAGAGAAAACTATATTTCATGAATAGAAATGCATTCTCGGGATCTTGGGTATCGTCTTCGTAGGATATTTTTCAATTACAAATGATTTCTCAACCAATGACCAATATTCTTTAGCCAATTTCCTGATTCACTGGAAAAGCCTCTTTCTGATTAGAACCAGGCTTTTTTTTTTTAATGGGGACAAAAGAGTGTGACCAACAAAGACAGATGGCTATGTTCTCTTTGGAAAAATTAACTAAGCAATTAGCCAGCTGGCTATAACCTGACTGCTGTTTTGTCTTTGGTTCCACACTATAACATCAGCTCCTCTTTCTTGATTTTCCACCAGTCAGGACTAATTTAATGATGTGTACAAGTTCAAATCATTTTCACTTTCCCAAGCAATTTTCCAAACTTGGAAGGGGTTACTAATTTCCTTCATAATTTCCTTGTAAATGGAAAGGATTTTTTTTAAATTAAATTGCGCAAATTGCTGCACAAATTGTTATCATTTTACTTCTGTCTGCATAATGAATAGCACATAACCTGCAGGTGTTCAAGGCATGCCATTAACTCCATAACTCATGCTTGGGTGCACTATTCTTAATGTTAGTCACCAAGGTGAAATGTGGGCTCTCTTACATATTGGACAAGTTATTTCTCAAGCATGGAATTATAGAGTTGGAAGAGATCTCAGCAATTATCTGGTTCAGTCCCTTCCTAACTGCAAAATGTCTTAAAACATTTCAGAGTTATGTGGCTTCCCCTTGAAAACGTCTAATGAAACACAGCACCTACTGGACGTCTTTTCTTGTTGGATCAAAATGTTTCACTGCTTATCCAAATAGATTCTTCAGTCTACATGTTCTACTTCCCAGCAGTTGGTACAGTCAGGAAATATTCTAATATTCTGCCTGAACTATATTCCCTATAGTTTTAACCCATGAGTTCTGATCTTGCTCTCCAAGGAAATACAAAATAAATCCTTTCCTATTTCTGTGTGACAAGTTTTCAAATACTCAGTCTGTTAATACACTGTATCTCCCATCAGTCCTCAATTCCATAAGCTAAAAACACTCAGGTCATTTAACTATTCCTTATAGGGCTTTGTTTCACCATCTCACATCTTGATTCACCTTCTCCAAACTCACTCTCATGTGACAATGTCCTTTTTAGGACTGCAACGGTCCCAAACTTGCACAATAGTCTTACTAAGGCACAACAGTGAGTCAATTTCTTTTGACAATTTGGACTTCATAATGGGGCTATAATGGGGCATTTTAATTTTGTCTTCTTTCCACATCAATATCTTAATTGTAATAAATGAATGTACAATATTTTTTTTAAAAAAGCTCTGAATGGACATCATCATCAACAACAATTCAATTCAGAATAGAGCTGACGGGACCTTGGAAGTCATCTAGACCAGGGGTTCTCAACCTTGGCAACTTTAAGACTTGTGGACTTCAACTCCCAGAATTCCTCAGCCAGAAAAGCTGGCTGAGGAATTCTGGGAGTTGCAGTCCACAAGTCTTAAAGTTGCCAAGGTTGAGAACCCCTAATCTAGACCAGTGTTTCTCAACCTTGACAATTTTAAGGCATGTAGACTTCAACTCCCAGAATTCCACAAGCCTTAAAATTGTCAAGGTTGAGAAACACTGATCTAGACCAACTCCCTGTTCAAGCAGGAGACCCTATACCAGACAAGTGGCTGATCCAGTCTCTTCTTAAAATCCTCTAGTGATGAATTACCCACAATTTCTGAAGGTAAGCTGCTCCACTGGTTCATTGTTCTCATTTTTGGGAAGTTTCTCCTTAATTTCAGGTTGCTTCTCTCCTTGATGAATGCCCATCCATTGTTTCTTGTTTTGCCTTCTATCCTTTGGAAAATAAATTGACCCCCTCTTCTTTGTGGCAACCCCTCAAATACTGGAATATTGCTACCGTGTCACCTCTAGTTCTTCTTTTCTCTAAATTAGCCATACTCGGTTCCTGCAACCATTCTTCATATGTTTTAGTCTACAATAACAACAACCAAAATGCATAGTGAAATTCATAAATTCATAATTAAATCTCACATCTTCATATGTCTTCTTGTTCAGTCATAGACTCATGGATAAGCAAATATTTCCTCCCATATACAGAGAGGTTTGTACAGGGGTAGGCAACCCAAAACACTTAAAGAGCCACTTGGACCCATTTCCCACCAAAAACAAAACACTGGGAGCCGCAAAGCCATTTTGATATCTAAAATGAAGATCACTGCATATATCCTTTTTTACCTTTATTATAGGTGTGTGTGTGTTTGTGTGTGTGTGTTTGTGTGTGTATGTATGTGTGTGTGTATATATATATGTATATGTATGTATGTATGTATGTATGTATGTATATATATATATATATATATATATATATATATATATATATATATATATATATGCGTTTAAGAAAATTAAAAACGTGAACCCTGGGAGTGTTCATGATAGGAAATAAAATGATCACCAGGGTAGTAAAACTATAAAATTTATTAAAAAGCGCCTAGCTTTCGCCGTCACCTGCCGGCATCCTCAGGGCTAGTGCGCCAGGGAGTGGGAGGGTCATTCTTATAGGTGTGGTGAGGTCTGCGCACGACTCCTCGACCTCGTCATCGGGCCTAAATAGCATAACTGCGTGCGGCTGGTCTGTTCCTTTCTATTCATCTCAACCGCCCGTTCATCCTCCTCCATCCTTCTCTCCCTCAATCTTGAGGTGGGCGGGCAAATGTCTCTATGGTTGCAACAGTCTCTATGTTTGAGCTCTTTTCCCTCGGGGGTAGATGGCAGTGTGCATTTCGTGTTTCTTTTACAGTCCTCCTTCGTTCCATCGTTCTTCCTATGGCAAGTTTTTTGTTGTTGAATTTTGGTATTTTTGTTTCTTATACAGGTATCATTTAAGTGATCACATGGGTCCTTTCGAGGTAGTTGTAATTCGTTAACGGTCTGGAGCTGTGTCAGGACCTTATTCAAGCGAGTGGAGTCGCACTGCAGCACTGCCAGAGCCAAGAGGGAGGAGAGAAATTATCTCTTCCGGGTGTGTAAACACAATGGGTACCCGGCCAAATTTATCAATCGGTTCAACAAACCATCTGGACCCCGGAGTGACCCCACACCCCAAAGACTTACATCCCAAGTAACCACACGTATTACTCTCCCCTATATCCACAACGTCTCAGAGGCCACTGCAAGGATTTTAGCACCGCACAAGATACAAGTGGCCCATAGACCCAACCAAACACTGCGGGCAGCTGTAATGCGCCCAAAGGACCCGCTCCCCAACACTGAAAGGTCGGCAGCCGTTTATAAGATCAATTGTATGGACTGCCGATCCAACTATGTTGGGGAGACAGCCAAACGGATTAAAACCAGGGTCCACGAGCATAAGTTAGCAGTAAGAAGGGGAGATCCACATTCTCAAATATGGGCACACATGGCGGAATTAGATCATAAATTTAATTTCAGTGAGGTCAGCGTATTGGCTAGCGACAATACCAAGGGGGGCCGCCTATTTAAGGAGGCATGGCTCTCGGATGACAATTCTATTAACCGGCATGTGGACCTGTGCCCGGCATACATGGCTTTAAGGCTGTGGAGCACTAGTAATCAAGGACAGCACCCCCGACGTTCCAATAATAACTCTAATGGCATTAAGGAAGATATAGATACTCGAAATGTGGTGACCAATACTAAGGAAGACATCGCGGTTGGAGGAGGGGGGAGACCCTTAGATATGGCAACCCACCTGCATATGGAAGGAAATGTGCCAGTCATTTCAGAAAGAAAAGAGAGAGCCCCCCGCTGGATCAAGGGGACCAAGTGAGGAGAGAGGAAACCGCAAGAAGGAGAAAGAACTCAAGAGATCAAGCCACCGTTCCCCCCGCTTGCGTATCCCGGAGAGCTTCGGAGGATCCGTATGACCACCGACGATGCAGGGAGGAGGAGACAAGCCGAGGAAAGATGCTACAACGATCAAACAGATCGCGACTCTATCGCTACCCTCCCCTCCGGACCGATCACCCGTAGCAGGAGACGCGCCGGACAGCTGGGGGTAGCGACGAGCGGGGAGCCTCCGCCCCTCTCCACCCATGACCAAATGGCCTGCCCTTCGGCTTCGGACTGCCGACGATCTATACCTACTTGTAGCGAGGAAGGACGCTGCAAAGACCAAACAGATCACGACTCTACTGCTAACCTTCCCCCCGGATCGATCACTCATAGCAGGAGACGCGCCGGACAGCTGGGGGTGGCGACGGGCGGGGAGCCTCCGCCCCTCTCCACCCACGACCGAGTGGCTTGCCCTTCGGCTTTGGACTGCCGACGAACTATATCTATTTGGGAGGGGCGTGTGAGATCACCTGGACGATACCTACCCCAAGAGGAAGAGCGAAGGCATGGCCCCACCGCTATCCTTTCCGGACCGCCCGAACAGGGCGCAGCGCGCACAAAGCGACTACACACAGGGACAATTGAAGAATCACTACTCCCCCCTCCACATTCGAAAGGTCCCCCCCTCCAGCCCCAGACCGTTAACGAATTACAACTACCTCGAAAGGACCCATGTGATCACTTAAATGATACCTGTATAAGAAACAAAAATACCAAAATTCAACAACAAAAAACTTGCCATAGGAAGAACGATGGAACGAAGGAGGACTGTAAAAGAAACACGAAATGCACACTGCCATCTACCCCCGAGGGAAAAGAGCTCAAACATAGAGACTGTTGCAACCATAGAGACATTTGCCCGCCCACCTCAAGATTGAGGGAGAGAAGGATGGAGGAGGATGAACGGGCGGTTGAGATGAATAGAAAGGAACAGACCAGCCGCACGCAGTTATCCTATTTAGGCCCGATGACGAGGTCGAGGAGTCGTGCGCAGACCTCACCACACCTATAAGAATGACCCTCCCACTCCCTGGCGCACTAGCCCTGAGGATGCCGGCAGGTGACGGCGAAAGCTAGGCGCTTTTTAATAAATTTTATAGTTTTTATTACCCTGGTGATCATTTTATTTCTCACCATGAACACTCCCAGGGTTCACGTTTTTAATTTTCTTAAACGCGAATATACATACACACACACAGGTAAAAAAAGGATATATGCAGTGTTATCTTCATTTTAGATGTCAAAAGGGTCTCTCTCTCTCTCTGTCTCTCTCCCTCCCTCCCTCTCTGCCCTTGGTCTGCCACTCCTCTTCCCCCACTCTCTTTCTTTCTCTCTCTTTCCTCTCTCTCTCCCCCTCCCTCTCTCTCTCTATCTGCCCTTGGTCTGCCACTCCTCTTCCCCCGCTCTCTTTCTTTCTCTCTCTCTCTCTCTCTCTCTCTCTCTCTCTCTCTCCCCCTCTCCTATCTGCTGCTCACCTGACAAGCTTCAGGCTGTTGTCCAACAAGATCAGGGGTAGTCAACCTCGTCTCTTTTATGACTCATGGACTTCAACTCCCAGAATTCCTGAGTCAGCCTAGCTGGGCTAGCTAGCTCTCTCCTGCCCTTCCTGCTTCCTGCAGAGACGCAGCAAAGGGAAGAGCTCCGCCCAGTAAGCTTTTCAGCTCCTCGGAGAACACTGTGAGTGCACTCTCTTTTTTTTATACACACACACACACACACAGACAGACAGAGAGAGAGAGAGAGAGAGAGAGAGAGAAGCAGGGAAGCGCAATTGCCTCTCTCTGTCTCTGTCTCTCTCTGCAAAGGCAGAGGAGGCTGGGAGCCGCAGGGGAAGGCTCAAAGAGCCGCATGCGGCTCCGGAGCCGCAGGTTGCCGACCTGTGGGTTTGTACATCTTGCCCATGTAGCATTATATCCTGCTCAGAGAGCTGATGGGTTAATTTAAATAGAGAAAACTGAACATTTTCCTCACTTAGGATACTTCTACATGTCCAATTCTGCACACCATTTCGGGGAAGTAGGATTGATCATGCTATGTCTGTGGGCATGTAACTATGTGTTCCTATATGTGTATGTCTTTGTGTGTATCTATGTGACCAATTCCACAGCATGAAAACACCCCAAATACTTCATTGCCTAGCACTAAGGACCCTCTTTGTGCTACATAAAGTGGACCTAATTGGCCTGAATGTGCTCGTAAGGTTGAAAAGACTGTTCTTTAAGAGACATGAAACTGGCTGCTTTCCTTTTCACCATCTATATTTATATATTTATTTTGTGTCCACAGCAATTCTGCTGTGGGTAAATAGTATTAAATATTTCTTTCCTCCACACCACCTCCCTGCTTCCTGCTCCCCCAAAGTATCATTATGGTAATATAAGTGTTTACAGCATGCCATTCTGCCTCTTCTAAACGTACATTTGAACACCATGTCATGCTACTGATGTAGCATTTAAAAGAAGGAGAACAATCTTTTTTTTAAAAAAGGCAGGTCCTTGCCTGAAGGATGCTTAAATTGCTCCTTTGTTTCAAAACATGTGGGGAAAAAAAAACAACTTCCAAGAAAGTATTATCATATCTGAAGCCTTGCAAGTGAAATCCAACATTTAATAGGATTTCTGAAGCCTCAGGGGACAAAATGGAGGGAGGTGCAAGATTGTGCCCCTTCTTTTGAGGCATTTCACAATGACAGCAGCACTTATAAATCTCATACCTGGGGTGCAACGATCCATCACAATGAATGGATGCTGCACTATCAGGCATGCTCTGCTAAAACAATTCCTGTGGTGATGAATATCAGCCACCCAGAACCTTTTGACTAACAACCACAGGGCTGCTGTGAAATGAGTTGGTCATAGATGCCAATTGGTGTGATTTCAGAGATTAGGTGTAGAGTACAAACAATTTTCTTTAAATGAATGCACCCTGGAAGATACTGTGTGGAAAGCAGGACTAGTTTGGTTTAAATACACTATTTCAAAAGCTGAGCTTGGATGCACTCTGTTACATTTTATAAGACTAACATTGTAGTCGAGAAAGAGTAATGCTTAATTCCAAGAACTCTGTTGCTTTATTTAATTATCCTCAGGCTGATTCAAGGTCCATCTTGAATCAGCTCACACACAGCTTTAAAATAACAGGATAACAAAAATTAAAGTTAAAAAGAAACTTAAATGAATCTAATGTTGCACGAATTCCCATGCTAAAAGGGAAAAAAGCTTTGAAAGTGAAAAGAGGAGGATTGTATGCTGAAATGTTGAAACACACATGCACACACAGAGACCTTCATTCTTCTCTAGGATTCCACTGGAGGACATTGCACAAAAGTCTTGGCATGTTGCCTGCCTCACCTGGAAACTATATCACTAGGTTAGTTGACTTCCCAATCCAACTACATCTCTCTGGCTCTCTTGGGTTCACATCAATGATTTAGGAGGATAAGGGATGATTCATTTGCATGTTGTTGAACCAAATCTGTGAAAGCTTTGCCTTGCCTTCCCTTGCCTTGCCTCACTTGCTCTGATCAGACATGTATTTAATTATAAATACAATGTGTCTGATTAAATTTAAAGTCTATTTTTCATTGCTATTGTCTTTTTTAAAATCGGGTATTTATGACCTTTAGTGCCCATCACTATCATAATGTAACTTTATTTTTTGCACACGAGGAAAAAAAAATAATGATTTTGCTCTTTTGTGAAATTCCCAAGAGAGGTAGATTAATATTGCAATGTAG
Source organism: Crotalus tigris (assembly GCF_016545835.1). Taxonomy (NCBI): domain Eukaryota; kingdom Metazoa; phylum Chordata; class Lepidosauria; order Squamata; family Viperidae; genus Crotalus; species Crotalus tigris. Next base: position 22,402 of record NW_024097690.1, read on the forward strand.
AGGGAGCATTATAAACTGGCAAATCTGAAAACAGGCTGGTTATATTCATATCCATTGTGCATTATAAATTATATCACTGCCCTTTAAATATATAAGTGCAGGTATATTTTAAATCATAAGCTAAATGGTCAACCACATATATATATATATATTCAATTTGTAAGTGGAATTCTGCCTCCCACAGATACAGATACATCCCAAGATGCAAGTGATATGATGGGGCATATCATATGGTATGACACTTTTTAAACTACATGGGTGATAAATCAGATTTTCTTCCCTACTAGATGTTCTGTTCAGATCTCAGGAATACAGCTCCTGGTTGACTGTGTGGTCTGAAAATTATGGGAGTTGAATTATAGAAGAGGCTTTTTAACATTAAATGAAAAACAGAGTATCTACTTTGTAATGTCCTTGAAGGTCAATTGGACAGTAAGGTATAACTATTTCTTATTGTGTTTTTAGAATATCGTATTACCATAACGCTTATTAAGAAGATTAATGCATTGCAGCCTAGCTCAAAATCATTCAGGCATTATGTGATTGGTTTTTCATTAAATATTTCATTACAAATAAATCCCTTGATTATTATACTTTTTCAGACTTTGGGATAATCTTTCTTAAAACAAATTATTTAACAGTTGACTTTGAGGTTTGTTGATGGCAAGTGCTGCAAATACAGGATAAACTAGGAAAAATGTGTGCCCAATAGCACCAAATACTGCACGATCTGAATAATTACAGGAGTCGGAAAGCTGTCCTATGTGGAGGAAGGAAAGTGGACTGAAATGCCTTCAGCCAAATTTTATGCATCATATTAGCAGATATTCACAGATTTGTTTCTTTTATAACCAGGACAATCAAGCCAGCAAGCAACCCGACAAATGTGCAAAACTAAATTAAAAGCAATCCAATTAAGGCATGATTAAAATTCATAAATACAAGTTCACCCTTAAGAAGGTTAAAAAAATCTAGGCTGGAAAAGCTTATCTTCTTTTCTGCAAAAAAGGAGAAAATGGAAATTGGGGGTGCGGGCGGGATGTTTTAAAAGTAATGTAACCTCATGTTAGTTTTCTCAAAGACAAAATTACTTTTGTCTCATGGATCAGAAAACTTGTATATTTCAACTTCTAGTTTACATCTGCACATATGACTGCATTTAATAGGATTGGTCCCATTCAAAACCCCTCCAAGGGTTCTTCAAATCCTCAAAGATGTTAATTATGTTCATGTGTGTTGGGCAGATGCCAAAAGGGTCTTCTTTTGGTAATTGGACTGGACAGAGGGAAATCTTGGCAATAGCGCTCAGAAACTCACTTATCTCCTGAGCAGGTGTACATGAGTCTATCAGAAACCCATCGCTTGTTCTTTGCCATTTGAGGAACAGAAGGATTCCTGCTATCAGTTCCATAATAAGGATACATTATAAGAGAGAAGTTGATCAGGATGGATACCATAAGGTGCCCAGAGGCTTGGGCCAGTAGAAAAGTCTTGTCCAGGCCAAATAGTTGGGACATTCTCTCTCTCTCTCTCTCTGTATGTGTGTGTGTGTGTTTCCTGAGAGTAGAAGCTCCCAGCAGATCAAGATTATCTCAAGCCAACTCATAAGCCATATGATTATATTTTACTACTATTATACCTTACTACTATACTTTACTACTATTATCATCAATATCATTATCAGAGAGCAACAGCCCTCCCCACCCCCACCACACCCCGCTTCCTTTTAGCACTGGTGATGTTACCTAATTGGGAATTGAAACATCTGCAAAAATATAACCAAGCTCAGACAGCACCAAGGACCCTATAATATGGGATTAGTTTTACCGTTCTTTCTATTGGGATAATTTGAAACTTCTACATCCAACTTATAACCATGGTCTTTTTCATGGTCTCCCATTCAATTGCTATGAAGGTTTGATCTTTTTTTTTAACTTTTTAAAAGTAGCTAAGGTCAGCAAGGTATTACCTTCTCCTGCAGACAATTGCTATTTATAGTTTTTAAAATACATGCAATTTGAAATTACCCATTGAACATCTCACATATAATCAACCTTTTACCTTGGAAACTATTCTGAGCATTGTTCTCATATACTTGTTCTCCATATACACATAGAGAGAGATTAAGGCACTAACCTCACATTACCATACAGTTTCTCCTTTTCTTTTACTCCAGAGTATACCAGGGGGTTAAAAATATACAGTACCTCAGATATTTATTTATTCCTTAAATTTTTTTTTAAGATAATAGCTGGATTTAATTTCCAGAGGCTTGAAACCTACTGTTTTTCACACCAGTAAGACCAAAGGGCAAAGAGAGGAAGATACCTATGTATCAAAAAAAAAAAAAGCAAATTCAGTTGAATGCAATAGATTTTAGCTATAAAGAAGGATTTTGAGGTTTATGGATTACAAAGTTACTAAATCCCATTGAATTCAGTCCAACTGAAGCTGCAAGCTTAAACATGCTTATTCTGAAATCTCACTGGAGGCAAGGAAACAAACACACATAGGATTGTGCTTATTATGAGTATACAGTCCTAAATTCTTGGTACTATAATCAAAATTAAATCACAGTGCATTCCAAAGAACCAATTTCCTAATAAGTGCTAGCAACCTTCATCAATTAATACAAATGGGTCATCTAAGAAGCCCTCTAGTATAACCAAAATTCCTTTTGGTTTGCTGAAGCTCATGATCTAAGAGCCTGGCCCTAGTAGAATTAAAATCTAAAGTGACTAAAATAAGAAGGGAACATATGAGCTGTTGGCCCCCTTATTTAAGACTATTGATGCCATCTAGATAATACTGAAATTACCATCATTCTGAATTGTTACCTAAAAAGTCCAAAAGATAATCAGGCACAAGAGATCAAAGAATGGCACTCTAACTACTGTGCTGTTCAGCTGCCTATGTGTGTGGCTGTCTGTGTCTGTATATACATAGATACATACATGAATATTACACATGAGGAGAGCCATTTTGACGTACTGTGGTACCTCATTAGTCAACTGCTTCAAAATTCATCAAATTCGATACTTGATGCGTTTTGAAGCAAAAATCTTGTCCCTCTTTCTCCTGATACTTGCCATGCAAGGTAGAACTTGCTGGTGTCAGCTGCCTCATGATTCGCTACTCCTTCTGGCCAAAATAAGGGGTCACATGGTAAGTCACATGATTTGCTCAGTATTTGTTGTTTTAGTATTTGTTCCACCTCCCAGAATGAATCTGATGTACCACTTTAGTTCTTAAGGCTGCAGGCTAGAAGTTGGGAAACCATTAGTTTTAATCCTGTTGGAGGACTAGCAGTCAACAGTAACTTGAAGGCACAAACAAAGAAGTCTCATATGAGAGTTTATACTGTATGAAATGTGTTTATATTTCTATGAGAGTCTAAATTCAGCCACAGGTTTTGGGGAATGTTACATTTAAGGGAAGTGGATTAGAACAAATCTCAGAAATGTGCAGCTGGTATCATGCTTCAGAAGGACCAAACATGTTTTCAACTTCAAAATCGAACATATATGTATAGTGCTGTGTCCTGTCCTTTGATCCAAAAAGCTGCCAAATTGTTGCGTTTATCAGACTAGCACGGGCAGTTGGTACACAATCAGAACCTTTCAGAAAGCCTTACATATTGTTCAAAAATTGGTATGATACCTACTAAATAAATTTGGCTGGTCTAGCCAAAAGGCACATTGCTCTCTTAGAAAGGCAGGGAAAGAAGCAGCGACATCAAGTGTCACACAGTCTTTCTGATATTCTTGCAAGGTTTCCCCCCCTCCCATTAAATAGGCACAGTTTGTGCCACACTCAGCTTTGGCTGCAATCATCAGCAATTGTAAGAAATATAGATCACTGCAATCAATGCACTGTGCTTCCCAGTAAATGACTTTAGGATCAGGTGCCTATTAGGCATTCCTGTCATGAGTGCGGGCCTGGTCGATCTCTTCCTGCGCCTGCTGAAATGGTTCCATTCCCTTCATTTAGATGTGTGTTTCTACATCTACAATTTGCTCCAACAGTTGAACTAAGTTTGACCTCTTCATTATATACTGATGTGTGGGGCTCTTTTATATTACCTAGGCTCTTACAGACATTTTCTGTGACTAGAATGAGCTGTAACCTTTTGCTAGCCAGCTGTGTTAACAGGGACTCCTTTTGCTCTCTCTCTCTATATATAACACTGTTGTTGAAAGTGTTACAGAGATCTAAATCACTGGTTTTTTTTCGTTAAAGAGAATAATTTCCTGAATCAGGCTCCGGGTCCATATTGTCTGATATTTTGACCAATGAGATTTCTTCAGAATCTGAAACAGCTCTTATCTCTGCAAGTTAGGATTCTTTTATAATAGAGGTCTAACAATTTAGTCTAGCACTGTGTTGTCCAATCTCAACTATTTTAAGATGTGTGGACTTCAACTCCCAGGATTTCCCAGTCAACATGCTGACTGGAGAATTCTAAGGGTTGCAGTCTACTCATCTTAAAGTTGTAAGGATGAGACTCACTGCTTTAGAGCAATGCATTTAGAACATTCAGTACCTACTTTCTGAGTATTGCAGAACCCTTATTGCAGTGGCTCCCAACCTTTTCTATACCCCGCACCCCTAGAATGCTTCTGATATATTCTCACACCTCTTACATAAGTTCAAAATAATGGCAGCTAATTATGCCTATACACTATAATTTTGAAAACCCAAGTTTTTGCACCTCCTGGAATGCAAGCATCCCGGGTTGGGAACCCCTGAGAGAGGCATAAAGTGCATTGGTCTAGGATTGTGTATTCTAGTCTCCTTTTAGCTAAGAACTCAACTTATTAGGCCAGTAAATAGCTTCCAGTTTAATTTGTCTTATAAACTTATTGCCAGGATAACACAGGTAGGGAAAGGAAAAGTGGAATAATTATTCTATTGTAATAACAGTAACCAAGAGTTGGTATTATGATAGTTAGGGTTTGCTTTGGGTTAAGCAAATAAAAGACATCCATTTCATGTTCAAATCCAGTCTCTGCACATATTATCTTCTGATAAGCCATACTGCGGAATACTACTTATTTATACATATGGACATTGACAGGACTTTATGTTGACTGATTTAGAATCTAAAGGCTTACAAAGCAATTTTTTGGGAAAAGATTATGAAATAAAGATTAACCAGTTGAGTTATTAATAAGATGGAGAAATGCCCATGTTTTAGCCCATTTCACTATTCATTGAACTCTTTCAGCCTTTTTTTTTTTGCACTGATCAGTGAGTTTGAAAACTATATGGAGCAAATTTGCATCACTCTAATGCATTTTTAGTGCTGATGCATGTCTGTGTTTGTTTTTATCAAAACAAACAAACAAACAAACAAGCTTGGATATCTTTCTTGGTTAAGAATTGTAGCCCTACATTCCAAAAAATGTGGAAAGTGGAGAAAAGTAAGCACTGATTCAGGAATCCATTAGGCAAATATGTATTAGATTGGTCTACTCAAACTCTAAACAAACAACGTCCTTGGGCATCACAAAAATTTAATGTAAAAAACACAGGGTCTAGAAGTCTAATATAACAATGTGTACTAGAGAGAAATCAAATAAAGCTTGGCAAAATAAAACAGCATTGCTAATGAAAGAATCCTTGTCTGAGGGAATGATGTAACCATTTTAATTCTTAGTAGGCATAGATGCTTTAGGCACACTCTGTTGAAACAACGTATTGGTAGTCCTTGATTTATGACCACATTTGGGATCAGACTTCCAGTGCTAGGAAGGAGATGTTAAGTGGGTCATGCCCAATTTTAGTATCTCTTTTGCTATTGTTGTTAAGCAAATTACTGCATTTATGAACCATGCTGTTCATGGAAACCAAGTCTGGCTTCTCCCATTGATTTTGTTTGTCAGCATCCTGCTGGGAAGATTACAAATGGCAATCTCATGATCCCTGGACATTGCAACTATCATCAACACATGCCAATTGCTCAGTGTCTAAAATGTTGATCATATATCCCATGGGGATGCTGAAAAGGATCTACGACACCACGGCCAACTTGCCACAGCCAATTATCCACTGGACAATTCGCCATGGGACAAGAGTGACACTAATATCAAAGAAACAGTGGAATAGAATCATTACATAAAGGATGCCAAAGAAGGGACAAAATGAAATGTGAATAACAAAAATTAAAAAAATATACGTCTGATGTAATTAATGTCATAATTAAATAAATAACAATCAATAATTAAATTGAATTAAATTGTTGAATTGTCTCCCAATAAATTGTCCCACCACAAGTTGGCTGTGGTGAGATGGCCTCAGGGAATTGGCTGTGACGAGTTGACCGTGGCAAGTTGGTTGTGGCAAGTAATCCCATTCTGTGCTGCAAAGGCCATCAGTGCAAGGACTGGTTGTATAAGTCATTTTTTTTCAGTGCTGCTACAACTATGAACAGTCATTAAACAAATGGTTGTAAGTCGAAGACTGCATGTAAAAAAAATCATGTTAAGCTAAATCATCTGTTTTTCCTCTCTGCCCCTTTTTTGCTAGACATCCTAATATGAGCCCATGCTCTTCTTACATAACTTGCCTAGTCTGTCACCAGGTAGGAATCAACTAAGGTACAGAAAGGTACAGCTGCTTTAAGAAATCCACTCAATAAACTTAAGGTGACTTTTAAAGCAGGAGCACCTCTATGTCAGAAAGACAGAATCCTGAGGAATAGTAGGTTCAGTAGTATTGTGGGAAGTCAGCTCCACCCCCAGAAAAGGAAATATTAAAAAGGGCAGAATATTATAATTCCTCAAAGGATCTTAAAAAGGCAGAAAAGCATGCCCAGTTTTTCTTAATAGCCCCAAGTCTCCCTCCCCCACGCAGAAACCAGCTTTGTAGAAATGCAGATATCATAATCCTTTGAGAAAGACTGGCACCTGGAAGCTTAGAGCTGATGGGATTAGAAAGACAAAGATCCCTAGAATCAACAATCCCTCACATCAAAAAATCCAATACAGGACATAGTCATCAACCATACCCCAAGGAAGCAGGATATGACATTTGGGACATAATAGGATTAACCCACCACAATCAGAATACCAGAAAGGCACACTCAGACTCAGGTCAAAGTTCATACCATAGGAACAACTCCAAACAAAAGCTCAAGAAGGTGTAAAAACCCACCACTCCATACTACATGTGGTCAGCTTTCCCAGAGCCATGCTTCTGTCTGGCTTTGCTCTTCAATAAATTACAACCTTCTTTCTAAAGCAGTCTCCATTTTGTTTATTCCCAGCTTGGACTGGACTCTGATGAAGATTTTTCTTTCAAAAGCATGCTGATAGATGTGGAAGAACTGACTTGGCTGGCTCCATGGCTGCCACAGTTGGTATGCTAGGCAATGAGGCTCACCTCTGCTGTCAACCAGCTTGCAGAATTCCAGAAAATGTAAGGAAGGGCTCTTGTGAGCCAGTGAAAGCTGGCTTCAAAACATCACAAGTTGGGCTGCATGAATGAGGTGTAGGAGATTGCTGGGTTTACACCAGAATTGATGGATTTCTTTTCAATCTTTTTCAAAGCATGCACAGCTCTAATATTTTGGAAAACCATGTTTTAAAAAAAGCTGTGTGTATGTTTTGGTAATTATATAAACAGCAGTAGGTATCAGATAAAGTTTATTAAGGAAATTGCACTTTAAGATTATAGGAAGTTTTCCTTTTCTGTTTATAGATCACTGGATTTGTGGGGGAACACACTACCTTATAAATCATCAAAATGCCTAAAGTCAGAGTGCTTTGATGGGTCTATTTTCTAAGGGTTTTTCTTTTAAATTTTTGCAATAATCTGGATGTAGACCCATTGAAGCATTCTCCCTCTAAGTATTTTGATGCTTTACAGAAGTATTGATTCTATCACTTCACGGTATTTGCAGGGGGTGAACTTGCTATCCCAAAGATAAGAGGGCTGTTAAGGCTACATGAAACAGCAACTTTTTGTATAATAGCCACATAGAAAAAAATGAGAAAGTTTTGATCACCTGGGCATGGCTACCATATAGACTTTTTTAAAAAGCCCTTTCCATAGATCCACTACAACTGTATCTCCAATTCTGATTAAAAATTAAGGAAAAAAAAAACCTGTGCTGTTGTCTCATTCTTACACAGAGAAGAAAACCTTAAGGTGAAGCACAAGGACCTTTATACAAAAGGGTCCTATAAATAGGATTTTTTTTTAATTCTCTCTCTCAATTTCATAAAAAAAGTATTTTGTCTAAATATTAAGGGGAAATTGGGATCAGTTTTCTAATTGTGAGAGCTACGGTAGGTCTTCCTTCAACAGATAAGCTCAGGAAGAGGCTGGAGAACATTTTCTCCTGGATATTTTTATGTGCAACTTTGCAAATTCTGAACTAAGAAGTTTCATTAGATACTTGCCCATGAACTTGTCAGCAATGTGACATTTTGAGTTACTATCATCTTAAAAAGTGTTCATATAGATCAGGCGTCTTCATACTCGGCCCGCTAGCTGAGGAATTCTGGGAATTGAAGTCCACAAGTCATAAAAGGGCCAAGTTTGAAGACCCCCTGATATAGATACTACATTAAGAGTGCATTTGTAGTCACCTGCCATTACACAGGCAGCTATGCTGATAGATGATAATTTTGCTTGGCTGGCTTAAACTAACTGGGAGATGGGATAGATCTATCCAATTTTTTCAATACTGAAAAAAATATTAAGAGTCGTCTTAGGGGCCTCTGCTTCACAGGCATATAGTTTACTCAACATTATTTTACAGTTTTAAAACTTCACTGGAAAATGCATTCAGTTGCAACAGAAAATGAACCTAAAGAATTTACTGGGAAAAGGTGAATGAAGTTCATTTAATTAAAATCCTGCTAGAGGGTGGGTGACTTGAGCAGATCAATTTTTAAGTTAGTGGAAATTATACACTGATATTCAGACTTCTGCATCTAATTGAGGAGTATAACAAATGTGGCTACTTGTATATTTATGAAACATTCAATACTCTTTTAAAACACTGAGATTCTTCTTTTTTTTCTAAGGCAAATTGTGCCATGCACTTTCAGACTATCAATACTAGATATATAACATGGAGTTCAACACTTAACTCTAATTGAAGTGGCAACACAGTGGGAGTTCAATGAATAATTTAATAGCTTCAGGGTATGAAAAAGCTGGCTTATAAAAATTGCCTTTTTACTAATGAATTGCCTATCTCTCTAGTAGGCCTGTGTGTGGACAATTGGAAGAAGGGTATCCTGGGCAAGAACCTGTGTCCTTCAGAAGAACTTGGAAGATCTAGAATTATCCAGGTTTAGCCCTTTAGCACCTTTGCTTATTTTCTGGCTTCAGAAACAGATTCAGTGGGCACTTCACGGTGATGAAGGGCCTCATTAAATGTGTCTGTATGCATGCATTTATATTTGCAGTATATATCTAATAATTATTTGTCTACTTATTGTTAACTCTATCTATCTATCTATCTATCTATCATGGATGGAAAGCAGCATACAGTATATTTATTTACTTATATTTATTACTAATTCATTCCCCCCTTCCCTGGTATCCCCAAAATGCTTTACAATAATCCACTTTGATCAATATTATACTTTTAGCATGTAATTGGCATTGTTGAAACAGATTTTATGACACTTATGATGATGTTTAGTTTAATTGTATTAACATCAAACAGTGGAAGAGCAATGAAAATAATAAGGTTTGTATCTATCTTTCCTGATGGGGGGGGAGCAAAAAGGAAGCAAAAACTTCAGATGATGCTCTGTTTGGTTTTCTGTTTTACCCAGGTAAAGAATAGAAAGATGTAGACATGCAAGCATGTCCACATGTGGCCCTGGACAGCTAGTAAGGTGGCCCTGCAAGATTGTAAGCTTTTAAAGGAGGTTTGTTATTCATATACATTAACTATATTACATAGGTTGGACCACCATGATCTAGAGCAGGGGTAGGCAACCTTGGCTCTTTTATGACTCGTGGTCTTCAACTCCCAGAATTCCTGAGCCAGCCATGCTGAGGGAAAAGGAAGAGGTTTCCAAGCTGAGCCATGCTGGCTCAGGAATTCTGAGAGTTGAAGTCCATGAGTCATAAAAGAGCCAAGGTTGCCTACTCCTGATCTAGAGGGACCATAGCAATGAAGATTCTCTAGTTCAGAATTCTTTGGTATGGGAAAATATTAGCATTTAATACATAGTATTCTCATTTCATAGCTCTTGCTTTAGAGTTAATAGCATTAAATATTTGAATTCTGATTAGATAGAGAGTTGTGCACGATTGATAAGACATGTAGTTGCTACAGGAAGAGAAAAGGCTGTCTTTCTCCTGGACTTTCCACTTAGATATCAGATGCACAGTGTTATGTTTTTTGTAGAAGGGGCAGAGAAACCACTGTCTCTTCCTCCCCATGTAACTTTTTAGTGACAGGAACATGGGTAATCTCCAGTTGTTTGGGGTGAACTCATTCCTCAATTACTATGATTTGAGCATCAGTGATGACAGCAGTGACAGGCACAATTTACCACCCTTTCCAATCTGCCATGTTGCTCAGCAGGGTTTATGATAGAGGTGGCCTTGCAAGGTACATAATAGCATCTTCCAACTCACATTTCATTCTGTCTCCCAAAGCCCACTATATTAAGTTGTTCATCTCAGCATCTGCCTCTCCTGAAGATGGTTGCTTGGCTACAGATACACTTAGAAAGCACTAAGTACAAATAAGAGGGATGACTTTAGCTTAGACCAAAAGCTGGTTTTGCTCCAAAGATATGGTTCCCAGGTGGTTTCCATTTCAGAAAGTTATTGGGACACTAACATGTAACTTTAATAGTAGAAAAGAATCATGAGGCACCATCAGATTATTTTCTGAGCCCCCAAAGCCTGCTTGGAATCAAAAGGGTGAAATGTCATAAGGATGTAAATTATTGTGAGAATGCATAATTCATGAAAATATAGTTTTTGAAAAGTGCAGTGCATTCAGGATCCTCTGTCAAGATTTTTGATTAAACTACTTTGTTCCCAAATCTGCCCCTTCTACAAGTCTTCAACTTGTGATCAAATTTGAGCCTAAAACTTCTGTTGCTAAGCAAGACAGTTAAGTGACTTTTGCCTAATTTGACAACCTTTCTTGCCACAGTTGTTAAGTAAATCATTGCAACTATAATGTGAATGTGACTTCCCCAGTGACTTTGCTTATCAGAAGGTCACAAAAAATGATCGTGTGAACCCGGGGCATGCAACCAACATAAATATGAGCCAGTTGCCAAGATCACCTGACAATGGAGATGTTGCAAAGGTCATGTGAAAAATGATCATAAGTCACTTTTTTTCAGTGCCCTGATAACTCTGAAGAGTCACTAAACAAAAGGTAAGTTGAGGACTATCTGTAATCTGTTTTCATTTTATGGTCCAGCATACAATTTGATGCTTAATTTTACCCTTATCTAAACAAGTCCAGAAAGATTTCTTTTGTGGAAGTGATAATACCATACTGAATATTATTGCCTAAACCAATGGCAATAATATACATGCTGGTATCATGTCTATGGAGATTCTCAGTCATCCAGGTCTTGGTTGTCTCAAAGGTCCTTTTTCAGGAGATAACAGAACTTTCTTGTTTTTCTTTCAAGATGTTTTGCTTCTCATCCAAGAAGCTTCTTCAGCTCTGACTGGATGGTGGGGAATGGAAGGATTTATATTTCTTGCAGACAGCTGGTCATTTGCATTCTTTTAGAGAGTTGTTGAGGCCACTTGGAGGTTTATCTGTGTCCTCAGGGTCACACTCTGAGTAGTGTAAATGGGTGTGGAGTTGTTGTGGTCTGTTGGCTGCCAGCAGAACTAGCAGCAGAGTCAGACGAGGAGGAGGGGGGGAGCCTGGGTCAACTTCAGAGCCTTTGGTAGGCTCTGATGAGGAAGCAGAAGCAGAGGCAGAGGCAGAGCCCAGGCTGTCTTTGGGGCCTGAGCTGAGTGAGGGGGAGAAATAGATGGGGCCCATTCCAGATGTGCGTATGTGTAGAGAGGAGAAGAGAACCACCGGTCCTCTGTCTCCAAAATGTGGACTTTGCTATCTTCAAAAGAGTGCTCTTTGTCTTTTAAATGCAGATGGGCTGCTGACTCTTGTCCTAATAGGTTTGTTCTTCTATGTTGTGTCATGCATTTATGAAGTGGTTATTTTGTTTCTCCAATGTACAGATCTGCACATGGCTCACTGCATTGTATTGCATATACCACGTTGCTCAGTTTGTGACTGGGTGTTTTATCCTCGGGGTGGACAAGCTTCTGCCTTAGTGTATTCTTGGGTTTAAACAGTGCATGTATTTGTGTTGGCTGAAGATCCTCCTGAGCTTTTCAGATATTCCTGCAATGAATGAACTATCATGGAGACAATTTTGACTAGATATCATCTGTTCTACCCATATATCTCTTTTCCTGTCTCAAAACCAACATTTTTAAAAATTCAAGCTGACCTGAGAGTATTCTCCATTTTCATACTGTCTGGATATGTTAGTAAAGCACTTGTTTTCCTTTATTATGTGAAAAAAAATCACAATTGTTTTTTTCTATCTCATCAGCATTTGTTTATTTGTTTTTTTTTTTGCATTTATTGCTGACAACTATGCCCAAAATTCCTGCAAAACTAGTTTGAGTTATCAGCATCTGCTCCAAATTATTTATTTATTTTGCTTTGCAGAAAATTGGCAGTTCTAATATCCTTGAGAGGTGGATAATTGTAAATATCTATGACGCTGTGTAGACTTAATGGCTCAGCAATTCCTGGAGGGGTTGATCTACATTTATTTATTTTGCTCCACAATCTATAGTATGCCACGCTTAGTGCTACAGGGATAGAAACAGCAATTTTTTTTCTTTAATTTTGTTTTTGGCACTGCCAATTTGAGGACTTCCAATTTTAACAAATCTGGAGCTTGCCATACTTAAAGGATGATCTGATGAATACTGTTAGAAGTAAGGTCTTCATCCTGGTTCATCCAAGCCGGGAATAAATAAGCAAACATGGTGACTGCTTTGGGAAGAAGGTTACAGTTTATTGCAGAAAGATGGTTCTTCAGGAAAGTGCAGAGGAGAGAAGAACAGAGAGCAGGGGGGGGCGAGATTGAGCACATGGGCAGTAGGTTTTATACCCCCCCTAGCCTTTTGTTTGGAAGTTCCTGTTCCTGTGGCATGAACCTTGAGGCTGTTTCTGAGTATTTGTCTAGGCCTTGATATCTGTGGTTTAATTCTATTATCATATCCTGCTTCCCAGGGGATGGGGCTGACTCCTAGAGTTTGGGTGGGGTATGCAGATCTTCTCTTGTGTCTTCTTGATTGCTCTGGCTCCAACTTTCTGATGGTTTTACATTTGCATTTGTATGGGCCTAGCTCTTGCTTGGGGCAGAGAGATAGATTTGGGGCCAGGTTTGGTTTTAAAAAGTCCTTTTGAAGAAAAATATATTTTTCTGCCCTTTTTAATATTTCTTCTCTGGGCTAACTTTCATCAATACTAAACAAGATTGATTTTTTACAGGCTTTGATGGGGGACTTTTAAGAAGGAAAAAATGACAGCACTTTAATGGTGAGTTTCCTTTCTTTTTGTAAAATAAAAAAAAAAGGATTCCACCAGTTTAACAGAAGAACCTGAATAAATGCACCCAGTTTTCTCTTTAGATTTTTACTCTTTATGGTAAAATTTCTAAGCAGCTCCCAGGTGGTCAAGGAGATACAGAAAATTCTAACTTTTTGCTGACATCTTACGGTTTTATAGATTTTTGCAGCCCAGCTTTGATAGCAAATTATTCCCCAAATCAACCGAAAATGAATCTTGCTCTTGCCTATTTTTGACAAGTTTGTGCAAAGCTTGTTGTGGCCTTTGAGTCAAGAGGGGCTGCATGTTCCTTGTTCAGCAATATGTCAAGCCAGACATATTCTTAGATATGGACTAGTGAACTCACAAATCGAAGGTTGGAAGTCATCATAGGAATCCTCTCAGGAAAATGATAAGCTGACAAACCAAAAGGAAGAGGACAAAGAAAACATTAAGGCTTCAATTTCTAAAGCATATCAAACAAAACATAAAGAGAACGCTATGCCAAGAGAGTTTTCTCTCTCTATGATCACTCTCCATTTCCTGCTGCTGGAAGATGAGACTGAAATCCAGGCTGTGTGATATGAAATACTAACTTGACCCAAACGCATGAACTATATAATCCACAGCCTTTAGGAAGGTCTCTCATCTTCACACCTGGGAGCATATTCTTGTTCTACTCCCCGACTGATTTTGCTAGTAAAATGAGGTAGCTTCTGCCTTTAACCACAAGTTAGCATCACATACTGGAGCATCTCCGGTTCTGTGTAACTCCTGGGGGTTGCCTTTGATTTGGAGTTGGGGACAGAAGGGATCAGGACGATGTTACAAGGTGATATTGCCCTGTATTTAGATCCAGGCAGCAACCTGGAAGTGTGTGTGGCAGAGGGAATACTCCATTGGTACTTTTAATGAAGTTAAAAGCAGCTAAATGGAGAGGCTAGCAAGTGAGAATAGCTTCTTCAGCTTAATTGATTAGAGAGTTAATCAGAGTCCCACAATAGTGAGAAAAGTGGATGGCTCACCTGCTGTGCTGCTGATGGGGATGCTATGAAACTTCTTTTTTTCATTTTATTTTTTTATGCTAGGAAATGACCTCAGCTGTTTTAAATGCTTAATTTGTAAAATTAGACAAATCTTTCTCTGGCAATGGGAGGATAGAACAAATAATCCATCCTGGTCCTCCTCCCAGTCTGTTCATGAGGAGTAGAGATCTAACTTTTAGCTATCAAAGTTTTGTCTCAATGAAGAGGCCGGGAGGGTAAGTTTTAACTCAAATCTAACAAGACCAGTGACTGTGGTCTTTAGAGCCCCCTTCTCTATACCTGGGGACTTTCCATCATTAGTTCTGGATGGAATTGCTCTGCTCCTGTAGGAGTTGGTATGCAACTTGGTGGTCCTCCTAAACTCTCCAAGGGGAATAGCAAAACCAACAATACTCTTCCCGGTAAGGAAGACAGACACCTCTACTTCTTTATGTAGTCAAGGATCAGTTTCCTGTTTAAGAACTGAGTTACGTTTTTAATGTATCTCATTATGAATATTTCTGCTGTTTCTCTGTTTCTGTTTTGTTCTGATTATCTTCCTTCCTTTTTTTCCCCCTCCCTTTTTGTCTCAGATTCTATCTTCTCCAACATTTCCTTTGCAGAAGAAACTGGTGTGGTGTAACAATTGACTGATTAGGCACAGAAAGCCAGAAAAAGGATATTTTCACAACATGAGTCAGATCCAGAAGGAATAAGTGCACCAGGCCAAAGTTAAAATTCATGGTATTGCTTCCTTGGACTTTGAACAGCACCCAAATTATAATGGAAGCCTTTGTAGGCAAAAATGTGTCTTAGAACTGTAAGTTCTGAAACTTTTGAATCCTGCCACCACTAAGGAAGATTTGGGGCTCATCTTGCCAAATGGCTGAGCACAGTATAAATATGTCCTGCTAACCGTTTTTAAAAAACTTACCCTGATGATGTTGCATTTGTCTCATCCCTAGTCCATAATGCAGAAAACCTAAATTCAGAGATGGCTGTTCCAGGTTAAAATCAATGTTTTCCTTTTTCTCTTCTCCTGACAAATGTTCTAAGAAGCCTCATTAGCAATGTGAAAGATGTTGTGACTAGGATTTGCTCAGCTTTTCCTGATCATGAAACTGTGTCAATGTATTCCCTCTCTTCCAATTTCTGGGCACTGCTTCTATAGCCATTTTGTGTTGGACCACAGAAGAAATTGGACATCTGCTTTTGCAGAAGTTTTTGCTGGACTGGTGCTTTGACAAATGCTAGTTAAACATTATGGGGAA
Source organism: Crotalus tigris (assembly GCF_016545835.1). Taxonomy (NCBI): domain Eukaryota; kingdom Metazoa; phylum Chordata; class Lepidosauria; order Squamata; family Viperidae; genus Crotalus; species Crotalus tigris. The sequence continues at coordinate 38,283 of NW_024097690.1, forward strand.
TCCTTGTATAGAAACATTTATTGACCATCTGAAAATGGGCAGGATGAGTCCATTTACAGAGAAGGGCATTTGGTCACCTGTCCTATGGATTTAGCCATTTTATAGTATATTATACGCATTTTTGTCTCAGTATTTCCACATGATTCTGGACACATGATCTTGTAGGCTGTGGAGAGCAAAAAGAAACCTTGCCTGGGAGGAATGGAGCAGGTTTGGCCCAATACTCACTATTTTCTAAAAGCAATTTGTCACATTTTCTGAATCAATTGGAACAAGCAAGTCAACACTAATAATTGCAAAGCTTTTTAAAGAAACAAAATGCCACAAAGGAAAGCCAATATTCCAACATTTGACAAGACTGGCCCTTGAAAGAAATAGGATGCATATCTGAAGAATCGGTAGAAGAGACTACTCATAACAAGCAGTTAGCTTGTATGGTTATTGAACAAATAAACAACGCTCCGCAGAGCTGAAGACAGCCATAGATGGATTTTCATCTTGTTGTAACAGTTACATTCAGTTTAATTAATCAAACAAACAACATTAATTGCTGTGCCTAATGTATAGCAAAAGGTGTACTTTCCATATGAATAGAGTAGAGTAGAGTAGAGTAGAGTAGAGTAGAGTAGAGTAGAGTAGAGTAGAATAGAATAGAATAGAAGCTGGAAGGGACCTCGAAGGTCTTCTAGTCCAGCCCCCTGCTCAAGCAGGAGACCCTATATCATTTCAGACAAGTGACTGTCTAGTCTCTTCTTAAAAACCTCCAGTGATGGAGCACCCATGATTTCTGAAGGCAAGCTGTTCCACTAGTTAATTGTCCTCCCCTGTTAGGAAGTTTCTTCTTAATTTCAGGTTACTTCTCTCTTTGGTCAGATTCCAACCATTGTTTCTTGTCCTGCCCTCTGGTGCTTTGGAGAATAGTTTGACACTCTCTTCTTTGTGGCAGCCACTCCAATACTGGAATACTGCTATCATGTCACCCCTCTTTTCTTTAGACTAGTCAAACCTAAGTCCTGCAACCATTCTTCATATGATTTAGTCTCCAGGCCTTTGGTCATTTAATTGCTCTTCTCTGAACTTTTTCCAAAGTCTCAACATTTTTTTTGTAGTATGGTGAACAAAATTGGTTGCAGTATTCCAGATGTGGTCTTATTAGGGTTTTATAAAGTCATACTAATACTTTGTGTAATCTTGATTCTATGCAAGATTTATACAACCCAGGATTATACTAGCTTTTTTGGCTGCTGCTGCATACTGCTGGCTCATAGTCAAGTGATCATCCACTAGGACTCCAAGGACCCTCTCACAGTTACTGTTTTTGAGCCAGGTCTCGCCTAATCTGTACTTATACCTTTGATTTTTTTTGCCTAAATGTACAGATTTGCTTTTCTCCCCATTAAAAATCATTTTGTTGGATAGGGTCCATTGTTCAAGTCTGTCAAAATCTTTTTGGATACTGAGCTTGTCTTCTGGGGTTTTGGCTGTTCCTGCCAGTTTAGTGTCATCTTCAAATTTCATGAGTTCCCCTTCTATTCCTTTATCTAAGTCATTTATGAAGATATTAAAGAGTACTGCACCTAAGATGGAGCCTTGTGGTACCCCACTGCTTACTTCTCTCTATGTGGATGTAGTACCATTGAGGACTACTCACTGAGTACAGTTTATCAGCCAGCTACAGATCCATCTGGTGGTGGTGCTGTTTCATAAGCAGCAGGTTGTGGTCTACTTTGTCAAATGTCTTACTGAAATCTAAGTATACTATGTCCACAGTGTTTCACTGGTCTACTAATTTAGTCACTTTATCAAAGAATGAGATAAGATTGGTTTGACGTGATCTGTTTTTAGCAAATCCATGCTGGTAACTAGTTATAACTTTGTTTGCTTCTAGTTGTTTGCAGATCTGTTTTTTGATTATCTTTTCCAGGATCTTCCCAGGTATTAATGTTAGGCTGATTGGTCTGTAGTTTCCTGAATATGTTTTTTTTCCCCCTTTCTTGAAGATGGGAACCACATGGGCCCTTTTCCAATCCTCAGGTATTTCCCCTGTGCTCCAGGAGTTTGGAAAGGTATGGTGCAATGGTTCTGAGATAACATGTGCCAGCTCCTTCAGAACTCTGAGATGCAATCTGTTGTGTCCTGATGATTTATATTCTTATTTTTGCAATTGTTTTGATTCATCAGATTATTTGTTGTACAACAACACTGTTGCTTTTTTAAAAACATATCTTTTAACACATCAGCAACAAACACAATTGTGCAGATTGTGTTTCAGCTTTTTTTTTTCAGTTAGGACTGTTTTTTGTTAAACTGAAATAGGCAACTCAGGCAGCTGATTTAAAGTGTAATAAAAGGGCAGCAAACAGTTATTTATTTTTAATAGTCAGATTATTATACTATATGAATATTATGTTCTAAAACCAAGTAGATTCCCTACCTAGTATGCCTTGCCAGGAATTTGTTTTTGTGGTGTACTTCAGAAAGCTGCCAAGGTCTCTCAGCAGCCATAATTAAAAAGTCTTAATTAATACATCAATAGTTACCTCTAGCAGTTTTGCTCTTGGTCTGTTGTTTGGATTTGAGAAGGCCGGGAGGAGAAGGAGGAAGCTTACATTGGCGTCTTCCTTCCTTTTATCATCACTTCAAAAACCCTGTGAAGAAGTTGAGCTAAGAAAAAGTGACAGATCCACCAAAATCACTTGGTAAACTTCCATAACTGAAGGCCACATTCTCAATCTGTTGGGAGCTATCAGATCTATTCTGAAAACATGCCCTGTGCATTTTCTCCAAATAGTTGTTGGGGAGAGGGCAAAGAGATGTGCCCATTTGCAATAAGTACATCACCACAAGATATGGGCAAGAGAAAACAGTCATTTACAAAGGTTCAAACTCCTGAAAAGGTTTCTTTCCACTATTTCTAGGTTCCAAAGATTTTCCCTATCAAACCAACTTATCTCTTCCCCCAATTTATCCCCCTCCCCCCACACACACACTTTTGAAGGGAGCAAATGGCAGTTACCTCTTTGATTCATCAGTTAGCCTAGATAGAAGCATTCTTCAATGTAAATATGTTGTTAGATGCTTCCATGGAGTATGATTCTAATTATTTTAAAATTAAATACACATGGAATAGAGAATGATGGATTCCAAGGAACATGGGGGATTTCTATCAGCATGATGGATTTCTTTAAATTTTAAAAGGAACGCTATTTTTTTTTTTAAAAAATGGCATGTTTTCTAAACTAGATTACAGATTTAGCTTAGAAAGTTGTAGAAAAAAGATGTAAGCTTTATGAAGATTTCTGCCTCATGTAGCGATGTGTTACTTTTCTGGTTAGAAAATGTTTATGGTGGGTGAAGTAATCATTGTCCTATTCTCAGAGGGGCAGAGAGCTAAAATGGATCAGAAAAAAGATAGGTTGAATAAGTTAACATAGTTTTGTTAAGAGAGTGTTGAGGAACAAACAAGTATTCTGTAATGGAAGGGAAATGCAAAAGCAGAGGATGGGGGCAAACAAAACAGAGCAGAAATGTTTTAGCAGATAGTGATGGAAAGAGGAATGGATAGTAGTGATAACAGCTAGAAACAAGAGAGGGGGAGTAAAAGTGGAATTTAAAATATACAGAGTACAGATAAGCAAAAAGCAAAGTGCTGCTATAAGGTGCATTTTATAATTAGGGGATATAATGTCTTCATATTCAAAAGCCCAACATGCTATAACACATTTTTTAAAGAATTCATCCATCAAGAAATTGTAACAGAAGCGTAAGCATGGTTTTGAAGAGCAAAGCAATTATGTTGATATTGCTGGCAGAAAATAAATGGAAACCTTTTGTCAAGTTGTGTTGTCATCTGAATGAATGTGAATCAGTAGTGTTATATGAAAGTGTTCTCAGTGGAAATGCAAGAGAGCAGAGAATATCTCAATCAACACAAAGACTGAGGATATTTCTCTTATCTTTGCTTATTCTTATTGCTGCTTTGGGTCAAGCATTTAAGGCTTTAGTTGGTTTTGAAAATGTCAGTCAAAGCCTATAACTGATTGCACAAAGGGTACATGTTTAATAGACTTCCACAGCTCCACTAAGAGTGCAGCCAATGACTCCAATGGAAAAAGGAGCTGATGAATGGATTGACTTCTTGGAATTCCTCTCTGGACAAGGAGCATTCCCTACAGTAGCTTCCTAGGAGGAGATCATAAGACCATAAGATAGCTGATTTAGAGTTTTAGGAGCTGAGGGATTACTGTCTTCATCCAAATTGCATTTGGCATCTTTATGGAAACAGGGTTTGCATACTTCTTCTATTAATCATTTCTGGAAAATATTTGTTAACTGCTTTGGGGCTATTAGGAACCTTCAGAATGCAAGTTTGATTACACTGGGTGAGTCTCTTTCAATCTTTAATGAAAAACATTTAATATATATTTAAAGATCTACAAAAAATATTATTTTTAATTATTTATTTAATTGATTAGAACATTGATTTTGGAAACTTTTAATGGGCTAAGGGGCCAGATGGATCTGGAATAAGCATTTGAAATAAATTACAAGAATCCTTCCTGCTGGAAAATGTTGTTTTTTAGAATGATAGATAGATAGATAGATAGATAGATAGATAGATAGATAGATAGATAGATAGATAGATAGATAGATAGATATTGAAACTAAATATAAAAAAATCTTCCCATGGGAAAATGGTATTCATTAGAAAAAAAATCATTATAAAATTGGACTTTGAATGTTGGACACTAGAGGCAACCAGAAAGAACTAAATGGAGCAAAATATTCTAATTAGACAAATTCAAGGATATTTGGGAATAACCCACTCAGAATTTTTTTTAAAGATAGTTTGTTATCATAAAAGAGTCTATAGATTTAAAATAGAAGAGAATAAAGAATAAAACATCTAAAAGAGATTATAAAAGAGCATAAAGACTTTGATTAAGGCTGATTTGAATGTGTATTTAAAAATGACAGAAGAAGAATGATATGGAAAAAAATGTTACACTGGATATACAAATGAAAGTGGCTGATGTCTTAATAATTAAAAGGGATATACAAATAACAAACCAGAAGAGTGATTTTTATAACTTTCTTACTTTGGATTTATAAAAGATGTGTTGGAAAGATTTTCTGAGAAGAGACAAAGAAAATGAAAAGAAATCAAATTTTGGGACACTATTTAAGGGAACTAAAATTAAGGTTGTTAAAAGCAAAGGGAAGGACTATAAAGTTGGCCTTTGTGACCATTCTTAATGGACTTTTGCTGATTAGGACTGAATGATGATGTTCTAAGAATTAGTTTATAAGGAAGAGATGAGATATGGGAAGTAGATGTCTTTTGTTGTAGTATCAGAGAAGGTGATAAGTTATTGAAATTGTACTTGTCATGATGAAGAGTGTTGCGTCCTTCGCGAAATGGCAAGACACGAGAAGCAGTTGTAGTTCTCAGGAAACTTCTTTATTTCAGTTCAGCATACTAGGTACAAGACGCCGACAACGCCCAGAACTCCCGGCCTCTTTTATAGGCCATTCCTGGGTCAATCTGCAACTTTTGGTGCGCCAGCACTTGCGCATGCGCACAAGTACTGGCGACAGCCTGTCTGGTCCCGGGCAGCTTGCAACTGCCCGGGACCGCCTGCAATGCCCCGAGCCTGCTTGCACAGGCTCAGGACATAACACCCCTTCCCCCCGGGTTAAGACTATTGATCATGTCATACTAACACAGAACCCATTGCGAGTGTAGTGCCATACTACCTTAAACTAAACATTTCTTTTGCTTCCATCAATCTCAGTGTTCTATTTCCTCTGTATACAGGAATGTTCTCTGTTAACTCTGTTTTGCCAATAGAGTTACAAAATCCTCTAAATACTTAGGGGATCTTCTGGCTCTCTGTGACCTCCTAACCTCTGGGTACCTGCCAAGTACCCCTTGACTGAGGGGTAATGCGTATCTGTCCCCCTTATTACACCCTGGTGGTTCCCAAGGACTGTGCTCCAATGCCTGGCCTGTTTGCTTGCCCACCGGGCTCGTCAGGCCAGGGCTTCTTTCCTTGTTTGACCTGGTTGTCCTGCCTAGCTGCAGGCTCTCTGGCCCCTCTAAGTGACTGTCTCTGTTGGGCGATTCTGTAGAACCTCCAAGGTACGTCCAAGACCTGTCAGGAGGTTGTCTGTCCCCTGGTTCCCGTTCTGTCCCTGGGCTTGTGGGGTTTTCAGTGCTGTCCCAAAACTCAGTTGTCCCCTGAGTGAAGTCAGAGGTGTTATAGTCGGGATTTGGTTCCTCGACTGCCTCCCTGTATGTTTGCCCCCTTCTAGGGACAGGGGTAGTGTCAGGCCAATTAGAAGGAGTGTGTGCCAGCTCTCTTGTGGGGAGTGGTTTATTGGGATGCTCCCGGGTATCCTCCCTGACTGGAGTACTGAGTGATGCGGGTGAGTAGTGATTATGCCCCCGGGGTGACTCCCTGGCTGGAGTAGGCATTGATGCCTGATATCTAGTTGAGCTCCTTGAATTCCTGTTTGGAGCACTCGCGGAATCTTGGGATAAGCTGTCTGTAGCTTCCTCATTAATGATGGGCAGCAGCCCATACCCTTCCCTTTGCCCAAAGGGGTCCCCCTCCCCCCCTGGAGAAGACCCAGGAGTCTCAGCGGGAAGGTCCCGTCTAGGGCGAAGCTGGTCGATGTGTCAACGCAGGACACAACCGTTGTCCAGGGACACCTCATAAGACAGAGGACCTGTGACCCTGGATATAGCAGCGGGGACCCATGAATGACCAGGCCCATAATTACGAGTCCAAACCGGGGCACCCACAAGTAGTTGTCTAGGTGCCCTGGGGTATGTGAAAGAAGAAGCAGTCTGTCCGGATGCAACCGGTCAAGCTTCGTAGTCAGTTTGCGCCCCCAACAAAGTTCAGCTGGGCTCCTCCCCGTAGAAGTGGACGGTGTAGTGCGATAAGAAAGGAGGAAGTCAGCCAACCTGTGATGCCAGTCTCCGTAGGTAATTTTCTTCAAGGCGTCCTTGGTGATGCGAACCTTGCGTTCAGCCATACCGTTGGTGGAGGGGTGTAAAGGTGCAGAGGTGGCATGACGAATCATGTTAGCCTGTAAGAAAGCTTGGAATTCGGAAGAAGTGAATTGAGGGCCGTTGTCAGACACGAGGACGTCTGGAAGCCCGTGTGCAGCAAAAATCCCCCTCAGTACTTGAATAGTCTTTGCAGCAGTGGTGGAAGAGACAGGTACAACCTCAAGCCATTTTGAATGGCTGTCAACTAGGACCAAGAAGAATTGACCCTGAAAGGGCCCAGCGTAGTCAATGTGCACCCTAGACCATGGAGACTGTGTTTCCTCCCATCTATGTACAGGAGCTTGGGGCATTTCGGGGCGCGAATGTTGGGAAAGGTGGCATGCGTGCACCTTAGCTTCAATGTCTCTATCTAACCCAGGCCACCACAAATGGCTGCGCACAAGTGCCTTCATGCGTACAATGCCAGGATGACCCTCGTGGAGGGAACCTAAGACCCTAGTCCTCATTGAGGTAGGGATGACAACTCTAGTTCCCCAAAGCAGACAACCCTGGAAGGTGGACAACTCATTCCTTTTAGACCAGAAACTCTGAAACTCAGGACCAGGACAGCTCTCTGGCCATCCAGATAAAACCCAAGAAAGGACACGTGAAAGTGTGTGGTCTGTGCCTGATTCAGCGGCTACATCCCTGGCATTTAAAGGAGACTCGGGCAAGGCCTGAATGGAGAGGAGATTGGTAGCTGGTGCAGGGTCAGCTTCTATTACCGGCAGGGGTAACCTACTGAGGCCATCAGCATGGCCCATTTCCTTCCCAGGTTTGTGAATTAGGGAGAAATCATAGGCAGAAAGAAAGATAGACCATCTTAGCATTCTGGGGGAGATGATTTGGGGAGTTTGCTTACGTGTGGTAAACAGTCCCAATAAAGGCTTATGGTCAGTGAAGACCGTAAAATGCCTGCCATATAAAAAATCATGGAATTTTTTAATTCCAGCAACAACAGCTAAAGCCTCCGTATCTATTTGAGCATAATTACGCTCGGCAGAAGACAAGGTTCTGGAGTAATATGCAACAGGAACCTGAGTTCCATCTGACCTGAGGTGGCTTAGTACAGCTCCTACCCCATAAGGAGAAGCATCACAAGCGATGCACACAGGAAGGGATTCATTGAAATGTGCAAGTACACTGTTAGAAGTGAGTAAGGCCTTGACCTCACTGCCACACTGCCTGTTTGTCCAATAGCCTGTGAAGAGGCTCAGTTATACTAGCCTTATGTGGAAGAAAGGAATTGTAGAAATTCAGAAGGCCCAGAAAAGCCTGTAGTTCAGCCTTAGACTTTGGCCTAGGAGCATGCATAATAGCTTTCAATTTGGATTCAGCAGGGTGAATCCCAGTAGCATCAATTTTGAATCCCAGAAAATCAGTAGAAGGCACCCCAATTTTACATTTGTCCTTCTTAAGCTTGAGGCCCGTTTTCCTGAACCTTAACAGGACAGCCCTTAATCTTTCAGCTAGATTGTGCGTAGAGTCTCCTGCAATTAAGACATCATCAAAATAGGGGCAAACCCCTGGTATACCCCATAGTGTGTTTTCCATTACGCTTTGGAAAATTCCAGGAGCGACATTTACTCCAAATTGTAGCCTCTTCACCTTGAAAGCCCCTCTGTGGGTCACAATGGTTTGAGCTACAGCATCATCATCATCAACAGGCAGCTGTTGATACACCTGAGCTAGGTCAAGCTTTGCAAAAACACGCCCCCCCTTGAGGGAGGCCAGAATATGACTGACCACAGGAACAGGATAGGCATGTTGCTGCAATGCCTTATTCAGAGTGCATTTGTAATCAGCACAGATGCGAATGTCCCCATTTGCCTTGAGAGGCGTGACAATGGGGGTTTCCCAGGGACTGGAGTCAACAGGTTCTAGAACTCCTTGCTGAATCAGTTTGTCCAACTCAGTATCAATTTTACCTTTTAAAGCAAAAGGTACCCTTCTTGCTTTAATTCTAATGGGAGTGACAGTGGGGTCTAGCTTTAATGACACGGGGTCCTTTGTATGTGCTTAGCTGGGGGCTGAAAACATCTTCAAATTCTTTGCAGACTTCTTGTAGGTCAAGTGTTTGCAGACTATTGAGCCTTGTGACGTGTATTCCCAAGGCCTCAAACCAATTGAGTCCTATGAGACTCGTTCGTTCACCCCCTACTACTATTAGATCTAATGGACCTTCAAAATCCTTATACTGTACGTTAAGGGTGGCCTCCCCCTTAACACACACTCTGGAGTTTTGAAAGTCTGTTAACACAATGTCAGAAGGCCTCAGCTTGGCCTGAGTTCCGCTACCAGAACAAATCTTCCTGAACGTTTGCATGGAAATGATCGAAAGTGCAGACCCCGTATCCAGTTCCATAGCCAATGGAACCCCTTGTAGCTTCACCTTAAGTGACAGCTTTTTCTTAATGGGCTTGTGTGTGCCTGTCCTATAGATGCTTCTTCGCGAAGCGCAAAACCCCACCCTGTTTTGGCTGGGAACCCTGGTACCTTTCAGGCACAATTCCTCCTGAGGTTGTACCTTCTGATGGCCCAGGCACACAGCTGCAATGTGTCCTTGTTTTCCGCATGTTCTGCAGATAGCGGAGCGGAACTTGCAGTCGGTTCTCTTGTGGCGACCTCCACAACCGAGACACTTGGGGAGAGCTGAAGAGCTTCCTTTCTGTTTCCCTTCCTTCGTGGGATAGAGACGGTCCACTTCATCGTCAGGATCCTCCTCAGAGTTCCTTTGGACTCCTTCCTGGTGCACGGACGCCGTATCTGGAGTGCTTCTGATCGGCTGCATGTTCTTGATGGCGCCACCCGCTGCTTCTTCTGCAGTGACCTCTCTCAAGGCATCTTGGAATGATAAGTCTTCTTTGGCAAAAAGTCTCTGCTGTAACTCTCTATGCCTTAGTCCGCATACAAATCTGTCTCTCAGTCGTTCTTCGAGGTCCTTGAACTTGCAGTGTTTAGCGGCTTTTCTCAGCACGGCAATGTATTCTTTGGCCGATTCTCCAGGTCGTTGATTCCTCTGTTCGAAGGTGTGGCACCACACGATGACGGACAACTTGGGCTGGATGTGCTCCTTTAGTAGCTTTTTTAGTTCTGCATAGCTGACAGAGTCTAGAGGAACAGGTGCTGCAATGTTCTCAGCGATTTAGAATGCGTCTTGACCGCAAACGCACAGCAGGGTGGCAGCCTTTAAACTATCTTCCCTTACTTGATTTACCTTGAGATAGTTTTCCACCCTGGCTGCGTAGGACTCCCACCTCTCCGGATGTGAGACGTCGAATTCCGAAAGCCTTCCAATTTTTGCCATTTTGTAGAAAGGAAGGGTCTATCAGCCAGCCTACCCCCCGATGCTCGCTGGATTGCCGGGTAGCTGCCGAGTCAACGCTGTTCCTGCCGCTCAGGACTCACTCGGGTAAGCTTACACCTTTCTTCTGTTGATGTAAGGCATCCCACCTTCGTCGCCAGTGTTGCATCCTTCGCAAAATGGCAAGACACGAGAAGCAGTTGTAGTTCTCAGGAAACTTCTTTATTTCAGTTCAGCATACTAGGTACAAGACGCCGACAACGCCCAGAACTCCCGGCCTCTTTTATAGGCCATTCCCGGGTCAATCTGCAACTTTTGGCGCGCCAGCACTTGCGCATGCGCACAAGTACTGGCGACAGCCTGTCTGGTCCCGGGCAGCTTGCACCTGCCCGGGACCGCCTGCAATGCCCCGAGCCTGCTTGCACAGGCTCAGGACATAACAAAGAGGAAGTCATTTCTTTATACAACATTTTTTCTTTACTGTATTTTTCTTTTTTTTCTCTGCACTTTTAAATTTTGCTTAAAGTCAAGATGATTTTTTTTGTTCTCTCAGATTTCAACAAAGAGCTGGAAGTAAATACTTGAAAGAAGCCTACTTGGAAATAATGCTAGTGATTCTATTATAATATTGTACAGAATATTAGGAAAGAACCCAAATACAACACACACAAAAATATCACAGGAATGAGCCAACAGCATCCTTACAGACATATAACCACATATAACCACCTCTTGAAGTGTATTCCATAACTTTCTGTGAAGATTCTGCCCCATTTGGTAGCAAATATTTCCTTCTGCTGAAGTAATATTAGTTTCAGGAGGACAAACATTGCAGTGTAATTCTCCAATTCCCAAATGCATGCAAAATGTATACTTTGGGGAGAAATAACAATGACATTGTAAAGTTGTGAGTTTTGTACCTGCATTAGAAGGATGGGAACCTAAATAAAAATAAAGCAATAAAGATGCTTATATTTTCCCACATCTTTATTTCAGGATCATGGCTGAGAAAGCCGTTAGTGCAAGTGTTTTGATGGGCACATTTCAGTTGTGCAAATGTCAAAATGGCTGACGTTCAAAAAATTGAAATATGGATAAAGCCTTTGAAACTGATCAAGTGGAAAAGAATCATTCCTTTTTTTCCTCTTTCATTATTTTAGAACATTATATTAATTTGTTGCAACTCTTATCAATCAAAATGAATCCATTGATATGAAGTGCCACAATAATCATATTTAATAATCCTGATGGCCAAGTTTCATATAATCTTAATGAATAATTTGTCAACATGAGACATAAATATTACTATTGATACATATCTTAATCCTTTTCATAATTTTCAGGTCAATTTCTTTTATTAAGGGGAAAAATAATAATAAAAGCAATATTAAACATACTAAATTCACATAGGATTATTGCTGGCATCAATACAATACATTTTTTATTTCCCCTGAAAATAATATATTTCTCAAAGCAGATTTAAATGGGCATCTTTGTTTTCATAACAAACTGTAATATGTTACCTTGTGTTTAATTTATTAAAACCTGATTGTATGCAATATTTGTGATCATTTTTAATACCTACATCTCAAGATATATTGAGAGTTTCTACTGGAAGACCAAAAAATTAAACACAACTTAAATTTAAGTAGAAAAGTAAAGACACTTAATTTTGAAAGGAAAAAAAAAATACTTGAAAATTATTACATTTACTTTTTATAATTTTGCATGAAAAATCAAAGTGTGTGCTTTTTAACATTTTTCATTCTGACAAATGGTAACTTTTAAAGTAAATGTGTTAATTTTAAGCTTCAACTTTTTATTTCAGTCATGAAAATATTCTGAACTTTGCATTGTTTTTATACATGAACACAAATATCACACTGATATCATAAGATTTATGAATGATTTTATAGTCATGAAAGGTTTTTTTTTTTCTTTTCAGGAATTAACCCTTTCCTAGTATTATGATGCAGGATGTGTCTTCATTTATTCGGTATTTCATTCCTTACCTTTGCAGAAGAACAGTGGTTCCCATCCTGCAGCCAGGTAGAAATATCGGCATCACATGATGTTTAGCAATTCTTTTTAAGAAAAAATTCTGGGATGACTTCAGAGGAATGATGTATGGACACGGTATATGGAAATACTACTATATTGGGATTAGAAGTTTTCAGAAGCCTGCAATGTGGATTTAGTAGCATGTACAAAGGAAAATATTTGGAGTTGTTGCAAAAGAGCATATTACAGATAATTTGATTTTGATGTAGTAGTAGTAGTAATAGTGTGTTTGTGGTATTTATTTTATGGCAATATCTCAATATTCAAGTAAATACTGCATGATAGCAATAGACTTAGCTGTCTCCTTTGGTAACAACTGTTGTGGTCAAAATACTGCACTGATTATGTATGCTAAATATTCATACTGTTACCTTGCTTATCAGGGGAGATAAAGCATTAAAGTGTGTTTGTTATATATTTTTCCTCTGCGTGGAAGCCAAGCTTTTTTAACTTAAACACCAAATGTAAAAATGTATCTTGCATGGGAATGCTTGCTCAGTCTTTATTATTTTCATAGTAATCCTCAGTTTTATGGATCAACTGGAAAAAAGGGATATTTATTAAAGCTGAATGGTGACTAGATCCAAATGGATATAAATGATGTAATATAAATCTTTTATGAGATCTTATATCATTTATGTAATTTTGCAAATGATATACATTGAGGCAAAAGCATAAATTATGATTATGTTGATAATATAAATTGACACAAAGTATGAAAATGGCATCAACTGTTTGGGTTTAGGTTAGGGTTCTTCTTCAAAAGAATGGACTGAATTTTGTCAATTGTATCTGAAGTCTGTTGAATGAGGATCTAAAAGAATTAGGATTGATTCTTTCCTTCCAGTTTAATATTTAGATCAATACTTCTGCTACTACTACATTTCCTATTTTAATCAATTTTTCCTTTAAAAATGCATGGAAAATTTTTTACTGAGTCAAATTGAAAATAGGGTAAATATTCTAGTGTAAATATGGAACATCATAACTTCTGATCTATGTTGAAATATTTGCAATGATTTGTAATGGAATCTGTAAATCTCCCAAAAGTAGCAACAGGTACCAAACAATTAATATATCCATGGTAAACCAAATATATCTTGATTCATTTTTAAATTAAAATTCTAATAAATAAATGAGGCAACACAATCATTAAAACTCTAAGTAATAAACATAGATAGTTTCATCCTACTCTCTAAAATAATTTAAAAATATAATTTAAAAATATTAAGATCTGAAGAAAAAAAGTGCTGGTAAATATGCCTCCACTTATTTTTATATATGAAAGAAAAATTCCTCTTTGGTAATATACTCCCTTTGTAATTATTCCCTATAATATTTGTTTCTGAAATATTTGCCAGGATACATACTCATATTCAACTTTTTCAATTGTTTTAATAAGTATTATTTAATTAAGAATATTGATTTACAAGGTAGTTACTAAGTTAGAATTACTAGCTTACAAAGAATAGTATGATTATGCTTGAGGTTGGTTTATGCTTGAAGTTTTAGTATAATGTATTGGCCAAAATGTGCCTAGATAGATCACTATTATCCTTATTATTAAGGAATATTGCATGTCGGACAGAAACAGCTAAAATTAGTAACCAACTTCAGTGTCTATATAAAAAATGCCATGTGAAATTCTTCATTGAATAAAGCCATGGTATCTAGTGAAGGTCAATGTGTGTGTGTGTGTGTGTGTGTGTGTGTGTGTGTTGGTGATGGCCATTGGTATATGTAGAATTGCAGCTTCAAATGTAAAAGGAGTACAAATGGTCTGAGATAAAGAAAAATAGATATGCTGAATGTTTGTGAAATTAAGAGAAATGGAAAGATGCATCAGATCTAGATTAATATGATATGTACTTGCAGGAAAGTGAAGATGTAAATTTAACTATAAATGAAAGTACTAAAATTTATGCCAGGAGGGTATATGGCTGTTGTCAAGAAGGCTGCAGTGCTTATGAAATTAAGAATCCATAGGCAATACTGGTAATATTATGTTCCAGTGAATAGTGATAATGGAAGAACCTGAGATGATGGGGGCAGTGGAGGGGAATTGAATGAATGTAATCAAGAAAAAAAATATTCTGTTAGGTGATATGAATATAAGGGTGGAAATGAAGCAAGATAGCCTGGGAAAGCTGATGAGAGGTTTTGAATGTGACGTAAATTACTTCTTTTATACAGCAGTGTTCTAGGGGATCGTGTGGGGAAAAAAGTGATATGAAAGAAAAGGAAAGAAGTGAAAAACACCAGAGTGCAATAAGCACAAGGAACCTCTTGCATACTGAATGGAATTAAAAATATAATTCATTTATTTAATTATTTATATCCCATCCTTTATATTCTTAACAATAACTCAAGATGGCAACGCATCTTCCTCCTCCTATTTTCTTCGTAACAATGACCTTATGACAAGGGTCTTCAAACTTGGTCCTTTTATGACCTGTGGACTTCAACTCCCAGAATTCCTCAGCCAGGCACACTGGCTGAGGAATTCTGGGAATTGAAGTCCACAAGTCATAAAAGGACCAAGTTAGAAGACACCTGCCTCATGAGATGGTTAGGGCTGAAAGAGACAGTGACTGGCCCAAAATCATCCTGATGGCTTTCAGGGCTAAAGGCAGGACTTGAACTCATTGTCTCTTGTTTTCTAGCCTGGTACCTTAACCACTTTATCAGACTAGCTCTAATAGTTACATTATTTTGGTGTAAATGATTATTTAAGAGATTTGTGTGGGAATGCTAAGGAACAATCCAAGTGTAGAATTTAAATGAATACTATATTTGATAGTGTCTAACGAGGAAGGATGAAATAATACATTCTGGGAGAATGCTAAAAAGTAGTAAGACTACATAAGTAGATGGTGTAACTGTAGAATTGTTAAGATCTGGATGTGGATTGTTTATGGAGTGGTTATGTAAGTTTAAGATGTGTGCCATGGTGCCTGATGACTGCACAAATGCCATCACATTTCTCTATACAAAGGAAAAGGTAGCAAGAGCGAATGCTAAAACTATAGGGATCTTAGTTTGTCTGAGATATGGAATTATGATTAAAAGGGTAGAAGCAGAGATAGGCATACATAGAAGTCATGATACCATCAACATTTTATATCTTCTTTATCTAAAGGAGCCATGTTGGTGCAGTGGTTAGAATGCAGTACTGCAGGCTAACTCTGACCACAGCCTGGAGTTTGATCTTGACTGGGCTCAACGTTGACTCAGCCTTCCATCCTTCCGAGGTTGGTAAAATGAGGACCCAGATTGTCGGGAACAATATGCAAATAATGCTGACATTCCAAACTGTTCAGAAGTGCTGTAAAGTGCTATGGTGCAGTATATAAGTCTAAATGCAATTGCTACTCCATTTTTTAAGTTACTCCTTTAGTTTCTATTAACAGTATACATATACATTACATATACATATATACAACATACTTAACATAACTCAAGCAAAGTCAAGGAGAGAAAGAGAATTCCTCAAGGCCTGGTTCTCCACCAACCAATCAGTGAACAGACACATTGATATGAACCCTGCCTACTAACCACTGAGAGCAAGAGAGCTACTTCAACTGAAATACTGTAAACAACTTTTATTTATTTTATTTTTTATTTTTCCAAACTCTCCCCTTACATATACCGTGATATTTATCAGATGTTAACATACATTCTTTTTACATTCATATATAAGATACTTTTAATAAAATGAAATAAATACATACACATGACTTTTGGTGTTGCTCGCCCATTTCCCCTTTCACTATATCCACACTCCTTCTTTCTCCCTTTCTTCTCTTCCCTACTTCCCTCTTCTTCCTCTCCTCTTCTCTTTCCTTCACCACTCTCCTCCCCTTTCTCCCCACTTCTCCTCTTCTCCTCCAACCTTCCTACTTCCTTCTCCCCTCCTTTACTCTTTTCTCTCTCCTCTCCTTTCTTCCCTCTCATCCCTCTTCAGATACAATTCAGGGGTAATGTCCGAGCAACTCCTCTCTCCAAATTTCCCTATCTGTATTATATACAATAAGATTAATTTTCTCTTACATTAATACTTCTATTTATCTAACCTTCTCGGTATATACTTCTATAAATATTTATACAACCTCCAGTTATTCAATACTGTGTCGCCTGGGTCTCCCTCCTTATCTGCTCCTTCTTCTTCCATCTAAATTGATGTTAACTATCTTTTAACCGTATTCTCTTTTCAGCCAATCATAAAAAGTTCCCCAGATTTCATAGTAGTCTGACTCTGTCTTATCTTTAATTGTCATTCTTAGTCTGTTCATTTCTGCACATTCCAGTATTTTCCCAATCACTGTAAACAACTTTTCAAACAAACCGAATACAATTCAAACCGTACTGAAGATGTCCCCCTGAACAGAGATGAAATGTTTGCAACCTAATTACCAAGCATGGAGATCAAAGCCGAGCTACTAACTTTCAATTACATCTCAAATATATACATACATATACACATACACATGCACTTACACACACACACACACACATATACAACATACTTCCTGAAAGTGTCAGCTACAGATCACCCATTAATCTCCAGCAATATGGATAACAGCAGGACAGAATGGCAAATGCATGATCTGATTGATGATAACAGATGCTTATAACTACCTCAACAAATACATGAAATGCCTCACCGAACAAAAGATCATATACAGCAACACCATTGGACTACAACTCATGTGAAATTTAAACACAGCAATTGAACGCAGAACAACAAACACAGGGGAAAAGAAACACACTGCACTTCAAAGAAAACTATCCAGACTCCTGGCCAACAACCCACACAACAGCAAACAAACCTGGATCAAGAACCTATCCAACTGCCAAATCAAGAACAACAAGTCCTGATGAAAGGACTCAATTTCAACCACAAAGATGGACCAAACACAGAATTCCTAGCAAGCCTAGAGAGCGCCTTAAAATCAATAGACCTCAGTGAAGAAGCTCCAGCATCTTTACAAAACAGGAACTACAGGCAATGAAATCCCTCAAAACCAATCGCAACATCGTCATCCTACCAGCCAACAAAGGCCGAATGATAGTCATACTAGAAAAGGATGACTACATACAAAAAGCCAAACAACTACTACAGGACACAAACACCTACAGACACACCAGCACAGACCCAAATACAAAACTGACCAACAAGATCAACACAATCCTAAAAAAGCTACAGAAACTAAACCAAATCACCAAAAATGAATACCAGAGGATGAAAACAACCAATTCAAACATAGCACAGTTCTTTTTTTTTCAGTTTCAAGTTTTTTTATTGATTTTACAATATTACATTTACGTATTTGAAAAGTAGCATGGCGGCTGAGCACAGTAATTCCGTTACATTTGAATATCATCAGTACAAATCTCAAATTATTACAACAAACTAATTCCCTCTCTTTCCCCATGATATCTACTGTCATGTTCAAACCAATACAGTTCTTATTCTATTAATCAAACAAAAATACCTTTCTAATATTCATCAATAATCTTCAGTCTATAGATATCTTACTTAATTTGACTTTCCACCTTTTAGACAATAACCTAGTAAGTTTTTTTAACTTTAATTTGCCATTGATATTTAAGTTTAACGTTTAATCTTTATCATTTCCAGGTTTTAAATGATCCCAATTTCTAAGTTTCCTATCTCACATTTGGAGCTATTTTCTTTTCTTTTCTTCCTTCTACTTCCTCCTTTCTTCCTTTCCAGAAAGAGAAAAAAAACTAAAAATAAACCACCAGCATTTATACCACAAACCCATATACAAATTTAATTATTAGTACTTATACTTTTAAGTTTTACTTAACCTTTGTCTCAACTCATAACAATATCTTAAATTCAAATCTTATTTTTGTAGACATTCAGATTACATTTAGTATTTAATTTTTCCAAATTTTTAATTAAACACAATTCTTTTATCCTGATTGCTCATACATTCTAATATTTAAAATACACACCTTATATAGAAATTCTACCATCTATCTTACCCATCTAATGACAATATAACATTCTTATTTCAACATATTCTAGATTTTATATGACCAAAATTTTCTTTATCTCAAATCATTACAATGACTTGTGTTCAGAATACATATTCTATCTATTTAGATACATTCTATTTTAGATCTCATATATAGATCAGAACCCCAATCTTTTTCAATCTTATTCTGGCTTTTTTCCTCTGCCAGGTTATTTTTCGTATTTTTGCCTTTAAATCATCAAAAAAATCTCCTTGTATTGTTGTGGCTATTGTTTGATGTTGATAAGAACATCCAGTTGATGTTTTCTTAAGAGGACTAATTGATTTAGCCTGCAGTCTCTTTATTTTTCCAGTTCGATGCAGTTGTCCCAAAGTATTTATCTTCTCTGTCATCTGTTTTTCTTGTTTATCTTCAAATTCCTTCTGGTTTATAAGAAATGTCCTTTCCTTGTTCTCTATTATCAATTTCTTTTTTGTGACAAACATAGTGCAGTTCTATGGTCTCCTCAAAGTACACACACACAAAAACACGCCACTCACACCCACTTATAACCTCGCAAAAGAATATGGAAATGCCTAAAACACCTCATCAGTGATTCCCAATACTCCATAAACAACGCCACGCAATTCCTGGACAAAATCAAACTCCTTCACATCGACGAGGATGAAACTATGATATCATTCAATGTTACTGCATTATTCACATCAATAAACCTGAAACTAGCAATTGACCTAATAAGAGAACTTCTAGACAAGACACATCCACCAAGAGGACCACTCACAACAGAAAACACATGCAAACTTCTCAAACTATGCCATCCGATTCACAATAGAAACCAAGAACAACAATGAATTGCCATTCCTGGACATCCTTGTAACCAGAACCACCAATGGCCAACTTCTAACAGCCTTATACAGAAAGACAACACACAGAAACCAAATCCTCAACTTCCATAGCAATCACCCCAAATGCCACAAACAAAGCTGTGTCAGAAGAGCAGAATCCCATTGCAACACCATAGAAGCCAGATCAGCAGAACTGAGACACTTATACAGAGTCTTTGAGAGAAACGGATATTTACAAGACTTCATCCAGAGATCCCTACACACAAACAACAGAAATACCCAAAATAACACAACTACAACAAGAACAGCAATGACCAAACAAATCACATACAGAACATTTCAGAGATGACAGCAAGACTACTATGCCAACATGACCAGCCTCAACTCTCAGACGGACCCTATCAAAATCTAAAGAGCCAACAGAATCAAATCAAAGACCAGGTATCATATATCAAATCCAGTGCAACAACTATGAAAAGAACTATGTGGGCCAAAGAGGAAAAAAGCTATCTACCAGACTGCACGAGCACTCCCTAGCTATCAAAAGACATGACCCATTGTCCCTCATGTCCCTCCATGAGGACTCAGAAGGACACAAGTTTGAACTAGCTGGGACCACAATTATAACCCAAGCAAAGTGAAGGAGAGAAAGAGATTTCCTTGAGGCCAATCAATGAATAGACACATTGACATCGATACCGCCAATCAATCACTGAAATATCAGAAGCAACATTCCAAACAAACTGTGTACAATTCAAACCACAAATTTACAGGAGCCCAACATGAAGATAAGCATACATTTTGGATTTGGATCCTGGAATCAAATAAAAGTTATTCATCCCAGCTTCAAAGAAACAAACTGCTTGACATGTTGCCCATGATAATGTGAAATTTGTTTTTAATTTTATCTTTAATTTTTCTTCCACTTAGGTATTAAGGAAAAATATTCCCGAACTAATGTTGAGTTACTTCATATCTCGGGTGATTATATCATCATTGCATTTATAAGCCCTTTTAACAAACCAAGGAAATTAAGCTAAGATTCATCATCAGGCAAACCCATTTTGTCTTCACTTCCTTGGTAGTACTATATTTTAAAAAATTTCCTCAAAATCCTGCATAGTACTTGAGTCCTCATATTTGTTTCAGTTCCTGGACTTCATGTTTCTTAGCATGCCTCTGACTTCCATCACATAAATCAGTGGTTCTCAACCTTTTTAATGTCGCGACCCCCAATCGGTCATAAGTCGAGCACTACTCAACCAGTCATAAGTCGAGGACTACTCAACTGGTGCAGCACCATTTGCAGAACGGGACTTTCGGCAGGCTCAGCAGGGCAGAGACAGCCTGGACAATTCCTATTGGCTTTTGAAAGCCAATAGAATTAGACTCTATTCAAGAGAGTCTATTCTATTGGCTTTCAAAAGCCAATAGAATAAAAGGGAGTAGCACAGCTAAGGAAAAGGGGGGAAATGGCAGACTGCGTTGTTTGGCAGCCCCCGTGAAATGGTCATTTGACCCCAAATGGAGTCCCGACCCACAGGTTGAGAACCACTGACATAAATCATCAATGCTGAAAGAGGATAATAATGTGCAAGCTGTTCCTTATGACATTTCCCCAAAACAAACATGAGTTCCATTATATTTCTCCATTTAAAAGAAAAATTAGTTACATCTGGAGCCATGCAATGGCATGAGCACACCACGTGTATCAAAGAATGCTAATTTCTCTTGCATGCTTTTGTTGAAAGTCATACTGGCTTTTACTGCAAAACCATAGTATATTTTTATTAGTCATGGAGAAAAACGTTGGATGGGATAACACTTCCTATGGATAAATCTCTACTTACCTCCAAAAAAGCGTATTCTCAATGAAATGCATTCTGAAGCTGCAAGGCATTTCTACTTTAAGGCTATGAAAATTGCCATGCTGGGTTAGATCAATGATCCGTTTAGCTCAGCTTTCAGTCTCCCACACAGAATGGACAGGCAAATGTCTTAGAGAAGTCCATAAACAGGGTAAGAACAGTGATCTTACTCTCCTGCTGTGAATTCCTAGCTTTTGGTATGCTGAAATATTCCAGCTCAAAAAAAAAAAAAAAAAAAAGGCTACGATTTTGCTGCACTCCTGATAGACAGGACTAATGTATCTTCATTCTATTAATATTTTTCTTTCATCTGAGATAAGAAAGAAACGTTCCAACTTTTTACATGGCTTCCATGAGCTGTGAGGATCATTACTCCTATAAACAATTTCCTCTTACCTTATGCTTTTCTTTACAGAAAAACAAATGCTAAGGCAGCTTTAATATAAAGGAAAGCTTGGTTCTATTGGTTTCAAAGGAAACTAATGTGTTAATTTTGCCATGTTCATAATAAAATACAACTGAAAAGCACTATCTGTGAATAACAGCTTTCTTTCTTTCTTTCTTTCTTTCTTTCATTCTTTCTTTCTTTCTTTCTTTCTCTTTTCCTTCCTTCCTTCCTTCCTATTAAAATATCAGCAACAATCCATTTTCAAAAGCTATTGACACACTTGCCATTTATAGCATAGAAGGAAGTTCTGTTGGCTAAGCATGCAGGCCTAATACCATGAAAAAATTATTGCTTTCTGATTTTCTTAAAGCCTGCTGCTTATTCATGCCAGCAGATATTTTTTTGTAGCTTGAAAAAGAATGGATATTTTTCTCAGTAAATCAGGTTGTTCCATAACTGATCAGTTTATGAGTACCTATTAGGCATCATCAGCTGATTCCTTTTCTTAAATATAAATCCCCAGCTGATTAAACCTTTCATTGTAATGTGGTCTGGCTCTTCTGTTCAGTTTTGTGGATATTAGAATGGCACACAATAGATGGGATTGAAAGAGCTCTTATAGATATTATTGATTATATCTTAAGTTATCTTAGATATAGTGGGATCATTTTTTAGGGAGTGGGTTCTTCCTCTGACAGTAGCATGAGATCGCTAAGCTTTTTCTGAAACTACCCTCACTTTCCAGAGCAACCTGCCATGAAAGTTACTGGGTTTTTGTTGTTGTTTTTAAACTAGTTGAATAAGTCTAGTGTAGTAATTGAAAAGCAGCCAGACAAAGTCTGATTTAAAGATCGTAAGAAAGGAAAGCTGAAACCTTAATGTTATCCTAGAATTCAGCTTCACCTACTACTAGTACTATTGTGTCCTGAGCCTGCAAAGGCAGGCTCAGGACGTTGCAATGGTCCCGGGCAGTTGCAAGCTGCCCGGGACCAGACTGGCTGGTGCCAGCACTTGCGCGCATGCGCGAGGCGCACAGCGCGCCTAAATGTTGCTTTTTGGCCCGGGGATCGTCTTTAAAGAGAGGCTGAGAGGTTTGTTCTGCTCAGAGTTGTAACGGGGGCTACTGAAGACAATAAAGAGTTTCTGAAACCACAGAATGTCTCGCGCCGTCATTGCCATTAACCGAGGACTCAACACTGGCGACGAGGATGGGATTGCCTTACAATTGCACAAAAGATTGTAAGCTTACCCTGGAGTCCTGAGACAGCGAGGAAATGGCGTTAAATTCAGCAACTGCCTGCCAATACAGTTTCGTTGGAGGTAAGCTGGCTGATAGACCCTTCCTGCTTTACTGAAGATGGCAAAGATAGGGAAACTTTCTGAGTTTGATGTTACACATCCAGAAAGATGGGAATCTTATGTGGCCCGAGCAGAAAACTATTTCAGAGTAAATCAAGTGAGAGAAGAGGGCTTAAAGACCGCCACCCTGCTGTGTGTTTGTAGTCAAGATGCATTTGCAATTGCTGAAAACTTAGTAGCCCCTGCACCTCTTGAATCTGTTACCTACACAGATTTAAAGAAATTATTAAAAGAGCATTTTCAGCCCAAGTTGTCTGTTATTGCATGGAGACATACTTTTGAACAGAGGGATCAACGGGCTGGTGAGTCAGCTAAAGAGTACATTGCTGCATTAAGAAGAGCAGCTAAACATTGTGAGTTTAAAGACTTAGAGGAAAGAAACAGAGATGTGCAGCAAAGACTTTTTGCTAAAGAGGATATATCGTTCCAAGATGCCTTGAGAGAGGTTACTGCAGAAGAGGCAGCAAGAGGGGCAATCAAGAATATGAGGCCTATCAGAAGTACTCCAGAAGCTGTTTTTGTGCACCACGAGGGAGTCCAAGGAAGCTCGGAAGAGGAACCTGATGAAGAAGTAGATCATCTCTACCCAACCAAAGAAGGGAAGCAGAGGGAAGGCAAAGAAAAGGCTTCACCTGTACCCAAGTGCTTCAGGTGTGGAGGTCGCCACAAGAGGACCGACTGCAAGTTCCGTTCTGCAATCTGTAGAACATGTGGGAAGCAAGGCCACATAGCAGCTGTGTGTCTGGGCCGTCAGAAGGTACAACCCTGAGAAGAATTGTGCCTGAAAGGTACCAGGGTCCCCAGCCAAAACAGGGTGGGTTTCTGTGCTTCACAAAGAAGCATTTATAGGACAGGCACACACAAGCCACTCAAAAAGAAACTGTCACTTAAGGTGAAGTTGCAAGGGGTTCCATTGGTCATGGAACTAGACACTGGGTCTGCACTTTCAATCATCTCCATTCACACATTCAGAAAGATTTGTTCTGGTAGTGGTTTTCAGGCCAAGCTTAGGCCCTCTAATATAGTGCTAACAGACTTTCAAAACTCCAAAGTGTGTGTTAAAGGGGAGGCCACCCTTAATGTACAGTATAAGGATTTTGAAGGTCCATTAGATGTATTGATAGTGGGGGGTGAGCGCACGAGTCTCATAGGACTCGATTGGTTTGAGGCCTTGGGAATACAAGTTACAGGGCTCAATAGCATGCAAACAGTAGATTTACAGGAAGTCTGCAAAGAATTTGCAGATGTTTTCAGCCCACAGCTGGGCACATACAAAGGGACCCCAGTCTCTTTGAAGTTAGACCCCACTGTCACTCCTATCAGAGTAAAGGCAAGAAGGGTACCTTTTGCTTTAAAAGGGAAAATTGATGCTGAATTGGACAAATTAATTCAGCAAGGAATCTTAGAACCTGTTGACTCCAGTCCTTGGGAAACTCCCATAGTCATGTCTCTTAAGGCTAATGGGGACATTCACATCTGTGCAGATTACAAATGCACTCTCAATAAGGCATTGCAACAACATGCCTATCCTGTACCTGTAGTCAGCCATATTCTGGCCTCCCTCAAGGGGGGCGTGTTTTTGCAAAGCTTGACTTAGCACAGGCTTATCAACAGCTGATGAAGCTGCTGCTGTAGCACAACCATTGTAACTCATAGGGGGCATTCAAAGTCAAGAGGCTACAATTTGGAGTAAACGTGGCTCCTGGAATTTTCCAAAGTGTAATGGAAAATACTTTGAGGGGTATACCAGGGGTTTGCCCCTATTTTGATGATGTCTTAATTGCTGGAGACTCCACCCAAAATCTAGCTGAGAGATTGAGGGCTGTCCCGCTGCGGTTCCGGAAAACAGGACTCAAGCTTAAAAAGGAAAAATGTAAAATTGGGGTGCCTTCTACTGATTTTCTGGGATTCAAAATTGATGCTACTGGGATTTTTGCTGCACATGGATGTTTTGGTGTCTGACAATGGCCCTCAATTCACTTCTTCCGAATTCCAAGCTTTCTTACAGGCCAACATGATTCGTCACGCCACCTCTGCACCCTTCCACCCTTCCACCAACGGGATGGCTGAACGGATGGTCCGCATCACCAAGGATGCTTTAAAGAAACTGACCTATGGGGACTGGCATCACAGGTTGGCTGACTTCCTCCTTGCTTACCGCACTACACCTTCCACTTCTACGGGGAGAAGCCCAGCTGAACTTCGCTGGGGGCGCAAACTGACTACTAAACTTGACCAGTTGCACCCGGACAGATTGCCTCCTAGGGGTACACAACCCAGGGCACCAAGGCAATTACAAGTGGGTGCCCCAGTATGGACCCGTAACTACGGGCCAGGTCACTTGTGGGTTCCTGCTCTAGTTTGCAAGGTTACAGGTCCTTTGTCCTACGAGGTCTCCTTGGATGATGGTCATATCCTGCGACGGCATATCGACCAGCTGCGTACAAGACTGGACTTACCTTCAGATACTCCTTGTTCCTTTCCAGGGGGAGGGAGGGGGACCCCTACGGGCAAAGGGAGGGGTGTTGGCAGCAACCAGGCCCCAACAGAGAGGCCACAGACGGCCTATCACAAGATTCCGTGAGTGTTCCGAACAGGAATTCAGGGGAACCAGCTAGCAAACAGGCTACAGTGCATACTCCAGCCAGGGAGTCACCCCGGAGGCATAATCATTACACACTTACACCTTTCAGCACTCCAGTCAGGGAGAATAACTGGAAGCATCCTAATAACTCAAACATTGTAAGAGAATTGGCACACAATCAACGCAATTGGCCCAACTTCGCCACCGTCCCCAGAAAAGGACACTTCCACAGGGAAGTGATAGAAGGGCCAAATCTAGATCCTGAACCCTCTGGTTCAATGGAGGGGGCAACTGAGTTTTGGGACAGTACTGAAATTACAGACAGTCCTACTATGGGACTGGGGAGTGGAGGAAGGCAGCCTCATGCTAGGTCCAGTGTGGGCTCGAGAGGCTTTTCAGAGTTGCCCAACAGTGGCAGCCTTCTAGAGGGGCCAGAATGCCTGCAACTAGGCAGGTCAACCAGGTTAGAGAGAGAGCAAAGTCCTGGTCTGATGAGCCCGGTGGGCAAGCAAGCAGGCCAGGCAACGGGGCATGGTCCATGGGGGCCACCAGGGTCTGAGAAAGGGGGTGAACCTGTAGCCTCCTCTGGACAAGGTGTATCTGGGAATTATCAGGGCCTACGGAGATCACAGAGAGATAAGAGGTCTCCCAAATATCTCGAAGATTTTATAACTCTGCTGGCAAAGCAGAAACAGTAAGAGGGTTTTTCTGTGGAAGCCGGAAAAAGGGACACTGGGAATTAATCCCCAGAACAATAGCATGATACCATTGAGCAAGGGTGGGCACACCACGCTCGTGTTGAGTCGCGTGTAATTATTCATGTAGTCTTAGCTGGGGGGGGAAGGGGTGTTGTGTCCTGAGCCTGCAAAGGCAGGCTCGGGACGTTGCAATGGTCCCGGGCAGTTGCAAGCTGCCCGGGACCAGACTGGCTGGCGCCAGTGCTCGCACGCATGTGCGAGGCGCGCAGTGCACCTAAATGTTGCTTTTTGGCCCGGGGATCATCTTTAAAGAGAGGCTGAGAGGTTTGTTCTGCTCAGAGTTGTAATGGGGGCTACTGAAGACAATAAAGAGTTTCTGAAACCACAGAATGTCTCGCGCCATCATTGCCATTAACCGAGGACTCAACAACTACCACGTAGTAACAGCTTTTCCTGTAATAGTAAAGACTGCATTTAAAATATAGCAATTGCTTTCACATTTACATCAGTACATGCAAATGAGAATACATACATTTTATGTAAATAGACACCTCTGTCATTTATGGAAGAGAGATCAAGTCTTCCTCTGAGTGTTTTGGAGGGAGCCACCCCTAAGCGAGCACTCTAAAATTATCAATAAAGTTACATCATACTACATGAAAAGATAAAGCAATAACAATAATAGGCTAAAACCACTTACATATGCAATGTACTAAACATAATCTTTAGAAACATCTTCTAAATTTAGCAATTTTGCTTGCAGACATTGATGGGAAATGTGGTTTCATAGCTTCATACTTATAATCCACACACCCTAAGCTGAAGCTTTCAAATATATATGAATTGCAAATCCCAGAAACCAGAGATCCCTATATGTAAATGTTTATCAACATACAGAGAACTTCTAATGGAAACATCTCTCAAAGGTGATTTCATTGTTTTCCTGCAAATCATGTTCCTTAATTTGTATAATATCATCCAAATCTAGCATGACAGCAATGTGAAGTGAATTACAAAGCTCTTATGACCACGAAAGACAGCTGGTTCCAGAAGCCTTCTCCCATCTAACATGGTTAACAACAATATTTCCCCATCTATGCACATTTCCAGAGCATTTGCCCTCCCACGAGGCTATAGACTTTTGCCTAGGCTCGATCAGTTATTAATAACTTCGATGCAGCATGCTTTATTTATAACCATTAATGGATTTGCCATATGTTGCTTAACAATTCACACTGCTTTTGCTAGCAACACAAATATGAACTGATCTTCAACACCTAGAACATGAGAAAAGTTTAAAAAAATAGTAATGCTTTTGTAATAATTTAAGATTTGGCAATCCAATTATCTGGATTATATGATTGAACTTTCTAAATTGCCCATAATATGTGTCTCTCTTCCCCCAAAGACTTCAAAAGAAGGTTAGATTTTTTCCCCTAAAACCGAATAGTTATATGTATATTGTATTTTATTATTTATTATGCATAAAGGTTGGTGGATGCATAAACTGTGGATAGATGAACAGATACATAGTTATGAATGAAGATGCAGAGACAGAAACGGAACATCCACTGCCTACAGAATTTATGTGTGTGTGCCTTCAAATCAATATTGACCCCTTGTGACATCTTGAAGAAGTCCCTGCAGTTATCTTGGCAAGATTTTTAGAAATGGCTTGACATTACTTGAATCCCAGGGCTCATAGAAAGTGACTGGTCCAAGGTCACCCATCTGGCTTCATGCCTAAGGCAGGACTAGAATCCTCAGTATCCCGGTTTCTAGCCTGTTACCTTAACCGCTACACCAAATAAACTCTCACCTACAGTATATATTTTCAAAATATACACAAGATATTTTGTGTTTGTGTGTGTGTGTGTGAAGGCTGCGCAGGAGGGATCTTTTTCAAACAATCTATTGAAAGTTGCCAGCACAGATTGTCAGGGCAGATTTGAGTCCAGGAGAGCTCAAATCACTATGGAGAGGTCTTGTAGTTTAGTTCCAGGAGAAAGCAATGCCAAATGCATAGAACCCCCACAAGAAAAAGAAGAGTTCCTATCAGAATTGAGAACAGATGGGAAACTGATTAGAGCATTTCCTTTGCTAATTGTGTGGCTCTGCCTCTGTTAAGAATGTTAGGTCAATCATTCTTCAGAGTGCCAGCCTCTGCTTGCAGAGGGTTTCTGTACCTAGGGCCAAAGTCAGTGGAATCAAGCCAAGGCTTCAGGGAAAGCCTCCAGTGGCAAACAGCTCAGAGGCGCCCTTGATCCTCGTGGGGCTGGAACTGTCTATACAAAAGTGCTTAATATCCAGTCCCCTGTAAAATTATTTATGGCATAAGGATGTGAATTTTCCAAAACAGCTGGATAGATGCCAGCTACCAGCATCCATCTAAGTGTTGCCACATATTTGTTTTCCTGACCTCTGCATACTGTTCAAAATGCTTGAAGCACTTGCAGCTGGGACTAAGTGAAGGCTTTCCAACTTGTTCCCAACTCTCACTGTGCAAGTGCCAATGGAGCTTCTGTTATAATTAACCTAGATTTCTTTACAATATCCAGTTACACAGGCATAATCCATGAATATTTATGGACAAAAAGTTTGAATTAGGAGCACTCATGAATAAGTCATTTGCCTGGAAATCAGACTTCCCGTATGTTCTTATCCTTCGATGATTTATCTGGTGATGATAACAGTTTGTAAACTTAGTTAGTGTCTTTAAGACTTTTAATGATAACTAAAGTATTATAGAGAAAATGCAAGGATACTCCTGTGCTTTCATGCCAGTTTGACTGTGTAATACAGAATAGGAATGACCTATTGTAAGAAGTTACTTGACTGTCAGACTCTGGTTTATGTGAGCTAACCTGCAATTCCTAGATGAAGGAACTATCCATCTTTAGGGTAGGCACTACAATTGTTGTTATTTAGACTTAACCTGATTCTCAGGAACTCTATGTGGCAATATCCTAACAAGTAGACAAACACCAAATGCAGAGTGTTACTAAATATGCCCTCTGCTTATCCAAGAGAACATTTGACGTGATTGATATATCTGCCATGAAACTTGTTACTATCCATAGTCTAAAAAACATCTCATTTCATGTCCATAGTCACATCTATCTGTGTTGTTCTCCCCATGGAGGTAAAAATTTGAAAGTTGCAATCCGATTGCATTATTCCTTCTTTTGGGCTAATACTTTTCCTCTCCTTCCACCTTCATGAAGATATTGAGGGCAACAACATTCCAAGTCATTCTAACAATAATGGTTTTCCTGACAGGTCAAGTGCATTTAGTTTTATATCTGTCTATATTACTGTTCAGAAAGTGAAGAGGAACTAAAGAGCCTCTTAATGCGGCTGAAGAAGGAGAGTGCAAAAGTTGGCTTGAAACTCAACATTAAGAAAACCAAAACCATGGCATCTGGCCCTCTCAATTCCTGGCAAATAGATGGGGAAGAAATGGAGGTAGTGACAGATTTTATTTTTCTGGGCTCCAAGATCACCTCAGATGGGGACTGCAGCCGAGAAATTAAAAGACGCTTGCTCCTGGGGAGGAAAGCTATAACAAATCTAGACAGAATACTAAAAAGCAGAGACATCACCCTGCCAACAAAAGTACGTATAGTTCAGGCCATGGTTTTCCCAGTTGCAATGTATGGCTGTGAAAGTTGGATCATAAGAAAGGCTGAGTGCCAAAGAATTGAGGCCTTTGAACTATGGTGCTGGAGAAGACTCCTGTGAGTCCCTTGGATTGCAAGGCGTTCAAACCGGTCAATCCTAGAAGAGATCAACCCCAACTGCTCTTTAAAGGCCAGATCCTGAAATTGAAACTCAAATACTTTGTCCACCTAATGAGAAGGAAGGACTCACTGGAAAAGGGCCTAATGCTGGGAAAGATTGAGGGCAATAGAAGAAGGGGACAACAGAGAATGAGATGGCTGGATGGAGTCACTGAAGCAGTAGGTGTGAACTTAAA
Organism: Crotalus tigris; assembly: GCF_016545835.1. Lineage (NCBI taxonomy): Eukaryota > Metazoa > Chordata > Lepidosauria > Squamata > Viperidae > Crotalus > Crotalus tigris. The sequence goes on from NW_024097690.1 coordinate 68,435, forward strand.
TGGACTCCAGAAGATGGTAGAGGACAGGAAGACCTGGAGGAACGTTGTCCATGGGGTCGCGATGGGTCGGACATGACTTCGCAATTAACAACAACAAAATATTACTGTTTGGGAATCCAGATGTGTGGCAGAGGCAGTGCAAAGGTTGTGTTTTTTATTTTATTTATTTATTTATGAAATCTATATTTTTATTTTTGTTGATGGTGTTTTGTTTTTTTTTACCTCAGAACAGCTAATTGTAGATACAGGTGTTTCACTATGTGTTTTTATGGTGTTTTTAAACTGATGGTCAGCTGTCCACCATGAATTTGCAATGTGTACCACATTTTTCTGAGAGTCAGTGTGGGGTAGTGATTAAGTCAGGCTAGAAACAGGGAGACACAAAGCCAACTGGGTGATTTTGACCAGTCACTTTCTCTCATGCCTAGGAAAGAGGCATTGGGCAACCACTTCTGAAAAATCTTGCCAAGAAAACTTCAGGGACTTGTCTCAATAATCTCTGAGAATTGGACAAGACTGAATGGGGGAAAAAATAATAGCTTTAAATTCTATTAGGAATTTTTTTACATTGTTTCTATATACTACATTACCAAAGCATATCTGTGCATTGAAAATGCTATAAAAACACTTTTATGGAAATATTTATATACTGTACTTACATCAAGATTCTTTTTGTTTTTCCACACTGCTAAGTACACCTGATGATATATTCCCTCAAGACTGCCCTTGTTTTTCTAAAATTCCATTTGTGCATTTGACACCTTAGTACAGGATGCTAGAAACAAATCTAATTAAGGAAATCACAATATTGTTTTTTTATCAGTGTTTATCTGTGTGCTTAATATATCCCAGACTTTCCCAACACCTAAATACTGATTATTGGTCATGATAAGTACCTGAAATAGAAATTGTAATCTACCAACTTCTGGATATCTTGAACTGGAAAATGTTCAGGGGAACATTTGTGCTGTAAAAACGTAGTTTATATATCACTGACAAGCTTATTTATCCCAAAACTAATTCGCTTAAAATAAAAATAAAGCAATAAATGAGAACTATTTAAATTGTTTTATCCAGGAAATCATACTGACTTTCATTGTTGTGTTTTGCAACTTCCAAACTGAAGTCATAAAGTTGAAAGTGAACAGAAAAAATATTAGATTAACATATTACAAACACACACATACACTCACACACACAAATGCACCCTAGAAGTGATCCATGACTTACTTTGAGAATTGAGACCAGAATTTCCATTTTTTTAAAAATATATTTTATTAGATTTTTTATGGGTAGGAAAAAGATGGGGTCGGTGCAGGTACAGGGAAATCAGGATAAAGGGAACAGGGTGTGGATAATTACAGTAAATATGTAATTCAGCGAATAAGCTGTCGTCCGGGTCTTCATATTGAGTATTATTGTTTATATAATACTAGACATTTATAAGAATAAATTGGTATAGTTACAACTGACATTTGATAAAACAGTAATATTCCTTTAAATAATTAACATAATTGATGCATAACAACTATTTCCAATCATCAAACTTAATACTTAATATAATAAAGCTCTAAAATCTCTTCTTATTCTAATGTGTTTCAACCCACTGATAAAATTTTTCCCAGGTTTTATAGAAGATTGAATCTTCTTTCTCCTTCATCTCTAATGTTAATCTGTCCATTTCTGCACAATCTAGGATTTTCAAAATTATAATCTGTTCTGATGGTAGGTTTTCATTTTTCCAAAATTGGGCGAATACTATTCTTGCAGCTGTTACTACATATAATATTAAATAATCATTTTCTTTGCCATAATTAGGTCTTAATATACCTAAGAGGAACAGTTCTGGTTTAAATTCTATCTGGATTTTCATCATCTTTTCTAACCATCTATGAATCTTAGACCAATATTTTTTTGCAATAGAACATGTCCACCAGGCATGATAATAAGTACCCAGTTTTTGCTTAAATTTCCAACATGTATCCGATAAATTTTTAAACATTTTCGCTAAGCGAACTGGTGTCATATGCCATCTATAAAACATTTTATATAAGTTTTCTTTGTATGTTACTGCTTTAGTAAGTTTGATATTTTTATCCCACAGTTTTTGCCAGTCTTCTAGTTCTATAGAATATCCAAAGTTCTTCGCCTATACCATCATTAATCTCTTTTACTTGTTCTTCTTCCATCTTCCAATTTAATAAGTATTTATAAAGCTTCTTAATCAAATGTTCATCTATTTTTAAAAGTATTTTATCAAGTGGAGTCAGTTCTTTGTAAAATCCCATTATTTTTATGTCTTTTTCATATCTTGTTTGAATTTGTAAATAGGACCACCATATTAAATCAATACCTTGTTGTAGAAGGGCTTGCCTGTCTTTGAGTTTTCCGTCCTTGTCCAAAATGTCTTTATAACTAACAAGTTTATCATAATTAATCAGATTCGGATAAGCAAATGCTTCTATCATTGAAAGCCACTCAGGAATTTTCATATACATTTTGTGTCTAACTTTCTCCCATTCAGAGAGTAAAACATTTCTTATAGCATGGTTTTGAAAGTACTTATGTATTTTAGCTTTCTCATACCATAAAAAGGCATGCCAGCCTAGTTGAAAGTCATATCCCTCTAAATAGAGAGAATTCACTTATTTCTCAGAGTAATCCTTTCTTTAAGCCAAAGCAAAATAGCTGCTTGATAATAAAGTTTCCAATCCAGAAGTCCAAAACCCCTTCTCTCTTTCGAGTCTTATAGAAGTTTACATTTAATTCTTGTTTTTTTTCTTTGCCATATAAATCTTAATATCATTGCATTTAAGTTGTCAAAAAATTTCTTACCCAGCTTTACAGGAACTGTTTGAAATAAAAATATTAGCTTTGGTAAAATGTTCATTTTAACAGTCGCTATTTTTCCTAACAGTGATAGTTGGAGATTTTCCCATTTTTCCAAGTCGATTTTTATTTGTTTTATTAGTCTCTCATAATTATCTTCTTTTAGTAATGAATATTTCGCCGTAAGATAGATAACTAAGTATTTAACTTTTTTAGCTTTTTGAAGATTTGTCCTTTTGGCGAGTTGAGTTTTCTGTTTATCAGTTAATTTTTTGGTTAACACTTTAGTTTTTTCCCTATTTATTTTCAATCCAGCCACTTCTCCAAATTTCTCAATTTTCTGCAAAAGTTTAGGGGCTGTTTCCAAAGGCTCCTCTAAGATAAAGACCAGATCGTCCGCGAAAGCCTGTAATTTATATTTCTGGTCTTTAATCTCAAGACCTTTAATTTCTATGTCTTGCCTGATGTTTCTAGTCAATATCTCCAGAGTAAAAATAAATAGCAGGGGTGAGAGTGGACATCCCTGTCTCGTGCCTTTTTTAAAATCAAAGCTCTCTGTATGGTCTCCATTTATAAGTATCCTTGCTGACTGTTTCTTGTAGATCGCTTGGATTGCTTTATTAAAGTTTTCACCAAAGTCCATTTCCTGTAGTTGTTGAAACATAAATTGCCAATTTAAATTATCAAATGCTTTTTGTGTGTCGAGAAATATGAGTGCCATCTGGTTCCCTGAATGATTTTCATAATACTCCAAAACATTTAAAATAATCCTTAAGTTGTTCTTTATCTGTCTTTTAGGAAGAAAGCCATTTTGGTCTGGGTGAATAAATTCTATTAAAAAGCTTTTCATTCTTTCTGCCAAAATTGCAGCAAAGATTTTATAATCCACATTTAGTAATGATATTGGCCTGTAGTTTTTAATTTGTGTAGCATCTGTATCTTCTTTAGGTATCAAAGTAATATTAGCTTCAGTCCATGAGTTTGGAATTTTTGTGTGTATAAAAGTTTCATTACACAGGTCCTTCAGAAAAGGAGTTACAGTATCTTGTAAAGCTACATAAAATTCTGCAGGTAGTCCATCCGGCCCCGGTGTCTTATCTTTCTTTTGTCTTTTAATTGCCTCTATGATCTCTATCATTGATATCTTCTCATTTAACCTCTGTCGCATATTTTCTGATATTTTTGGAAGATTTGCTTTTTTAAAATAGTCATGAATTGCCTCTTCAGAGATTGTCTCAGCCTTATAAAGTAGTTCATAAAAGGCCTTAGCAATTTTTTTGATACCATCATTATGACAGTGTATTTCACCCTTTTCATCCAGTAATTTACTGATTGATCTTTTTTTCTCTTTCTTTTTTCAGTCTATATGCAAGCCATCTACCAGATTTATTAGCATTTTCAAAAAAGTTCTGTTTGGCTCATTTAATCTGTTGTGCCATAGTATCAGTCTCAAGTAGATTTAATTTATGTTTTATTAAGTCTATTTGTATCTTCAAATTTTTCTTTTGTGGATCAGTTTGTAATTCCAGCTCCAATATACCAAGCTGTTTTTTTCAATTTGGACTGTGTGATTCTCTTTTCTTTGTTCTTTTTAGCAACATAGGTTATAGCTAAACCTCTAAAGTATGCTTTTGCCATGTCCCAAACATTTTGAATTGAAGTATCTTCCTTTTTATTAATCTTAAAAAAAATTCCATTTCTTTTCTTGCTAATTATAAAAATTATTTTTCCTTCAAAATAGATTTATTCAGAGACCATCTCAATCTTTTCTTAGATCCTTTCCATTTCATTTTAATTGGATTATGGTCTGTCCAAATATTTGGTTCTATTTCAACTTCCTGTATCATAGTCTTCAGGTCATGGGAGATCCATATCATGTCTATTCTTGACCAAGATTTATGCCTGTTAGAGTAAAAGGTATATTGTGTCTTTCCTGGATTCATCTCTCGCCATTTATCCTGCAAACATAGTTCATCTTTCATTTTTAAACAAGATTTAGATAAAGTATGACTTCCTTTCTTCCCTTGTTTATGGCTTTTGTAGTCTCGAAGTGCATCCACAATTGTATTAAAGTCTCCCAATATACAAAGGCTATGATAGTTTAAGTCCACAAGTTTGTCATATAGTTGTTGAAAAAATTGCTCTTGTTTCTCATTGGGGGTATATATTGCCACCAACAATATTTGTTTTTGATTCCATGAAATCTCCACCATTCTGCCTTCCTCATCAGAATAAATTCTGCCTTCCTCATCAGAATAAATTCGTTTTGGATTCAAATTTTCTTTTATATATATATCACTATCCCTCTTTTCTTTTGTAATGCTGAAGAAAAATAAAGTTTGCCTAGTTTTGGCTGTTCTAAAATTCTAGAGTGTTGCCTCTTAATATGAGTCTCTTGTAGACAAATTATGTCCATTTTAAGTTTCTGTAGCCTATGAAATATTTTACTCGTTTTTGATGGGGAATTGAGACCATTTATATTTATTGAGTATATTCCAATTTCTTCCATAATTTCAATTATTTTGGGATCTCAATCTTCTAGGTGAACCTATCTGTCTCTGATCTTTAGGTCTGATGTCTTCCTCTGATTGCATCTTTTTTGGTATCTCCTCCTCTGTTTGCTTAGAAGTCTCTGCAGTAGGCGTTCCCTCTGATCTCTTAAATTCCATATCACCTTTCTCCAAAAAGGCTCTGTGCTTATTGAAAAATTCCTCTGCTTGGAATGGAGTGTCCAGTCTATATCTTTTTGAGTCCCAAAAAATCAGTAGTTCTTCTGGAATCAACCGTCTAAAATTCACTCCTCTATCAATCAGTTTCCCTGTTAAAAATTGATAATCTCTTCATGCTTCCCTTATTTTTCTAGGAATCTGTTTAAGAACTTCAAACTGTTTATCTTTATACTTCATAGGTTGGTCCCTTACAATTCTCAAAATTTAATCTCATTGATTTCTTTTAAGAAATCTGACATGGAACTCCCTGGGCACTCTGTTCCTTCTTGCGTAGTTAGAATTGACTCTAAAAACCTGGTCCAATTCCATATTCATTTGGTCCTTTTCAATTCGAAGTAAATCCGCCAGTAGTCCACTCATCAGGTCTAATAAGTTCTCATCTTTCTTTTCTATCATATTTTGAAATCTTATGAAATACGATGTCCGTTCCATCTCCATGACCGCCATATTGCCTTCCAATTCCACATTAGATTGTGCCAATCTCTGGTTTTCCTCTTGTAGAGCTACTAATTACTCATCTACCACTGCTGACTTGTCTTCTATTTTCTGCATTCTTGGTTGTATATCTATCATCGCCTGCTGAAACGCTTCCATTCTTTAGTCCATCTTAAGGATATCATTCTTCAAATCTTCATAATTTCTCTCTAAGTCCTTTTTCATATCCATTCTACAGTCCGTGATTGCCTGGAGTATGGCCTGTATGTCTTTTTGTTGAACTTGTTGTTGAGCTTGTTGGGTTTCCTGCTGTAGAAATGTAGTGATAGATTTTTGGGGCGCCGGACTCACCGAAGTTGAGGCAGGGGCTAAAGAACCCTTTTTCACTCCTTTCGCCAAATTTAATGTACTCATCTTCAAATTATTATAGTTGTGATTTGTAATCCAATAACAGGCCCGATGGCCACTTTATTTGTAATCCAACATGGAGGCCCACTGGCCGATTGTAATACACCAAAATGCACAAAAAGTCGAAAGAAGGATAAAAATAGTAGTCCAGTGCCCTCCTATTATCAGGAGACAAGGCCAAAAATAATTTAAAAAAATAAGAGAGAAAATTAAAAATCAAAAGAAGGAATGAAAGTTATCCAAAAAAAAAAAATTATCAAGGAACCCTAAAAAAAGGAAAAAAGATGATATGGACAAAGAAGCACCCAAAGTCTCTAGAAAAAGAGTAAAAAAAAATAAGCCAGGAAAAAAAAACCAAGCCTACAAGGCAACAATAACCAAGTTTTAATCTAATTGCAGCTTTGTAAGATCTTCTTGTGTAGTATCCTTACTACAGAAATTACAACCAGTCACAGATAAAAAGCCAGACACTGGGCAAAAACAAAAGCAAAAACCCAAAGCTCTCTCTTGAAGGCCTGTAAAACAGCGGTTCTCAACCTGTGGGTCAGGACCCCATTTGGGGTCGAATGACCATTTCACAGGGGTCGCCAAACAACGCAGTCCGCCATTTTTTTCCCCTTTTCCTTAGCTGTGCTACTCCCTTTTATTCTATTGGCTTTTGAAAGCCAATAGAATAGACTCTCTTGAATAGAGTCTAATTCTATTGGCTTTCAAAAGCCAATAGGAATTGTCCAGGCTGTCTCTGCCCTGCTGAGCCCGCCAAAAGTCCCATTCTGCTATGCTTCGGCCGGCGCAGGGGGCGGCACCACGCATGCGTGGCGCTCCTGGGCAGGGAAAGTCCTTGACTTACGACCAGTTGGGTAGTCCTCGACTTATGACCAGTTGGGTAGTCCTCGACGTATGACCGGTTGGGGGTCACGGCATTAAAAAGGTTGAGAACCACTGCTCTAAAAGACAAGAATGTCTGGGCACACAGCCAAGTGTCTGGGCATTGAGCCAAACTTTGCAGCTGTGTATCAAGGTCAGAGAAAAAAAATAACCACTAGGGGACACTGTTTCTTCCCCGTTGTTTGAATAGGGAGAGGGAAAAAAAATTAAAAAGTGAAACAGCAAGCTAAAATTCCATAGCAAAGCAATTAAGCTGGCTTCTTCCCAAAAAAAAAAAAAAGATTACCATAAATGCCGGCGTACAAGGCGACCCGGCGTATAAGACGACCCCCGTCTTTATAGCCGGGCCGCATTCCTAGAACGTCGTCTTATACGCCGGAAACTACCAGTATTTCCGGCGTATAAGACGACTCGGCGTATAAGACGACCCCCGTCTTTGGCGCCAATTTCAGAGCTCGTGGAAGTCACCTTATACGCCGGCATTTACGGTATATATCATAGCAATCTTGCTTTTCCATCCATAATAAAATATAGTAAGATCTTCTACTTTACAGAATTTCCATTGTTAATCAAGGTGGTTATTAAGTGAATCAAGCCCAATTTTATGACCTTTTTGCTATGGTTAAGCAAATCACTGCAGTCATTAAGTGAATCATGCAGTCTTTAAGTGAATCTGATTTTTCCCATTGACTTTGCTTGCTGGAAAACATCTAGGAAAGTCATGAATGGCGATCACCTGACCCCAGAATGCTTCAGCCATTGTAGTAAATACATGCCTGATGCCAAGCAACCAAATGCTGAACACGTGAGCCATGGGGATGCTGCATTGGTTGTAAGTGTGAGGACTGGTTGCAAGTCATATTTTTTTTAACGCTGGTGTAACTTTGAGCAGTCACTAAATGAATAGTTATATGTCAAGGACTACTGTACTAGTTTTAAAGGCCTTGGTAACTACAAAGGATGGTTAAAAAATGCAGTCTTCCCAGCTGTTTTATGAGTGCTATGCATGAATGAGTTTATTTATTGAGTCAAAATGATGTAGCTGCCCACCTCATTCAAGGTGATTCACAACAATAGAGAAAAAGGCAGGAATATAAAAACAATAAATACAAATATAAAAGACTGCAGTAAAAAAATATCCTTAAAAGAAAACAGAAATGCAATCCTCAAAAAAGGAAATAAAAATGAACCCTCAACAATGGAGCCATTTAGTTAAGTCTCCAGTTTCCTGAAAGCTCAAGGCCAGGTCACATAAACAGGTCTTGAGGATCTCTCAGATTATCAAAAGGGATTGGGAATAATCTAATTTCGAGGGGAACAATATTTCATAAGGTGGTCACCACAGCAGAAAAGGCCTGTCTCCTGGACCCACCAAATGTAGATCCCTAGCTGAAATATGCGCCACATGCTTTCTCTGCCAGATCTAATGTGGCAGGCTGATGTAAGCATCCCTCAAATAGTCTGATCCCAGGCCATGAAAGGTTTTAAAGGTTAAAACCAGCACCTTTCATTGGACTTGGAAGCAGACTGGCAAAAAAAAAAAAAAAAAAATCCAGTTTGCGAAGCAGAGGTGTGTTATATGAATTGTCCTAGAAGCGCACATAAATGCCCACCCTGCTGCATTTTCTACCAACTGAACCTTCTGGATAGTTTTCAAGGGCAGCCCCATGTAGAACATTTTGGAGTAGTCCAATCTGGAGGTGATTACAGCCTGAGTGACTGTAAGCAGAGTCTGCTGATCAGGGAAGGAGTGCAAGTCATGCATGAGACAAACCTGGGCAAGGTTCTCCTTGTTCCTGAAGCAGGAGTTGAGAGTCTAGAAGTACCTCCAGACTGCACATTGCATCTGTCTGGGGTAGTGAAATCTCATCAAACACCAAAGATGGCCTAATATTCAATCAGTTGGCCTCCTTGGGTCTTGCCAGGGTTCAGCTGAAGCCTAATGTCCCCCATTCAGACACTACCAGTCTCCAGACACAAGGATAAGAAATTCATGGCATTGCTTAATTCACCAGGGACAGAGATGTACAACTGGGTGTCATCAGTACAATACCCCACCCATGTTGACAGAGGATATTACCTAGTGGCTTATACAGATGTTGAAAAGGAAAGGAAAAGCCCCAAACCCTGTGGCAAATATTACATGTAGATAATAGTTAAATGGAATTTATATAAAAAAGAAAAGTATATTATTTTTGCAGGCATTCCTGTATCTTTTCTACAGATTAAGCAAGAAACCAAAGTAATTACTTGGTTTTCTACTGCTTGCTTTAATGAGAACACCAGAAGAACTAGCTGCAGTGAATCTGCAAGAGTTTCAACTGTATAGGCAGCCAGTTTTAATTAAATAATAGTGTAAGTTTACCGACAGACTGCATCCATAATAACAAATACATCACAGGTCTAAGATACTGGATAGATATTTTTGTGCTAAAATGGAACTGATATTTTATATAATGGGGTAATTACTGCTCTCACTGTATTAATAAAGCTTTAAAGAGAGTCACCTTTGAATTTGGTAGCTACAGAAGAATCGTGCTTCAGCCAAACTGACCCACACCAGATAGGAAGCTTCCAATATGGGATTCAGTTTCCAAGATGAGCTTTCAAATTATTCAGACGAGAATTGGGGCTGCCAGGTTGGGACCCAAACCAAACATCTAAACTTAGGCACAGCCATATTTCACTTACCAGCCTTTTATTTTTCTGTTTCCAAGCACTGCGATTTCAAATCACCTCAACCCAGCTGGACTATTTGCTCCCCTATTTTATACTGATAGCCATTACACTGAAATTGCCTGCTATTCCTCTGCTCGTCTTGCAAAGTACAAGGGGTTGGATTTGTTCTGTTTCGTGCCTTTTGATTATACTGCTATATTCTGAAAGCTTTGGTGAGACTCTGGGGTATAGTAATTTTACCTTTGAGAACTCAACATTTTTTAAGTTATTATATAACAGTGCAATTTTATAGGATTACTAAACTTTGTTATTTTATTTCCCTATGGCAATTAAACGTGCATTGATGTTGTGGATTATTTTCCCCACAGACACAGTCAGATGGAATTGGAATGGGACATTATAGAGTGTCAATCCTGGCAAATTGCAACAATCTTAGAAAATTATACTGCTTAGTGCTTTGTTGATCTGGTTGTTGTTTCCAATTCCTTTTCTGCCGATTCAGTTCGCATAACCAAGTCAATCAGAGCTTTACTGCTCATAGAGGAATAGACATGCTATTGTTAAATATATATATATATATATATATATATAAACCTTCTGATAGCTGAAGTATGTGTCTATAAGTAGTTTTCCTGTTTGAAGATCATTTGTTCTGAGATTTCAAAAAATCTGTTTACAAAAAAGAATTTGCTTCCTTTGGAGTGACAGAAAAGGGCTGGGTATGGGTGCTGAGAGATAAAGCTGCTATCCTACATCAACATTTCTAATGTTTTTCTCTTTCTTTTTTCTTTGCTTTTTCATCTTAATGTTTTCTTCAGGGTTTGTTTTTTTAGGGGGGGGAGACAAATATGTACAGGGTTAAACTGGGGCAAACTCCAGCCAAGGTCACAATTTCCAAGTTGGCTGTCCCTAACAATATAATGGGGAATGAGAAGCTACAGGCTGAACCCATCCTGCTCACTCACTCATCACATTTCCTTGTGCCCTGATTTATTTCATTGAATAAGTGGGGATGACATGTCCTTTGTTTCTCACATTTCCCTCCATCATTCACCCCACAAGAACAGCTACCAGCCCTGTAGCTAGTGCCTTTGCACCAATCTGTAAAAAGCAGAATACGGTATGCACAATTCTATTGTCTCCAAGGCTTAGCATGATATGTTAAGGACTGAAAACCTAAAGAGGTTTTTGGGAAAGTTCATTAATTTAAAGAGATAACAATTGTGTCTTAAACAGACATATTTTGTAACTCCTTCAGAAGTGATATTGTCTTACAGTTAGAGGCCTATCCACTGTGGGATCTCTAGGTGCACAAATGTTTTGTTGGTAGACAACAGTATCTACTAGGGATGTCAAAAAAGGCAAGATAGTGTTTGGGGCATCATTTGCTGTGACACTCCACCTCTTTGCTATGGGCATCTACATTGTATCTGTGTATAAAGGGGGAGGCCTTTGTATTCTATGACCATCACTTCATCTATGAGATTTTTCCTATAGACATCTTTGCTGATAGGCCACGGGCCCATAGGGTTATTATGAATGTCTCTCTGTACTGTAATGTATGTATATTATATTGTAATTGTGTTGAAATCATTGCTTAGCCTTCGTAAGCCAATTTATTGCTGCGACTTCTGCTTATGTATTCTGTGCCTTCTCACATGCCAACACATGTGATAGGATGGCCTTTGAATTCCATAAAAGGAAAGGGCAGGATATATATTATGACGTCAATTCTAATTTGTTTCTGCTGTGAAATCAAAACAAAATACCACTGAATTGTGTTAGACATTATTTTTCCACTCTTTACCAAGTCTTAGCATGCATTATTCAACCAAGCAATTATCTCATGAAAAATAAATAAGACCATTCTTGGGGGATACTTTTGTACCACTATCAAAACTAGCATCATGCAATCTAAAATTAGTTTCAGGATAGATGGAGAAAAAGTAAACATTGTAAAGGAAAAATCTTCTTAAAGTATTTATCAGTTTCTGTTGGCCATACCTGATATGTGCACAAAAGTGTTCACATATGTGGGTAGAGTCTTTAAAAAAAAATCATAAAATGTTGCAAAAATGAGAGATATACAATAGAAAGGAGGGAAGAAAAAAAATCCTAAGTGAAAATGAACCTCAAAAGTTTGTCACTTGCTATATTTGTTGAATCCTCACTGTAATAAACCAGCAACTTCTCTTTTGGGCTTTCAATTTGGGGTGAAGATAAACAGACAGAAGATAAACAGTGTAAACTATATTGGATTATAGATTAGCAATTGTCCACATACTCAGAATAGCCTCAAATATAGATGTTCCTTTTCTCTAAATACTGTCTTTAGCTATGTGGAACATGTTCCACAGATATGTTACAGTCCGTTTGATTATCTCAATATCCAGCTATTAACAGACACTGTGTTTCTATTTGTTTTTCACTTTAAAAAAAAAAGGGGGTGGGGAGAAAAGAATTGATTTGACATAGTTGTTCCATTTTTTCTTAGGGCAACATATTAAGTAAAGATAGAGGAGTCTCTGCAGATTTTACTCTGCTAGTGGGCAGTGCTCATCTCCATTTCAAGGCCATTCAAAGCCAGAGCTGTCCGAAGATGTTTCCACGGTCAGGTGGCCAGCATGACATCACTGAGCACTGTTACCTTCCCACCAAAGTGGTACCTATTTATCTACTTGCATGTGCATGCTTTCAAACTGCTAGGTTGGCAGGAGCTGGGGCGAGGATTGGAATTCACTCTGTCATACAATGCATGGGTCTTGAACCTGGCTGCCCGCTTTCCAGCCATCAAGCCGAGCATCTTAATAGCTGAGCCATCACGTCTCAACATATTATCATTACTCAATCAAGTGGGTGTGATGCACAATGGACATGTATCTAATTTTGGATCTTCCACATACATTGGACTGACTCGAGTGTTATAGCCATTGAACTCTAATACCTGTAGAGGATATAAGGATGGATAAGACTGGTCCAAGCCATAAATTCATAATTCCTTACTCTTCCTCTCACACATTAATATGTTCATCTGGCATAAAACAATTACGATTCCCATAGTTAGTGTAAAATATAAAATTTAACATGTATTTGAGAAAGCTTTAAATTTAACTTGACCATAAAACAGGTGATTTTGCAGTTACGGTGATATGACAAACATTTTGGTACCAAGAATTGCAAGATCATACTTTCCCCCCTGATGTTTAAATTGTGGAGATTCTAGCAGCAGTCAACAAAATATTGCTGATTCCTAAAGAGCAGGGGTCCCCAACCCCGGGACCCCAACTGTGTTAGTGGCGAGCGAGCTCTTGAGTGTGCAAAGCTCTATACTTGAAACCATCTCCTCTCTCCCCTCCACCATCCCCACCACCACCGCTGCTGGTCCACAGAGCCTGAAATGTTGGGGACCCCTTGTTTAGAGTAAATATTTGTATTAGACCCTACAAATGCATTCAGCAAAGAAAGTTGTGCACACATATTCATTCTTTATGTTTTTCAGTCCAGAAGGAAAAGACATAGGGATATGACCACAAGTCGAATAGGTTCTCTTGTCTTCACAATCAATTCTGCAAAAAGAAGAGCTTTTGTTGTTCATGCGTGCTGGTTTATAAGAAATTGTATATCATCCATGGAATAACTTAAGAAAATGTTCTTTAATTTGGGCTAAAGATGATGACATTGATTTCCATTTCCATATTTTATTCCACTCTTGTTTCTTAATTTTGTATTGGAATTATTATTCTCAAAACATTTTCAAGCCAATTAGAGACTGATGTGTTTGTTCTGAGACAATATTGCATAATATACAGACAAATCCTTTAGATGAATCTGAAAGATTCATTACCATTACTTCAAAATTTGTCAAGGGTTTATTTGTTTGAGCTTTTATTTCTGAATTAAGAAGAAAGGATCTAAGTTATAATTGAAATAGCCAAGCACATTCTGAAGAAATTAACTCATTAATTATCAACTCTAAATTAATAGAATTGCCAGAATGATAAAAATCCTTTAGCCTGTATAATTTCTAATTAATCTTTGATATGTAAAATGCAGTAACAGATAAAGGGATTTTAGGATGGCTACAAATAGAAGTAAAAGAAGAACAAAGGAGAACTAAAGTTTTAGCCATTTCATCCAGATTTTAAAATTAAGACTTCAAAAAGGATTGTCATTGGCTTTAAACATTTTAACAGCGTTCGGTAGGAAAAATATTTTTTTTAATATCTCAGCAGGTTTCTTCTGGGGCTCCCATTTCCACCCAGAGTTTAGTTTCCACCTCTGCATATACAATAACCATACAATAGTTTGTAAATGAAAAGCACCACAATGAAAAAAAAATGGAATTCTGAACATATTTTAAATATAATCTTTTCCCTGCAAGTTTAAAATTAACAAATAAATGAAAATTAATAATTTTTCCATTATCTAAGAAATAAGGGAAATAGGAATATGGGCAAAACTTGAAGCAACAATTTAGGGAGTAAAACTATTTTAGTGGCTGCAGTTCTTCCAAGCCATGATAACTTTATATTTTCATATTTCCTGATTTTTTTTTATTTTAATAGATTTTAATTACAAAATAAAGGAGTAAAGTTCACTCTACAAAGCTGAGATAGTGTTTTGGAAAGATTTGATTCCTAAATGCCATATTCTTTTTTGTCCATTTTTGGAATACTAAGGATTTTAAGTTTCTGCTGAAAAAAAGTTTTGTTCCAACTTTAGAACATAACAATTGAGAGTTTAAAAGTTTTATTTTTAAGTCTGCCACAGTCTCAAATTTTTGTCACTTTCTCTTGTAGCTTAGGAACTTCACACATCATTTCTGCTAATATTAAAGCTATGTCATCTGCATAGAGATTGGTTTTATGTTCAGATTTGTAGATTAAGAAGCTTCTGATAAGTTATTTATATCTAACAGCTTGAGATACAGGTTCAATGGCAAGTGCTAATAATAAGAGAGATAATAGACATCCCTGTTTTGTGCCCGGCTTATCCTTATGATAGATATCAGTTGGCTAATCTCAGTATTTCCTATTGGAAGTGGAATGGTCATGAAATCCTTAGACAAAATATAAAAATGGAGCTCATCTCTTCAAAATCCAATAAAGGTTTGATGAAAGAAAACAGATTTATTACTAGACACCTGGTAAATGTTGCTTGAATTATTAACAAGGAGTGTGGAGTGCTCCTTTATAGTAAGACCTGAAGTTATTGTGACAATGTAATGTATGTGAAAAATACCTTGGGATCTTACCTAGGGAATGTCAGATAATAGCATAGCCTGCAGCTCCAGATTGGGTGGAAAAAGAATATTAGAAGACACCTTCCCTAAGTTCTCAGACTGTAAATATGATAGTGGGAGAATTATACTTTCAAATTTGCAAGATTCTGCTAATGTACCTTTACATTAATATAAAATTAGTTTATCTGGTTGTATTTCTTGTTTGGCCTACCTGGTAAGGCTGATAGGTAGACTATTCCTGACTACATTATATTTTTACTTGGAAGTTAATTCCTGGTAGAATTCATGTATATTTAAAGGCAGTAAAAGCTAGCTATGTTGGTGCTGCTTGGTAACTATATATAAACTCCAACTTACTCCAACCTTAGAAGCATTTTTGTAATAATTTCTCAGAATTTAGAAGAGTTAAGAAGATACACTATTTTATATAGAAGGCTTATTTTTTTTTCATAGCCATGGCTATTATCTTGGAACCATCTCATATCACACAAACAATATTAGTTGGCTATTGGTATTCAAACTGGTATAGCAATGTTGTAATTCAGTATTACCTGAATTGCTAATCTACATGTTCAGGGTCACCTATAGGATCAAATGCTTTATCAAAATGCTACAAGTAGCATCATAATACAAGCTGATCTGTTTCATACAAGTCATGACACATAAAAGGCACAGCAAGATGTTCTGAAATTCCCATGTCCCTAAGGATAGTGTGATAGATAGATAGATAGATAGATAGATAGATAGATAGACAGACAGACAGACAGACAGACAGACAGACAGACAGACAGACAGTGTGATGTGGTCAACACAAGGATGACTTTTCTGTAATCTAAGAATCACCTACCAATTTCTTTATTGAGGAACAGTTGGCCCTGAAGTGACCGGAGGGAGACATTGATATCCTAGAGCAGGGCTTTTCAACCAGTGGTACGGGTGCTACCTGTGGTACATTGGCACCTGGCAGGTGGTATGCGACCATCCTAGGAAAGTGGTAGTGGGGGAGGGGAATGAGTTGAACTGGTGGCAGCACCGCACAAGCCTGAGCGAGAGATGACTGGAGATGCAGGGCTGTCAGGGCTCAGCAGAAGTGCCAGGATCAGTTCCAGGCTTCAGCTGGAGCTCAGCGCTGATCCTGGTGCTTCTGCTGGGCCCTGAAGAAGCACCAATGAGCTGGAAAACAGCACTGATCCTGGTGAGCCCAGAAGAAGCGCTGATCAGCTGGAATGTTGCAGCATCTCCAGGGTCTTGTGATTTACATTCAGATGCTTGGCAACTGATTCATATTTATGACAGTCACAGTGTCCCAGGGTCATGTGAATGACCAAAACCTGCTGCAACCACCCAGCAGATGGGGAGAATAAAAACCAAACACCCCCCACCCCACTCCCGCTGCCAATCCTCAACAGAAATGCTCAAAAAAATGGAAACCTCGGACAGGAGGAAGAGCGCCGCTGGGCGGGCAGGCAGCTGTCTTGCTCGGTTGTGGCTTGGGGGGCACTTTTTCAGTGCCATTGTATCTTCGAACAGTCACTAAGCGAACTGTTGTAGGTCGAGGACTATCACTTTTTTCCTTTTTGGGCGGGGTCATCAAGTTTTTGACACCTTGCTAGGCGACTGGTGGTACTCGGATGTTGCCATATCCTAAAAGTGATACAATGGGTGAAAAGGTTGAAAAGCCCTATCCTAGAGACAATAGAGGAAAAGAAGTATCAGGTTTGGGGCAGGAAGGGATTTTTTTGGGGGGGGAAGAATTGGCTGGAATTTGGCATGAGGTGGTTACTTCAGGCAGGAGTTCAAAATGGGTTGGTTTTGTATCTTTCAGAATCATAAGTGGGTTTTGTAATATCTTTGTTAAGAATGTGGAATCTTATCACCTTTAATAAGTTGATTTTTTAAAAAATCTCTAGCGTCTGCCTCAACCTGGCTGAACTACAGACTCCCAAAACTTTTGTTTGGTTTCCTTCCCATAGTTTATCCATAGTGGGATGAAGATTTATTTTTTCAATCTTCTCCTGGACTGATTTTTCAGTTCCTCTTCAATCCAGAGAGCTGGTGGGAGAGGGAAAACAGGGAAAAACCAGTTTATTGTGAGGGAGGCAAACCTTAATTTGCCAGTTTTAATTCATTTTCAGGTGCAGGTAATTTCAGAACCAAACTGCCTGAGACATACAATGATGTAATGAATTTTAAAGATGAATGTTGCAAAGAAACCACATATACATATAATGATGGAAGAATACTGAAATCCCCACAATGGAGGAATGGATTATGAAAATGTCAGACCTGACAGAAATAGCAAAACTGGCCTGTTTGGTCAAGGGGAAAACAAAAAGTATTTTTCTGAAACACTGGAAACCTTTTATGGACTTTTTGCTAAAAGAAAATGGTGAAATTATTTATGGATTTAATAATTGAAAAAGATGAGGATTAAACAAGGGCTGAAGGGAACTCAGAAATAGTTAAGAGGCAGGAACAATAATGGGTTTGTTAATAACTGTTGAAAAAGGGGGATTTTTTTAGTTTTTTTTTCTCTTATGAAAAAAATCAATAAAAATATCTATCTATACCATGGGTGTCAAACTCGCCACGTCACATGACATATCTCAACCTATTGCAACTTTTTTTGCATTGCTGGAGCTGGGGTCTCCGCGTGATGCAACTGGCCCATGGTTTGACACCACTGATCTATACAAAAATAACCGGCATACCTGTCTTTTTCAACTATCCAGCATGCATCAGCAATATTGTCTCTTGTTTTTTTAATATTTTCTAAAGCCAGCTCGAGCACTGGGTATCTCTTTTCAAATAGGTCTTAAAGGAGTTTTTTTTTTCTTGGAGGGTACATTTAAATCAGAGACAAAGACACAATTATATTACAGCCAAATTGATATATTAACATGAAGCAATAATCTAGAGAGGAGTAGTGTGCAAGACCCTATTATAGACATCTGTAAATTATTTTTTTTTATTTAATTGGTTGTGTTACAATTATAGAAAATTGTCATGGCCCAATACTCAGAATCTAAGCTGCTCCAGTTGAATGTCAGCCTCAGGAGATATCAGCTAGGAATCACCTGAAGCTGATCAAATACAGGCACCATTGGATCATGTGGAGCAGTCAGATGATGACATGCAGCTGCCAAGCCCTCATACCTGATGACCAGAGCAAGGACAGGCAATGTGGCTCCTTGCCAAGCAAGAGAATAACTCTCCCAATTAAAGACTGTTGGTTACAGCCTGATTTAAGAAGCAGCCTTGACCCATGCTTCTCCTGTAGAAACAAGTATTTAATTTCCTACCCTGGCATATTATTCCTGTGAATCTTGTTTGTGATTCTCTGACCTTGGCACTTTGAACTGAATTTTGACTACTCCTGTTGAAAATGAAACCATTTAGGCAAATTTTATTTGTAATTCAAGACTTTGATGACCTATATTTCTTCCCTTGTCTGCTGCTATCTGTTCAGCTGTGAGTAAACTTTTCTCACTTAGCAACTGTGTGTGGATTTGAGACTGGAAACAGGATAGTAAATTAGCAACAATATCATAGATCATTATTGTCAGAGCATGCACAGTCTTATTGCGCTGAGATAACCCAGGAGTAAATACAGTAAACTATGGTTTGTATTTAAATGGTGGTTTATATTACAATATGTACAAATATACACTAGAAACAAGAAACATACATATGGCTATTAGCAAACTCCACAGCAATTACAGCAGGAAACAGGATGAGAGAGAACACAACAGTAAAAGACCTTCCCTTTTATACTCAGGCTCTTAAAGGGATATACACACCTGCTGACTCATTCCTATATTGCATCATCCACCTTACATTACATTACATCATTACACAAGCTGTTTAGCTATTAAATTATAACCTTGACAATTATAATCCTCTACTAGATCATTATAATCCTCCTACTTGATAAGATAGAAAATGTGGGTTAGACAGCATCATCACCAAATGGATTGGTAACTGGGTGACCAACTGCACTCAAAGTATAGTCCTTAATGGAACTGCAGCTACATGGAAAGAAGTATGCAATGGGGTACTCCAAGGCTCTGTGTTAGTTAGTTTTCTTCAATATCTTCATCAATACTTTAGATGAGGGGATGGTTGGGGAACTCATCAAATTTGCAGACAACATCAAGCTGGCAGGAATAGTCAGCACTCCAGAAGATAGATTTAAGATACAGAAGGATCTTGACAGACTTGTACATTGGGCCCTATCTAATAAAATGAAATTAAATGGTGAAAAAAGCAAGATTCCACATTTAGGCAAGAGAAATGCACAGCTGTAGTATAAGTGGTACCTGGCACAATAGTAGTAACTGTAAGAGGGATTTTGAGTCCTAGTGGACAATCACTTAAATATGAGCCAGCAGTGTGCTGCAGCTGCCAAAAAGCCCAACACAATCCTAGACTGCATTAACAAAAGGATAGAATCAAGATCATGTAAAGTGTTAATACCACTGTATAATACTATGGTGAGACCACACTTGGAGTACTGCATCCAGTTTTGGTCACCACAATGTAAAAATGATGTTGAGGTTCTAAAAAGAGTACAGAAAAGAGTAACAAGGATGATTAGGGGACTGGGGGCTAAAACATATAAAGAATAGTTGCTGGAATTGAGTATGTCCAGTTTAATGAAAAGAAGGACTGGGGGTGACATGATAGCACTATTCCAATATCTCAGGGGTCGCCACAAAGAAGAGGGGGCCCAACCTATTCTCCAAAGCACCTGAAGGCAGGACAAGAAGCAATGGATGGAGACTAATCAAGGAGAGAAGCAATCGAAAATTAAGGAAAAACTTACTGACAGAACAATTAATCAGTGGAATGAGTTGCCTCCAGAAGTTGTGGGTGCTCCAGCACTGGAGTTTTTTAAGAAGAGATTGGACAACCATTTATCTGAAATGGTAGGGTTTCCTGTCTAAGCAGGGGGTTGAACTAGAAGACTTCCAAGGTCCTTTTTAACTGTGTTATTCTGTTAATCCTCATTCCTACTAAGGTTAGCCTTACTGATTTAGTTTAAGTCATATATGTATTAAATATATATAAAATGAGAGGCAAATAAAGGAGTTATTTCCCTTATGCACTCATACTTTTAATTAAACATTGTTATTTTTGCTAAACTATGATCTAAAAGCTTTGGTTCTCAGTGCTTAGTGTTAACAGTTGCTGGACACTATTATTAACCTTCGTGGTTGCCTTGCATTTTTGCACCGTCTTGTTAATACCTTGTTACCTCAGGTGCAGCTGAGACATCTAGGTGTTTGACTGCTTTTAGCTGAGTTTTCAATAATGTTTATAAGAATATATATGTAAATTGGGCCCAAAATCAAATCTCTCAAGTTTCTTTACAGGCTCTAATATGTTTTGATCCTAAGCTTTATTTTGCTTCTCTGTGAAGTTATAATTACTTGTCTGTTATGTCTCCTTTATTTAGTATGGTATTTAGAGCAACCTCTTCCTTTTATTGAAATAAAACAATACAATTATTAGAAAAGAAAGAAAAGTATAGTGTATAAGTAGAAATAGAAAAGAAAAGGGGAAAAAGGAAGATTATAAAGTGGCTTAGATTTTTTTGACAGCAGTTAAAAGGTTACATCATGATTTCATTCTTTTCTAAAAACTCCCTTTTCTAATTCTTAAACTCATAAATCATAAGTTCATTTTTCTCTTTTTTTCAGCAAAAAGTCCATAAAGGGTTTCCGGTCACTGATAGTTGTAGTTATTTTAGAGTTTCTCCATCTTTGCACCTATAGTCTTGCAGCAATAATTATATATAAAAATAATCTTTCATGTCTTTTTTCTAATTGAGTGTTCATTCGTTCCAGCAAGCAAATTTCTGGTCTCAGTTGAATGTTGATCTTTAAAATTATATCATTACATGTATTCTAATTCAAAAATATCTGGCTTTTTTTTTTTTTTTTTTTAGAAATCTATCAAGCCTGACAAAATGACTCTTCATGTCTACATTTCCAACATAAATGTTTACTCTCTGCACAATTTTTCCAGAGTCATATATCAGTGGTACATCATTTTATTAAAAAAATCACTTTTGGGTTAGAACATAATGTAAATTTCAATCCTTTTAAGCACATATTTATTTAATTTATATAGCTGCCAATCTCAGACTCTGGTCAGCATACAACAAAAATTTCCCATTATTTTTCCCAACTTCAATATATTGTGTCCAAATTTCTTAGCCAATTTATCATACAGTCTGGCATTTGTTGTTCTGTTTCCAATTTTAATTAAAGTGCTCATGTGTTAGCAGTTACATGTTCACCATTTGTACTAGTTCAATTTCAATTTCAAATTAATATCTTGAATATCACTGTTCAATACTTCCATAGCTAAGATAAATAATAATAGTGATAAAAGGCAACCTTGTCTACTCCTTTTCTACATATCACAGGTTTTCCTTAATTCTCCAAAATTATCTGTGCCTTTTATGAGATATAAATCAATTTTATCCCTTTGATAAAATCCACAATAAAATCCATACCTTCCACAATTTTAAACAAGAAATTCTGTTTAAATTATCAAAAGCCTTTTTGTTGCTTGCTTTTTATTAGGTTGTTGTAATTATTCCAAAATAGCCAACTTCTTTTAGGTAATATCCCCCAACTTCTTTTAGGTAAAATCCATACTAGTCTTCATTATAGAATAAAGTTCTATGAAACCATTTTCATTGTCTCGGATAAAATAATTATAAATAACTTATAATAATTCAGTAATGACATTGATAATTTTTGATGAAGTATTCACTTTCTTTAGATATTAACACTATATTGGCCTGCATCCAACTATTTGATACTTTTCATGATTATCCCAAAGGTGTTTTCTCATGAGGCAACTGGACTTTGTTTTGTTTTTTTGAAGCAAAAAAAAAAAAAAAAAGACTGAGTATCTCCATAAATACCTTTCATGATGTTTTCCAAATGTTGTAATAATTCATCTTCAAAATGTTTATAATTGGTAATCCATCTGGTCCAGGTGCTTTCCCTGCCTTTATTGTAATGGATCCATTCATTAATTGTTCTGTTTTTCCTGTGCTTTTCAGTACATTTTGTTTCTTTAAATATTCATCAACTTTTGTCAGGGGAATTTCTTCTCCTTTATATAATTTAGAGTACCATTGATGAAATAATTTTTACATCTTTAGACTATATTTATTATAGTATTTTTATCTTATAATATTAATATTTTTCTTCTTTCCTCCATTTATATACAAACCTTTTCCCTCACTTAATTGCAAATTCAGAATTATTTTGTTTTCATTTTTCATTCATTTTTATTTCCATTTCTCTTACTATTAAGAAAGACAATTGCTGTTGTAAAAGTTTAATTGTTGTGAAAACATTTTCTGTTTGAGGAATTTTTTTTTTCACTTTTATCTGATTTAAAATCACCTTTTTGTTTACTATTTTGCTGTATAAAATATCCCTTCATAAATGGTGGTTTTACTTGCATCCCAAACTGTTCTTATATCTGTATCCATATTAAGATTATTATCATCAAAAATGTTTTAACTTTTCCATTATCATTTCTTTCTGCAGCAATATTTCATGTAGCCTCTATCTAAAGGAACTGGTTTTCCTTTTAAATACTAAAATCACTGGATTGTTACCTGAAAAAGACTTTGGCAGTATCTCCATTTTATAAAACATTAGTAACCAAATTCTTATATATTCTGTAAAACAACATTTTCCAATCTGTTGGCTGCTATGTCATCCTCCAGATTTGTTGGCTTAATTTGATTAAAACCCTTTACTGGGTTTATTTGTTTGTTTGCTATTTTCTGTCCATTCTCCATCAATTTCTGCAGCCTTCTGACTTGGTCATGAGCAGAATGGTTATTAAGCATCATATTTTAGTGCTATAGAATATTTTAAGTAAGTAGTGAATATCTTCCAAAAGGTCCTAGATGTTAAAATCTCTAGTGTACAAAAATTTAATATATGCCATCTTTGTTTGATCTTAGATTCAGTTACTGTCCATTGGTGTCCTTTCGTATACCAGTGCAAGGTTGGAACTTCTTCTGAGTCCAGAGATATTTTGGAAAACTTTTCTGGTTTCCTTGTTTTTCTGTGTCTGTATATATCTTCAATATCTTTATTGATGTCTTTGTCTCTTTTAGCAGCTCTGGTACCTTTTAAGTTCCTTCCTGAGATCTCTGTCCTTACGGACTTCACTTTCTCCTCTTTGCAATTTTTACAATTTGTTCTGACATCCAGTTTGCTTTCTTTTGTTTCTTGGTCTTCTGCAGTCTTTTTTTCACATTCATCTTACAATTTGTTTGATTTCATTCTACAGTTTCTCTAGTTCCCTGTGCATGATGTTCAGGACTTCAAAGCAATTTCTGATGCCTCTTCAAAATGGATATCTTATTATGGAAAACTGGTTGGTTTTCTTCTTCAGCATGACCACATGAGCAGTTCATGGTCTGTTTCACAGCCAGGCCCTGGCCACATCTTTGCTATTATAACAGATCTTCCATCTCCTTGTACCAACAAAATAGTCAATTTAATTTGTCTGTACTCCATTTCATGGCCGTCTATATAAGGTATTTTGGATGTTAGAAGGCTGTGTTAGCAATGAAGAAATTGGCAGGGACTGATACACTGTTTGTCCAGCTTCTTTTCCATTTTTTAGGCTATATATTTCAACTAAATCTCCCTCTGTTCTCTTTCCAGTTTTACTGTTCCATTCTCTAACCACAAATGGCAGATTTTGCTTGCATGTTTTGCCAATCTCAGATTGAACATAAAGCTCATCAGTTCCTCTTGTTTTGCATCAATAAACTTGGATAATTGTCATATGAAATACTTTTCTGTGAAATCTGGTATTTGGTCATGGGCTGCATTGTACCAAAGTATTATTCTTTGTACTATGTCTTTATTAACCATGGAATTAACTTTGTTGCTTCTTTATATTTCATATCCTGAATCATATAAGGTATGATCTTCTGACTGAAAGTGTTCAATTCCAATTTCAATATGCTAAGGCCTAAGAAGTCTATTTATGTCTATGGAGATTCTCAATCATCCAGGTCATAGTTGTCCCAAAGATGCTTTTTCACGAGGCAACTTCTTTGAAGATGTTTCGCTTCTTATCCAATAAGCTAAAGAAGCTTCTTGGATGAGAAGCAAAACTTCTTCAAAAAAAAAAAAAAAAAAAACCAAGAAGGTTCAGTTGCCTCATGAAAAAGCATATTTGGGAGAAGTCTATGTTTCACGGTGTTGGATTTTTCCATGCTTTGGTTTATTACACTGAATGTTCCTATTAGGATTCTGTCTTTGCAGCTTCAGATTTTATTTTCTAGATGGCAGCATCAGAAACTAAATGTCCCAAAGGCTTTAATCTACCTGTTTTATAAACATCATTAGTATTCAATAAAAGTTCCTCAGCAATTCTTCAATTATATGTTGAGTTCTAGCCAACCTGAGAGGCCCATCATCTGGTATTATATCATCAATCACTTTATAATATACATCTTTATTATATCTTGGTTAAAAAACAGAAGCAGTTTACCATTGCCTTCTCCTGCACAGTGTGAAATTATGTCTCGCCATTGTCATTAATGTGATTCTCTGCCTCTTACATCTTCCTATATTGCTACTGCCCAGTATAAGTGCCTGCTTGCTTTAACTTGGGCAACTGGAATGACCTTCATGCCTTGGGTGACCTGCTGGGAATATGGACTCTTGACATGCACTCCCAACATTTTTTAATTATCCTTTCTAGGGACACTGGGAAGTCCAAATAAGGCAACTATTCAGGTTATCAACTACATTTTAGTTGGACTTAAATTTAGTTGGGCATCTTAAATTAGATTGAACTGAGTTATTGCATTAGGTGAGAATGAAGATTCATTCTCTGAGCTTGTGGGTTGGTTTCCAAATTTTTCGTTACCAGGCTAGGTAACATATTCAGTGGCTTTTAGGGGATGTTGGCATCAGTGCTCTTCTATTTATAATGGCTTCAGGTGTGGGTGCTAAGTGAAGCCCTTATAAATAGAAGAGCACTGACACAGACATCTCCTAAAAGCTGCTGAAGATGTTACCTAGCCAGGTAACGAAACATTCAGAAACCAACCCGCAAGCTTGGAGAATGAAGCTTCCCCTCCTCCTACACCCGAGCTACAGATTTTCACCACTATTATTGCATTAAGTTTTTATGTGTTTTATTATTTTATACTATGCCTAGTTACAGGCAGATGAAAATAAAACTACTCCTAGTCCTTCTAACTATCACCTGAATGATTCTTATATGTTGAGAGCAGGGAATGAGGCATTTCAGTTTAGGAGTGAGGCTTGAATAAGGCAACCTTTTGACCCAAGCTTGATGCCAACAAGGCATTTGCAACTCTTGTCATTTTTTCTCTCTTTTATCCTTCAGTCTGTTCAAAATGCCTTTGTTACAATGCTCTTTTCACTTAGAAAATTCTACTTCTGGTGTTTCCCATTTTATGTCCTCCTGAACATACTTGTAATGCTTCTGTTATTATGCTTACTTAGCATTACTTTACAACATGAGGAAAATCAAATGGTAAAGCTTTTTCTGCACTCTATCATTTTAGAAGGCAGGAAATAAATTTAAGTGTATACATAGACATATGGGTGGGGGAGGAAATGTATTATACACATACATATACAATATATACACACATATATTAACAAGTGGAAGAAGCATTTACCTCCGTATTTATTTTCATCAATAAACACCCTGACTCAACCAGTGAATCTTTGATTTTATAAAGTGCCTCTTAGCAACTGAATTCCCTATGAATGTAAAATCCATAGCTCTACAGTACAGTACGTATGCTGCATATGAAAGTTCACAAGTTCAACCTACAGTATCTTGTACTAAAGTTTTGGGGAGGAAGTACGATAAAAGACATCTGCTGTAAGGCTGGAAAAAGCACAGGACTAGATGGAAATATATGATGATCTCATATTTGATTGTTTCTCTGTCCTGTTTCAGTCATATAAAATCATTCTTATCCATATAGAAATGAATAAGATAGAAATCAAGATTAATCAGTTGGGGGGGGGATATTATTGTGCCAAACCTTTATTAAAAGTTTGTTGTGTTTTTTTCTTTTTTACTCTAGGTATGAAATGCTATCAAAATCTATGTCATTCTTCGTATTGTTCTGTTCAAGCGGGAGAGCAATACAGGCAATCATGTAAATTGAAACTGACTGTGAGCCTAAGAATAACCCAAGGCACAAACCAATGGAGAGAAAGTGGGTAGTGAGGGGGGAAGGAAAGCAGGAAGGAGAAACAGAAATCTCTCTCATTACTTAGCTATAAAAAAAATCTAATTAGTCCCAAAGGAATTATTTTATATAAAATCAGGTGGAAAAGGCACTTTTTGTCAGCTAAACACTGAGAAAAAGTAGGACAGTGACAAGAAAGAAATTGCCAATGTTGCTGATTTTTATTCTAAACTGAAATGTTTTTAAATCTGGGGAAATAACCATCACTACAGCATTTACATAATGCATAATTTAAAACAGCTTCTTAATTGAGTTTAGCCTGGTAAAATGGTACAATTATAGGAAAACTTCCACGTAGGAAGAAGAAAAAAAAACAATCACTGAGAGATACAGATATATAATTCTGTACATCTATATTGATAAATGTGTATGTGTGTGCGGGGGTATACGTATATGCATATGTATATATGTATATGTCCAAAAACTGCCTTGATAAATATAATGCATACTGAGAATGAGATTATTCATATTTATTTGATAGTGTTGCCATAGGGCAGATATCACACCAGGATTACTTCACTTCTGGTATCACTTCAGGCCTCAATGCAGCCAGTCATTTAGTGGCAGACACAAGAGAACATATACATACCATAGAGGATTGTCAGTGGGTACTTGTGGCATCAAAAGTTGCAAGATAACAGGCACAGCATCACAATGCCATGGTTGGTACATGTTCTCCACAACAGCTCATTTTCGTGTCTCCAAGTGCCATACAAAGAATCCATAGAATTTTGAGATGGAGAGAAAAGCTACAAGTCTGAGACACCATAGTTATGAGGTGCTCATAATCACTGGGTCTTAATTATTTTAAGTTTAAAGGGCCTGGATGGTGCAGTGGTTAAAGTACAGAATTGTAGGCAAACTCTGTCCACAGCCTGGAGGTTGATCCTGACTGGCTGAAGGTTGACTCAGCCTTCCATCCTTCCGAGGTTGGTAAAATGAGGAGCCAGATTGTTGGGGGGCAATATGCTGACTCTGTAAGCTGCCCAGAGAGGGCTGTAAAAGACTATGGAATGGTATATAAGTCTAAGTGCTATTACTATTTTTATTTGGCTTAATTCCTGTTTGTAGGGAAATTTCTTAGGAAATGAATGTATTGAATAAAGTGAAAATATGGTTTATTGCTGAGTCCTTGTCTGGGGAATTTGACAGGGAATATGACCCTATTGTCACTCAATTCATTTTGCAAACTTGTTACTTGTATCTTCCAAATAAATACCCTATTGCCTTTACATGAATCAATGGCTTCAAAAGCATACTATAGATTCAGGAAAAAGATAATAAAGGAAAATCTGTATAATATTCATGTTGGAATCTATAAGTAAAGAACTAGTTCAGAACTATGAGTGTAAATGTTTTTAACCTACAGGGACAGAGATAGTCTTGTCAAATGTATTGTGGGCTTTATGTCAGTGGGACACAAAGGGAAATTTTCATAGGAAATGGGAATGCCTAAATATTATCTGGCCTCATTTTTCCTATCCTATCCTATCCTATCCTATCCTATCCTATCCTATCCACCCTTCTTTTTTAATTGATTCTTACCACCCTAATTCACCTTCACTCACTAAAATGAAGGTTAGATGCCCACCAAGTTCCCTCAGTACAAAAACAGAAGGTTAGCTTGTGGATTCTCTGTTATTCTTACTTACAATGTACTTATTTATTTATTAATAAAATTTATATAGCCACCCATCCCATCGAAAGTGACTCTAGGTGGCATATAATAAGCCAATAAAATAACAAATATAAAAACAGCAAATATAAAATTTGAAAATTTTGCATATATATACTGAAATATATGACAATTAGTTGCTGTGAGCATTCATTTTAGAAGCCATGAAAATTGAACTGGATGAGTTACTTTTGGTTCAGTCTTTTACTGTTCCAAATTACATGTATATATCACTTTCTGAAACCTTATTTAAAAGTTAGATGATAGATAGATAGAGAAGATAGATAGATAGATAGATAGTACAGTAGATATAAAACTCAAGTTAAAAACAAACAAAATTCAGATAGAAATAAGTCCTAGTGAAAAGAATTGAATGTGACTTCACAGTATAATCTTATGTGGAGCTAGGTACATTTATGCTCATTGATTTCAACAGGTTTAGACATGTCCATCATCTATGTAGGTTTCAAGCACTTCATCATGGCTACAATAAGTCATTAGATTTTTAAAAATATATGTCTGTTACAGGGTAAGATATATACACATTCTGAAAGGTGGTGGAATTGGTTTTGGCACTCATTGGATTTTGATGCATTTTTTCACACTAGCAAATGCATGTTAAAACTACTTCCATCACCCTTATAACATGTATCCCTCTTCATCTCTCAATACATAATTTCCAATTTCCTAGCAGCTCTGGGTTTCCTTGCAAATAGGTATCAGGTCCTGCTGGAAAGGTCTTCCCAAAACAATAAACTTATATATGGATTGGAAAATAATATTGCTTTTCATTATTCTTTGCCCTTTATAGCGAAAGGGAAAATCATAAATAAGATACAGAGTGCAATCCTTCTATATGGTATGTGCCTGCAACATATGCTAGTTAATTCACAGTTTATCAGAGGACATTTCATAACAGGCTCTGAGGTTTCACCTCAAACCAGGAAGAACTTCTCCTTGCAAGAAATTTGCAAGAAAGATGAAGTAAAAGAGTTTAGGGTTTAGTTGGCAAAGATAGTTGTTGGTCCTAGAAATCAAATCTTGATAATATTGGTTGTCAACATGATATTGCTCTGGATTCCCTTAGATCAAGCTGTTCCAAGGCTTAGCTCATCAACCAGAAACCCGTGATCTAAATGGCAGTAAAACAACCATTACAATACATTGGGAAATCAATACAAAATAGAATAGATTAAAGCGTCCGAAGGACGTGCAGGCTAAGAAGTAATGGAGGCAAAACATGGAAATAATCTTGAACTTCCTTATAAACAGCAAAATGTATTTAGCCAGAAGTAATGCTCACTGGGAGCAGAAGTGACTTCCCAAACTGTGCAGAATTGCAATTTTCAGCCTAAATGTAATTCTAAATAAAGCATAAGAAATTAACTTCATAAAAAAAAGATCAAGCCAAGAATGAATATTAAGGAAAAATAATAATAAAACACACAGAAAAAAAATAGTTCTTTAAACGGAGAAATCCTATACTAGGCAGAAAGGAAAGTTGGGGAAGAAAGCCCAAAGGAGAAATAAAAGGACTATTTGGTTCTCTGTGTGACAATATCATTGTTAAAAGCAACTGAATGCTGAAATGAAAGATCGTGTAAAGGGACATTTGCTTGGCAACAGGGCCAGAGAGTTGCAGAGAAGAGAGAACATTGCAGTGTATCAAGAGGATTTGGTTCTCACTCCAAATCTCAAATGATTTTAAGCTCCCTGAAGTGTGACCTCAAAGTATATATTTGCAATCCACTACAATTTATCCATCTAGCTTGTTGCTGGAGCTATATTGCTGGCCACTCACATCCTAACATGTTCTGATGTTTGCCAATTCACATATTGCTCTCCACTGAGGTTTGGTGTGTCTCTTAGGAGGCACTGAGCAATCTGATTTAATACAGCCTGTAGCTTCAGTATTACTGATTGTCTTGTCTCCCAGACTTCATGATTTGGAACTGTGTACTGAATTTTTATCTTTGCATGCTTCAACCTGTCTATTTCTCCAGTTGCTAGTGTCTATGGCCTATGTTTATGTTTCTTGGGTCTTTTGAATGAGTTATCATTCAACCTTGAGGGTGTTTGCATGCAAGGAGAATTGGCTGTTAACATCGAAGTCTGGATCTAATAAATATAGATGAATGAAGATGTGTGGATCTATGTGCTCCTCAGGCTTCAGAACTTATAAAAATAATTAAGTTATCACCTATCATCATTCATCATTAAAAGGAAGAATGTTAGAAAATATAGAATAGCAGAGCTAGGAAACCTTTAAGGATATCTAGGTTAGCTTGAGGAAAATGTATTCCTCTTTCCCCTTCAAATGGTATTCATTTTCAGTCTAATTATCTTTTTTCCTCAACACAGCTCTCAGGTTGCAAAATGATATCAATTCACCCATGCTATAGGGTAGTAAGAGAAAGAACAAAGCTTTCATGTTGCCTTTTTTTGTCAAATATTAAAAATACACACAGCTGTCACAGTTGCTGCATGATAAGTTAATATTCACCTGTGGCCATTTGACTACCACCTCTGCATTGGGCCTTGGATTGTGCCCTTAGATCTCATGTTACTCAGCTGATCCCCTATTGCCTCTTGTGGCGAGCTGAACATTGCAATTACAAAGCACACTAGCACCCTCTGCCACAGCAAAACTCTTTTTTAAGTTCTGCCTCAGATTGAAGGATTGTGGCACGTCAGGAAGGACATGTTTTATGAAGCTGCATCTGCTTTAATTCTTCACTCCCATAACTCAGAGGTAGGGCTGACACAACTGTTGTCAAATCTTCAAGGGAACTAATGTATGGTATTGGCTTTTCTTAACTCTGGCAAGGATTCAAAGTACAAGGCCAAAAGGATATTACCAGGTGAAGTCCAATATAACAAGCAGGAAGAAACCTCATAGTTTGATCAATCAGAGATGGAGGAAAAGCCACAAAGAATTATTAAGAGTATTGATGGGGACGTTTATGAAAAAAGAAAATAAAGACAAAAATTGGGAGTAGATTGATACAGTACATGAAGCTGTTCATTATTAAAAGTCTAATCTGTACCTGTTTTGAGAACACCCAGGTGAAAAGTGGGTGCATTTAATTTCATAACTCCATTCCTTGTATTTGAATTAGTTTAGTGTTCCGACTTTCAGGGTACTATATTTGGCAATATATCTACCGTATTTTCCGGCGTATAAGGTGACCCGGTGTATAAGATGACCCCCGACTTCAGCACCGAGTTGCATGCCTAGAAAGTCATCTTATATGCCAGAAACTACCGTTATTTCCGGCGTATAAGGCGACTCGGCGTATAAGACGACCCCCGACTTTGGCACCAATTTCAACGCTTTCAAAAGTCGTCTTATATGCCGGAAAGTACGGTATATCAGATGCTGTTGTTGGGCAAACTGTTTATCTGCTGATTTATGACAGGGAGCACTGCCCATAGACTAGTGGATTTTAGTTCCATTTGCTGATGCAACATGTTGATTTTCTTCAGCTGCATAAGACTAGGAGAACTGGCTCCCAAGATGCAGCAATGGCTGCCACATCTTATGTTGTTTTTTTTAAGAGACCAACAAAAGAATTTGTATTTGTGTGTATGTGTGTATTTGTTTGTTTTAAGGTTAGAGTCAGGTCTACAAATTAGGAAAGGTTTTAGTGTTTTGACCTGATCACCCTTCCCCATCCTTCCCAATTTTTTTTAATCTGTCTCCATTTAGATACTGTAAGTTTTAAATTTTATATAAATGAATAAGTCATTAAGTTTTACATTATTTATCACCACCATCATCATCTGTAGACCTACATCTAGGGACTATTAGATCATCTGACATCAGTGTATTAAATCAGCACCTATCAGTCTTTCTCAATTTGATATACTTTGGCAGGGATTATGTCCCATATGTAAAGCCACAGAGTAACACAGACTATAAAGGATTATAGATCATATTCTCCGGAAACAAATCCTATAAGCAAAATTCAGTGCATAGCTTTATCAGTGAGAAGCATTGCTGTGTGTCTGCATTTGCACGCACCTACTTTCTCATCTGGAATAATACTAGTAACGATCATGAAAGGATTAAGCTTTCTTCTTACATTGTTAAAGTGTTTTTTCTCCCCTTGCAGTCCTAAAGTTACTCAGTGTCAGCATCCACCATTTGTGGCATTACACATTTTCCTCCTACAAATTCTTTCTTGAGAACAAAATGTAATCTATGAAGAGGCTAATGTTTTTTCAGGTGACTGAGCTAATAATTCCAATCTTCAGAAAACCACAGAGGCTTAAAGGGTGTTAATTCCAATGGCACCTTGAAGCATTGTCATTTATAGAGTTTCATAGCATACAAAACCATGATTATATTTTCTTCCATTTCATGGAACAAATCAACAATGGAGGGGCTTTTTTTCAGTATCGTAGAAATAGTTCCAGACTTATAATATTGGGGATATATTCTATCGAACAGCATAGCACTGCAGATTTCACCTGTGGTAAAATACCTTCCCCATTGCCATTGCCTTCATCACAGGTTCAAAACTGATCTCAGGGAAAGGGAGGTGATTTGTTTTATAAATTTCTGGAGCTGCCCACTAGCCAATGTCTCTGGATGGGGTACATGGCAATAGCAGTTATTCCTAGTCTCCACTAGAGATCTTTTCTTAGAGGTGTCTGGAAGGGCATACATTAGGTCCACCTACAGTTGGAAGGAAATGATATCTCCTTTTTCCAAGCCTTGGAAGACATACTTTCAGAAAAGACTTGGCTTTGCCCACTGCCCAATCTATACTTGTAGATCTCTGAATGTCTGGCTACCACACTTTAGAAATTCCATTTCACCCAGAAATTCAAAGCAACCCTCTCTGATCACAACAAACTGATCAGACTAAACTGTATTGCTTTTGGAGAAGTCAATGCTTCTTTTAACCTCGTGATAATATTGATTTTAAATCCGGAATGTCACTAATCAAGTTACTTAAAGGCCTAACTAATTATCAGAGGATTTAATGTCCAGGTGGCTATCATGGCCATGCTATAATTGGAATACTCTGCCAATGAGATAGATTAATGAGTAACTTACAGACTAAGAGGAAGAGAAGGCAGAACAATGTTTGATTCAAGAACTTCCTAGCCAATAAAAAAGTTTTGAACATATCATATATATTTATTTCAGTTTCCTAATGCATAGCTTTAGCATATTAATACATTTCACCCAAAAATAAGATCTTTTCTCAAGCAAAATGTCTGTTGAATTTCAAAGGAAGAACATGGATTTTCTCAGAGGGAGGGGTAGGAAATCTAATAAATACAGAGGTTGGCAGAAATAGTTTATATGTTTCTTTAAATATTCCTCTCCTTAAATGTACAACGTTACCTTCATTGTTATCATTAACTCATTTTGTAGAACCTGATTTTAATGTCACAAACAAGATGATATAGTGTTATACTTTTAGAAGGAAAAAAACTAAACAAACAACAAGCAGCTGGAAAGGCTGGGATCTTTATTCCCAAATGTCTTGATTGCATGAATATATTTTCTGTGTCTCTCAATAACATA
The DNA here is from genome assembly GCF_016545835.1 of Crotalus tigris. NCBI lineage: Eukaryota > Metazoa > Chordata > Lepidosauria > Squamata > Viperidae > Crotalus > Crotalus tigris. The sequence continues at coordinate 102,164 of NW_024097690.1, forward strand.
TTCATGTACAAGTGATATTTTCCTGGAGGCATGAAGATAGCACCATCAGAATGCTCATGAGTCACTTCCTGCAATTACAATACATAGAACATTCAAGCACCAGTTTCTAGCTAACATGAGAATACAGGAAGAACCCTGCCTGGATTATACTGCTAATAAACTCTACACTCAAAGTATAAAAATAAGGGGAAAAAATCACAATGACATGACTGGTTCACTAAAAGATTTCCCCAGGCACGTGGGAATAGGGAAGTACTCTGGAATGGATTTCTTTCCAAGATAAATGAGAAACATGGGCAAATACTTAATTTATGGATGCTGCTAATCAGTCTTGAAATATACCACACCTGGAATACTTCATCTGCTTTGGTCACCACATTACAAAAAAGATGTTGAGACTTTCAAAAAAGTGCAGAGAAGATGATTAAGGGCCTGGAGACTAAAACATTTTAAGAACAGTGCAGGATTTGGCTATGGCTAGTCTAGAGAAAAGAAGGACTAGGGGTCATATGATAGCATATTCCATATTTGAGGGGCTGCCACAAAGAAGAGATGGTCAACTTATTTTCCAAAGTACCAGAGGGCAACATAAAAAACAATGGATGGAAATTACTCAAGGAGAGAAGCAACCTGGAATTAAGGAGAAACTTCCTGACAGTGAGAACAATCAACCAGTGGAAAGGCTTGCCTTCAGAAGTTGAGGGTGCATCATCCCCAGAGGCTTTTAAGAAGAGACTGGACCAGCCACTTATCCGGAATGGTGTAGGGTCTCCCGCTTGAGCAGGCGGTTGGACTAGAAGACCTCCAAGGTCCCTTCCAGTTCTATTCTGATTGATTGTTTAATTGATTGATTGGTCAGCCCTAAAACTGTAATTTAGAAGACTACATTTGGAAAAGTTGCAAAAAAACATGTGTGTATTTGTGAATGAGACACACATATCTGTATTGGTTAGAAAAAATAGCAGGGTACATTTTTTTTCTGCACACACTAATGAAAAATAAAAGGATGGAAGAGAGTAATATTTGGATGAACACTGACAGATACTGATAGCATTTAAATTGAACTGCACCTCCCCATGTGGGAACCACTCAAAAATGCAGCTACAGCTACAAGGCCTTTAAGTTAGTAGATATGTTCTGCCAATATTTTTTTTAAGCTTATGGTATCTTCAATGCCATAATTCCTAGGACTGAGTATGAAATTGCTACTGATTAATGTAAGAGTTGAGTCCAAATTCTAGAATTTGGGGAAGTGAGAAAATCACTATCTTTTCTCACCACACCTGCTCTGATTTTAAGCAACATTTATCATTGATTTTTCCCTTCCTAACAATCCCTACATTTTAGAAGCCCCACATTTCCTAGCTTTTGCTCATGAGGAAGTATTTCATATGCCTTAATCATTTTCATTATTTCTTATCATTATTTCCTATAAAACATACCAATTGAAAAAAACACTGTACCACATTAGAAATCTTAGAAATGTGTAACGGAGAAGGGCAATAATCCTGAGCTAAATCATAGTGATGCATGCAAGAATCCTGCCTTAATGTAGAATCAGCTCAGCTGGGCAAATCTTCTAACGTTTGCACTCAGATAGTTCCACATCTACTGTATATACCTTATCATGTTCCTAAAACAGATTGATCTGGACACAATTGGGCACGTGCATCAATAAAGCAGTCTGGTCAACTAGGAAATTGCATAGATGGAATCTGAATTGAATTTCCAAGCTCAGTAGACTAAATTTCTTCAAAGAAATGAGATAAGTTTGGCTGTATGGTCAAGCATCATAAGCAGCATAAATCTACAAATTGTAGGTTTCAGTGAGATGATTGTTAATGATGTCTCGAAAAGCTGTCTTGGTTAAGATTCACTTGATTCACTTGGCTCAATCATCTAAATCAGTGGTTCTCAACCTTTTTAATGCCGCGACCCCCAACCGGTCGTACGTCGAGGACTACTCAACCGGTCGTAAGTCGAGGACTACTCAACTGGTGCAGCACCGTTTGCAGAATGGGACTTTTGGTGGGCTCAGCAGGGCAGAGACAGCCTGGACAATTCCTATTGGCTTTTGAAAGCCAATAGAATTAGACTCTATTCAAGAGAGTCTATTCTATTGGCTTTCAAAAGCCAATAGAATAAAAGGGAGTAGCACAGCTAAGGAAAAGGGGAAAAAATGGCGGACTGCGTTGTTTGGCGACCCCCATGAAATGGTTGTTCGACCCCAAATGGGGTCCCGACCCACAGGTTGAGAACCACTGATCTAAATCATCTACCAACTTGAATTCTAAGAAATAATCTGCATTTTTTTATGGAGATTCTCATTCATCCAGGTCATGGTTGTCCCAAAGATGCTTTTTCATGAGGCAACTGGACTTTCTTTTTTCTCTTTGAAGACGTTTCACTTCTCATCCAAGAAGCTTCTTCAGCTTCTTGGATGAGAAGCGAAATGTCTTCAAAGAGAAAAAAAGAAAGTCCAACTGCCTCGTGAAAAAGCACCTTTGGGTTTGCATTTGTTTATTTATATCTCTATTTCCTATTCTATTGTTCCTAATTATTGTCAGTTCTGGCCTATCTATAAACAAATGTAACCTTACCACTGAGCACATCTGAGAATGAAGTACCATTATCCAGGTTGGGCTGCACATCACTAGTAATAAATGTATGTAGTCCTGAAATGACTAATGATGCTATTTTGTTTTCTTCTCTAGTGTTGTCCAGCAGTAAATTGTTCCTTGATCAAATGCAGGACATACTGGGTCTGTTATATTATTTTTCACTTTATTGTGTGGATAATTTGAGACAGACCTTGTTTAAATTCCTACCCTATATATATCCTATACATATGCTATGTGATATGCCTGCAGTGAATCCTGTCATGTCCTGATATCTTGGCTGTTGACTGGGTCATAAAATAATGGCACTCAAGGAATGAGGATTCCAGCAGAGCATTGCTCAACATCTTCAATCCATCTGGAGAATGGGGATCACTATGCTCAAAACAAACTTAGGCTTTGTCCTTGCCAGTTAAGATTAACTTCTATTGTTAATCTTAATTTACCTCGCCCTTCATGTTTTGCTTTTTCATTACTGGTCATGGTGTTAACATTTGTTCCATGGAACATTAAACAATCATGAAGGAGCCATAGTGGTGCAGTGCTTAGAACGCAGTATTGCAGGCTAATTCTGCTGACTGTCAGAAGTTCAATTCTCACCAACTCAAGGTTGATTCAGCCTTCCATCCTTCTGAGGTGGGTAAAATGAGGATCCAGATTGTTGGGGGCAATGTGTTGACACTGTAAACTTCTTAGAGAGGGCTGTAAAGCACTGTGAAGCAGTATATAAATCTAAATGCTATTGCTATGAATGGAAAAAAGGCAGTGGCTATCATTATCAAGGTCAGGTGAGAATTAAAAATGTATTACAAATGCAAGAGTTAAAATAATCAGTTTCTAAGCAATAGTTTAATCTGAGCTGATTAATGCCTACGTACAGATACAAATGCACATAGATGCTAAAATATATATCTTGCTATTAGAAAGGAATACTATTGTAAGAAGAGGAACATATTCTTATAATAAATAGTATTATGACAATGGTTGTATAATGGGCCTTTTATTTGCTAGCTCCAACACTAATTGAGACCCAGCTCATTATAGTTATTTCTTCCTATTATTGCACTTTTCTCACTTTCATTCATTTTGGTTTCTCCAGAAAGATGGAATGCCAACATACATTTTAACAAAGCTAGTTATTATTTTTCACATTTGTATTCATCCAGAAGCTCAGACTGATTTCATGGAATTGTTGTGTTTCATCTCCCAAGCACTCTTAAATGTACATATGATGGAGAGACAGGGATTTGCTCAAGGACATCTTTAAAATATTGCAGTGAAAGTGCATTTTAGTGCACATCTGTCCAGAACTTTTAATTTTATGAAACTTAAATGTGAATAGGATGGGACTGAGCAGGATTCTATCTTCAAACTCCCCATCCTTGGATCTAAGAACCTACTTAAGTACCTGACTCTAGTTTAGTTTAGTTTAGATTATATTTGACTTTACACCTTTCCCTTTTGTGACAATCACTTTGAGAGAAAGATGCTATCAATCATCATAGCACTGTTTGCATACTCATTTAGCTAGTTTGCAATTAAACGGAGTTAAAAATATCATGCATGAATATAAAGCAGTTTTTTCCCTTCCCTCCTTTTGTTTTTAAAGAAAAAGAACCAACATGGTGACTTATTTCCTTCATGTAAAAGACACAAGCACCATCAATCAAACAGTTGGTTACTAAAGTCATTATGACTAAAAATTAAGACAATTATGTACAAATGAATATTAATGGTGCCAGTCCAAATTAAGGAAGTATTATTATTTTTAAACGAAAGATGTTACAAACCTTCTTCCTCTTTTGTCTTTGTTAGGAAATAAAGGAGAGGTCACACCTTTTACATTTAAAATAACCAAGTGGATTATAGTTGAAGACAATTATTAATATTAATTTCTTATAGGGAGTAATTTGATGTGTTCATCAATGCTGTCTATTTCACCATTGGAATGATGGGTTATTCCAAAGCATATATAGCACAGTCTTTATTTACTAGGCAATGGACCATCCAAATCTGAAAAGTAAAAAATTTCCGTGTACCAACTAAATTACAATATTTCAGGTTTCAACTCTCTACTGAAATTAAAATGATAGGTCTGTTTCCTGCTGTTGGGCAGTACTGCAGAAAGGAACAATTTGAATTTGTACTGAACCAAAGGAAAAGGGAGAAGTTCTCCTACTCATATAACATAATCCCATTTCAATCTTCCTCTGTTCCCATGACTTTTTTCAGGATAGCATTCTGTACAGAGATTCATTATCAGAATCTTATATGGTCCTTAGTCTATATCTAAAGGATTAGAGGTGAGATCTATTTAGATTCTGGTTTTGCATGGATGAAAAATACATGCTGCAGATGTATGATGAAAGCTGCTTGAAACTATCAGATGTGTTAGACTGTAATACCCCATATTCTTAGCAAGTATAGTTTTTGACTCAGAAATTCAAAGCTATAGTCCAAAAGACTTTGATATAATCCATCTGAAGAGGGCTGTACTAAAAAATTACAGCATTTATCTTGATGCCTAATTCCTACTTGTCATATTGTACATCGTCTGACTAGGTCAATATTTCATAGGTAGCTGAATTTCAGTCACATGAAGCCAATCTGTAGGTTGGGTAAGGCATTTTTAATCCCAGTGGGTGCTGGACCAATATAATAATTATTGACAATGGCTTGCTGGAATTGAATACTGTCACTGGTAGCCTAGTTGTAAACGATCTGCTTCCCACTGATACAAGAACATAGGTGGTGATTGTTTCTGACAGCTCAGTTAAAACTTTTGTGCTTTAAACCTGAGCAAGATACTGGTGATATGAAGATGAAGGGCACCCTCTGAGGAAGACTTGAAACTGCAGCTCTGCGGTACTTTTTTTTTTTTCTGCAATAGGTTTGAAAAGACAAACTCTGGATATGCTAGAAAAACAGAGACTGTTTGCTGATCCTAGACTCAAAGGATAATTTGTCTGATATGGATTTAGAGCCAAGTGTATGTCAGGGTTTTTGAGTTCTGCTTGAGAAGCTTTTGGATACTATTATACTAAAACAAAATAATAATAATAATAATAATAATAATAATAATAATAACAACAACAGTAGTAGTAGTAGTAGTAGTAGTAGTAGTAGTAGTAATCATCTAGTGAGATACTGCCTTGAAGTTGTGGTGCTTGTGTGCACCAAGGAAGATGAAAACTATGCCACAGGTTCAACCACACTGGACAGGTCTCATTAAAAAGTCACAGTAAGGGACTTCCAGTTCCACCTCATAGTGACATAGTCGAGGGATTGCGGAGTTCCACAGCCGATGGCTGGTTTCGCCCTGCCAGGGGACCCTAAATGGGTCAAAAGTCACCCTGGAGAGGCGATGAAGGAGGGGCACCCCAATGATTGCAGAATGATGATGGTTGATCCGTTTGATCCCAGGGAAGCTCTCCAACCTGACAGGAGAAAGGCTAGCTGCACATCAGTGTGTAGCCCAAGCTACCAGCAGCTGAAGTCTAAAAGCATGAATCAGAACAACGGTGAACAGTGCACTTGGAACTAGATTAAAATATCGATCTTCTCTCTTCTACTTTGCAATTGATTCCCTGAAAAAGATCCCCAAAGCAAGAAATCCTCTGAAAGTGAGAAGGGAGAGGACTATACCCCCAGCCTTCCATAGACGGAAGCGGCGATTTAATTTTTATGGGGAAAAGAAATATACTGAAATAAAATTAACAGTATTACAGTCTGGATAAATCTGAAAATTAAGAAAACCATTAAGATTTTACATCTGAAAGAGTTTTGATGAAATTATAAAAAAATAATTCTTTGTTTGAAAAGTTGGGAAATGAATAATTACTGACATCTAGTAGAGGATTAGAGCATAAAACAACAGCAACACTGACAGAAATTGGCAAGATGCCCAGAAACAAAGAATAATCTGTTTTCTTGAATTTTAGTGAACTTCAGCCAAATAGAAAACAGCTGAGAACAAGGAGAGAAAACATACTGGGCCATCTACTACAGACTGAGAACTATATTTGTTTTTAAAACTGCTGACTTTCTGGGATTATAAATATTCAGTGAGCTGTGATCTTTAAGCTCAAGAATTGTCTGCAGAAACAGAAAAAACTTTGACTGTTGGCTAATCTTCTAGGGGGGAACTTTAGTGGATAGTCAAACATTCTGGACTGCAACTTTGGCTGATAGATAAACTGAAAGACCCCTGAACAGAAAAAAATACTGCCTTCAGTGGTGCTTTGATAATTGGAAACACATTGGATTATAAAAAAAAAAACTATATATAAAGATAAGAACTATATAAGATTTTGTTGTTTGGACTTTAAGACTGGCTGGTTTAAAAGGCTAAACACAGAGACTATGGTACTGGTGAAAGAACATCTGGAAGGGGGAGATAAAATGGATGTTGCATACCTATCAAAAGTGGCAGGAAACTACATCTAATATCTCCTTCTGAAGGCCCCAGCCAGGAACATCAGAAATCTTCAGGAGCAATACTTCAAGACAAGGCAAATAGTTTCCAAGAGGAAATGTATGCGATGTTGTGACAATATTGTCACAAATCAAATGACAATGATTTCAAATCATAATGATATTAAAAGCTTTGATGGCATAAATGAGCACATTTCAAACTGAAACTTACAAGTAAAAAATTCTCAGAAAATGATGATAAAGAATGAACAAACAAACCAGATAATAGAATACAAATCAGAGGACAGTGACCCAAAGAGGGCAGCTATAGAGGAAGAGAACTACAAATTAATGCAAACAAAAGAAAACTTGCAAGGTTTTGCCACAACAATGGAAACGGAAAAGATATCCTATTTTTCAGAATCTCCAAATCAATTTGAAGATTGGAAAGCAGACCTAATGAAATGGGCTATAGAGCAACCAGGACAATCATTAAAGTTTAGGAGACAAAAAATACATGTCTTATCTAGCTTGTTTTTTTAATTCCCAACAATATTTACAAAAATACAGGAAAAACCCCTGGGTAAGTCAAACACACTAACTTGGAAAGCTACCTGGCAAAAGAAAAAGGCTAGAATCAGATCTGAGAGATTTGATGCAACTTACCAGATGGAGTACTATATGATCAAACACCTGTTTGAATACGGTTAAAAGAATAGATAAATTATGGATATAAAGGAGTCTCACAGTAAGAGAGATAATATATATATAAGTAGCATAGCAATTTCTATAATATATGAAATGTAAAAATATTGGGATGGTGCACTTGAATGAAAGGGTTGGATATTTCAAGGTTATTAACTTTGAGAAAATTATGACTGATAAGAATGGTTTGAATACAGAGGGGAAATTAAGCTTAAATAAAAATCTTGAAAACAGGACATATAGTGACCTAACAAGATGTCTTTTATAAATACAATTGAAATATAAACTGATAAGAAAAGATGCTATATGCTGATGTTACTGTTGTTTGTACAAACACAAGAAAAAGGTTTATATTTAATTTTATATGTATTGAATTTTAAGAATAATATTTGCTTAATCTTGACAAAAGGAGAATACTATTGGATGAAGAGAAGATCAAAGAAATATATAATTAATTAATATATTGATTATGGAACTATCAAAATTAATTATTATTGATTGTTTTTAAACATATGAACCCAGATAGCATGCTGTTTACTAAGCACTAAAGAATGTTATTGTAAAAAAAATAATAAAATATATTTTTAAAAAAGTCACAGTAAGGACGTCTCTCCCATAAACAATATAGTGAGATATAAATTACAGAAACACATTCTGGATCAATCGTTGGTCAAGTTAACAAGGGCTGCACCAGGTGTTGGAGTTCATGGGCACTGTTGACCAATAGGCTATAGGACTCAGGACTATTGGCTGAGCAACCAGAGCTAGCAGCAGCAGGAGTACTAGAAGAAAAGGTGTTTACCTGTCGCAAATATACAAAAATTGAAAACAAAGAAATAGTCTGTTATTACACATCAAGTCCAACAAGAAGAGGAAATCTTAAAAGAATGCACCAGTTCTGGAAAGAACAAAATCAGAAAAAACAGAATAGAGGCTAGTAGATCAATGTTAATATCTAGATATCAGTGTTGATATCTAATATGAAATAAAATATTCTCAGAAGCAGAATTGGAAGGATTGCAAAGTCAACCCAGAGCAAATAAAAAAAATTAAAATCTTGACAGAAGTAGCTCAGACAGTAGAAATGAACAAGAGGGAGTTAGCAGTGGAGAAAGCCTGCATAGCTATTGAATAATTTTCATTACCAAACTAGGTACCGTCTCTTTTGCCAACAAAGCCCTCTAACTGAAAAAGAAGAAGAATTAAAACAAAGAATAACTAAGCATCTAGAACAGCACAAAGAAGAAAGAAAAAGATTGCCTACATTGAAGCTTTTCCAAAGAAACAATTAGCACAAGTATTGAAAGATGTCAATATTGTAATATCTAATATAAAGCACCAGTTTACTGTAGGAAGTAAACCAACTCATGTAAAATGCAACTGCAGTTATAACTGATTACCTGGGATGCAAAATCAACAAAGAAGAAAAAAAGCCAAACTGTGCATCACCAAAATGGAACATCAGGTTAGATAAATAAAATCAGGAAGTTAAAACCATAGGCAAGCAAGCTAGAATAAAATGAAAGAAAAAAAGCTGAAGAACAAGAAGACAAAAGAATATCTGATTAAGAAATATCACCTAGAAACAAGATTAAGGAAAACTGGATATAAAGCAGCAAATAGCAGGTACAGTCAAGAAGATCAACAGATACAAAGCTTGAATTGCATACTATAGGCAGATCTCCAATTGCAGTCAAATCAGAAATGTTTTTGCCAATATACTAATGGAGAGACTGCAGTGAACCAATCAATACCTCACAAAGAAGAAATAGTACAGTTCTCTGTGCATCTTTTGGGCAACCTAAGAAATGGAACAAAACTGCAATTTGGATAAAGGAGATGGATATGAATAAAAAAGAAAGTGAAATGAAAAGACATGTAATAACAGCAGAAATAATGGAGAAAAAAATAAGGAAGATCAAGAATTAGTTAGAATCAGGTGAAGATGAACAACATGATTTTGGTCGAAATATCTGACCACTCTATACCTACTCATAGCCAAGCAGTTTAATAACATACTGCAAAGAGGTGAAATTGAAGATTGGCTAACATCTGGAAACACCTGCCGGATAACAAAAGATCCGACAAAAGGTGCAACACCAAGCAAGTACAGGCCAATTACCTGCATAACAACAACTTTCAAAATGCAAATTGTTGTGGTAGCAATTTGGTACAAAATCTTTAGTTGAAAACAAGTTCTTTCCACCTGAGCAGAAAAGAAATAGACCAAACAGCAGGGGAACAAAAGATCAGCTCCTAATTGACAAGATGATTTTGGAAAAGTGCGAGAGAAGGAAGAGCAACTTGAATGTAGCTTGGATTTTCAAGGAAGTATTCAATTCCTTGCTGAATGATTGAATAATCAAGTGCCTAGAAATAACAAGATTCAGTACAAACATCAGAATCTTTGTACAACCATCAGTCACACAATAGAAGGCATATTTGCTGGTCAATAGTGATAGACCAGGAGAATTTAATATCAAGAGATAAAGCTTTCAAGAAGACTCACTATCATCATTAGTATTTGTTATTGCCCTGATTCCTCTGTCAACAATACTGAACAAACCAGGCCATGGCTATCAAACACCCAAAATATCTGACAGGCTGTCCCACCTCCTTTACATGGACAATGTGAAGCTGTAGGGAAAACACCATCTGAAATAACATCACTGCTTAATACCATCTGTATAGGCAGCCAACATATTGCAATGAAGTTTGGACTGGACAAAGATACCACCCTCACCACCAACAGGGGAGAAAATAGTAAAAATTAAAGGAATCACAATGTTCTATGGAAATAACATCAAGAGTCTGGATGAAGATGATCACTACAAATGCATACAAAGCCAGAATTGAGAAGATAGGAACAGAAAACAAATGTCACCACTGCAAAGAAAATGAAGAAACAGTGGATCACCTAGTTAGTTGCTGCAAGAAGCTCATACAGACAGTCTACAAAGGCACAACAAAGTAATGATGCATTGGAATACCTGCAAGTAATACCATTTGCCTGCAAACAAGAACTGGTAGAACCATAAAATAGAGAAAATAACAGAAAACAAAGAACTAAGTGCTCTGGGACTTCAGAATTCAAACAGACAAGCCTTTGCCATATAACACCCCAGACTTAACATTTGTTGATAAAGAAGTCAAAGACTGAACAGTGGGTGTTGCAGAACCTGGAGACAGAAAAATAGAAGAGAAAGAACTGGAGAAAATAACAAAATACAAAGACCTGCAAATAGAAGTAGAACAACTGTGGCAAAAGAAAGCAAAGATAGTACTATAGAAATAGGTGTGTTGGGTGCAATCCCAAAATATCTGTTTATTTATTTAATTTATTAAATTTGTTTGCTGTCCAACTCACCATCTGTATACCATCGGCATTGACAAAATCTCAATCAATTTCAAAAGGCAACTTTAGATGGAACAGCTTACATCCTGTGATGGTACCTTTAACACCATCAGACAACAACATCTGCCTATCCCAAGTCCTTTGGATATACCCAACAGGTGGATGAAAATGCCTGTCTGAACATCTGGCTGATTATCCAATGAACCATAATAATAATATTAGTGAACAGCTTAAAACCTGGTAATGTAGGTTGTGTTCTGCTTGAGAAGGCAACAAATTTGTTTTATAGTTTGAATAATTGACTTGCTGTTGATGTTCTAGTATGGCTTTCTGAAGAGAAGGTTTCTCAGTGCTGTTCATGTATGGTATAAGCCAGTGGTTCTTAACCTGGGTGATATTGCCTACCAGGGGGCGATTTCATTTTTCAGGGGGGCGATGGAATGAAAAGGGGCAATGCGGGGGCGAAGGAACAAAAAGGGGGCGATATGGGGGCGATGGAGCAAGAAGATTTGGGGACACTTTTGAGACTTTTTCGTACAGTGAATCGCTGCATATCTGTCGTACAAAAACATCAGATCACTCGCTATTAACGGATTGAATTGTGTTTTCAAATATTCCTCCAGCTAGTTTCAGTACAGAACGCCATACATATGTGAATACACATCGCTTATCTTCATGCACGTTGCGCAGCAGCCTCTACCCTTTTTATATTTCTTTTTGTGTCTTAAATTGTAATTCTTGTAATTCAATAATTAAATGTTACTGTTTTTCTTTTCGGGTATTTTACTTTCTTGCAATTGAATTTTGTTTTCAGTGGTCATTACATTTAAGTGTCTTGAATAAATAAGATAATAATGAAATACATGTATCATGAAGTTTGGGAATAAAGTGACGGGTGGCACCAAAAATTTTCACACAGTTGAGATATGGGAAAAAGACTGGAAATAAATTATTTGCATCGATATGTCCAGATGACAATTTTAAAGAAAACAAAAAAGTGTTTGCATAAATTGAAGAATTATTTCTTATGTTGTGATTGAGAGGGGGGCGATGACAACTTCCTCATTGGCTCAAGGGGGCGATTTGTTCAAAAAGGTTAAGAACCACTGGTATAAGCTTAAGATAGGCACAGAAGGCCGGGAATGTGACAAGTAAATGATATGGTCATTGTTGAATATCTCTTGTTAATGTTGCACACTCTTTCTCTACCAGCTAATTCTAATTCATGTTTTCATTTAATATATTTTGCAGAATACATGAAATAATAAGATAAAGATTACTAAACAAAGCATTTCACAGAATGCTAGAAGTTACAAGCCAAGAAGCCACAAGATCTATAAAAAAAAATGATTGAATAGAAGGAAAAAATGATGGGTAAAAATAAACTTGGTAAGGAGAACAGCAGCAAAATTAATTCATTTGTGTTTAATTCCTATAATGCTTGTTCTTCCATGTTGTTCTGTGTTTCATTCTTTGTCACATTCTTGTCACTGGGTTTAATTTTATACGGATTAGTTATACAGTTCGATTTTATTCTGCAGGTAATATGTAATTTAAAATATAGAAAGAGATTGATAGGTGATGGGCAGGAAGTGTGGGCTGGAAGAGAAGTAAAAAAAAAGCATCAGATGATGGCAGGTAGAATCTCTTTATGTCCAAGAAGTTTTAAAAAGGTGAACTTATTCAGATGGGATCTCTAGATGTATATGCCATATGCTAAAACACCACATAAAATCATAAAAAACTATTATTAACAAATATTGTACATTCTTTGTTGAAGAGAAGTACACATCTTTCATCTCAGTACATAGTTATATCTTGAACATACAAAAATCAAAGCCCATCTTGGTTTATTTTAATATACCTTAGTATGAAATTTATCAAATGACATGAAAAACAGATCTGTATGTGTACACACACACACACTGTATATCCATTTCAGTTTGACAGGAATTAACATATTTTGCAATATGTACCTGAGCTCAAAATGATTTCATCCGAACTAAAAATAATTTCAGCTTAACAATACATTGTAAAGTATGTTACTCATCTGTATTTGTTGTTGTTGTTGTTGTTGTTTTATAATCTTAATCTTCTCTTAACAATTTTTTCCCTTTACAGGCACCTTGATTTAGTTTGTAATGGATGGCTTCATTGTTCTTAAAATCTATTGTTTATTTTTATTTGCCTGCTAATTTAGGATCTGATTCCAGTAACTTTAAAGATAACTAGAGTGTTTAATGAAGCTATGTTCATTTGGTATACACTCTGAAGATATTAAGGCTCTTCCTATAAAAAAAATATAAGATGGGAAGGTAGTCTCCATAATATTTTTGAGTGCTATTATTCAGTAAAAATAGCAGCTGCAACAGTTTGTACTTTAACAAAATTAGGAAGGCTGTTGTTTTTTATGTCAAGAGACATTAAGGGAAGAAATTTTGAAAATATATTACTGCTGTAGTATAAATTTAAATACCAATTGAACCCAGATCTTTCTCCTGTTTTCTTAAAATATGAATATCTTTTTGGATATATACAGTGTTGCTGAATATGAAAGTGCTAAGAAGGAATGAATAAAACAGATGAAATCTGAAAGACCTGGTTTCAGTGTTTGAAGATTGAGTGTCCTTTCCAGATTTTGCTTTCTTTTAGTTAAATGAATCAAGGAAATATATATACATATGGTTAAATTAAGGCTTTTTTTAAGGCAAAAAGCTTAAAAAGAAAGCTAGTTTGGAATGGATTTGATTGCATGTCAACAAGTAGGTGTTGGCTCTTAGTGACCACACAGACTTTCTGTATGATGACCTGTCCCTAACCTTGTCCCTTAGGTCTCTCAATGGCATACTCATAGCTACTACTATTGGTCATAACTACTACTACTGGTCATCCTCTTCTATTTCCTTCAAACTTTCCCAGAATTGGAGACTTTTTCAGAGAGATAGGTCTTTGTCTAATGAGATAATTTGAGCCTGGTCATTTGTACCTCAAGTGAGAACTCTGGATTGATTTGTTTGGCTGTTATCTTGACTATTCATGACATTCTTATGACTTTCTTCTTCCACCCCAAAGTTTAATAGTTTCAGTACTGTTTTTTTTCCTGCTTCTTCAGTCTAACTTTTGCTTCCATAAATTGTCATAGGAAATCCAAGATGTGAATTAATCTGAACTAACTCTGGGACTAGAGGTTCCTTAAAGAAGCTCCTGCATGCAAATGTTAAAATGTTGATCAATATAAATGTGTGTAAGTGTGTGTGTGTATGTGTGTGTTTGTATGAGGAGAAAACAGTATGTGTGTTTATCTGTGTTTTAAAGATAATTTTACTTTCTAATAAAAAGACTCAAAATGTTATGACATAAATTTTATGATAGAAATATTTTCTTCTTTTTAATATAGATTAGAAATTTGACATTTTGCTAATATGTGACATACAACAATAGTTTTCCCTTTTCCTGCTTTAATAATTTGGGAAGCTGATATTTTTATATATATATTATAAATTTCATATTCTTTTTCTATTTCTTCCTGTAAAACTTGGTTCTCTCTCTCTCTCTCTCTCTCTCTCTCTCTCTCTCTCTCTCTCTCTCTCTCTCTCTCTCATATACAGTATATGTGTGTGTGTGTAATTACATATATAAATGCATATTAATTGTATATGGATATACATACTAAATGTTATTGCTCTCATATAATAATTATAGAACATTTATCAGCAGTTGTTGCCATTTTTAAACAATATTTTTGTTTGTTTGTTTGTTTTAATACACTTGCTTTGTAGAGATATTGTAGAGACATACACCAAACTGTACTCGTTAAGCAGTAAATAGCTGATTAAAACTGGAGTTCAAATTCTCCAAAAAACCTGAAGTTGAAAACAAGAGAGCAAGCCAGTATTAAGAAAGCAATTTGGCAAAAAAGTTCAATAACAAAAGGCTAGGATGAGTTTTGGGAGCCAAGGACAATCATGCCTGATATATTAGAACCCAAGAACAACATTAAAATTTAAGACTAAGATCTAAACCTAAAATCACAGAAGGCGGCACTAACCTTCTGGAAGAACTTATTCATTAAGCCCAGACAGGATGTGTAATACATCTGTTTTTATATATATTTTTTCTATATAAAGTGGAGTAGGCTTGTTGAGAACCAGGGGATATACTTAGCAATCCATTCAGATGCTCCAGTATTCAGTTCAAGGTCTCTCCATTTGGGTATCTATAAAGAACTAAATGTTTTCAATTCTTTGTTGTACCATTTTCTGACACAGAGCATGTTACATATAATATTATTTTAGTATAATTTGTACAAAACGGCTTACTGCAATGGATGTTTGCAGTTGACTGGAGAGAGTTGAAACTACATGTCATACTCAAGGCCAAACATTTGCTGGGTGAAGGGTCTGATGACCTCAATTCATGGATTGGAAAGGTAGGAGGAGGAAATGATGCCTTAGCAAACCTCATTTAAAGTTCAATATATTTTCACTGAGAAAATATTTCTCAACTATAAGCTGAAAAAATCTAGGGGAAAAAAATCCAATTTTAAGTGGAGTTAATAATATGAACCTGATAGTCCTCTTAAAAGTTTACAGTTCAGTAGGTTTCACTGCTAGGAAGATATGTAAGGCACTGGTCCATAATGATCCTCACTTAGGTAAGTATAATTATTTCCATTTCTTCCTTTATCTAGCACCTCAAACATATTCCAGAGAGATTTTCGGTGCAGTTTCTGAAATATTCATGAACATAGCTTTAAGATGTTTGGGAAACAAGGAGGAAAATACATTAACCTTCAAAGTAATTTATGTGCTTTTCAGGTTACTGATTTATTAAGACACTTTGTGCACCTGTTCCAGTCATTAGTGATAGATTGTTCCATGGTAAGCCCTCACTCCATCTTAGTTAAATTACTTTTGCTGGCTGGATGGATTATTGGGTTACTTCACAACACACTTCTAATTTGGTGTCTGCTATTTGGAAACATGTGATATATGTATCAGGTTTCAGACACCAAAGTTAAGCAAATAAATGGCCCTGGAAACAATTCTACAGCCTTTATCTTACCGTGGAATTGTTCCCTATATCTTCAACAGCTACACAGCTAGCTTTCACTACTTCTGTGCCCAAAATATCGTTCAGAACCTAGTTCACACAGCCTTTAGGTATTTGTATTCTTCACGAACTCAGCCATTTACCTCTCTTATCTGTCTAGATCAGTGATTCTCAACCTTTCTAATGCCACGACCCCATAATACAGTTCCCCATGTTGTGGTGACCCCCAACCACTTATACATCACTGGGTGCCAGGGGCGTGGACGAAGAAAAGGGGAAAAAAATGGCGGACAGCCTTGTTTGGCGACCCCATGAAATGGTTGTTCGACCCCAAATGGGGTCCCGACCCACAGGTTGAGAACCACTGGTCTAGATCCAGGACAGCCAGCACAATCTGGTGAATAATCAATTCAACCATCCTTCAGTTGTAAATTTGGAACATGTACTTGTTTAGAAAAGAATATCATTTTGATGGATTGCAAAAGATCTTTCTTAAATTATCAGTGGTTCCCAGATTTTGACTAGGGATGTTGGAATATATCATCCTCAACCAGAATGGCCTCAGAAGATTGAACCTTGGAGTATGTGATCTTTAACTGCTTGAACCTTCTATACCTGGATACTTAGGAAGAAGTCTGATTGAGTTAAATGGAGTTTACTCCCAGGAAAGCATGCATAGGATGACAGACTTAGTCACCAGTAAATACATTTCCTAGCATAAGTATGAGGCCAATAAAGAAACAAAGAATCAGTGTAATAATGTATAATCAGCATAAAATTCTCCAGGAAAGCAAATTCTGCAGAAGAAAAAAAACAACAACTAGTGGAGAATCACTTGGGAGATAGTGGATTGTGTTAGTTGCAGTGGTTAGAATGGAGTATTGCAGGCTAACTTTGCCCACTGCCAGGAATTCGATCCTGACCAACTCAAGCCATCCATCTTTACAAGGTCAGTAAAATGAGGACCCAGATTTGGGGAGCAATATGCTGACTCTATAAACTGCTTAGAGAGTGCTGTAAAGCACTAAGAAGTGGTATATATGTATAAGTGCTATTGCTATTGAATGGATTTTGAATCTGTTAGAGTTAAAATCTTCATTCGTGATCTACAAATCTATATATTATATTCGAGCATGCAATTTTTAGCCAATCAACAGAATGATTGAGGCAACTATGATGGCTGTAACTTCTGTCTCAAAAGCCAGTTTTCCACAATTCTTTCTTAGGTATAAGCATAAATGTTTTTCTTTTTTCTTATGGCTGAGTTCTTAATAGGTTATCTGAATTTCTTGTAGAATCACAAGACAATACCTTAGTGGGTTTTTTATCTCCCTTTTATCATTCACATATCAAATTATGGAGGAGCTATTTCTCCATGATGTTATCTGCAGTTGTGGATTCTGAGAACATACAACTAGCTTTTTCAACTGGTGTGTGTGTGTGTGTGTGTGTGTGTGTGTGTGTGTGAGAGAGAGAGAGAGAGAGAGAGAGAGAGAGAGAGAGAGAGGCGATCATAATAGTCTTTTCCATCCAACAACTCCACATATATATGTATGTCAGAACCCAAATATGTCCTTCACACATGTATGTTAGTTCAAGCATTAGAAATTAATCACACACAGAGAGAGAGAGAAAGAGAGAGAGAGGACAAATGAATGTAATGAACTCTTCTGACATTTCTTGGAGAAACAGAATAGGGTCTTCAGAATATATATGCCTATATTAAACAAAACTAATCTCTACTGTTTCAGTTGCCACTTCCCTTGGGATGATGTCACTCATGGGCTATATAACAAACAAAGCAATTCTTTTTCAAGCTATGTCAAGAAAAAGCCAGAGGGATGGAAGTATTGTGTTTGTATCTGCCATGTCACCTTGTTGCACCTTTTTTCTAAAATGAAACAGGAAAGAATATAAAATTATGTATCTGGGTTTTCTGTTTTTGTGATCTTTATGAAACAATATTCAGTCAGTAATTTGCTCAGTTTTGTTTGTCGTTAGTAACCAGCCAAGGATTATATTATGTGGATATATTCAATTCCCTCTCTCTCCTTCCCTCCCCTGCTTCTCTTTCTCATGCCAGTCTTCTTTTCCTGAAGCTCTGGTGAAAAGGAAGCAAATGGAAAAAGGAAGAGAAATGGTTCCACTGTCTACAGATAAATTCTTTAATCTTTCAGGCCTGAAAGTAAAAAATAAACTTGGACTGAACAGTTTACTCTGTAATTAGTTTTGCCAATGCAGCTTTTCCAGCTGTCCATAGTGAGCAGAAACTCAAGTTATAGCAATGCTGCTGTTTTGAATGTAGCAGCAAATAAACATCCTTCTTACTGACAAGATGACAAAAAGCTGCTTTTTGCTACAACCAAGCTTATGGTTTCAGGATGTTGCTAGTGTTCAGATGTTCCTTTCCTGGCCCCCTTTTCCTAGAATGCTTGATATTCCAGATGATGCCAGATATAGGCACTTCTTTCACATATCCAGGGCCTTATTAGAGAGGGTTGCAAAAATGTGCATTCAGTATCAAATAAACACAATGAGAGAGAACTGTGGTGTAGTGGTTGGATTGGCATCACAGAAACCCAGAGTCTAGTCTACCTTGAGCCACAGGTGCTGACGGTGATTTTTCTATGCTCAACTGACCTCACAGAAGGGAGGGGAAATTAGGAGGAAGAAGTAGTAGGTATTTCAATTTGAGGCCCCAAAAGAAAAGCTCCATATTAAGCAAATAGATACATAAAATGGGCCATGGCTATTGGTTGTTGATTTTAGAAATTTCTTCTGCTTTCTTTCTAGAAGTAGAAGAAATTTCAAGACATCTATGGAATTTCTCAAAATTATGTAAGAGAGATATATCCAGTGGTGGGATTCAGCTGGTTTGCACCAGTTCAGCAGAACCAGTAGCTAATTTTTTGTTGCCCAGGCCCAGAATGGACTTCCAGAAGCGGCATCCACACAGAGAACCGGTTGTTCACATATCTGAATCCCACCACTGGATATATCTCCATCTCTGTCTCTGTCATCTAGTGAAAGAATTCTATAGAAATACAATGAATTAATAAATCCAATAAATACATAATTGAAAAGGTAACAGGAAGATATTAATTTAAACCCATCGTTCAGTGAAACAAGTATGGACTTTACTTAGTCATAGAAAGAAGGACTGCAGAGAATAAAATTATTATTCCATTCATTTATTTCATTTTCTTTTATAAAAAAATCCAATACCACGTGTGCAAGATCTCCATGCTGAATTGCTAAGTGTAACATCCTCTTTCTCACACAAATAACAAAGTAACATTACTAGCTGTAAAATGAGACTTTATTCTCTGAAGGTCTATCCCCTGGAAAGAAGGTAGGAGCTACCCTCTCATAAGAGGTTTCCATCCAATTGTCATAAATCCTCTTTTACCCCCAGAGTGGAAACAGTCTATTCTGGCATGTTGTGAGATCTTAGATGTGGAAATCCCTTTTTCCAATTTAGTGATGTTACACAACTATCACTTACTGCAATATTGCAGCTGGTTTATAGCCCCTAATCTGCTGAAGCAAGAACAGAGAATCTGATAGAAGTATTATTTTTATTGACCTTTTGGTATTACCCCAAGAACAATGGAGTGTCCTGTGTATTCCCGCTTCCTATCACTTGTTTCCCAATTTACTCCTCCAATTTTCAGTCACAGGCTGAGAAATCATTATTTAGCTTAGATTAAATCCTTGCAGTGATAGTAGCCACTGCTCCCTTTAACAATCCAAACTACACTTTTTTTTTAGGAGTTACCCCTGCAAATTAAGAAATTTGGTGAGAGCTCTGATGTATGACCTTATAATCACATTGAGTTTGTTTTTTTCAGGATAAAAAAACATAAATTGCCAGAAAAACATACTTTATCAGTCACTGCTGTGCTCTGTCTGAAATAGGTACAAGCACATCCAGAATGTCAACCAAAAGTACTGAGTTATCTTCTCTGGAACATGCCATGTTTATGAGCGGTGTTAGGTGAAAAACTCACTCTGTTCTCATGTTTAAGTCAATCTACCTAATTTTCTCTTCCTGAATTCATACCCCAAACGTAAGCCCTCACTACACTGATATACTTTTTTTTTCCCCCTGGATTTCATGATAGAATTCTCTGCCCAAAATGCCTGTATATGGCGAAAAAACGACTGAGTATATAATAGGGAAAGATGAAAACAAAACTGTATTATATGAAGGAAAAATCACTTGCAGAAAAATAGTCTAAGTTAGCAAATGTCTATACAAAATTGTGTGCGTTTAGGGCAGTGGTTCTCAACCTTTTTAATGCCGCGACCCCCAACCGGTTGTAAGTCGAGGACTACTCAACCGGTCGTAAGTCGAGAACTACTCAACTGGTGCAGCACCGTTTGCAGAATGGGACTTTTGGTGGGCTCAGCAGGGCAGAGACAGCCTGGACAATTCCTATTGGCTTTTGAAAGCCAATAGAATTAGACTCTATTCAAAACAGTCTATTCTATTGGCTTTTAAAAGCCAATAGAATAAAAGGGAGTAGCACAGCTAAGGAAAAGGGCGAAAAAATGGCGGACTGCATTGTTTGGTGACCCCCGTGAAATGGTCGTTTGACCCCAAATGGGGTTCCGACCCACAGGTTGAGAACCACTGGTTTAGGGAAATATCCTAGCAAGGTAAATGCTTTTCTTGAAGAGGGGAAAAAAAATCACAATGTGATTCAGAAACAAACTTTTTAAAAATGAGAAACTGGATGAAACCAAGTATGACAGCTTTACCTTCTACTTATCCTTCAAATGTCAGAAAGATAGGGATTCATCTGTAATCTTGAAAAGACCCTGTAAATTATATTGAGATTACGAGCCTAAATAGTCCAATAATTTGACTTTCAGATTAAGTTTATCATGCTTTCCATGGTTCCTTAAAGAAACTATGTGTCATGGTTCTGACAGATGAAACTCTTTAAAAGAACTTTGAGATTGTTTACCTTAAAGAATCTAACATCGGATGTTCTTGCTTTGATACCATGATCATCTATCCATACATTGTGTTAATCAAAGTTTAATAGTGTGAAGAAAGAAAGCTTCAGAAACAAACATGCATCTAGCTAGTAGACCAATAGCTCAGGATCATGAGAATGACTAGGACAGGACTGGTTTTAGAAAGAATGGTGAGATAGTTACTAGCCCTTGAATCTGTTCTTGAGGTGACTATCTCAGTCTGCCTAGTGGAGATACTGAACTTGTGAGAAAGGACTGTTTGAAGCTTCCTTGTCTCTAGTCAAGCTTCTATCTTTTAAAAAAAAAAATCCTTGCAACTAAAGGCCAATTGTATATTTGCTCTCTCAAAATGCATTATTGTGAAAATGCACAAAGTGAAAACATCAGTTGTTTAGGTTTTGTCTTGGTAACTCCAAATTAGTATTCCTTATAGTGTTCCTGACAAATTAGGTTATTACCAGCACATGCTGTAAACATAAATCAGATTGATATCAATAAAATTGCTTCTCTCTTTCTTTCTCTCTTCCTCCCTCCCTCTCTTTTGTTCTGGCCTTGTTTATGGATTCTCTGTCACTTTCTAAGTAACCCATAAATACTTAGAATGTGTTGAGGAAAGCTGTCACTCAGTTTACTCCCTTTCCTTGACTAGGAATAGTAACCCTGATCATTTTTCACAATGTTTGCCAAGTCAAAGGTGTCCTACTCATTAACCCACATTGCTCTGGCACTGCCTTATGACTGTGAATATCTTACACATTTCTTTGCCTCAGGACAAATGGAACTAAGAGAGTACTTTGTTCAAGCAACTGATGCATACTGCTGATATGCTCGTGGCATACTGAGTGTTAGATTGCTAGCAGAAGAGATTTCTGATATTGAATGGTGATCAAAAGGAAGAAGACAAGAAGACTCACTTGCCAAGAGAGAAGCTGTAAGAAGGTGTTTGACACCTGAAATCTCCCAGGCCAGCTACATGCAAATGTATACAGTCTTATGTTCATGAATGGGCTTTTGGTGATTGAACCTTTGAGTCTTTGAGGAATCTAACTTCTGAACACATGGTCTGTAATTGTAAAATAAAATAATTATAATATGTAATTAACAGTAGGAGAAGGTTTTTAATATGTGATATGCTACCAAATGCAAAACAGCTGGTGATTGGTTGTCTAAAATGCCACACTTTCTACTAAATATGGAAATTTGGAGCATCTGTGACTTATTGATAGGAGCCAAATATGGAAGAAATTTCCTCTACCCATGACTTATATCCCATTGAAACTTCCCAGTCTATGAAAGATCTAATGATCAATTATAATTACCAGTCTTCTTATATTCTGTTTTCCCCATAAGCCAGTTTGGTATAGTGCATGGCTGTCAAATTTGCATGTCACGTGATGTGTCAGGACATATTGTGACTTTTTTTGCATTGCCAGAGCTGGGGTGAGTGCGGCCTCTCCTACTGTTAATTACATATTATAATTATTTAATTTTACAATTACAGACCATGTGTTCAGAAGTTAGATTGCCTTAAAATTGTCTTAAAATTGTCAAGTTTGGGAAACACTGGGCTAGAGAGCAACAGTTAAAGTGCCCTAGCTGGGAGAGTATTCTAAATGCATTTGACTAACTACCATGTGGAATATAGACAAGATAGGCTGATCCAGCAGGGTGCTTCTTCTTTTGTCTTTTGTTAATGTGTGTGTTCTTTTGATGCTGATTTTAAGTTTCATTTCATGAAGACAGATGCTTTTCTCTGTTCATTGGTGCACTTCTCTTCATCCTTCTTTCAGTCTACAGCTGCCCCAGGCACGAAAAGAGGAATTTCCTCTTGAGACTATCCTCCAGCAATTCATTGAAGCAGAGGAAGCCAAGGAGTTGGCAGGACACTTGCAACAAAAGATGCAACAATCAAAGTCAACATCAACCATCACATATATATTGAAGGTAAGTGCAAGATCTCCATGCCTTGACTTGTGAGACTTTTGAAGAAATGCTTTTCTCTTGGGAGAATGCTGGGAAACTGGGCCAGGGATTTTTGTAAAGGTACAGTTATAAATTTTAGCAGTCACAATAGCACTTAGACTTATATACCATTTCACAGTGCTTTGCAGCCCTCTCTAAGCAGTTTATAGGTCAGCATATTGCCCCCAACAATCTGGGTCTTCATTTTACCAACCTTGGAAGGATGGAAGGCTGAGTCGACCTTGAGCCAGTCAGGATCGAACTACTGGCAGTGAGCAGTGAGTTAGCCTGCAATACTGAATTCTAACCACTGCACCACCATGACTGTAGAATTTCTTTCCAGAACTGAAATGAGTTACTAAAGCTTCTGTCAGACCCAGAAAATATTTACTGCAGCAGCAGAGTGTTCTGCAGCTGAAGCAATAACGGGCCACCAAAAATACAGAAAAAACTATGACGAACACATTATATGTGCAGTTGAAGTTACACTTTTTTTAAGGACTCCAAATAAATCAATAGCCTGTAGGCTCTTGTACCATGTAAAAGTAAATGACATTTCAGCAAAAATTGCAGCTTTGCAGCCAAGTCATTTCATGCTTTAGAACTTTTTGCTGTCTCAGAGACCAAAAAGGTCTGAACCAGAGCACTTGAATTTGAAATTTCTTGAAATACAAGTAAATGAGTAAATGTAGATCACAGCCTTACCTCAGCATTCCATTTGGCAAAACAGTTAATAGAGTGTTTTGCTCATATGCCTGAAACAGCATTATGTTATGAAGCTTGAAATGCACTGAAGCATGTTTTTATTCTTAGTTTGTTTTCTGAAAACATCAGTAAACTTTTACATCGCTCAAGGCTAAGATATCCTATTCTGTGTCAAAGTATGACAAAGGAGGTTGACCAACCATGTCTTTGTCCAGATTCCATTTCCCCTCTTCTTTAGATTTTTTTTTTCTCCAAAGGAATATTTTGCTTTATTGTGATTGCTTCCTCCTTTCTGCCTTTTAGAAAGTCTTCCTCTGATTTCTTTTAACTTACTAAATTATCCTGGAATTAATTGGCTATTATGCAAGCTTGTGATTGGAAGTAGATTTGTTCCCATGCTTCCTCTGAATCACTTTTTCACTTCAGATCCAGGTGCTGCATGTCCATATAACTTCTCAGTTTGGATTGCCTGCTTGAGTTGTTCGCTAAAATGTTGCTTTACAGCGGTTCGAGATTAGTATCACAACTGACCCACACATTTCTGTTGTTAAGAGAGACATTTGTTAAATAAGTTTTGCTCCATTTTACAACCTTTCTTGCCACAGTTGTTAAATGAATCACTGGAATTGTTAAGTTAGTAACATGGTGATTAAGTAAATCTGGCTTCCCTGTTGATTATTTTTGCAAGAAGGTTGCAAAAGGTGATCACATGACCCTGGGGCCCTGTAAACATCATAAATGAGTCAGTTGCCAAGTATCTGAATTTTGATAACTTGACATGGGGAGGTCATAATAGTTGTAAGTATGAAAAATGGTCGTAAGTCATTTTTTTCAGAGTCACTAAATGAACTGTTGTAAGTCAAAGACTAACTGCACTGTAATGTTACTTTTGACACCAAGGTCATCATCTGGCAGGCCTGTATCTTATTTTCTGAGCCTATGTTTCCCAACCTGGAAAGATTTCAGAATGTGTAGACTTAGACTTTCCCAAGCTGCATGGCCATGAGCAGCCACTCAGGGGGGGTGAGGTGTCAGATGAAGTATCTTGATGACATCATGACATTCTAACCGTCTTATTGCTGATTTTAATCCCACCTAGTCCTTCATCTCCCCTGGCCTCCCCTAGAGGCCTTTCTAAGAGTTCTGAGATCTGAAGTCTCTGAGCTACTGTGTTTAATCTACATATTTTCAGACTTGCAAGATTGTTTTACAAGATTCTGTTACCGGAACCTTACAATAAAGTTAGCATTAGTACCCACCATTGGTCCTTTCCCCCCCTCACATCGAGGACTCTCACTTTTACTTTCCCAAAACCTAGGGGGTTTACAACTCAAGATGATAATACTGCATTCATTGCTAGTTGGTTGTCAGGCCTAACCTAAGGGTGGATTCTAATTTGAAACCTTAAATTAACTGAGATGCCAGACCAAAAGAGATCTCAATTGGGAACTCTGGTTTGTCAGAGGACTGACCGGTGTGCCTCTGTGAAGCAAATTGCTAAGCAAAGCAGCTCCCCCCATATGAAGAACAGAGTGTCCTCTTTGTTGGAAAACTAAATATGGTAAAGCAGAGCAAATTTCCTCTAAAACACTTTCCAGCAAGGTAGTTCTGGGCTTCCAGAATTCTAAACATTTACCTTCTTGTAAACTTTTGGGGACTTTAAAATTTATAGAGAAAGCCATTTGGAAGATGTCTTTTATCAGAGGTCCATTGACTGTGCATATGAAAGAAGACCATTTCCTGTGTCTTTCTCAGGCTACAGATTCCAATTCTTCAAATTTTTGTTTTGGGTCAGTACACTCACAACTTCAGAAGAACAGTTAAGGTCTGCTTTTAAATGTTAATGATTCAGACACAACTTTAAATTTGAATGAATTGTGCTTTCAGTTGGATTATTTTTAATCTTTGTTTTTAACTTGCCATATGTGTGCATTTATATCTATATTTATACCTCTATAAATCCACCTTGAATGTTGTACAAATGGAATCAAATTGTACAAATAAATCATACTGATAATTTTACAGTATATCAGGAAAATGCTTTTCCACTTATGTGAAGGGAGACATGCTACCTACTGTACTGCTATACATTTTTCTGCATCAAAAGCTGTTGTTGTTTTTTTTTTTTTTAAAAAAAAAGGAATGTTTATTTATTTATTTATTTATTTATTTAATTTATTTATATGCCGCCCAATCCCAAAGGACTCAGGGCGGCGTACAAAATTAAAACAATCATTGAGAATAAAACAATAAAATAATGCAATCATACCGCAAGTCCGATCATGTCCCGGAGGGAGGTTGCATTGTGGGCTGCAATAAGTTTATTTAAAGTAATTTTGTCCTTATGTTGACCTCAGCTTCTTGTAACATCATAGAGACATCTGTATATTTTCTTGGTTAGCCACTGCCATCTTACTTTATTCTACAGTTCTGAAATGTTCTGATAGCCTGCCATCCAAATCCTAATCAGGCCATTCTATCTTTTTGGGATTAGCCAAAGTTAACCAGATCCTGCCACCTTCCTGTGATACCATAGTTAACAATAATCAGAATGGCAAGTACTTGGTGCCTCACAGTGTACAAACACAAGTTCTTTTCACTAGGTATAGCCAAATCCTTCTCAATTTTGCACATTTTCCAACTATAAATTTGCAATAGCCATATTCCTGCTGCTATTGTCTTTAAATTATTTGGCACTGCTTGCAAAAGGATCACACCTCAGGAGAGACAAAGAAGTCAGATTTGCTTTAGATTGAGAGAAAAATTGTTGCTGGTCCTTCTATCACTTTTTCTTTCCCCTCTCGAGTAAGTAAAGTATTAGTTCAAAAATGTCAATCCAAATCATATTAAACCCCATGTGAATTTTCCAAATGTAGTGAATTAATAAGAAAGTGAGCAAAAGTATAGGTTGACATTTAGTTTGACAATGCAGACTTTACTTCAGTTATTTGGAACACTTCACACTTGTCAATGCATTGCGCATACATTTAAAAATAATAATAATAATGAAAGCAAGTGTTATTATGATTTCTCATTTCAGAGGCTCCACTGTTAAACCTTGGCGACATATGAGGGAGAGAGAATGCCATTTTTAGTCACATCACAAAGTGGGAGGATTACCTAAATGCAGATTAGTAAGGTTAGCTTGAAGGGCATCTTTGAAAGTGTTCTGTTAAGTCTCTGAGTTGTGATGTTAACCCTTGGCTTAGTGTCCTGGGTCCTGACAAAGGCAATATTCTTTTTTGCACTATGATTCTCACAAGTCATGATCACTGAGTCTATGCAGTTAGAACTGATGGGGGTCCAAAACATTGAAAACACATCAAGTTCTCCTATGCATTGTCCACAGTTCTTAGAACTTCTAAAGTTATGGTTGTTTTGGTAATCAAGTCTAGCAAAACATTGGGAATATAACACCAATTTTTAAAGTTACACATGTTATAGGAAAAACTCTGGTGAAAAAAGAGTCATGGTTAAGGAACCAATGTGATCGTCAAAACTTTCTGAGCATGAACAGCAGATATGGCTCCTGGACTTAAATATGTCTTGGGGTATACAGGGAATGAAATGGAGCTGTTTTGTTCCAGATACAGATCAAAGTGATGGGGACAGTGGGAGATGTTGGTGGGGACATTGGTAAAGCAGAAGTGTGCCAGGGAAGAGAAGGGAAGGCATTGGGAAAAATAGTGGATAAATGGTCCTGTAGTAAATATGGGTCAACCTATTTTCCAAAGCACCTGAAGGCAGGACAAGAAGCAATGGATGGAAACATATCAAGGAGAGAAGCAAATTTCCTGACAGAACAATTAACCAGTGGAACTGGCTTGCCTGAGTACTCCTTCCCAGGAGGCTTTTAAGAAGAGATTGGATAGCCATGTTGTTAGAGAATTTTAATTTCTCTATTGGTGAAAAATAAATCAGAAGTTCTCACAGATGACTGCATTTAGCTGATTCAAATAACTTTATATTTATATAAAAATATTTACAATACCATTCTTCTTACAGCAACATAGCTTAATGAAGACTTCTTACAGAGACAGACCAGAGACAAAACCTTGAAACTGGAAATCCAGCTCCTAACTCAATACTCTTTTGCACAGACTCAGTAGCACTTTCTTCACATTGGCTGACTGAGTTACCACATGACTCTTCCTGTTCATGAATATTCCAACACATGTGTCTGAAATGGTATAGAGTTTCCTGCTTGAGCAGGTGGTTGGACTAGAAGACCTCCAAGGTTCCTTCCAATTTGTTATTCTGTTGTTCAGTATCATCTCAGTGATGAGCTTAAAGATATGCTGAGGCTGCTATTTATATGAATCTACCCAATAACAGTAGCTCTAGGAAACTACTTGTGTTACACAAATACAGTAAGCAATTGGGCAAATCCTATGATCCAAAGTATTGATTTTAAAGAAGCACATGCCATAGAAGCCAGTATATGGGGGGAGAATCATAATTGGACCCACTGAGACCTTATGGGAATTTTCATTGTTTAACTCTGTTTTATAGATCTAGATGTTACCTTTAGTTTTAATGCCTCTAAATCAAAATCTACAAAAAGCATAAAATACAAAAAGAAGATTTAGGGACCTATGGATTGCAAGGAAGGTCTATATATTTTAAAACTCTACAAGCCATTGTTTTGTTCCCCTGAAAGGCTGGGGTTGGAGATAGGATTCAAGCTGGAAGAAGTAGCCAAGACATTCCTCCTGTCACAATCTGAGAGGACAAGAGGTTCTGAAACCAACAAAGCCTACCAATGCTATCCCTTGTCTGAATTTGGAAGTTGGTCTTTCTGTCCCAAAGCCCAGTAGAACCAGTATGAAAAAGTTGCAGGCAACACAGAGGCAGAAGCATCAGAGGTGGTTTGTTTCTTTTCAGTTCTGCTTATTTTAGTGGTATAGTTTTTTTTTATCTTGGCTGAAATTTTTGTTCCTCTCTTTCTTTGCTTGCTTGCGGATTAAAGATTGCCATCTTCTCTATGTAAATCTGGGCCTCTTAAACTTTGTTCCGCTGTCTTATCTCAAGTATTTATTTTGCTGCATTTATAAAAAAAACAAACAACATTTTTCTGTTGTATACCAATGTTAGGTTGGTGCTACAATAGTGCCATACTCCAAAAGCAGTGGAACTTGATATTCTGATTAAAAAGAAAACTAGTCATGTGAAAATTTAGTTTGGGGTAAGGAAAAGCTCCATACAGATACCAGATGAAGGGGACAGGGGGCATTTTCCCATTCAATAACAGCTAATGACAAGTACCTGCTATGAGCAGAACTGTTTTCACCAGAAGAAAAGCTATACTCAGAACACAAGAGAATTCCATCCCATTGCAGTAATTCTAGGAAACTGCTACAGCTATTGCACAAATGTATCACAATAAGCAATTGAGAAAATGCGGTGATTCAAAACATTGCAAGTGGGGGAGGGGGATAGGGAAAATAAAGTATTTTATAAGGTGTGGTAGTAAAAGTTGGTTTTCATTTTACGGAACAGAGGCTGCAGAAATATGAAGGAGGTTAAACAGACAAACCCTGCTAAATTAAAAACAGAAATAAACACAAATCACTTTGTACTGTAGTTTAGTCAGGCAGTTTTCTGAAGGAAAACTGGCCATATTGCAAGGTAATGTGCTGAGGCCATCTGCATGACTCATCTCTTTTCCCTGTTTGTGGATGAGTGTATAATCATATGCTGACAGGAAAATTGACCATCTCAGCATACGTGGGGAAATAATGTGTGGTGTCTGTTTGTTGGTAGTAAACAACCCCAGCAGAGGCTTATGGTTTGTGTAGACTGTGAAGTGGTGGCCATATAAAAAATCATTTCTTTATGCCAGCCACTATGGCCAAGGCTTCTCTGTCAATCTGAGCATAATTCCACTCTGCAGATGACAGAGTCCTTGAATAGGGACTTGTGTCCCATCAGCCTTCAGGTGGCTAAGTACTGCTCCCACCCCATAAGGAGATGCATCGCATGCGATGCACACAGGCAGTTGCTCATTGAAATGCGCTAATATAGCATTTGAAGAGAGCAAGGCCTTAACCTCATTGAAACTCCTGTCATGGACTTTAGTCCACTGCCATGGAGCCTGCCTGTCTAAGAGCCGGTGTAACGGCTCTGCCACTGCAGCCTTATGTGGGAGAAATGTATGGTAAAAATTTAAGAGCCCCAAAAAAGCTTGTACCTCACTTTTGGATGTGGGCCTTGGGGTCTGCTGAATCGCTTGAAGCTTAGATTCAGCAGGGTGGATGCCTTGAGCATCAATCCTGAAGCAAAGAAGTCAGTGGAAATGACTCCTATTTTGCATTTGTCTTGCTTTAATTTAAGGCCTACTTGGCGGAAATGCAGCAAGACAGCCCTTAATCTTTCTGCAAGATTTTGAGATGACTCCCCAGCATGAGGACGTCATCGAAGTAGGACAGACCCCAGGAATACCACGAAGTGTGCGTTCCATGACACTTTGAAATATGCCAGGGGCTACATTAACCCCAAACTGCAGTCTTTTAACCTTAAAGGCCCCTCTATGTGTTACAATTGTCTGGGCCTCTGCAGTTGCCTCATCAACAGATAGCTGTTGATAGGCCTGTGCCAAATCAGGTTTTGCAAAAAGGCACCCCCCTTTAAGGGAGGCCAGAATATGGCTCACCACAGGCACTGGATATGCGTGCAGTTGCAACGCTTTATTCAGTGTATGCTTATAGTCTGCACATATGTGGACTTCTCTATTAGCCTTTAAAGGCGTAACGATGGGGGTTTCCCATGGATTAGAGTCCACAGGTTCTAAAATGCCCTGCTGGAGCAGCTTGTCCAGTTCTGCATCTATCTTGCTTTTGAGTGCAAAAGGCACTCTTCTAGGCTTGATCCTGATGGGCGTGATAGTTGGGTCTAAATGTAATGCAATGGGAGGCCCCTTGCAGGAGCCAAACTCTGAGCTAAACACATCAGCAAATTCCTTGCAGACTTCTGCAAGGCCCAACGTTTGCACGCTGTGCAGCCCAGTCACTTGAATTCCATGGGCCTCGAACCAATTGAGTCCAATAAGACTTGTGCGTCCACCCCCAACTACCACCACATCTAGGAAACCCTCAAAAGCCTTACGCTATACTTTGAGCGTAGCCTCCCCTTTCACACTGACTTTGGAATTCTGGAAGTCAGTGAGGATTAAATTTGAGAGCCTGAGTTTGACTTGAAGGCCACTACTGCTGCAAATCTTTTTGAAAGTGTCAAGTGAAATGATTGATAGAGTGGACCCTATGTCCAACTCCATCAATAAGGGAACCCCTTGCAACTTCATGTCAATGCAAAGTTTTTTCTTAACGGGCTTGTGTGTCCCTGTCCTCAGAATACTCCTGTGCGATGCGCAGAAACCCACCCTGTGTTGGCTGGGGACCTTGGTACCTTTCTGAAGCAATTCTTCCCAAGATTGGATCTTCTGGCGACCCAAACAGATGGAGGCAATGTGGCGTTGTCTTCCACATGCCCTGCAGATGGCGGAGCGGAATCTGCAGTCAGCTCGCTTGTGGCATTCTCCACACCCGAGACACTGAGGAATTGCTGGGGCCTTGTCTGGACACCCTTTTGGCCTTCTTTCTGCTGGCTGGTGAAGTCTGTCCACTTCCTCTTCAGGATCCTCTTCTGAATCTTCTCGAGCATCCTCTTGATGGACGGACATAACTGCGGTAGCGCTTTTGGCAAGTCACAAGGCCTTCACAGCACTGCCTGCTGCCTCTTCAGCTGCAACTTCGCGCAAGACATCTTGGAAGGTGACTTCAGCTTTAGCAATTTTTTTTGTTGCAGCTCTCTACTTCTAAGACCACAGACAAAACAGTCTCATAAGCGTTCTTCCAGGTCCTTGAACTCACAAGGCCTGGCTGCTTGTCTCAAGGCAGCAATGAATTCTGCAGCAGACTCACCAGGCTTCTGGTCTCTCTGTTCAAAAGCGTGCCTCCATGCGATCACAGATAGCTTTGGATGAAAATGGTCCTTTAACATATTCTTCAAGTCTGTATATGTTACAGACTCACGCGGTGCAGGAGCTACTAAGTTTTTGGCTACGTTGAAAGTGTCCTAACTGCAGACGCACAGCAAGGTTGCTGCCTTCAAGCTGTCTTCTTGAACCTGGTTAACTCGCAGGTAGTTTTCCACCCGGGCCATGTAAGAGTTCCAATGCTCCGGGTGAGACACGTCAAATTCGGACAGCCTGCCGATCTTCAACATTGCTAGCTTCTCTTAGCCTTGCTGCAACTTCAATGGGGAAGAGGCCCATTTGCCAAGCCCACCTCCAGTGTTTGCGTACTGGTAGATAAATACAGATCTGGGTGCTGACTTCCCGGCTTTCAGCCCTTTTTAGAGACTAGATTCTTCAGTTGTCTTCTTCATTGCAGCTATCCCACCTTCGTCGCCACTTTTATGTCTTGGGGTTCGCGGCTCACGTTGTAACCAATTTCTTCTTTATTTGATCCACGTTACCACTTAGTAACCCAACAGGCTCACAGGCCTTTTATAGTCTTCCAAACAACCTATCATAAATCTCCTTTATTTGCACCTTGTGCATGTGTGCAAGGCCGGCGCCAACCAGTCTGGTCCTGGCAGCTTTTGGGTTGCCCGGGACCTTTTGCAACATTTCTGGGCCTGCTGAGCTGCCTCATCAGGCCCAGGACACAACAACAACAACCCATATTATTAAGGGAAGAATTTGAAAAATTAAAATCAGAACTGCAAATTAATCCGCAAAAGAAGATATTGAAAAGAGAAATAGAAACAATAAAACATAAATTAAATCTGTTGGATTCAGAAAAATTGGCACAGCAAATTAAAAGAGCAAAACAAAACTTTTTTGAAAATGCAAACAAACCAGGAAACCAGCTTACAAACTTAAAAAAACAGAAGCAGAAGAAACTGATAAATAACTTAGTAGATGAAAAAGGATGCTTACAATTTTAAAACGAAGGAATATATAGAAGAAATTTCACAGGAGAAAATGATTCAATATGTGGAAGAAAATAATCTTCCAAAAATTTCAGAAACATTTAAACCCATGCTAAAGGAAAAAATAACAATGATGGAAATAACAGAGGCTATAAGAAGACAAAAAAATGAGAAAACACCAGGGCCAGATGGACTACTGGCTGAACTATATAAATCTTTATAAGATATATTAAGTGAACCACTGAAGGATGTGTGCAATGAACTTTTATTGGAGGCTAAACTCCCAAATATATGGACAGAAGCAAATATTACCCTAATACCAAAAGAAGATTCAGACTTGTCACCGATAAAAAAATTACAGACTGATATCATTATTAAATGTGGATTATAAAAAATTTACTTCAATAATAGCAGAGAGACTGAAAAGATTTTTAACTGAATTTATACATTCAGACCAAAATGGATTTTTACCAAAGAAACAAATTAAAAATAATTTAAGGGTGATAATGGATACATTGGAATACTATGAACTACATCCAGGGAAACAATTAGCACTAATATTTTTAGATGCCCAAAAGGCATTTGATAATGTTTCCTGGCAATTTATGATTCAGCAATTAAAAATAATGGACTTTAAACAAAACTTTATAAATATGATTAAAACAATATACAATAAACAAACAGCAAAAGTGATTGTAAATGGAGATTACACAGAGAACTTTGAGATAAGAAAAGGTACAAGGCAAGGATGTCCATTATCTCCATTGTTATTTATTTTAACCTTGGAAGTTCTAAATAGAAATATTAGACAAGATACAGAAATTAAAAGACTAGAATAAAAGGTGAAACATACAAATTACAAGCATTTGCAGATGACTTGGTATTTATTTTAGAAGAACCTTTGGAGATGATTCCTAAATTACTGGGAAAGATAGAACAGTATGGAGAAATAGCAGGACTGAAAATAAATAGAGGAAAAACTAAAGTAATAGTTAAAAATCTCTCAGATAAACAAAAAAAAAAAACTAATGTCAGAAAAAATAGAACTAAAAATAGTTAAAAAGGTTAAATACCTGGGAATATATTTAACAGCAAAATGTTCAACAATAAAAAAAGATAATTATACAAAATTATTGAACCAAATAAGAGTGGATTTGGAAAAATGGAAAAACTTCCAATTGTTAATACTAGGAAGAATTGCTACAGTGAAAATGAATATATTATCAAAAATTTTATTTCTATTCCAAACAATACCTATAAAACTTGAGAAAAAATTCTTTGAAGATTTAAATTCATTAATTTTGAAATTTATTTGGCAAGGAAAGAAAGCTAGAATCAAAATAAAAATGTTACAAGATGCCAAGGAAAATTGAGGTTTTGGTTTACCAGCATGGGTTTTATAATACCAAGCATCTGTATTAACACGAGTAAAAGAATGGAGAGCCAGGAGGGAGAGCAAAAAAATGAAAAAGTCACAGATTATATCTCGTCAATGCTTATTATCAGCTCAGACTCTGATATCAACTTTCAAATACTTATCAGCAATTAAAGAAAGAATAGAATCTCTGAAACAATCATTTATAACTTATTAAACTTATTAAACTAAATTTAAGTCTGTAAAGTTTTGACATAGGAATAAGAATGAATGAAAAAGACCAAGAAAAATATTGGAAATTACCTCTAATATAAATACGAAGGATATCCCAACCCAGAGATAATCAGCTAGTCAAAAATCTATCCAATATCTAGGAACTAGGAAGGCTTAAGAAAAGAACAATCATATCTTTCAAAATAATCTCTCTACACATCACTCAAAACAGGTTTAATGGAAACCAATGGGATTCAGAAAAAGCTGCTTTTTTGTCTCTGAATCAACTTCCCCACTGCCAAAAATACACAATTAATTTATTAGAAGTAACGGATGCAAGGCAAAATTGTCAACTTAGAAAGCTCAGCCTGCCGAAGGAGTTGTTGATACATTTCTACAGAGGAGTTATTTGTTCTTCTATAACTGTCTGGTTTGTACAGCAACCAAATGGGACAAATACAGGCTTCAACGGATAGTTAGAACTGCAGAAAAAACAATTGCAACCAGCTTGTCTACAACTGAAGACCTGTATATTGCACAGGTAGGGCTATTTATAGTCCCCTCACATCCTGGACTTAAACTGTTTTAACTCCTCCCCTCAGGATGCTGCTACAGAGCATTGCATGCAAAATAACTAGACACAGGGATAGTTTTTTCCTCCCTCATGCCATCACTCTGCTGAACACCTAATTCCCACAGTATTGTCTTAAATCTAAGTATATTTACCCATGTGGTAATTATTTCCTTCCCATCTTTTCTACTACCTTCTCTTATTGGTAACATTACCATTATTAATATTACTCTGTTGCTTTGCATGTTTCTGCACCAGAGACAAATTCCTTATGTGTCTAATCACACTTGCCCAAATATGCTATTCTATTCTATTCTATTCTATTCTATTCTGTTCTGTTCTGTTCTGTTCTGTTCTGTTCCGTTCCGTTCCGTTCCGTTCCATTCCATTTCATTCTCTTTTGTATCAATTTTTTGCACCATGCAGTCTATCAAATATTTATTCAAATATTCAAGTTCTAGGTCAACCATTCATCATCTCCACATAAAAGTACATCATCATTCACTTTACAACCAACACACCTCTAACATCTTTCATGAATTTGGGGTGGATTTGTCATAAATACATAAAACAATGAAGGGGGCATTATACATCCTTGTCTGACTCTCAGCTTTATTCTAAGCCATTCATTTTTATAATACATTATTTCCATTACCACTCTTATTACACTGTATATAGTTATCAACTCAACTCCATAGTTATGCCAAATGTTCAAATTAAAGACAATTCATGTTATTTATTTTATTTATTTATTTATGAGACTTATATACCGCTTTAAGTGCAAGCACTCTCTAAGCGGTGTACACCAGTAAGCAATGTATATATATATTTACATTGCCCCCAACAATCTGGGTCCTCATTTTACCTACCCCGGAAGGATGGAAGGCTGAGTCAACCTTGAGCCGGTGAGATTTGAACCGCTGACCTGCTGAACACAGTCAGCTAAAGTGGCCTGCAGTACTGCACTCTAACTGCTGCGCCACCTCGGCTCATGTTATATATTTTGTCTGAATCAAGAAATATAGAATTTTTTTTCATATTAACATATTTCTAAACAAACTGTTAGAGACAAAAATCTGATTTGCACATCACCCTTCTGGCACAAAGCAGAACTAGTCTTACAAAATTTTATTCCTTGTCACTTTTTAAACCCTTTCAGTTAAAATTCTGCCAAACATCTTTTCAGGCACACTTAAAAGACTAATCCACTTGTACATTTGACATTCATGCTTGCTATTTATTTTGTATAAAGAAACAATAATTACAACATATCCTTCTGATCATGAGACGTAGGTGCAGTCTTCATACACATTTTAAATAAGTCAAACAACCACTCTATAAGCAAACCACACACTTATTTTAATGTTTTTCTAATTACACAGTCTCTGCGTAGAACCTTACCACTGGTACCATAAATTCCAGTTTTCATATGTATGCTCATCAGTCTAAATGACACCAGTTCATGCTTTCTGGCACTTAATGAGCCCTTTCATTCATAATTAAACCCATACTTCAATTTCATGCATGTATTTACCTCATGTCTACCTCACAAGATCAAGCCACTTAAATTGAGATCTATTCCTTCAAAAAAGGGAAGATCTTTCAATCCAGTCTTTCTTTTTCACTTAATTTCACAGTCACACAGCATACCTATTTTATGTATGTACACACATAGTTCAGAAACCTATGTTCTCGAGCCTGGAGTGTCGAGTGTCAAGGACCCAATTCCTGGTGGTATTGCTATCTGGCCAAGTATATTGGCTGCTGTGTATACTTATTTATGGATGTTTTTATTGCTTAAAAATGCTTTTAGTGTCTTTATTATAATATATATTTTGAATTATAAGTTGCCCAGAGTTATTGACTGAGATGGGCAGCTATAGAAATTGAATAAATAAATGATCCCAATTTAGTACATGTATGAAAGACAACAATAAGAAGAGAATGGAGAATGTTCACCTACTGTTCAAAATACAACAATGCATATTAATTTTATAGAAGAATGACAACTTTTATTTCATATGCATGGGTAAGAAATTTATATTAACTATGTATCCAAATCCTCAATTAATAATACAGAACATATTTTCTGAATATATGAATACAAATATTAATAACACAATTGGCATAAGTCACCAATATATTTTTTGCCACCAAGGGTTTTTCTAAATGCCAGGTTACATCATATGATTACTGTATATTTCTGTTTGGATTTGAAGTAACATATATATTCTATTCCATTAGTGTATTTTAATAAGCCTTACTTTGGGGAGACCATGCCTGCCAATTTAACTTTATCAGACTGTCAACAAAATTTACATGCTTAGGAAAATGTGATGTAAAGTTGCCAGAGTAGTTGCTGCCTGTCAAACATGGCTGACATGGAGAAATGAAATCCAGAAATGTTCATATCAACAATGCTAAGTAGAATTGGAAAGGTAGGACTCCTCCCTCTGTCAGAAACGTAGAAGGGATGAGGGTAGCTGGACTGCAAGTCAAGCTATATTCAGGTATGACTAAGAATTCTATTTGGGTTGAGTTTTAAGAACAATATCCAACATTCATTACTTTGTGGCAAATTTAAATTATATTTAATTGGAGGGGAATCAAGACTGATAGATTTATCTATTTCTAATTACATACTTAGCTTATATTTGAATAGTCATTTGAATAACAAAAAAAGCCCACCACTTTTCTGACTTTTAGACTTCCTGTGGACATCAGATATCTTTTAAAACCTGGATTCAACAGGCACCTTACAGAAAGAATGACAACTAGTGACTAACTCTCCAATTTTTCACTAACGCCCCTTAAATTTTCTCTGATTACACTAGTAATGCAATAATTGAAAATTAATGATAAGGTTTCTTTTTTTTTCTGGTAGAAAATATACAAGAGTTGTGATATAATTCTACAATTGGTGTTCTAGCTTCTAGAGAAAGATTATTATTCCGTGTAATAGTACGTGTATTGCACATGAAATATGTCTTGGGATTGATTTCCAGTATTTTCCATTAAATGTTTAAAAGCCACATGAAAGAAGATCTCCATTTAAGATGCTGGAGAACCATTTTATTTCTAACATGTTGTATTAGACCTGTTCTGAATTTAAGATATATTTGGCTGAGTAAAGTTATCTATCTCCATGTAACAGAAACACTATCAGCTATTTTATATTGTCAGCTGTATTAATCTATATAGCCAGGCATAATATAGTTGAGATGTAAAACTCTGAACAATCACTAGATGGCAGCAAAGCCATTGTTTTGTTTTTGCTGCCACCTAATGGTTGTCTGGAGGTTGTTGCTCAGACATGGTATTCCTAACGTAATCTAGTATGATTGACAAATCCTGGTAACAGCATCCTACAGCTTGTGAGAAAGGTTTTCTGGCCTAGCCAGAAAGATAAAAAGAGAAAAGAAAGAAAAAAGATTAAAAAGTGGCTTCTGATCTTCTTTATAGTAGTATAAGTAAATTATAAAATTACCTCTTCCTCTAAACTTAACATCATGACTCTCTAAAATAATATTCATTGGATGTTATAAAGGTTGTAAAAGTTCATCCTCAAACAATTTATAATAAGAACCTGGTTTAATCTTTTTTATAGCTTCAGAAACTTCCCTTATTGTTATAACTCTATTTATAATCTGTTTCTGTACCTCTGTAATCCTTGGTAAATTTTATTTCTTTAGATATTCATCTATTTTCTCCAAAGAAATGTCTTCTCCTTTACACAAGTTGGAATAATATTGATGAAATACTTGTTGCATAGTTGTATTATCTGTTAATACAGTATCTCCCTCTTCAATATCATTTTCTTTTCATAATTTATATGCCAACCATTTTCTTTTATTTGAAAACTCAAAGGGTTTTTTTTTTTTTTTGCTTTACATAGTTCCTTTTTATTTCCACTTCTCTTACTGTTAATATAGATAATTGTCATTGTAAAAACTTAATTTATTGAGAAATGCTTATTTTCTCTGGAAATTTCTTTAATTATTTTGTTTTTATGTCATCCAATTTAGATTGCATTTTCTTTCTTTTTGAATTCATATTGTGCTGTATGAAATAAATTTCCATAAAAACTCTATTTGCATCCCAGACCATTCTTAAATCAATGGTACTGAGCTTTTATCAGAAGATCTAAATTATTTTGAAATAATTATTTTATTTTATTTTTAAAATACTCCCCCAGTACATTTTTGGAAGCAATATTTCATTTAGTTGCCATCTAAAATGGACTGGATTACATTTTTTTTTTATTGAAAATTTTAAAATATTTTTACAAAAAGCAAAAAACAAAAAAAACAACCCTAACCCACCCACCCTAACCCTCCCTCTCCATCCCCCCCAACCTTCCCAGAGCTGAATATAGGCTTAATTAAAATGTTTAAGAATCTTAAAAAAAATAAAAAAGTATAAATCATAAATATATCTAAATACCTTACATAAACAACTTATAAAGTAATTAACAATAAGATATATGTAAAAAAGCATAAATATTAAAAAAGTACTTAAAAGAAAAAGAGATAATAAAAAAAAGAAAAGAGAAAGAAGAAAAGAGATATAAAAAAGTACAATCTATAAAATACTGAAGTTTATATATAAGTTATTAAAAAGCTAAATGATATTTTTTATATCCAATTTATATTGTATAAAATTTATCCATTTTTCCCATACCGCAAAGAATTTCTCTTGCGATTGCTCCTTTAAGAAAGCCGAAATCTTTGCCATTTCCGCCAAATAAGAAACTTTAAAAAACCACTCTTGCAAAGTAGGCAAAGATTCCTTCTTCCAATATTGCCCTACTAACAGCCTTGCGGCTGTGATTAAATTTAACATCAGTGTAACCTCCTTAACATCACAATCAGTAACGATACCCAACAAAAACAATTGTGGGGTAAATTTTACCCTCCTTCTAAAAATTCTTTGAATATTCCACCATATCTTAATCCAAAAAGCTTTTATATTTTTACACGACCACCAAATATGATAATAAGTAGCATCCAAACAACCACATCTCCAACATTTAGGCTGTAAGTCAGGATACATACGAGACATTTTTTGTGGATCAAGGTGCCATCTATAAAACATTTTGTAAAAATTCTCCCTTAAATTCTGGGCTTGTGTAAATTTAACATTCCTCACCCAGATGGTTTCCCAGGTATCTAGTAGAACTGGTTCACCAAAATTTTGTGCCCATTTAATCATACATTCTTTAATTAGTTCTGGTTCTGAATCCAGTTCTACTAGCACCCCATAAGTTCTCTTAATATGAGTTCGCCTTTGGTCTTTTACTTGTTTAAAAAGATTTTCATCTTCTCTAAGCAAACCCATATTACGATCTATCTTCCATCTATCCACTATTTGTCTATACTGGAACCATGAATATGTAAGATTTTCATGTGCTAAATCTTCCAAAGATTTTAACTGCCAGTTTTTACCATCCCATCTGAGTAATTGTGCATAAGAAACACTATCCATCTTAACTCCTCTCCTTATCCCCTCTATCGCATGCCAAGGTATAGCCCATAATGGTATTTTAAAATCACTTTTATAATATTTCCTCCAAACCCGAAGTAAAGAAATCCTTATAATATGAGATTTAAAAACCCGGTCCACTTTTTTATTAAAAATTAAATAGGCATGCCATCCAAAAAGTAAATCCCAACCCTCCAAATGGAGTATTTCTACATTTGTTAAATTAACCCAATCACTAATTAGTGTTACTGGATTACATTTTATAAACCATATTCACAGTATTATGATCTGAAAAGTCTGTGGTAGTATATCTCTACTTTGTGAATCTTACTGGCAAAATTCTTCACAATCAAAATCATATTCTATTCTTGAAAATGATCTACAGTATCAGAAAAATACATCTGCTCTCTTGAAGTGCTGTTTTTCTGTCTCCATATATCAACAAGCTCTAAATTGTCTACTAAAGGAGATTTTTGGTAATTTGCCTTGAGTGATTTTCATTTTTTTGTCAGAAGTATTGTCCAGTTGTCGGGAGACCACTCCATTTCAATCCCCCAACAAATACCAATTTTCATAAGAAAAACCTTTTAGTCTCTCCATAAGTCCTTTATCCCTATTTGAGATATAAATTCCCAATATCAAAATCTTAGTCCCATGCATATTATCTTACACCCAAACAATTCTAAATCATCAGTCAATACAAGTTTTGGTTTTATCTGGGGGTAGATATACAAAAGAATTCAATTCCTTTTGTTATTGTTATTGTTGTTCCTGCTGAAATAAATTCTTCATCCAAATTTTTATAAATCAAATATTTTAGTCCTTTTTTCTAGTATGTGTCTCTTTTAGGAAAATTATTTTTTTTAAAAATAAATAATATTGTCAAGGTTCCAACTAATGCAACCAAGTAAAACAAAATTAATATGTCTCCTCAAAGCACATGTTTATTGGATACATATTATCAGCATGGTCAAAAGTGAAACCAACTCTAAAGTTTTCCCCAGAGATTCAAAGTAACTAAAAGTAACAATCCCCTCCCCTCTGCTGTGATATAAATCATGCTACCCAATTAAAGTAATTAGTGGGTTTCTCTGTTTGTCTTCACTCCTCCTTCCAACACCTGCAGGAATGACTTTGGTTCCCACAAGATGGTTCATTGTTTTGTCTAGCACTGTTTTCCCCTAGATCCCCCCTTCCAATTTGTGGCAACTTAGAATAGCAAAGAAGGCTTCAGCCAGGCTTGGTTCAGAAGTTGACAAATATTTTATTTTTATTTTCATGAACATTTGTTCCATTTAAATTCCATGTGAAGCATTTGTAATTCATATTCAAGCCAAATCTTTAAAAAATATCAGTATCTATAAAGCCTAATTCAGTATCGCCATTCTCAGTTTCTGTTGCACCTGTATAGATTTTTGCATAGTCTCATTTGACACTTCCATCTGAGGTTTCTTCTTTATTTTTTTCTAAAAATTCTCCCGCCTCCTGGACAGAATTCAGACAAACCCTCTGCTATTTAAAAGTAAAAACTCAGTTTGTCCCTTTAAAATCTTCCACTTTAATCTATCAGTTAAAAAAAAAACTTTTTTCTCATGCAAAATACTAATAAGTATTATTTAAGACAATTACACATTTATTATCAATCTTCAGTTTTGTATTAAAATGCTATTGCAAAATTTGGTCTCTTGTTTTCCTCCTGACAAAATGCACCCACACATCCCTTGGAACATTTCTTATTCTTGTATCTTGTATTTATTCTATATATTTTATCAATTTCTGCTTCTGTACCCTCATCCCAATCCCCCAAAATGTCAATGCTTTAATAAGTTTTTCCCTAATATCTTTACTTGGCATTGCTCTAAATTTCAAACAAAATTCTCTTAATTCTGTTAGTGCCAAATTATCTAATTCTCTTTCCATTTGTGTATAGCTTCTACTTACTCTCCAGAATATTCACTTTGTCATACTTTTACACCTCCAGACACTTGTTTTACAGTGCTTTCCATCTTCTTAATTTCTTCTTTCATCCCCCTTTTCATCTTCACAAATCTTTCATCCATTCTTTTTTTAAAAAAAAGCTTTCAATTTAGCATCAAGTGAATTAATCAATTTAGTATCAAGTGATTTAGTCAATTTACAATCAGGTGATTCAGATAATGTATTGCGTAAATCTTAAAACATTTTCTGAAACAAATCTGATGTAATTTCTCTCTGCAGGTGGCTCTAGCAAATCCTCTCCTCTGCTCTGCTGTTTCTGCCACTTTTGGTGGCTACATTACAGTTGTGAGCTTGATTGAAAAAACCTCAATTCCTGCAGTCAGTTCTCAAGACCAAATATCCATAGTGCAAGTTGGCAATTAAAATCTCTTTTGTCTAGAAAGACTGTGCTGGCCAGAATTTATCATCTAGCTGCCAATCTCTATAGCAATTCTGTGCTGTTTCCTTCAGAGAGGTCAAGTCTGCCATAGATCTCACCTAGAAGCTGCCCTTCTGATTATCATAAGCTTTTCTTAATGGTACAAAAATTCATTCTTACAAAGTGTTTTTAGCAAAATATATTGTGAAGAAAATTATTATAAAGATTCAAACAACTGAAGAATTTCTTATTTAGAAACCAAGATCTGTTGACATTAGGGCAGAGACTTTCTGTTCTTTCCAACAGCTTTCCTGTAGTCCATCACTAATAACAGAGAAACTTGCAATTTATTGTTTACATAACAATCTGCTGTATTACTCTGGAAACCAGCTTTTTATACTGACGTTAGGCAGTTATTTCACATCCAGAATCTAGGATGCCTCTGGGACAGGGGTGTCAAATGGCCAGTCTGTGGGCCGGATGCATCATAGCGAAACCGCACCCACCCCATTGTCTGCAATGGCAAAAAAAGTCATGATACATTGTGACACGTCACGTGACATTGCAAGTTTGACACCCTGCTCTAGGATCTTGTTAGAAATTCTGTATATAGTCCTACAGAACAAAGTGCACAGTCCACATGGGCCTTTCTGCTTGATTGCAACAGGAAACAGGAAACTCTGCTCAGAACAACAACAAAAGATTATATAACATAGATGCAAATTTATAAACACTGCCATCTACTGGTTGAATAATGCTGTTGTTGCATAGAACAGAGGTCCAAAACCTTTTGGGCACCAGGGACTGGTTCCATGGAGAAAGTTTTTTCCACGGACCGGAGAATGCATGGTTTTGTGTGCTGCCTGCATCCCATGGAAGGGGATTTGCTTGTTTGTGCTGGCATGCCACGGCCTGGTACAGGTCCACAGACTGGGGATTGGTGACCCCTGGCATAGAATACATGAAGATTGTATTCCAACAGATCTCCGGTATAATAAAACATGATATCAGTATCCCCACTGAGCTTCAGTATCCCCACTGAGATCTCCCTTAGCTCAGACTACACATTTTACCTATCTGACAATTTAATAACATTTCTTTTACTTTAAATGTAGAGATAAGAAGCAGTCATGGTGCACTTGAAATATCAGCTCCAAAAGATTTTAAAAATACCAACCAAGTGTGACTTCTATGCATGCTTGGTAAAAGAAGCACTTTTTGTGGAGGGCAAAATAATCATTTAAAAATTCTGCAGTAGCTTTTACATACCATTAACCTCTAGCATTTGTAAACAATTTGGAACTCCCATTATGTTCCACCAAAGTTCACCTTTTCTCTTTCTCCTTTTCTACCATGCGCATATATCGGTACATTATAAATAGCCCTTGAATCATGTGTTTATTATATGCCATTAGTGTGTCTTAACAAGCATTGCTGTGGTATGCCTGCCATTTTATGTTTATGGATCCGTCAACCTAATTTACAAGACTTTGAAAATATTCAACATTGCTAGTGCAGGCCCTGCTTGTCAGATGATTGTGTCAGGCAGAAATGAAACATGCACCCAGCTGAAGAGAAAAGTGTATGCATTAC
Source organism: Crotalus tigris (assembly GCF_016545835.1). NCBI lineage: Eukaryota > Metazoa > Chordata > Lepidosauria > Squamata > Viperidae > Crotalus > Crotalus tigris. The sequence continues at coordinate 146,483 of NW_024097690.1, forward strand.
TACGAGCTGCAATGAATTCTTGCTGACCCAGTGAAATACATTTAATGCCATTTTACAAGTTTCTGAGGAATATATGTTATAAATGAGCAAGTGAGTGGGTGATACACTGTGGGCAACCCTGTATTATACCGCGAGAAACAGATTTTTGCACTCATCTGTCTTGCTTCTGAATAAACTATAAGTGTACAGTAATAGCCAGATCTGAGTAATATTTGTACCTTGAGATGCCTGTCTGCCTGGAAATTTGAAGATGCTCCCTTCCCTTCCCCCCCTCCCCCCACACACATAAAAATGCGGTGTGTAAGTTGTAATGAAAAAGAAGCTGAACTGTTTCAGATGGAATAGAGATTAGGAAAAATTTGTTTTGAGCTCTTGAATGAAAAATTACCACGCTGGACTGACAAGCTCTGTGCTTTCTTGCCAATTAAATCTCTTGCACCATGACTTTTAGAATAATTTAGAGCATAGATTTTTAGAACGTCATTCCGTAATTCCAGTTCTGCTTCCACATTTACCTCCATTACTCTGCAAATGTAATTGGTAAGCTATATTAATCTGATGCCAAAATTTCCTGAGGTGCAGAAGCACTGTGTTTGGTTTTCCTTTAAAAAAATTTCAGAGCTGATTTCAAGAGCGATTGCCCAGTCCAGATATTTTTACCACAGATTTGCACCTGAGCTTGTCATTCTTCTGAAAATCCAGTGTGCTAGTAGTATCTAAATAGTTACCTGAGTATGGTGGTGGTCTGATTTCAGATAAAGAACTTAAAATGTAGTCTAGACAAGATAGAATTATTGTTTAACAGAATGACAGCTAAACTACACTAGGATGTCAAATCATCTGGAAACTTAAAATTAGTATAACACGCAGGTGCCAGATCAAGCATTCAAATCATTCACTGGGTCATAGTGTTGCTATAATCTTTGAAGCTGTAAATAGGGGCAGAGCTATGATAACTGAATGATTGACTCCTATAACTGACTTGGCTTAATTCTCTGGTCACTTGATAATGATCTTCTGGTTTGCCTCCGCTCTTTGAAGCATATGTGCTGGAAATGCCTGAAAGATCCTTTTCCACTATGATCATACCTGGCTGCAGCATATTCTAAATCTAACAGAACAAAGGGAAGAAGAAATTGTCATAACTTATAAGAAGCAATATCTGCTAAGCAAACAATTTATATGTTTTCCATACTATTGTCTTCTTTGATTGAAAACAGATTCCCTAGATCTCAAGGAAATGGCTTTCCCAACCCTAAAATCTGAAATTCCTTAAATAGAAATTCTAGAGGTTCAACTTCAGAGCACATTTGTGAAAATCAGATATTTCATTATTAAACTATGATTTCTGCATAGTTTATGAGTTTACAGTTAGTTGCCTTCCTATATCTCTGCTTCATAAAATGATTGTTTTATCCAAAGTGTATTTTTTTATTTCAACATTATTATTATCTCTGTGACTGGGACATAAATTATCCTTCCTTTACTGTTCCTTCTATATACCATTGCATTCTGTCCATTCATAGGGATCTGCAATAAATTTTCATAGTGTCAACTTAATGCCAAATGACAAGTGTTGAAAACATAATAAAAACTGGGACACATTAATCCATTTTGTATGAAAATGTAGAAAGATAATCAGGTTCTGAATGGAATGCCTAAGCTTTAACAATACCGTTGCTAAGGCATTTCTTCCAGAAGGGATCATACCAGAGATTCTGATTAGAAAAGAATTACTGTTCTGTCAAACTGCTCTAAATTATGAAAACTACTATATGATGCTAAGAACATAGTGATATTTTTTTTTAAAAAAAGAAACATAACATGCAAAAAACCAATGCATTTACCTCTGCTCTGATTACCCCAATGACTTAATGTGAAATATTGAATGTGGATTACAAATAGATAGTCTGCTTCCTATGAAGGAGAATATTTGTAGCTCAGGGCTGAAATGAGGGATCCTTGGTGCTCTCTGAGCTTGGTTGTTTTCTTTCAGAAGTTAGTTGTCTTCCTACATTTGAAAGTTATTTGGAGTTTGCTCTCAGATTTATATTCTAGTGGCTTGCCCTGCCAGTATTTGTGGGGGTGATCTTAGAGGTTCTTTGGTTGGGCTGGTCACTGTTAGCTTGTTTGGCAGTTCTTTGATTGGGGTATTGTTTGGGAGAAAATCCCCATGCCTTATTAGTGCTGACAATGTTATCTAGTTTGGGTAATGAAATGTCTGCAAGAAAACAATCAAGCTCAGACAGCACCAAGGATTTTTCAGTCTGCTTCTTATGTAATGGCCAGATCTGAGTAATATTTGTACCTTGAGATGCCTGTCTGCCTGGAAATTTGAAGATGCTACCTTCCCTCTCCCCCTCCCCCATGTGAGAATGAGCATTATGGCAAACAGTAAGTATGTCTTAGCCTGCAACTACTTTATTGATTTTTCTGTATAGGATAACAAATAAATATAATAATAATAACAACAACAACAACAACAACAACGATGATGACAATGATGAAGTTGGAAGGGATCTTGGAGGTCATCTAGTCCAATCCCCTGCTCAGGCAGGAGACTCTATACCATTTCTGACAAATGGCTGTCCATTCTCTTCTTAAAAACTTCCAGTGTTGGAGTATTCACTGCTTCTGGAGGCAGGTTGTTTCACTGGTTAATTGTTCTAACTGTCAGGAAGTTTCTCCTTAGTTCTAGGTTGCTTCTCTCCTTGATTAATTTCCATCCATTGCTTCTTGTCCTGTCTTCAGACACTTTGGAGAATAGCTTGACTCCCTCTTCTTTGTGGCAGTCCTTGAGATATTGCAACACTGCTATCATGTCCCCCCTCGTCCTTCTCTTCATTAAACTAGACATACCCAATTCCAGCAACTGCTCCTTATACATTTCAGCCTCAAGTCCCCTAATCATCTTTGTTACTCTTCTCTGCACTCTTTCCAGAGTCTCAACATCTTTTTTACATCGTGATGACCAAAACTGCATGCAGTATTCCAAGTGTGGCCTTACCAAGGCATTGTAAAGTGGTATTAATACTTCACATGATCTTGATTCTATCCCTCTGTTAATGCAGCCTAGCACTGTGTTGGCTTTTTTGGCAGCTGCAGCACGCTGCTGGCTCATATTTAAGTGATTGTCCACTAGGACTCCGAGATCCCTCTCACAGTTACTACTATTGAGCAAGGTACCCCCTATACTATACCTGTACATTTAGTTTTTCTTGCCTAAATGTAGAACCTTACTTTTTCACCATTGAATTTAATTTTGTTAGATAGTGCCCAGTGTTCAAGTCTGTCCAGATCCTCCTGTATCTTAAGCCTGTCTTCTGGAGTGTTGGCTATTCCTGCCAGCTTGGTGTTGTCTGCAAATTTGATGAGTTCCCCATCTATCCCCTCGTCCAAATCATTGATGAAGATGTTGAAGAGCACTGGGCCCAGAACAGAGCCCTGGGGTACCCCACTACACACTTTCCTCCATGTAGATGCGGTTCTATTGAGGACCACGTGCTGAGTATGGCCGGTCAGCCAGCTATGGATCCAACTGGTGGTGGTGCTGTCTAACCCACATTTTTCTATCTTATTAAGAAGTAGGTTGTGATCTACTTTATCAAATGCCTTATTGAAGTCCAAGTAAATTATATCCACAGCATTCCTCTGATCCACTAATTTTGTCACTTGGTTAAAGAACGCAATAAGATTTGTCTGGCATGATCTGTTTTTGACAAACCCATATTGGCTTTTAGTAATGACTTTGTTTGCCTCTAGGTATTCACTGATTCATTGTTTGATTATCTTTTCCAGAATCTCCCCAGGTATTGAGGTCAGGCTGATAGGTCTGTAATTTCCTGGATCCAATTTTTTTTTCCTTTTTTGAAGATGGGAAAGTCATAAACTACAACTTCCATTGTTCTTTAGTACTGCTTTTTTTTTACTTCTTTGATAAAAGACTGCATGAGTTTCTGATTGTTGTTTCATGGTAATTTCTCTTTCCGTTAACTTGGTTGGTCTACTTTCATGACAGAAGTCTTCAACTCATCCCTAAGTTACGGGGCTGTGTCAAAATAAAGTAATAAAGCTATCTGCCTTCATGCAGACAATAATTAATTGTATTCATTTTGAAAACATGTAAAAATATGCCAACCTTCACAGGTACAAGATAAGAATATGATAAATGGGGCTTAATGGAGTTAATATTCATAGACGATATATGTCTCACATGCATTTTATTAACCACAGTACTGCATGTAATTATGATAGCTGACCTATTAAACCAATTGCCTTGGACATCTTGTAATAAAGAACAAAGCACAACCTCTGTCTCCTTTCCATCCCCTATCAAATGAATGAGAAATTATTTAATTTCCTGTGGAATGAAACCAAGTCTTGAAAAGGGAGAAGATGCAGTAATAGTAGCAAATGATGGTTTTTGCCTTGTGTGCAAGCAGAAAAATAAACTTCTTAAAAATGCCATAACCCACTAAAAATAACTTTAGATAATTGCTTCAACCAAGTTAAAATTATCTGTTAAAAATGGAGAATTAATATTATTTTTCTCATAAGCAAGTGAAATTAGCAATTTTTGCTCCATGTTAAAAATGACACAAGTATTTTTTTTTTAAATGCAGTAAGGAAAACTTGTGTTTAAAAATGATGCCTTGCTAGTGACAAAAAAAAAAAAAACTCCTTTCAAAAGACTGGGTGATCCTTCCTTGCCCCTGACCCCTTGGAAGGTTTGATTTATTTATTTTTCTTGAAAAAAGAAACCATTTTTTGGTTAAATAGTCTCAAAGAGCACTGTGATAATATGGAAAAAAAGGCTGCCTAACCCAAAAGTGGTGTTTTTTTTTAAGTTTCACTTCTCATCCCCAAAAAATTCTTCAGTTCTAACTGATTGGTGGGGAATGGAAGGATTTACAGTATATTCTTTGCAATCATTGGATAACTAGCACTCTCTCTGAAAGTCGTTTAGGCCACTGGGGGGTTTATATGTACCCTTTGAATCAGAGTGCAAATGGGTGTGGAGCCTTCTTGGAATTGCTGAAAGGACTGTGTTGTAGACAGGAGATAGGTGGTATCATATCCCTCTCCCTCTTTTGAGAAGGTGGTCTTGAAGCCTTTAGCATGAGGCTCAGACCAACAAAGATCAGAAAAACCCCTTAGAATGAAAACATATGAAAAAAGGGACAGGACACTCACATAGTTTTTGCCAGATCATCTTTCCTGAAAGCTACTAATCCACAGGTCAGTATAGCTCTAAAGGTAAACATACTGTATAGTCAACAAATGCAAGTCCTGCAGGTTCAAATCCCAGTAAAGGGTTGAGTATACAACATCTATAATAAGACATCTAGACCAGAGGAATCCCAGGAATAATGAATTGTTTAGTGCCTCCTCCTGGTCAGTAGCTAATATAACATCCAAAGGGATGAGTACGCCAAAAGCTTTTGCTTAGTGAAATCTTCCAGTGCACCAAGATTTCTAGATATAGAATTTTAAATGTATATTTGCATAATGCTAGAATCTGATTTTATTCTGGAGATGCTCAAGGCTTTGCATGATTTCTTTTCAAGTAGTTTTAATCTTGAAAATCAATATTCATTTTAGATGAGCTTACCTATTGTTTATTTTTTAAATTTACGCTCCCCTTTAAGTTTAAGGCCAGTCCTTGTTTTCTTTGTTGTCATGTTTTAATCAGCTCTAAATCCTATTTTAAACAGATATTTTTGGTGCCAGTTTGTGACTTGGGAGGTTATAATCTAGTAAAATGCCTTAGGAAGTACAATCTACACTGAATACTAGCCACTGAGGAAAAACTGCCCTTGTGTCAGTGTTTGTGTGCATTTTTTATTTTATTTTTTTTTAATTAGCAGAAAAGGAGATGCCTTTTTTGTTTCAAGGCAGGCATGTTGATGGTCTCAGCACTCAATAGCTTTCTATCTGCAAAACTAAGAAGCAGAAAGCAAAATGTCTATTAAACTATAGTAAGAATGGGAGTTAGGAGCAACAGAATGAAATGCCCATAGATATAAGAAAGTTTTCCATTTCATGTTGAGGAGAGACCATACATCGGTTTAAAATAGCTTCATTCTAGTCTGCACTTCCCTGCTACATGAACTTATTGGAGACGGGACAATTGTTCAATAGCTCTGTGTCAAATCAACCAAGGAACTGGGTATGTCCTAGTCTAGTGAAAAGGAGGACTAAGGGAGATACAGTAGCAATGTTTCAGTATTTGAAGGGCTGTCACAAAGAAGAGGTCAACCTATTTTCCAAAGCACCAAAAGAAAATGGATGGCAACTAATCAAGGAGAGAAGCAACTTAGAATTAAGGAGAAATTTCCTAATGGTGAGAACAGGCAACCAGTGGAATGTCTTGCCTTCAGCAGCTGTGGCTGCCCTATCACTGGAGGTCTTCAAGAAATATAGACTCTCCTGCTTGTGCAGGGAGTTGGACTAGATGACCTCCATGGTCCCTTCCAATTCTTTTATTTTATGTTCTATGACTAGAACCAAAGAGAGATTTTGGTTCATCAGTGTTGTCTTCTTGATGATTCCTTTTGAAATCAATCAAGTAACTGGAACCAAGGAGAGAATGTGGTTCATTATAATTGTTTTCTTGATCATTCCTTTTGAATAAACCTAAGGTGACCAACTTTTTTACAATGAAAAGGAAAACACAAATAAATTGAAGAAAAAAATATCGCAAATAAAAGAAACATTTTATTCATTGCAACAATAATACAGACAACTTGCATGTGCAAAGTTTGCCGACTGGGTGTTTTGGCACGCTCAGCAGCAATTCCTATTGGCTTTCAAAAGCCAATAGCGGGAATAGCTCAGCACATGCAAAAGTTGAAAAAAAAACATCAAAAAAGGTGCCAGAACGCCATTCTAAGCGTTCTATGAGAAAAAAAAGCCCTGCAGATTAGTCTTCAACTATCAAAAAGGAGGATATGTAGGAGAACACTTTTTGAGGGAGGACAGAACTTACAAAAGGAGGACTGTCCTCCCTAAAGGAGGACGGTTAGTCACCTTAATAAACCCAAAGGTGGTTTTTTCAGAAGGCAACTGGACTTCCTTGTGTTTCTTTGAAGATGTTTCATTTCTCACCCAAGAAGCTTCTTCAGCTCTGACTAGATGGTGGGGAATGGAAAGAAATATAAATATCAATATAAATCCTTCCATTCCCCACCATCTACTCAGACCTGAAGAAGCATCTTGGATGAGAAGCAAAATGTCTTCAAAGAAAAACAAGAAAGTCCAGTTGCCTCCTAATAAAAACACATTTGGAACAGCCATGACCTGAATGAATGAGAATCTCTATAGATTTTTGAATAAACATTCATCCAGATAGTCATATTGCATTCTTATGAATGGTAGTGGCGTGTAGGCCTAAGCAGGGAGTATGTGCTTTTAACTGAGTTATTCTTTCAAAATTCACCATGCCTCTATTTTGTCACGGTCATATTCTCATAGTTAATAAGTTTATTATATTATAATAGTAGGAATAATAGACATGAGAGGCACACACTGAAGACATGGAGCACTGCTAATATAAAAGGAGAGAAAATGTTCTAAAAACAGTAACTGAAATGTGAAATCTGAGCTTGGCTGTTTGCTAGAAGACCTTTCATTACCCAACAAGGTAACATCATCAGCGCTAGCGAGTGTGAGGTTTTCTCCCTGTTTATATACAGTAGCTTGTCCTGTCAGTAGCTTGTCCTATGTTTTCTCCATAGCAGTTCTTTAAATAGGGTTGAAGTATACACAGAAGTCAATCTCAACATAATTAGCTTGAATAATTAAAGTGCCTAACAGGTTATTAACAAGAAAAGTCTGTGAATTGTAAAATTTGCTGATCTTGACTTATCTGACAATTCCAAAGTTATTTTCTTTTTTTTTTCTTTAAACAAAAAAAGAAGGGGAATAATATAATTCAGGTTGTAGAAGAAAAGCTGTGAAATATTTCAACACAAAATGAATAAGTAATAGTTGCCTTTATTTCAACAAAGACTATAGAACTTTGTTTTAATAAGCCAATCTAACCTTGGCAGCTGAGAAATAAAAAGAAAACTGCAGTTAATCAAAATGATGATAGCAATTACTGGCGGTAGAGGAAATTGGTTTTCATATTTTAATGTGCTCTTACCCAACTCAAACTTTCTGAACCTATACACCGATCGGAGCACAAATATACTCGAAACTGTGTTTTTTATAAAAATTGTAGCTTAAAGGATACACATTTTAATGGATCTTGCTTCAACTGGCTTTAAAGGAGACACATTTTTCATCTGGATACCACCCCTATATAATAGACAAAGTCCACTGTATTCAAAGGCATCTGAGGGTTTGGGTAAATTTACGCCATTTGGGTCAAATTACATAAATGACATTTAGGTACTCCTCAGTTCAGCCCCAAATTTATATTGCTAAGCAAGATGACTGTTAAGTGAGTTTTGCCCCATTTCATGAACTTTGTTGCCACAGTTGATAAGGGAATCACTGCAGTTGTTAACTTAGTCAAGTGAATCTGATTTCCCCCTTGAATTTGCTTGTCAGAAGGTCGTAAAAGTTGATCACATGACTCCGGGACGCTGTAATCGTCATATATATGAATCAGTTGCCAAGCATCCAAATTTTGATCACATGACTATGGGGATGCTGCAAGTGTGAAAAACACTCCTAAAACACTTTTGCAGGGCTGTGGTAACTTCGAATGGTCCCTAAGCGAATGCTTGTAAGTCGAGGACTATCCGTAAATTCAGATTTAATGGAATTTGGGTTAATGAGCACTTCTTTCACCTAAAAGGATTGTTAAACCGAGGTTTTGTTGGATGTCCAATTCCCCACTCCCATAAAGAATTTCATTCCTGGGAAGTCACGTCTGCACCTCCTGAAAGGGTTTACTCAAGAGGCTGATGCTCAGAAGCTAGGAGGAATGATGAAGCAAGGGACCCATCCACTGAGGAAACTGGCCACCTACAAGCCCTGAAGACCTCTATGATTGCAGAAAGAAACCTCCCCCATTTTGCCTTAGGGTCATTATGCACAAAGCCCAAATGATAGAGTTTCAGTTGCTGAACTCATACGATGCCAAGCGATCCCCGAATTGCGATAGGTACAGAATCCTTGTATGGAAATGCCTCATGTGGAGGTATTAAACCATGGGGGCATCCAGTGGTGGGATTCTCTGTGTGGATGCCGCTTCCGGAAGTCCATTCTGGGCCTGGTCAACAAAAAATTAGCTACCGATTCTGCCAAAGTGGTGCGAACCGGCTGAATCCCACCACTGGGGGCATCCCTATGTTTGTAATCCTGGGCTGCAAAGGTCTCAAGATTTAGAGAAATACAGGTAGTCCTCAGCTTATGGCCACAACTGAGCCCAACATTTCTGTTAAGTGAGTTTTGCCACACTTGAAGACATTTCTTGCCACAGTTGTTAAGTGAATCACTGTAGTTAAATTAGTCAGACGGTTGTTAAATGAATCTGGCCTCCTCATTGTCAGAAGGTCACAAAAGTTGATCACATGACCCCGGGACACTGCAACCATCATAAATATGAGTTAGTTGCCAAGCATCTGAATTTTGATCCCCTGACCACGGGGATACTGCAATGGTTGTAAGTGTAAAAAACGGTCCTAAGTCACTTTTTCCAGTGCTGTTGTAACTTTGAATGGTAACTAAATAAACTGTTGTAAGTCATGGACTACTTGTAAGTGTAGTAAACCTGATATTCAAAGGCTTCCCCCTTCAAATGTCCATGCATATTCATGACACTCTGGGCAGGGCTATTTGGAACAGAACACAACAAATTGCTACTGCCAGATTTTGGCCAGAAGCATAACTTCTTCTATTTATTAAAGAGTTATAGAGAACAGCACCTGTCCTATGATATTTTGCTCATTTTTGTTGGCTGTATAAACTACCTAGATAGAAAGATGGAAGAAATTGTGTAGAGCATAACGTGCACTTAGCATTAGCAAAAAATAAAAAACAAACAAACATATGTTCATAGTATTTTCTGAATCCTATCCTCATCAGGCTATTTTTTTTTTAATTTTAAGTTTTTATTAAGTACAAAGAAAAAAAAAGGATTAAAAACATTGAACATGGTAAATCGTCTTTGACTGACATCTCAGTCCATATTGTATATTAATTACATATAATATATCTATATACAACTATACAGTTCTGGTCTTTGTCTCAATTTATCTCTTTACTGTGACCTCCAATTTTTTTCCCCTCCATCTATAAAATTTATTCCATATTTGATAAAATTCTGTTTCTTCCTGATTTTTTAATCTTTTAGTTATCCTATCTAGTTCTGTGCAATACATAATTTTCTTTATTAGTACTTCCCCACTTGGTACTTCCATTGCTTTCCACTTTTGAGCAAATAGTATCCTTGCTGCTGTAACCACATGGATAATTAAATATGTGTCCTCTTTATTTACATTTTTCTCTAGTATTCCTAATAGTAGTGTCTCAGGTTTGTATTGAATGTTTTGCCTATTGCCCATTCCCAGACCATACTCCAGTACACCTGTGCTTCTCTACATATCCACCATACATGAAAAAGGTGCCCTTTTCTTTTTTACATTTCAAACACATAGATGAATATCTGTTATACATTTTGGCTAATCTGGCCGGAGGGAGATGCCATCTGTAAACCATCTTATACAGGTTTTCTTTATATGATGTTGCCACTGTGATTTTGTTATTTCACTCCCATACTTGCTGCCATTGATCCATATTTATATTATATCCTAGATCTATTGTCCATGTGACCATTGTTTCTTTAACTTGCTCATCAGGCTATTTATAATGAAGCAACATTTAAGTTTCCTAGTTTGTTCCACAGTCTATATTTCTTTTGAGTTGTGTCTACGCCATCTGCTTCTTTATGTGACTTTTAACAGGTAATGTGCCTGAAGCCCCATTCCTTTTTCACTCATAAACATTCTAGTCAACTAAGAGTGATTTTCTTTCCTCATGTCACCTATGTGTTTTGTTTCTTGCAGCTCAGGGCAAGCTCCAAAAGTTATTATACTCTATGCTCTAATATGCTGAGAATTTTTTAAAATATATATATATATATAAAAGAAATGAAAACATTTTGTTTATCCATATGGCACAGGGAAGATGTCTTTCTCATTATCTACTACATCTCAGTTGCTCAAGACTATAATTAGTTTACCAGTAAATATGCAGTGTCTGCTTCTATTCCAGAAGGAAAAGTTTCCTATTTTATTAATTTTCTTATTTTATTTTATTTTCTTATTTTATTTTATTTTATTTATTATTTTATTTTTTACATGCCAGAAGGCAGCAATCTGGGGTTGGTGCATTCACTGTGTATGTTGACACCATGCTCTCTGTGCTACCATAAATGGATCCCATTGGAAAGAGTTGGTGGGTTTAGCCAATCAGATACTCCTATTTTAGAAGACAAACAAGTAAGTTTGTTTCTTGCTATCCCTCTAGCTTTCACACACACCTGCACAAACACACACATACCTGAATACTTTCTGCCACCACTATCTAGCTTTATCTATTTAATTTTTTTTCACAGCAAGCAACACATTTCCAAACAACACACTGGGTTGCACTCATGCACCATTTTTGTGCACCAATTTAATTTTCTTTGAATTCCTCTGCAGCCCAAATGGAGTCCAGAAATATTCCTGGTAATAAAAATTATGTAAGATTCTAGTACTTTGCTGGGAATCTTTTCTTTAATGATTCTATTCCACCATTTCTTTGATATTTGGGTACTCTTGTCCTGCAGTGAGTTGTCCTGTGGCAAGTTGGCCATGGTAAGTTGTCCTGTGGTAAGTTGGCTGCAGTGAATTGGCCACAGCAAGTTGGCCATGACGAGTTGGCCACAGTGAATTGTCACAGAGTCCCAGTAGGGTGCCTGATCAAGTTCACCACAGAAGGTATCTGTAGGCACATTGTTCACCTGCTCCTGTGACCAGTATAGATGTAATAAAATCACAAGTGCAAAGCATTACATACTGGGATATATTGTCTACAGATATTAGCTTGATGCAGCTCCTTCTCATTGCATGGACATGGTAGTTTTCCTGGCCATAATATCAGTGGTGGAATTCAAATACCTGAACAACCGGTTCTCTTATTCGATGCAGGCCTGGGCTTCCAAGCCTAGAATGGACTTCTGGAAGTGACATCATACACTTCCTGTGGGCTGTACTAGGCTTGGGAGGCCTCCTCTAGTCTCCGAGACCTAGAATGGACTTCTGGAAGTGGCATCCATGCACTTCAGGAAGGCCGTTCTAGGCCTGGAAGGTCTCCTCCAGGCCTCTGAGGCCTAGTTTGGACTTCTGAAAGCCAGCTGGTTCTCTGAATGCAGCAAAATTTAGCTACTGGTTCTCCTGAACCGGTGCGAACCGGCTGGATCCCACCATTGAGTAACATGTAAGTGATTTGCAATTCTTCTTTGATCCTCTTCTTTTTAATCTTTTTTACTTTCATATCTAATCTATATTACATGGATTCCCTAGCAGTCTTCCATCCAAGCTAACCATGATTGAGCTTTATTAGCTGGGGATGTGTGTCAAAGATAAGCCAATGTTGGCAGAGTTTTGTCATCTAAACATAATTATCTTTATTTTGAAGTATAATCTCCCAATTAGAGTACAAAGCTGAGATGTCCATGTGCAATATTTATAATTATGGATTTTAAGTATGTATATATGACAATGAGATGCAGTCATATTCATAATACAATCCTTACTTTAGAGTCAGAAGTAGGGAACTATAGCCCCTTTATGATTTGTGGACTTCGTGGCTGGCTCAGGAATTCTGGAAGTCCACAAGTCATAAAAGGGCCATAGTTTCCCACTCCTGGTTTAGACCATATTCCCAGATTCTCCCTCCTCCCAAAAATAGGCATGAAAAGCAATCATAGCCACCGTGATACATCAAAACAATCCATACTTGGATAATACAGCAATATCTTTTGGGGAACCAATCAAAATGGCAGTTTGCAAATCTGAGCATGTCTTTGTGACTTGTGTGTATCTGTCCAATAGCGCTGAAGCAAAAATCAACAGTGTGTGGAATAATGAGAGAGAAAATGCATATAAATGTTCTATCCAATATTATATTACAAATATTTCTGCACTCTAACAAATATCCTGTGTGCAGAAAACACACACTAACAAGATCTGTAGTTAAATCCAAGCTCTGGTGCATGATGGAATATATGTGAAATCCAGTTTTCAAGTTTATAGATAATCTATCAGTAAATTTATAGGTATACTCCATGCTGAGAAATAAATCCAACCAGAGGAATAGATAGTGGGCTAGTAGCAGATGGTGGATAAGGATCAGAGTTGTGAACCAAGAATTGCCCAGTGCAAATATTGCATTTGATATGAACTTACAGGATGACCTTAAGCAAATCTCCAAGGACACTGTGTTGCAGGAAAAAGCTAGAACAGAAACATTGATATTTAAAGAAAGAATTCAGCCATCTCTGTTCTTTGGTGATGATAAGGATGATGTATCTTATGGGACTGCAAAATTACATTAATAATATCTATGAAGTCCTAAACTTTCTACAGTAAATCCCTGTTTATATGCAAAACATAATTGTTTCTGAAATGTAGAAATGCCTATTGCACTCTTTTAATCAGTTACTTTTGGAAATAAGTAATAACTGTGTGATGTATTGCATAAAAGCAACACTCACTGCTTCATCTGGGCTTTGGCTCCTGCTACATCCCTGATGACATTTTGATCAGTTTCCCAATCAGCAGCACCATTCTGCTGGTTTTGTTTTTTTGAAAAGGCATCATCTTTGGGATGTGCTTCTCCTATGAAATACTTCAGACCACTGGCAATAAAAAGATTAAAGGCTGCTGTTATCTCATAAAATATAGTAGAACTTAGGAATTGATGCTTTTCCATTGCAATGTGAATTTCTCTTTCCTGTTGCTTGTTTGCAGCTTGCAACAAATGTTGGGATTAAGAAACACTTGCACAATTAACTTTTTTTTTTTAAGAGAAACAAAATCTTTAAAAAAACAGTTCCATGCAATGATGGAAAGAAGTAAAACTAGATCCAGAATATTACAAGTTATTAATCTAAGAGGAATGCTATGAAGAGAGTATATTATGACTCAGGGGAATATAAGTCAATCAGTCAACAGGAATGCTGATTTACCACCAGCCTATCAAGTACTTAGAAAGCAAGGGCTGGGCAGCATAAGCAAACGACAGCCAACCGTCAACACTCCCCAATCAACTTCTAAAAAGCTACATACAACAGGCACCATATATAAATACTATACAGAGAACTCTGCTAGAAACAAGTTCTCTGGAAATGGGCTCCAGCATTAATCTGAAAGTTCAGAAGACAAAACCCCTGGTCCTGGAAACCGACCCAGAGATTATATTATCCTGCCCAGAGCCACCTGCAGAGATTATATTATACACTGCCCAGAGCCACCCTCTGTTTAAGAAATATAAAATATAAATAATATAAACAAATAATAAAAAATAAGATCTCTCTCTCTCTCTTTCTCTCTTTCTGTCTGCTTCATATAATCTACTAAGTACCTAAATCCACAAATAAACAGGAGAAAAAGGAACCCAAGAGAGAATTCTTTGCTCCAGTGGAGTTAATGACAAAACTTCATCTGACCTAAGGGTGAGCAGTAGACCTCAGATCTAAAAACAAAAACAAAACAAAAAAAAACCTTTCCCTTCTTTTTCTTTCCCTTCCCTCTTTTTATCCCTGAATTACGATTATAAACTGAGTAAGTAATATTAAGTAATCACCTTTATAATTTCCAGGTAGAACTTTATTATTTAAGCTTTGTTCTTTAGCATAACCACTGCCTTTTATTACATTTTGAATTATCTAAATGTCTTAATATATTAGTATTTTAATATATTATACCATTATACTACAATATAGCTTTGTGTATTCTTAGCAGTCAAGTATTCCTCAGAATTTTCACTTCCTTGCATACTTTAAATATAGTCTGGTACTCCAGTTGTTACCTGCTGTTTATATTTTTCCTCTCTGTTTAGGGTCTATTACTCAGCTTCTTGTCACACACTCTCCTTCTTCTGTTTAATATTCTTACTATATTTTGCAACTGCATCTTATCATCAACCATAATAAATGGTTTATATCTGTTTTCAAAAATGGAAGGCTCCACCATCCAGAATCACCTCTATTTAATGGAATTTCTAAATCAGAGAGGGACAGGTTTTTTTCGTGCTAAAGTTTGAGAGCCAGTGGTAGGTGCCTGAGAAATTTATCTATTCACAAAATGGCTGCCATGGTAGGGTTATGAAACCCCATTTCTCAAAAGATGAACTAGCCCTGCCAGGATACTTTCCACCATCCTGGTGTGACCTTTGCTACAAATAAATAAGAAGTGTGTAAGTAGTTCTAAGGTGTTTTGCTTTGTTTGCAATATGCACACATTCTTCTCCTTTGCCTTTCCTCCTCCTCTTCTATCATCATCATCATCATCATCATAGTCATCGTCAAAAAGAGCTGCTGAGCCTGCATTCAGAGTGCTATTTTTGCATCTTTTTTTTTTTAATAGCTACTTCAGCTTGGTTTTATCGCCATTTTTGCCTTTCTGTGTTTAGGACGCGAGGCAATTTGCATGAACATTCAGTTGCTCCACTAGGCATCTTTACAGCTCGTCTGTATGAACCCTGACATCTTCAATCAGAAACAATGTCATAAACAACACCCTTAATGATTAATAAGCAGTGAGCAAGAAGAGAATGTGTAACAGATTTTTAAAAGGAGGAGGACAAGGAGGCAGCGGAATCAGCAGCAAGCAGCTCTTTTCACACAATCGCCTCCCATTTGCATTCAATGTGCTTAGTAAGGGCATGATATGCATACATATCTCTATGTATTTGTATGCATTAGGACCCATGCAATATTGCAAACTTGATTTTCAGTATTAGCTTATTTTTTTTCTCCTTACACTCTTTTTCAGTGCTGTGTCGGGAAAACAAATATAAGATTCTTTTCACATAAGAAGTAAAATACTTCTTGCACTGTTGTTTTCCCCCTCCCCCCCTTCTTTAGTAAAACCTGCACAAGCTAACCTGCAATTCCCACTCTGTGCTTAGATAAAAACTCCATATTACAAAATGAGTTCGCTTGGGATTCTAGAGGAGTCTTCCCCAATATGTTTCAGGTGTAATAGGACTACCCATCCCACAATGTCCAGCCAGCAAGCAGGTCAGAGAATGCTGAGTGTTGGAATTCTAACTCGCCAAGAAACCTCAGTTAGGAAAGGCTAGTGTGGGACTTTTCAGAAGCAGTCTGAGATCTTATAAAGCAACAAACTGTGAGTTACAATATTTGATTGCTGTAAAAAAAAAACCTGTCTGAAGTAATACATGCATATCATGCAAATGTTATTTATTTATTTATTTATTTATGAGACTTATATAGCGCTTTAAGTGCAAGCACTCTCTAAGCGATGTACACCAGTAAGCAATGTGTATATATATTTACATTGCCCCCAACAATCTGGGTCCTCATTTTACCTATCCCGGAAGGATGGAAGGCTGAGTCAACCTTGAGCCGGTGAGATTTGAACCGTTGACCTGCTGAACACAGTCAGCTAAAGTGGCCTGCAGTACTGCACTCTAACTGCTGCGCCACCTCGGCTCATAGTTATTGATTCTTTCCCCCTCTCCATACTTTCTGTCTCTCACACTTTAAAAGGAGAAAGCCAACAGAACAAAAACATTTAAATGACGATTCAATGTATTGTGCAAAACCAAAATATGGATATATAACCAAGTGAAGGATATTGTGTGATTCTCCCTTGGCGTCTAGTCATGCTGGCCTCATGACCATAAAAGTTTCTTTGGAAGATGCTGAAGGAACCGAGGTGAACAGCACTCCCTAATAATCCTTTGACAGGATAGGGGAAACCTTTACCTTTAGTTTCACATCTGAGTGGACCTTTGGGTTTCAATCAGCAGTACTATACTAAAATATGCCCATCCAGAACTAATTTTCTGTTAAAAAAAAAAAGAACCTGTAACAAAAGCTTGCAAGGAAAGGAATTCCAGCGTGAAATATCCTTCTCTAAAATAATTTTGCACACTTATGCAATAGCTGACAATCGATCTGGGCTGCCAAAATCCAGAGAACCACTAGATGGCAGTCAAGAACACCCATTTTCATCCACCTGGTAGAGGTAGTCCTCAGTTAACAACTGTAGTTGGGATCAGCAACTCCATCGCTAAGTGACGTGCTCATAAAGCAATAAATAAATAAATAAATCAGATGATCACATCGACTTACAATGGCAGTTCTGGCAGTCCTGGTTGCAGCTTCCCCATTAACTGTGCTTGTTGGAAATTGTCAGTGAAGTTTGCTTGTTTGCATGGACCGGTTGCTGGTATGCTGCGGCTCGGTACCAGTCCATGGACCAGAGGTTGGAGACCCCTGCCTTAAAGGATGCAGACAGAAAGAGAGATATATACAAAGACTAACACAGGTTTTGATAGTAAGATTTGACCTGTTGTATAACTCAGTGCTGCCTCTAGACCCATCCTTAGCTGAAGAGTCCCCAAACTGCATAGTTGATGACTACATGTTAGAGGAAATAATGTCACATTCGTGGCCATTTGAAAATTGAACTGGGTTGATTCTGGATGCTTTGAATAACATCCAGGACCCTTGGAAAAGATCATTCTCTACAGAAGCTGTTCTGGGTAAGAATGGCAATGCCTCACTTTGAATATTTAAGAAACTTTTAAAAACATGATTCTTCCTATGTACATTGGAGGAGTAGAATATGAGATGGTCCTGAGTTTGGGCTTAACCTAGTTGATCTGAAGTTATAACACACCATTTTTATGACTATATTAAGATTTATATTGATTGTATTCATTATCTGATATAGTTAACCATTTTGATCATTTGTTAATCATTGTAATGTTAGATGTTGTAGGTGGTTGCTGTATTCTATTTAGAATCAGATGACTAAAGTGGCATAAAAGTATTGCTTTTATAAAAAAAATGTCCAGTGACATTAGATCATTGTTTCTCTGCCCAGACCTGTCTATCCCTTCTTTTCTTCAAGGTGTCCAAGAGATGCCCAGCCTCTATTTTTTTCTAGGAACAAGTTATATATTGCCCTTATTCACTCACTAACATTCCCATGCTGGACGAGATGATGGGTTGGATTCTGGATCCAATTCCACACCCTATTCCACACCATATTCTGGATTCCAGTCTGGATCCCATCCTGGATTAGATTCTGGATCCCATCATCAATTCCATTCTAGGCTAGATTTTGGATCCCACTCCAGATTTCATTCTGGATCAGATTCCATTCAACTCTCTTTTCTGGATTCTATCCTGGTTAGAATTTAGATCTGATTTCAGATAACAACATGTGTTTGATTCTGGATCACATTCCAATCCACATCCCGGATCAGATTCTGGATCACATTCCATATGCTATTCTAGATTAAATTTTGGATCCCGTGTCAGGCTGTACTCTGGACTGGATTCTGTATTCCATTCTGTATTGGAAACCCAATTCCTTTTTCCAAATTATTTCATGGGCTAAATTCTGGATTGGACCTCAAATCCTATTTTGGGTTGGATTCTGGATCCCATTCCGTACACTATTCTGATTTAGGTTTTGGATCGTATGCTAGACTTATTCTGGACTGGACTCTGGATCCATTTGGGATTGAAATCTGGATACCATTCCAGATCACTTTCTGGGGTTGATTCTGGATGTCATTCTGGATAATATTCCAGATCACAAATTCTGGATCACATCAGCTCTTTGGGATTAGGTTTTGGATCCTGCACCAGACTATGGATTCTATTCTGGATTGGAATCATATTATATATTTGATTCTGGATCCCATTCTGTGTTCTATTTCAGATTGGAATCCGGATAGCATTCCAGATCACGCTTTGGGTTTGATTCTTGGATCCCATTCTTGATCCCATTCTGGATTAGATTCCAGATCCCAACCCACATGTGGTTCTGGATTCTCTTTCTGGTCACTTTTTCTGGATCCCATTCTGGAACTTGCTCTGGATTAGATTCAGGGTTTCATTCCTGCTTGTATTCTGGATTCCATTCTCGATTATATTCTAGATACAACTCAAGACCCTATTCAAGATTATACTCTGGATTACATTCTGGATCCTATCCTAGATCAGACTCATTATGGACTGGATTCCTGGTTCTATTCTGGATTACAATGGAGAGACAACAAAACTTAACCAGGAACAGAAAAGCAACCTTGGCTTCAGTTTAAAGGCAAGTAAATTTCCCTCAAGATGGCGACCTGAAACTTTTCTCTCTTAACCATAAACCCAACATATTTCCCCGAAAATGAACCCGGTCTTATATATATATATATATATATATATATATATATATATATATATATGCCTCCAAAAGAGTCTTATTTTCAGGGGATGTCTTACCTTAGGACTGCCACAGCCTGGCCTCCCATTCTGCAGCCACATGTGGGTGCATGCCACATGGTGCATTGCGCTGCTACCATTGCTCATAACAAGAGGCAGCATGGCTCATCACGCCAATCATGCCGATTGTGCTGGTGCTGCTGCTTGTGGCAGGAGGCCTCAGGGCTCATTACGCCGATCACACTGGTGCCACCACTCGCAACAGGAGGCCGCACGGTGAATTGCTCCGATTGTTCCAATGCTGCCACTTGCGGCAGGAGACCGGGTGGCACATCATGCTGATTGCGTTGGTGCTGCCACCTATAGCAGGAGGAAGAGTGGCACATTGTGTCAATCCTGCAGATGCCACCGCTCGCAGCAGGAGGCCACATGGAGCATTGTGCTGCTTGCACCATTGCCACCGCTCACACAATACACCATGTGGCCTCTTGCACAAACTGGGGCAGCGGTGCAATCAGCATGAATGGAGCATATTGAAGACTTGTCCCAAAAGATCTGAAGGTACATAACTCTGCTCTGCTCAATGAAGAGAATCCATAGCTAGAATTGACTTGAAGCCTCAAATTAAAAATTTTCAGTAGAGTAGACAGCAGCCTTCCCCCACCCCCATGTTACTGGTTTCATTGCTTAACTGCTAATGCCATAAAAACATTCCTTTTTTATTTCAGTTTTTATAGTTCACCCTTCATCAGCACGGGAACTCAAGAAAATCCAGCTAGGACTACTGCTGTTTCAAATTTACATCCTGCCTATATCCAGAACGTATTCTGACTCAAAGATCTGATGCTGCGCTAGGAAAAGGTATTTGCATCATTTCTATTTTGCCCAGAAAAAAATAAAAATCATCTTTACCCAATTCTAATTCTTTGGAAAAAGCAGACCATTTTTTTTTTCTATTCACTTCGAAAGGAACATGTAACTTTCACAACTCGATGTGTTAATGCTTATGTAGAACCACTTAAATCCCAATTATAACTTAAACCACCTTAAAGGGTGGAATGCTTTCTGTGTGTAAATGAATATTATGGAGGGCTAATCTGCTTTTAGGAGATGTTCAGTGTTTTGTAAGATCAACTTTCAAAAGATTCTTGCTAATCTCCCCTCCTACGGGAGTGAAGTACATTCAAACAACCTTGCCTTTCTATGCAAAATGGCTGGCTTTCTGATTTGTAATTAATGCTTCCTGCGCTCACTTCAGAGGGAAAGGAATTATAGAGGGTAATGTCATTAAAGTAACTGAGGCAATCCCAAAATGACAGATAGGGTGCTGCCCCCTTTTGGTTATGTGCAGTAGACAAAAAGACACTCCTCATAATATAGTATTGCTGGCTTGTGCCGGGTTTTCCGAAAAAGAGAGAAACTGTTATTTCATTAAATAGTTCTGGACAATTCCCATTTATTTCTTTATAGAGGAAATTATGGGATTTGAGATATTATAATCTGTCAAACTTCTAAAATGAATTAATCAAGCCTGCCTCTTCCCCCCCCCCCCCCAGAAATTCAAGCTAATTTAATTTGAATAGAGGTTTTTTTTTTTTTGCCAGGACCTTTGCTCTTTGTAGGAACCATTATGTAAATCAGTTTCAAATAAAAAGCTGCTGCCTCTTCTCTCCAGCACGAATAGAAGAATGACCCCTCCCCAATATTTTTCTGTTTACATCCACATTGCTGCTATGGAATTGCTTTACAGGTTTGTTAGATGAAATTGCTCGATGCAGAAAATCAAGTTCATTTATGTCAAATGGTTCAGCGCTGCCATTAAATTATACCGTTGCATATTTCTCAATAGTATACTGTTTGTTCCTTCCAGCTGAGAACTAGATACTAACAATAAGACAAAATAGGTGAATATGTTGAAGATGAATACCCTAAGAGGGAATCAACAGAACTCAGATTGCTGGTGAACCATGAGAGTCCACTCTGTCAAAGTGCTTGGTTTGTGTTTTTTTTTTTTTTTTCCTCCAAGGGAGCAGGAGGAATTACTGAGGGGGGAGGAGGATTGTGGCACACAGAAATAATACAAGAGGGAATTAATGCTCCAACTGCCATTGCATTATGCTCTCAATGACATTCATTGTGCAGATTAAGCAATTGAACTGCTCACAGTGAACAAAATGTGGTTGACTTTCAGCAGAAAGGAAGCAGTGTGACAACCTCCCCACTCCCTTCAGTCTTTAAAAGAGCATGCTGCACAGTTTAAATATTTATTCTTTATTTTAATTTTAAAAAGGCTATGAACGTGGGCTACAGATGGAACACTTTGAATAAACCATTCATTTGTTAAATAACATTCTCTTCCTAATCAACCAGTGTCCAATGATCTTCTCAAGTTAATGGGGAATGATTATTGAAAAATGGAAAGGCCTAAGTTTTACGGCAGATGTAGGGTTTACAAATACAGTTCAAGATTTGAAGTGTTTGTAACAGAATTAGGAAGCAACTCTGTTCAGGTTTTGTAAATAATAGTGTTGCAGATAAGAAAGGAGGAAGAGCAAGATTCACAAATTATGGCCACAAATTTTTCATGAAACAATATTTTATTGGACTAATATTGACAACAATTCTCACATTGAAAGGCATTCACATTCCCCACAAAGAGCAGTTTCTTCAGCTTGACTGTGAAGTTGCTTCTACAGGTCTACTATAAAGAGAAGACTTCAAAGGAAACTGAGGCCTTACATGGTTAAGACCAGAGCACAGGGGTACATTTAGTTGGAGACAATATAAAATCATGTTTTATCCTTTCTCTTCACTCCACCATATGAATCAGTAGCTCTGGATTCAAGCAGGAGGGTAGAGAGTAACTCATGGGGCCTGTTTTATTTTTTTTCATTCTCTACTTGAAACCATTAGAAGTGGCAAGTGTGATCAACTAAGCGCAAACATTGTCAAATGTATCAGATCAATCAATGGAATCCAAACAGTCTTTTCCACGACATGCAAACTAATTGGTGCCACCTTTGGCTAAATTACCTGGGAGGAGGAAGAGGAGGAGGAAGAGGAGGAGGAGGAGGAGGAGGAGGAGGAGGAGGAGGAAGATTGCATTCCAATGTTCTGTATAGCACCAAATGTGATTGTTTTTTCAAACTTTCCCTCATATTACAATTTTGCTGTGCTTATATGGGAAAATAAAAGGGCACTATTTGTGTATATAGATCTACCCAATGTTTTCAGGAAAATCTCTTAAAATTCATTTGCAGAAAAAAAGACTTTCAAATATCAATTTATCCACAAAACATTCATATCTAAAACTGATCATGGCCAAAGTCCTGGTCAGTCAAATACTTTCCCTGTTTCATTCCATTATGCATTTATTTTATGTCAGTTATAAAAGGGCATCAGATATAGAGAGGCCAAAAATAAAGATCGAACTATATACTGTTATATTATCAGTGATTGGTGTTATCTGCCAGAAGGACTACATGAGCCAGGAGTTTTTTTATTAAATCCACAAAAGATCTGTGATAAAGAACAGCTCACACACACAAAAAGAAATTGGAGATCCCATTGTTTAGAAGGCTGTGAGCTATAGTGTGTGTCAAGGGCAATCCCATTCTGGGAAGTGAGAATAATCATCTCCTGTCATCATGTTCCTGCTTTTAAATCACGTGAGAGGAAGCCAAATGGGTTGCTGAATGCCCAGACATAGTAAGGCATATAAATGACCCCACAAAAAGAGGTGCCAGGCTTTGAACTATCAGGTCAGGATTCACACCTCATCTGTCATCTGTTGGGATTGTCTGTATAAATGGGGCATAGTATCCTCCCCTCAGTGTGACTGCGTGGTCTCACGTCAAACTGTAGATCACATTATGACCAGCTGTAACTGAGGGCATATACCGGTTCAGTATTTTTTTTTTTAATATAAACAATGCTGAGCTTCAGTGGTTAGATGACCTAGCCATTGATATTTGAATATAGTTCTTGTTGACATTTATATTTTACTGAGTTCTACTAATGTAGTTGAAATGTTAATTTATATTGCTAGTCCAGGTATAATATGCTATACGCTAAATAAATAAATCATTAGAGAAATTCCAGCTTACACTAATCCAACCCCTGTTAGTGTTTACTGGACAGAAAGGGAATCCAAGATTGTTCTCTGCCCCATTTCTCAAGCCAACCAGGATGAAATGCACAAAGGCACACATACAATTCTCCCTTTGGTGCCTTAGCACGCTTCCCAAATTAGCAACTTTTGGCTACTATAACCCAAAGTTAAATGGGATCAAAAGTTATCTGTCCATAATAAAAAGTTAGTGGGGAAACGATGCCATCAAAGTCAATCAGGAAACACAATAATTCCTACTCAGTTATAATCATGGACATGTGGTTAATCACTTATGACCACAAATAGCACTTGTCCCATAAAGGGAGGAATAGTCTGACTCAACTATTCCTGACTCACTATTGGATATGTACACCCATATACTATATATGGAATGAAGTCTGGCTCATCTGTCCTCTGAGAAAGGGGAGATGGCAATAGACAGCCCCACCATAATGTTACTGGGGCCATATCTGCAGTTTTGACTTGACGATAGACATTTTGTTACCTTTAGCAAAGGAGAGAGTGCCATCCATCTTCATTCTGCAGATAGAAACCATCAGGACTGATTAGGAAATTGGGCCTTGCTTGTATTCAAGCAATGAGCCAGCCTCTTCAGCTACCTTCAATGGCTCGTACAATCTCACTCCAGCATTTTCTGCCCCATAGCATATTCTGCTCAAGACAGCAGCCTCATTTGATTTAACAGTATGGCCAATTGGCTGCTGTTCTCTTAAGAAAGAGTGCTCTCAAAATGTTGAGCTTTTCAAGGTGAGACTATCTACTATTTAGAGACCATGTTTGCAAGGGTTTGCATCTGAGACTGTAACATCCTTTGTATCAGTTCTTCTGCAAGTACATAATTGACCTGTCAGCCCACTCTGCAATAATAACTGTGATAGACAGGAAATATATTAAGAAGGACCTTTAGTGTCAGAGATGCTTTTAGATCCTTTGCTGTCCTTCAACTTGCTTTCTTTTTAATTAGGACTCAAGCATTTGCCGACTGTAATGAATTGTCATACTATTATCATCAGCCATACATTTTTCTCTTCTCAAAGATTAATTAGGCAGCAATGCAAAAGACAACTTTGGGGTCCTTGAGGAGATTAGAGTTTAAAATAAGAATGTCATTTATACTTAGAGAAATAATGTTTGTGAACATCCACTTATTAAATATAAGAATTGTCTGAAATATCATAGAAGATGGCAGAAAAAGAAATTTCTGGGGGAAGTGTTATAATTGGAATCAGCCAGAAGTATATACTCAGTAAATTATTTATGTCCATTACTATTATGAACTATAATCTACTATAGTAGTGTAGTGAGAGTTAATGTATAGAAGTTTTTAGCTTCCTGGTCTAAAGAAAGGATGACTGGTGCAACATCACCCATTGGTTTCTTCGTCTAAAAGAGGACTAGAAACGTGATCTTTCCACTTCTAGTCCAGCACCTTAACCATTACATTACAGTGAGTTTTAGTGTGCATGTATGAGTAAAACTATATATCACAGAGTAATAGATCCAGTTTATAACTACATGCACACTGTAATCCTGGAACCCAGAAAAACACAAAATGTCAACAACGTAGCATAGATAGCACCTCTAAATCTCAAAACATGACAAAGTAAGATGTTTCTTATGAATGAAGGCAAAAATGTTCCTTCTGTCTGGTTATCCTCTGGACATATGGATTTCAGCTCCCAAAAAGTTCCTTGCTATAATATTCATTGTTGAAAATTCTTGGTGCTAAACACCCCATATCTGAAGGACTACAGTAATAGTGAAAACGGTAATCTGTCTGTTTAAAAAAGCAACAAATTCCTTAAATTTCAGAACGGCTACAAAAGAAAAGAATATATGCAGTTCAGTCTTGAACTATGGAGTCCTCGATGTTCTCTGAGCTTGGTTGTTTGCTTGCAGATGTTTCATTATCAGATTAGATAACATCTTCAGTGCATCACAGATTATGCCATTTTAGATAACCTACAACAGTGATGGCGAAACTTTTAGAGACCCAGTGCCCAAACTGCAACCCAAACCCCACTTATTTATCACCGGGTGCTGGGTGGGCGTGGCTCCAGTAGTCATAGCAGACTGGGTGGGCGGGGCCAGGGCAGCATGCATGCCCACAGAGAGGGCTCTGAGTGCCACCTCTGGCACACATGCCATAGGTTCGCCACCAATGACCTACCGCATCTTTTCATGCAGAGGTGTGCTATCTGAGATGCCAGGCCAATATCAGAGAATCATTATCACCAAACAAAATGGACATATCTGCCAAAAGCCATTTGCTTGTTATACATTTGCTTGTTCCTTGCAGTTCCCTACTTGTCTTCCGCTTGTCCAGCACTTATTGAAATCAAAATTATTTTGTTAGCCATGATGAAAGTCACAACAGCTACCACTGGTTACATCTTAGAAGTATTATGTGTGGATTTAACTCAGGATCCTTAAATGTTGCAGAATCATTATGATGCCTTCTCCTTCCCTTCCACCACTTAATCAATATATCAATGTTATCATATTAGACGTTTTCTGTCTTCTACACAACAACCCAATTTTGTGGATATAGAGATTTAGGAAGCAAAACAAAATGAGAACTTAGGTAACAGATGGTCTTTCTTCTACTTCCACACTACATAGTTAACACAATCCATTTATCTGAGAAAATGCTCTGAATCTGGAAAATCAGAACATAAGAGATAATAATTTATCTTCATAGCTATCATTAACAACTGAAGACTTCATGAGTGCCCTTCATGGTAAATGAAGAATGTGAGTGCCTTAAAAAAACGATGTTTAACAAAAATCATAAACATTTCAAACTAAATATTTTGTGATACTGGCAATCTCTGCATCACATTGTTATATTAAACATGAAGTCATCTTCCACACAGTATTTTTCATGATCATTACAGCTAGAAACTTTCTTTGTTGTTTAAGTATTTGTTTTATTGAATAAATTGAGTTCCATTTATTGCAAATAAAATAAATAACTCACAGTTTCAGGTTATTTTGTTCAATGATAGATCTATTTATAATTCAGCAGTAGTAAACATTTAAATAAATCTCATCCACTAAAGCAGTGAATGTGAATGTGACAGTTATGATAAAAAGTACATCAGACTGAATGATCAACAATGTGCTTTAATCCCCCCATTGTATGTGTCTCTGTGTAAATTACATTTGAAAAAGGGTAAATTACATTTGAAAAAGGGAGGTTTAGTTGATATTTGTGCCTCATAATTAATAAAGTATATTTTGCTCAAAAGCAATAAATTAAAAAATAATTATCATTGTCTTTATTGAATTCATATACTTACCCATTTTAACAATGACTCTCTATAGCAGTTATATTTTTAGGGAAGGCTTAAACATGACTTCTAATGTTGAAATCAATAAACCAAATTGCTATTTAAGAAAAGAAAATCCAGAAAATAAAAATGTACTGATATTTGAGGTTATTTAGGATTAGTGGATATTTGGAGACTTTATAATCCCTCTAAAAAGGTTTTTCTTATTTTTTCCAATCAACTTAGTTGGCAAATTAAGTTGGCAAATTGCCAGCTGTTAAATTCTGCATATTAGAGGCAAAAATTCTACTTTCCCATGACTTTTCTCAAAAGATGCCAACAAACCAGGTAATATTGTGAAATAATACTTTATAAGAATCAGCATCCGAAGCAAGATAAGGGAAATAAGTTTATTCATGGATTGCATCAATTATGTATCCATACTTTGGTCAAATTCAAAGTGTATTGCTGGGAAACAGGTTTCCATTTGGAAGAGCCATGAAGCAAAGATATCCATTAGCTTTTCTTCTTTTTGTCTTTGCTATTAAGTTCCCAGCTAATACAATATATTCAGATAATAGAATTCATGGTATTAAAATTAAATTTGAGAGCAGATCAGATTTTTTTTCCAAATGATGTAGTACCCTCATTTATAAAATCAGTTCGGTATTTCTATAGAACTCTGATATACAGGATTACTATATGTATAAATCTATATGTCAGAAATAATATGCCTGAATGCAGCTGAAACAACAGTTTGACTGTACGTGAAATATATTTATATATAAACTAAGCCATATTTTATCATCTACTAACAAATTGATAATGTATTTGAAGGTTAAATTAATAGAATAAGTATAAATCTGGAAAAGTGGACAAAGTTACAGTTAACTTGCTTGGGAAGAATGACTGTTCCTAAAAATGGATATTTTACCTAGATTGACTTACCTGTATCAAATTCTTCAGGTAAGTTTCTTAGACTATAGATTTAATAGTTGGCAACAGCTACTGAAACTGTTTATCTATTGGGGCAAATAAGCTAGATTGAAAAGAAGTATAAATCTGCCAAGGAAGATAGTATAGGAGTACCCTTCTTAATTTAGTATTTTAAAACTTTTCTAGTTAAACAAATTATGTGGCCTCATCTGGAATATAATTCCAATAATGCATACTTCAAATGAACCTAATATAAAAATACTGCTGTTGAGAATTTAAAACAAGAATGCTAGATAAAGTACCCTTCCTCCTCCAAATTTGAAGTGCTGCATTGTAAAATATAAAGTACATTGCAAGGTGACTTTAAAAAAAAGAATCTGTAAAATACACAACATGCTGTCTAATTGCTTATTGCTATTAATACAGTTGCAGTGTATGACAGAAATAGCTTGCATAAGAGTTTTCCGGCAGACTAAGATCAATGAAGACTGAACCAGATGACTGTGTCTTGCAGGTTTCCTTCAAGCTATGGGATGCTTCCCTATTCCTTGGCCTTTAGAATTGGAGGCTTCCTTTAGCCAAAGCGTTGGAATATTGATATTTTTTGTTGCTGCTTGAACGGGAAATAATAATAAACCTCCTGCAGTTTGTCTTGTTTTGCCTATGGCTGCCTTGTTTTGGGGCTCACCTTGAAATAAATTTACTAACAAATATTCCACAAGTCTGGTGATCAATTCATGGTAAACCTTGAAGCAGCGAAGCAGCTCCCCGTCATAGCATTATTTCTTTATTGTTCCATTAAAAGAAGAGCTGAAATATAGGCAGACCTATGGCTAAAAAAAAAAAAAAGCATTCTGAAGCATGAAGGAAAATCAATAAAATAGCCATAGAGTAGATACTTTAGGGCTATGTATTATGTTCTATATCTAATTTTTGTTCTCCTTCATTTAATTATTTTCAATTAACATTAAGGAGTAAAACAGGAAGGGGAAAGGAAAGCTTTCCCTTTTCTGGAGAGTATAAATGGTATAGCTAATCATTTTCAACAGTTTTGATAAAATAGCATTGACATTTCAGCCTCTTTAAAATTATGCAAATCACTGAGTAGTGAAGCACTGGAGTCCTCTTCTCAAATAGAACACTGCTGTTTAAAATGGTGTTGTGTGTCAAGTAGGCTAAGGTGTGGGAATATTCCTCTCTTCCACCCCCATCTTTTCTGCAGCACAAATCTGTGTGCCATCTGGTCACCCACAGTCCTTATTATAATTCAAAATAACATGCATTCAAGTTCTCAAGATATGACTGCATTTTGATTTGTGGGAGATAAAAGAAAATGTGATTTGTATGGCCTTCTCTTCATTACAATCCATCACATTTTAAGCCGATTGTAGTGTTTTGAGAACTCAACTCTCTCTACAACTCATAATTATGTTTAGTTTTTAAATATTATGTGTAGTTCCTGAGCTTCTAGAATTTGTGATTGGGTCAGTGGTGGAATGCCCTAGGCTTTTGGTACTGGGAAATTGTAACCTCCATTCTCAGGGAACAGGTTCCAGATAAACTCAAGAGTTCATGGTCTTGATCTTCTCCCTGTAGAGCAGGGGTCCCCAACCCCTGAGTCCAGTACCAGGCCACAGCATGCTAGCAACAAGCAAGCCCCATCCACAGGATGCAGGTAGCACACAAAACCACGCACCCACTGGTCCACAGAAAAACCTCTCTCCATGTAACTGGTCTCTGATGCCCAAAAGATTGGGGTTCTCTGCTGTAGAGTCATGCTAATACATGCATATAGTCCCAAGCTTGACCTGGCCTTCACACTAGAGCAGTTATGATGTCATCTGCACATGAAGCTTTTTACTATAACAATTACTTTCTAATCAATCTTTTTTGATCTGCCAGATCTCTGCAGGGCTGTCAAATAGATTAATATGATCTAGCCTAGGCATGTAATGGACCCAATAGGCTTTTGGACCAGTCTCTGGAACACAGAGAAGGAGGGAGCATGGAAAAAGATTGCCCAAATAACTTTCCTTTCTTATGGATCCCAGCAAATTCCACAATTAGAGAGGAGCTGCAGGACATGGAGCTAGTCTAGACTCTTAGAGAAAAACAATGAGTGCATCCAGATGTTCAGGAACAGAGATTGGTGCATTTCTCCAATGGTTCTAAAGCTATTTGTTCCCTTTTGGGAAAAGATAAGAGTGAAAAACCATCCACTATAACAGTTTCACAAATTTCTTTGCAGATAAAATTGCTTCACTGTTTTCCAATTTTAACCCTGCAAAGACCTACACACAAATAGTAAGAATGCATTTAGATTTGTGGAAAGATGTTCTGTAACTTTGTACCATGTAGAGGCTGTGTCACCTCCTTTTTTTTTTTAGGAATTCAATGCAGTTCAGTTTAACTAGGATGTTTAAATTCGGGGGGGGGGGCAATAGGCTGACACCGCAGGCCGGACGTGTCACATGGAAGCCACGCCCACCCCATTGCCAGCAATGGCAAAATCGGCCCGATACATTGCGCAAAGTCACATGACGTCAGAAGTTTGACATGCCTGCTGTAAACAGATCAGAGAGTGCTGTAAAGCACAATGGAGCCTAAGTGCTATTGCTATTATCTTCTCCCATGTAACACATCAGAGCTAAAGTAGGACAATGAAGCATGCATGCCGATGTCAAGCCCTATTTCCCTAACTTATGCCTTCCCCTTCACCTTTCTTCTATTCAGCTAAGACACAGGTGTCAAACTTGATCGCGTCATCTGATGTATCTTGACGTAGCATGATGTTTTTTGCCTTTGCGGAGCTGGAGTGGGTGTGGCTTGTGCGTGACACATACGGCCCATGGGCTGCCAGTTTGACATCCCTAAACTAAGAGATCTGAAGGGGAAATACAATAGTATTCACTTATATGTGACAACAATTATCCAGGTGAACCTAACAACATAAGAAATTATGCTTGTATTGAACAAACAAACAAGTTCAACTCAGCTTTATACCTTCCAGCTAAAAATACTGTCAAGCCCCTGAGCAGCCATGGACAACCAGGGGAAGCAAGATTCAGATGGTGTTTTATTAATCATGCTTAATGCATGGAAAAAAAGCACTAAGCATACAGAATTTTAAGTGCTTAATTAGAGAAACTCCCCTTATTTGTAGTGAATTCAGTAAAGTGGAGTCTCTGAGACTTGCTTGAAATTGTCTCTCCTTTATTGCTTATTTTATTTATTAATTAAATTTATACAGTTGTTCTTCTTACCTAAGGTGACTCTTGAAAGACTAATGGCGCTTTTATCAATTAAGACTGCAATATCTATCTTTTCTTCGTTTTTCATATTTTGAAATACTCCACTTTCTTTTCCAACTTCTGAAAATGATCTTACAGTACATGAAAGAGGAGGGTAAGTGGAAATCGGAATAGGCATAACCAAAAATATTGTCCCATCCTCTGACATAATTAATCCTCATATTATATAAGATTAATTTCTATAGTTTGACATAGTTTGGAGAGAGCTTAGTAGAAACAACTTAGTATTTACTTCCCTTATTTCCAAGAGTTTTGAAAGTGAGCTAGACAAACTCAAAATCATCAGATACACAGCCAGTACTTTTGCTTGCTTTGCTTCATAGATAGACTTTTGTTAATACATTGATCAGGTAGCAAGAACTAAGGAGCTAATAGGAAAAAATATGCTATACAGCATTTGGGGGTTTTCTCAGAGCTTTTCAGTTCCTCTTAGAAAAGTTGATCCCTGCCACAGGGAAAAGATAGATTATACCAGTCTCCAGAAGGCTCATAAAACATGATTATTGAAATTATCTTGGAGGAGGAAAGCTTGCTAAGCCATTAAAAAAAGTATATTTGGTGGGTGGAGTTATGAGGCCTTTGTATCATGCAAACTTAGCCACAGTTTATGGATAAACTGTTTTGCAGTTTTGGAAGAGATCAGCAGCAAAGAACTGAAAGAATGGAAGGCACCTTGAAGCCTCTGCATGTGAGGGTTACAGATATAAAGTGGCACATTGACTGTCTCATAGCAATTCCTGTTTCCTGTCTCCACTTGCTTATTTTGTAGATAAGGCAAATATTAGCCTCCAGAACTACCTGTCCAAGGAGACTTGGGTAATACTGCCCCCCAGCATCTCACCCCTTGTAGAAATGGAGTACGTAAGCAAAATCATGGATTGGGGGAAAATATACACACTTTTTGCTATTTCTGCTTGAAAAAAAGTACTAGAGTGACAGGGTGATCAGATGCTGTTTTGTGCTAAGTACAGCTGTCACCCAATTAAAGAATTTTAGCTGATTACGTAGATGCCTCTTTAATCACAATTAATTTTGATTAACTTTGCATAGGGGAGAGAGCTTTTTCAAAATATTAGAAACAGTAAAGGAAGAGTTTAGTCCATTGCACTGGCCGCATAGAGAATCTTGTTGTGTCCACTTCTACTTTTACTTTTTTCTTGTGCCAAGAGCACTTCTTGGGAAGCAAATAGATTTGGAGTTCAAAAGTGAGAATATGGATCCAGACCCATATTGACTGTTTCAGCCCCCTAGCAGGCAGTGAAACAAAACAGGTATTTTAAGCATCTGATGGACTGAAGGCATACTTTACAAAAAGTAAAATTCACTTGACATTTCCCCAAATGAGAAGAAATGGCTGGTCAGTTCCTGCCCTTTAACTCAGGTAATATGAAGTTACTCAGCTGCAGAATATATGTAGTATGTCTTTATTAGAGTTATATCCCTCTGTTGTTTTATACTAGTATCTCAGTACTAGCAATCCCAAACATGATCTTCAGCTCATAAATGAGCAACTACAAAATTGCTCTATTGACTCCAGATGTAATGACCCTAGTTTAAGAACCGTTGGACCAGAGGACAAGAGTCCTAGCCTCAGAAAACTTCCATTTGTCAGAAAGAGAGGGTTAAGAATGTGTTTAGTCCCTGACAGATAAGAATTGACTGATACATTGTAGAATCAAGTCAACCTGTTTATAATGTATTTTAGCTAGTTAAAGTTCAGTCACTTTATTTGTTTAAATAATAATCAGGTGAATATGCTATTGTATATTATCCCCACATTCCTTGTGATGCTACGTCAGAGACATAAAAAGACAAGAATTTCTAAAGCAGAAAAGATTTATTGATGGCCGTAAAATCAATATATCCCATTGCAATCTCCCAGATTTTATGGGATTTGACTTGATTTTTAGAAATAACATAATAGAAAAAGGACACCACCATAAGGAGAATCAGTGACAATGCTGCCTTAAAAGAAAAGGCATCTTTTAATACATTCCAGATAGATTTATCCAGCAGAGGGGAAAAGACTCATGGAGAGAAACACTGAAGTTAGGAGTCTAACTCCTAGGGGAGTTAGGGCTGGTATTTGTTTTAAAAAAAGAGAGCTTTATTTAGCAAATATTTAAAGGTGATAGGAAAGCCTGTGTTGCTTAGAGAGCCATTGATAGTTAGGACCTAGTAATGTGCTATACTGCATTATAG
The DNA here is from genome assembly GCF_016545835.1 of Crotalus tigris. Classification (NCBI taxonomy): domain Eukaryota; kingdom Metazoa; phylum Chordata; class Lepidosauria; order Squamata; family Viperidae; genus Crotalus; species Crotalus tigris. Next base: position 179,756 of record NW_024097690.1, read on the forward strand.
TATGAATAGAAAATGAAGCAGGTTTAAGTCCTGAACTCCATAAAAGAAAGAGAACTCAACTGAAAAAGGAGAAAAGGAATGATAATCCTGAGAATATCAGGCTAAACAGTAGAGACTTGCTACACAAAGACACACAATTCAATAGCATTGTAACTTTGAGATGTAGATTTCATTTCCCAGAAATCCCCAGCCACTGACTGGGGAATTCTGGGAGTTCAAATCCACACCTCTTAAAGTAGCTGAGGTTGAGAAACACTGCTCTAATACTCCAAAGAATACGGTACAACATATTAATTTAAGTCTGTGAGGTTTTCTTCAATATTGAGTTGTAGTATTAGCCATTCATACCACAACTCAGAAAACTGTACTGCCATGAAAATTGCTAGTCTTACTGCTGATGCCTCTCTTATTTCTTTTGCCTCTGTTCCCAGTCATTCTAAGTCCCCTGACTTCTTTCCAAGGTAACAAGGGGCAGAGTATAATTGCTTTCACATATTTTCAGGCTACCCATGAAAGGATTAGGAGAAATTTCAACATTAACACTGAAGCATTAAGGATGACTCAGGGTTTTGTTTTTTTCCTTACTCATGAGCTGTAGATGAGATAGGCCTCATGGAGACACAACAGGAGAAAAAAACATATTGCAGGATATGTTTGCGCCATGGGTAGGTGAAAGTAGGAAAATGTTTCCATAACTAGTGGGTTTTGTTTGGCTAGAGAAGTTTCAAATTATAGAGGTCAGATTTAGAAGAATTGAGTTGTAAATGTGTCCAATTTATTTGGGAGTAGGAGAAGTGCACTACTGTCTTACAATAACTATTGCAAAACTGGCAATTATTCCTCTAAAGTGGAGGTCCCCAACCTTTTGGGCACCAGAGACCAGTTCCGTGGAGAGAGATTTTTCCGTGGAATGGAGAGGGTGTGGTTTGTGTGCCGTCTGCATCCTGCGGATGGTGCTTTGCTTGTTTTTGCAGACCAGTTGCTGGCATCCTGCGGCCCAGTACTGATTCACAGACCGACGATTGGGGACCCCTGCTCTAAACCACTGACAGTTTTCTTAATTTTTTTTATCATGTTCTGGAAAACCATATAACCTCCAAAATTAATGAACATAAATTTAAGTATATTAGAAACTTATTAATGTTATCTAATATATATTTTACAATTGCTTGATGTAGTCAATTCTAATTATTAAAAATTCCGATTTGATATCGAGTGAGTTATCCAAATGCTTCTTAGCAGTGGAAATAAAACAACCTTCCATTGTATTATATTTCCAATCAAACTTTACAAAAATTCAATACATAAGCTAAAGTATGAAAGCTAAAATTATCTATAAGTTTCCAATCCTTCCTGTTCTGAGCTGGCCTTAAGGAGTTAAATGTGATCGAAGAAAATATGTATGTGAAAATTGAGTGTTATTGTTGGTATTAATAGTATTATTTAGATTTAATAAAGCTGCCCACTCCAGTTTGAACTTTGGTATTATTTTGCAATACCTTAATAGAAACTCTTTTTCTTAAAAAAAAAATAATGTTTTTATTCACATGGTGTGTGAGGACAGAGGCAGCACTGGGATAGGTTCAGATTGAAATGCATGAAACAGCTGATAATAGCCCTTTCAGCTCCCCAAAATATTGAATTGAAGCCAGTGGTCTATCTATCTGCAAATCATGAAGTAGAAGAAAATGGAGATAGTTTCTTTGAACAAAACTTTCATGGAATATTCCTATCAATTCATCATGACAATTTATCCCACTTGGTGGGATTTCCCTAATCTGAGCCTGCATCTGAAAAGGGAGGGTGCTTTATTTTGTGCTGGCTTTTTCTGCCTATCTGCTTTTAAGATCGTGATATGGTCAACGTCTTCAATTATCTATCAACTTGTTTCAATTGTCTTGAATACTCGCTTGAGTAGAAAGATGAGATGTAAGTTTAATAAATGATTTAAATAATTTGTAGTGATTAAAACAAAGCAAAAGTAGTCGGACCCAAATTCCATGTTGTGTGTATAGATTTGGACATCATATTATAAGAAAGATTCAAAGAAAACTGAAAGACAGATGTATTCATCTGACTAGGAGATTGGAAATGAAATCCTACAAAGACATGTTGATACAAATGGGCTAGCGCTCTCAAGAATATGAAGAGTGCCCAACAGAAAAAAGGCCATAAACTTTTATCTTATAGTCTCAGAGTGCCAGAAGATAAAAATAATCTTAAATCATAGGAAGGCAGATTCAGGTTGAATGTTAAGAAATCCATGCTCATGGTAAGGTCAAACAAATGGCTTTGAATTCATGCTTTTAATTGTATTTACTCATCCTTCATGATCAGCTGACAAATAAACTCTAATAGAAGATCAAAAGGAGAATGAGTTTGATCTAGTGGTAAAGGCACCAGGCTAGAAAGTGGGAGACAGGGAGTTCTAGTCCCGCCTTAGCCATGAAAACTGACTGGGGGCCAGTCACTTTCTCTCAGCCCAACCCACCTCACAGGAAAAAAAAATAGGATGAAGGTGTGTTAGATATGTCCCCACCTTGAATTTTTGTGAAAAAAGAGTAGCCTTGAAGCAAGAAAATTTTTTAAATAAATAAATAAATAAAAATAATAAATGGAGGATACAAATAAACAAATAAAATAATAAATAAAATGCATGTTAATTTTCTTATGTTGCCCTTTTAAAAAAATCATATATCGATATGGATATTTCATGAAAGAGTATTATGAATGACTACATGCAGAAATAAAATGGACAAACGGTAGGCTGAGTATTGTCAGGTTACACTTAACATAGTTTTCCAAGCCAAACCACTGGCATGAGGGGATTTTCAGCCATCCAGATCTAATGCCCAAACACATTAAAAAGTATCTGTTTCTCTATCCCTGTCATCTCAACTTCAGATGGTCAGATAGCATATAAACCAAATATGTTCAAATACGTGAACAACCAGTTCTCTGTATGGATGCTGCTTCCAGAAGTCTGTTCTGGGCCTGGGCAACAAATAATTAGCTACCAGTTCTGCCGAAGTGGTGCGAACTGGCTGAATCCCACCACTGATATAAACTATCTATACCAGCTGTTGAAAGACATGCTGTGTCTTGCTTTTCAATATCACTTTTAGGGACTCTGACAAATAAAGGCTATTTGCTTCCTTCCTTTGCTGTGTACTGAAACCCTTTCCCCTGGTGACCTTATTTATTTCAACCATTTTTCATTTCAGACTGAGCCTGCCTCAGCTGTGATTGAAACTTGAACATTAATCAAATTTAAAAAGAAAAAAAAAACCCCAAGGCAGGAAAAATAAAATTAAATAAATGCTTTATCAGGTTACTTCAGTTCTCTTTAGCTTCTTTTTTTGTAATCCCCCCCCCCTTCTCTCTCTCAGGTACATATGGCAAAATTGGATTAAAAAAAAAAAAAAACATCACTCCTTGAGTGTTTTCATATCCAGCTGTATTCCATTCCAGCAGTGTTAACTTCAGTTCATTTGGGATTGTATATTATTTATTTTTTAAACAAAGACTCAGTGGGATCCTGATTGAAAAGCTTAGGTGAAAAATGTCAGGATAAATATTGAAGCAAAAAGTGTTTATCCCATGAGCTATAAGTCTGGGGTCTGCTTAACGACTTTTTTCACCTTCTATTTTTTTTTTCTCTGACTCCAAGCTGTCACCTGAGTAAATTGATTTAAAAGAAGGGGGAAGAAGGGAAAATACAATCTCTATTCCATTAACGTGTCACCACACAGAACAGTGAAGTGTAGAATTGTTTTCTTCAAATAAAGAGTATAAAGGTGGATTTGATTCTCAGCTGAGCTTTCCAGCACATGTGCTTGATTACTCATTTGGTTCCAAAGTATGTGAAAAATTGCAAAAAAAAAAAAATTAAAAAAAAATTAAGTGTGCTTAAAATTAAGTTAGTTAGAAAGGAGAGTGCTTCATTGCTTGACATTAAACTTGATTTCAGTGGAACCTAAATACCTCTGGGTTAATGCTGTTTAACAACTGACTGTGCACCAAATGTCTAAAGATATCTTTATTCACTCAAAGGATACTGAGCTTGCCATAAAGATTGGGATAGAAGTGCTTGCTCTATGTAGAATTCCATGTATACATTGGAATTCTGACTGTCCAAAGGCTCTAAAAACATCCCCAATGTAATATGTGCCTTGAATCAAATTATATCAAGGATATGTTTTTGTTGAGCCTATGTGATACAGAAATGACTAAGAATATAAAGAGGGAGATGGCACTAAGACTGCATCAGACAGGGATCCTTTATCTCCCATTGTATCTGCCTAGTCAATTTGACTTGACATCATTGGTGCACTCTGGGTTCTTTTAATTAAACAATGTCATCTATTGGGACTCAAGTTACCAGATATCTAAACAGGCAAAGGATGACATGGACAATTGGAAAGGAAGAAAAATGAGGGAAATGGAGAACACATCAGCTGTTTAATATTTGTACTTATATTCATTGGAGAAGAAATTACGAGTGAATAAACAAGCACACAACTAGGATTATACACCTGAGAGGAATGAGCTAATACTGGCTATTTACCTAATTGGGTTAGGAGACAAAAGCCTTCAGTGCATAACTGATTAAAATCTTGTCAAATTCAGGCAGCAAGGCAAGGGAGACAGAGATGGCTAATCAGCTAAATCATGGGTGTCAAACTTGATCGCGTCACGTGACCTATTGTGATGTATCACAATGTTTTTTGCCTTTGCTGAGCCAGGGTGGTTGTGGCGTGCATGTGACACATCCAGGCCATGGGCCACCAGTTTGACACCCCTGAGCTAAGTAAAGTGACAGAGCAAAGCTTGGGGTCAGTACTTATTAGACTAACACTGTGTTGCAGTGAAAAGTTTCTTAGGGAGAGATAGTTTGTTAAATATTCAAAAAGCCATCAAGTATTTGATTTTAATGGCATGCTTCTACCTTCTGGAATGAGAATCCCTTAAGACCAGATGGCCTCCCTCTTGCTGGTGTTTCAAAGGTGCTTGAAGACCTGAGTGAACCCCCATTCTTGTTTTTTTTTTCCCATTCCTGTCTAATTCTTGTCCTTTTTGACATCTTTTACTCTTTACTTTTGTTTCGTATTGTATTTTTTAAACATTGTGATTTGGAAACCATCCAGAATTGTTGGGAGTCAAATAGCATGCAAATATAATAATTAAACAAATAAACAACCTGATCTCTATGCTGAGGGTATTAAAATTAAAACTCAGATTTAGCCTTCAAAGGAACATAGTCTTTAGAATTGTACATTAATGTATCTATGTATTTAATGATTTAATGTATGCCCTTCTTTCCTTCAGGAGCAAAAAGCAGCATAGATACCATTTCCTCCTTCAATGTTTGTTTCCCCAAAACCATCCTTTCAGGTAATATCAAGTCAAGAGAAAATAATTGGCCCAAACTAAATGTGGAAGCTTCAGTCACCAAGTAGGACCTCGGTCACTGAGCTGTACTTTGTTCAGATTAATACCACAGATGATTCATGTCCAGTTGTATCAATCCCAAGCAGTGGCTTGTCAACTGAAGAATTTCCTTTTTTTAGTTGGGTATTGAAACTGAATGGGGTGTAATCACTCAGAGGTTAAAGACGTTGAGCCTGTCAGCTGGAAAGCTGACAGTCTGGGTTTGAGACCCAAGCTCACACAACAGGGTGACTGTCCCCTTACTTGCTCCAGCTCCTGCCTACCTAGCAAAAGTGTGCAAATGCGAGCAGATAAATATCACTTTGGTGGGATCAGCAGCAGCGCAATCAGTGCGACGAGCCTCGAGGCCTGTAGCTGGAGGAAGAGGATGAGATGGATGGAGGAAGTGTGGAAAATTTTCCTGGGCTGCAGCCACACCTAGACCTACAAGGAATGGTGCCTAGCCCACAGCATCTGGAGAGTCCTCCGGCAATCCTCTTCCCTCCAGCTCAATAGGAGATGCCTCCACCTACAACACAGTCATGCGGCAGCCTGGATCTGGAACCTATAAAAACCCAGGAGGAGCCTGGCATCAGCTTGGTCGCACATTCCTTGACCCAGACGGCTTGGAGCTGGGGCACCTTGGGGCCTCTGCCAGTCAGCAGGGCAGCCTAGGCAAGATTGGTGTTGCCAAAGCCAGCCTGGTGCCTAGCTAAAAGGGGAAGTTGTCAGAGGAGGAAGGCAAGCAGAAGCCTCAGAAACAGGAAGGGCCCAAATCCTGCAGGACTGGTTCTCTAGCTTGATCCTCCAGCCTCCGCCGGCCAAAGGCACCAAGAAGCCCAAAGTGAACTGCAGGAAGGTGATGGCGTGCTGAACATAATGATGAGGGCCATGGTAGCTACAAGGGACTTGTAGCTGCAAACTTCTCCCTGTGGAAAAGCAGAGCCTGCAGAAGCCCCTCTCTGGGCAGAGAAGTTGAGTACCACCTGTCTCCTCAGTGGTGGGACTTTGGCAGTTAGGACGGTGCAACGAGCCTCGAGGTTTGCAGCCGTGAGCAGCAGCAGTGGTGCAATCAATGTGACAAGCCTCGAGGCCTGCAGCCATGAGCAGCAGCAGCGGCGCGATGCGCCATGTGGCATGTGGCCACAAGCAGCTGCAAAAGAACTTGGGCAGTGGTCTGACATTTGTTGGGGCATGGGAGGTCCTAAGGTAACCGGATGTGGGGTGCCTGGGGCAGCTCACTCCCCCATCCTAGCTTTATTTTTACATACGCGCCAGGTATTATTTAATATTTTTCATTAATATTTTAAAACTCTTTCTTATAACATAATCTAGTTTTTTGTACCTCTTTTATTGTTCTTATTTAAGTATTAAATGCATGAAATAATAAACTACCTTTTGGTATATCATTTTTTATATACTTAAAACAGTCACTAGGGTTGTTAAATTTGAATCCCACCACTTTCTTTACTTTTTTTAAAAACAGGAACTGGGAATCTAGAGGTTGCCTCCTGAATTTTCTCCAAGCTTTTGAGATAAAATCTCACCTATTGATGATTTCAACCATTTGGAAGGGAGTGCAGGGTCAGAGAAAACATTTTTCTGTAATTTCTTAAGGAGGAATCGTGACATCACATCCATCTTTGTTCACAAATATCTGCTGCTGAAGTTATTATTCTTTATCAACCAAGAAGTTCTGGTTCCAGCCTTATTGGTTTTGGGAGGATGAAACAGGAGCCAACACAAAATAAATAAACTTGTAGAACGAGTGGCGAAAAATGTGATTTTTGCAGGGAGCAAAATGTAAGTGTTAGAAAGTTTATTAGGGAAAAAATTGTCTAGGAAATTTCTGCTGCCTCTAATTGTAACGAACTGTTCAATTGTTTAATGAAATTAAGTGTTTAATGAAGCAATCTGTTTCATAGTATTTTAGTGACTAGATTATAATTATAATTATCATAATGTATAAATGGATTTTAAAATTCACTTACAGTGTGGAGCAGCTGCTAAGTAAGAAAATGTTTCAGCCAAAGTTATACTTTTTTTTAAAAGACTAATCGAGCTGATGGGTTAGTATTGAGTATCAAAGGGCAGGCTCTTTCATCAAGATTTAAGATTTCTTTATTTCATTATTTCATTTCATCTTCATCAGAGCAATATAATTAGAATCAGGCAAGGGGGAAACAGATGCATGACTTGGCCATGCTTTCCTCTGTGCTTCACCATCAACTTTTGCAATCTCTGTTGTGTAGTATATAAACTTTGTATTGCTAATGGTTTTTATCAGTCCTCACATACTTTTGAATCAGTTATCACCACTATTTGTGGCTTTTGATAGCAGTCTTAACAGTTTTTTTTTCTCTTAAATAAGTCTTGTATCTGGGCATGTACAGGTAGTCCTCAACTTACAGCTACAACTGAGCCCAAAATTTCTGTTGCTAAGCAAGAATGTTGCCTCATTTTATGACATTTCTCGCCAAGTGAATCATTGCAGTTGTTAAGTTAGTGACACGATTGTTAAGTGAATCTGGTTTCCCCATTGACTTCTTTGTCAGAAGGTCGCAAAAGGGGATCACGTGATTCCAGGACACTGCAACTTTATAAAAATCCGTCAGTTGCCCAGTATCTGAACTTTGATCAAATGACCATGGGGATGCTGCAGCAGTCATAAGTGTGAAAAACAGTCATAAGTCCCTTTTTTCAGTGCCGTTGTAGCTTTCAACAATCACTAAATGAACTGCTGTAAGTCGAGGACCACCTGTATCTGTTGTTTCAATTCCTTTTCTTAACAAGTTAGCTTTACTGGCATCCAAGGTAGAATTTATCGAGACCTGGAGATCATCACGCAGGTAGTTGGCTATTCAGGTGCTCTGATAAGCCATCACAATTAATCCCTAATTGGAAACCTAAGCAGATTGTAGCTTTTATTGTTTTTTTTTTTTAATGTCTAATCTGGACTCTTGAAGAGTTTGATATTAGTCACTGAGTTTCTATCAACTGTTATCCTTTAATCTAGAAGCCAAAAACATGAGGAATTGAGAAATGAGAAATTTTATTGATTGTCTTAGGGCTTGACATTTGCTATGATTAAAAAAAAAGCCTCCAATACCTCCTGCTCTACTCGTCTAAAACATTTGAAGAACTTGATAATTACTGAAGGACCATTTCTAACCTGCACTTAGTCACTTCTTTGACCAAGTGACAAAATTAGTGGATCAGAGGAATGCTGTGGACATAATTTACTTGGACTTCAGTAAGGCATTTGATAAAGTAGATCACAACCTACTACTTGACAAGATAGAAAAATGTGGGGTAGACAGAACCACCACCAGATGGATCCGTAGCTGGCTGACCGGCCGTACTCAGCGAGTGGTCCTCAATGGAACTGCATCTATATGGAGGGAAGTGTGTAGTGGGGTGCCCCAGGGCTCTGTTCTGGGCCCAGTACTCTTCAACATCTTCATCAACGATTTGGATGAAGGGATAGATGGGGAACTCATCAAATTTGCAGACGACACCAAGCTGGCAGGAATAGCCAACACTCCAGAAGACAGGCTTCAGATACAGAAGGATCTGGACAGACTTGAACACTGGGCACTAACTAACAAAATGAAATTCAATGGTGAAAAAAGCAAGGTTCTACATTTAGGCAAGAAAAACCAAATGCACAAGTACAGCATAGGTGGCACCATGCTCAATAGTAGTAACTGTGAGAGGGACCTCGGAGTCCTAGTAGACAATCACTTAAATATGAGCCAGCAGTGTGCTGCAGCTGCCAAAAAGGCCAACACAGTGCTAGCTGCATTAACAGAGGGATAGAATCAAGATCACGTGAAGTATTAATACCACTCTTCAATGCCTTGGTAAGGCCACACTTGGAATACTGCATCCAGTTTTGGTCACCACGATGTAAAAAAGATGTTGAGACTCTAGAAAGAGTACAGAGAAGAGCAACAAAGATGATTAGGGGACTGGAGGCTAAAACATATAAGGAACGGTTGCGAGAATTGGGTATGTCTAGTTTAACGAAGAGAAGGACAAGGGGGGACATGATAGCAGTATTCCAATATCTCAGGGCTGCCATAAAGAAGAGGGAATTAAGCTATTTTCCAAAGCACCTGAAGGCAGGACAAGAAGCAACGGGTGGAAACTAATCAAGGAGAGAAGCAACCTAGAACTAAGGAGAAACTTCCTGACAGTGAGAACAATTAATCAGTGGAACAGCTTGCCTCCAGAAGCAGTAAATGCTCCAACACTGGAAGTTTTTAAGAAGAGACTGGACAGCCATTTGTCCGAAATGGTGTAGGGTTTCCTGCCCGAGCGGGGGGTTGGACTAGATGACCTCCAAGGTCCCTTCCAACTTTACTACTATTACTATTACTTACTGAGATTTAAATTTCACAAAGGAGTCTGGTGTACTGGGGAAGTTATTGCTGCTTATATAACAGAGATCCACAGTGTGTCCCAATTGTGCAATTTTAGAGATGTTTTAAAAGACATGGGAAGGGATAATCTTATATATACACTGTATGTGGTTTACAAGGACATATTCCAACAAAGTTTATGATTTGAATGTAGGAAATTTCAACTTTAAAGATATTTAAAAGTTTCTTATATAGATATCAGATTGATTTGATTTCAAAAGCCACTTCATTATGAAATAAGAGTTAAAGTATCCAATAATGGAACATCAGTGGATGCAAGTCTTTTAAATGCTGTATGTTTTTAATTTAACATTGGAATTAATCCATGAAAAGTATTTTTATTATTGCAGGTTTATTGGACATCCCAAAGAATGCATCAGAAGGGATGCATTCTTACCCTGTTGGCAGGGTAAGAAATTTGAGGGTTAACCCAAGATATTTGGCCTTGTATGTTATTGTGGTTATCTTTTGAAATATCTCATATAAATAAATTCATGGTTAAATATGTTCACATTAAATATGTGAATACTATTTTAAATGATAATAAGGGGTTCTGGAATTTTATTATTTTTAAGGAACTTTGGTTATACCAGGCATGGAGAATATCTAAGAGAATAATATTGTGAGACTGGAAAAAATACAGCTACACTGAACATCAAGGATTGGGTTAAAGAGAGGTAATTTTTCAATTTCTCAGAAGGTCTTTTAACTGCTAATATCTGTTTATTTAGGGAATATAATTTAACAATTACATTACTATATATGCTGACTGGTATACACTGCTGTTTTTTAAATTTGTTTCTGTTTTCTGTGTACATTTTGAAATTATAATAAAATATTCTTTAAAAAGTATTCAGGTTATATAAATGAGAAGGTTTGCTGATGATTAGAAATTGCCTAATGAGTAAATTGTAATATAAATAATTAATCTGAGTCTTCAGGATTGCTAATTTACAAAAAAAAAATCATGCCTTAAAATTCAAGGTAAAAAGTTCAGTTATTAATATAGGAAATGTTTTGCTACCATAGTTGCAGATCAACTCAGACTCATCAATCCTTGTCCAGACTTTAGGGTAGAATCAGCATTTGGTGTACAAATTCAAGAATGTGGTATGCAGGATTTCTAAGAAAGAAAGTACCATTGAGCAAGATGCAGTAGTATGGAACTAAAGAACTGAAACAAAGGAGTTTCAGCATCACCAACTTTCACACCAATTTTTCATTGGATAATTAAGGTAAGTAGCTGCCACATCATTATAAATACCATTTATATCAGGATAATGCAGATGATTCCAAGGGAAGCTTCCAATCAGCAGAAAGAACTAAAAAAACAAACAAACCATTGTAAGAAAGAACTGGTTCTTACTACTAAGAATCAGTGTCTGAGGAGTGCCCATCATTGTTATTAGTCATATTACAAAAAATAATACATTTCCAAATGCTTTCTATGAGGAACTAAGAGTTTATAAAATGTGATCATTCCATTATTTCAATGTGCATGAACCCCAGAAATGTGCTTAAACAAGGAGATCTTGAACAAAGGCCTACTGAAATTCACCCATCATTTATTTCATTTTTACGTCAATTGATACAGCCACCCATCTCATAAATTGGAAGTGTGGGTAGTGAACATAGGATTAAAAACAAACACCACAATGATATTTAAGACCTAATGGAAAGGTGAGGCTGTGGAGAGATCATCAATATATTATAAATAATATATTTAAACAGCGTTTACACCCAGTGCATTCAATCAATCAACTGCTTTATGTTGTTCCAGGGTAAAAGTCTTTGCAAAGTTGGATCTAGTCCAAATGTATCAGCAACTATCATCACTCACCATTGATTGAGCATTCTGAGCTAAATATCTTCAGAGGTCAAATCTACATGGCTCCTGAATTATTTTTGATAAACTTCCACAAAAGTTCTAGTTTCTGGAATCTCAGGAGTTATGCCATACTTTGATGATCTTCTAATTATGATGTCAACAGTGGAGGAACTTGCTATTATACTTAGAAAATGTTGAGTCATTTCGAAAGTTCTCCCTTGACATACCGAAAACCTATAAAAAATCCACATATATCAACTGGGGAATATGGGAAACAAATCATCTATAAATCTTAAATAAAGGAAAGATTAGCAAAATTCTTTGTGATGTCATACACCTACAGTAATGGTATGTATAATACCAACGCATAACATTTTTGTCCACTTTTTGTCACGCATAGCTGTATATCAACAATACAGTTCAGTAATGTTTCTTGAGGAGGTAAAAAAAATCAAGTATATCTTTGGCTGAACGAAATTGATTGCAATATGTTAGTTTGTCTCTTCCCCCCCCCCCAAAGGACTGCTTCTGTCAGCATCTTTTCTTGATTCACAGCTGAGATGCAGGACCTCCCAAGCAACAGCCAAAAACACCAGGTAAGAAAACAACCCATATTTTGGAATCCATCAGTTTCCACTGTCAGTTTGTATATGTTCTGCACTTTGTTTATCCCTAATGAGAACAGGTTGTAAATGTCAATTGGACAAAAACCATGGAAAATTCTTTTAAAAGGTGAAGTTGAGCTTCCAGGTAAAAAGGTGTCATTTAGCAGCATGAAAGCTGTAAATCCCAGCAGAGTTACCAGTGGGGAAAGGACAGTTAAGGTAGCATTGCCAGTTACATGCATTTTTAAAGAATGGATTCATGTGGCTATCAGACAACGAATGAAGAGAGAGACTTATGGCATGTAGAAGAGGCTATTCAAAATTCAAAGGGGGAGAAAGCCATATACATCCTATCTTTTTCCAGCTGGAGTATATGAAAGTACTCTGAATCCTGCTTCTTTGGCAGTCTTCTGCTATCCACTCTGATGCTTTTTGGCACCACATAAGCCCATGCATTTTGGCATGCTGATGCTCTGAGCAAGTTGGATCTTTAATGCACAAAGGAGCAGGGTAGTTCCAGTCTAAACCTCCACTGGATAATTTTATCTTGTCTGGTTGTGTCTTCTTTATGCTATTGAAAATAAGCCTTTAAATAACATTTCAACATTATTGCTATAACTCCCATTACTCCCAAGTTATACATTTTTCCTTATGACTTAACAAAGATTATTCTAATATATGCATTTTGGTCACTGACTTATGTAAGCCAAGGGTAAAAGAATAAAATGCAAAGGCCCAAGGACATCTGCATTCTGGTCCACCCCTTCCATTCAGGTATTTCGTTAGTCAGACTCATAATTCTTAATCTGCTGTCTTTGTTCTATGAGCCATACCCACAAAGATGGATGGATATGTAAATAAGGCAGCAGCCTACTTCAATGCAGTTTTGGTGATAAAACTGTGGGCTTGGGAATCAGATGTGTATGAACCTCTGGAAGGCAGACTACTTTAAGACTGGCAATGGTTTAAAGTCATCAGTATTCTAAAGAGAGAGACGACCTGGTAGCTTCTAAATGTGCTAAACTCTATCTCTCACTACCAGTGATAATTAACCAGACTAGCTGGGGCTGATCAGCATTTCTCAGACTTTTGTTTTTGGATCATTGCCTCCTTAGTAGTACCAAGTTTTTCATAACATCCCCTGTCTTGCGTCTATGTGAAATAAATTGTACATGTATTATTTTTTGCAAACAATCACAAATACATACAATTAAATTATAGTTATAGTTACAAATATAGTTACAATAACTGTAAGTAATTTAATATTTTAATACTTTATGTGGTGGATAGGCTTGGTGGAGATCTATTAATATTTCAATATTAGGTTTCATCTCCATAAGCAAAAGTCATAAATTGCCATATTCAACAATTTACAGATGATTACTTTGTTGTATTAAAAGTTAAAGATACAGTTCAAAATGGTGTCAAAATTCTGATATCAGTTTTGAAATTATGGCTTCAGTTCAACATCATTTTGCAATTTAATAAGTGTGTCTTCTATGAAACATCTTTCCATATTTTTTCATTTCATAATGGATGTATTACCTAAAATTAAGATGATCCTCAAATCTCTCCTTCATATCTTTATGCAACATTTGTAAATGATTAAAAAAAGTTAATTTAATTCAAATCTCATATATTCTTCAGAATATTGTCTACATTTTTTACTTTTTTGACTTTGACATTAAATAATATTTCTTTATTATTTTTAAAGAAACAATAAGCACTAAGTACTATTGAGAAAGGTGATTGACTAAGGACTAAACACCACAACTTTTCTCTTCAGCATAATCTCTCCTGTGAGGTACTTGGTATTAAGATAAGATAACTTTATTGTCACTTTTTCTGTGTACACACTGGCAGACATTAAAATGTATTTCTGATGCCCATTCTCAAAAGAACATCTATCTATCTATCCAGTGTTCTTTTTCTAAAAAAAAAAAAAAAAAGGTGCCGGAACTCACACACGTCATACAACTCACCTTGCCTACCCTACAAGGTTCCATCCAAAAAAGGTGCCAGAACTCCATTCTATGAGAAAAAAAGCCCTCTATCTATCTATCTATCTATCTATCTATCTATCTATCTATCTATCTATCTATCTATCTATCTATCTATCTATCTATCTCCATACATGTACATACAGATATACAGTGCGTATGCCGCATATATACCTATACAGCATATGTGTATATGTATGCACACACACACACAGAGAGACACAAACACACATACATATTAATCACAGTCCATTTTGAATACATAGCAGAAAAAAGAGTCTTGATATCTCCCTGATATTAGGGAGAAATGTGAAGGAATATGATTCCCCCCTAAAAATCAAATCAGTGAAGAATCTACTCCAGGCTGGCTCTCAACATTATGAATTCCAAGGCCTTTGACATGAAAAGGAGTGTCTTTCTAAGTAATCTGGATAATAGGGCAAATCAACAACAATATTGCCAAATTCTTTGTAGCAGGAACTTGCCATTTTTTGAACATTCTAGTTACATTTGTTTCTGTGGAGTAGATTATATCATGCAAATAGTTCCCCCCAAGATAGCAAAGAAGAAGAAAAAAACCCTAAAGAACAAATTACATGCTTATTATCTTGTTTTTAATTCAAAGTGAAAAGAAAAATGAATTTAGATATGATTGATTTCCTCTGCTACCATTAAAACTTCTGCCTATCAGTAGAGCATTTGATGATACATGTGTTTAGCCCTCACAATTCCATAGATGCTAAATTGTAGACAGGCATGCGAAGGAGTGCAAGATAATAATTTATAGAATTTTTGGTCCATTGAGCATTGGATAATTTTGATGACTTCTAAAACCCTTCAGCCTAGAAGTGCTTTATTTCAGATCCCACTATAATTAGCTACAAAGGATATTTGAGTAAGATGTGAAGTGAGGCTGGAAGGTTATTGTTAAATGAAATCAATTTCGCCTACCCTGTTTTCTAGCTGCAATATTTTCTTCTTAATCTCAGTTGGGGGGGGGGGGATAAGTCATTTCCCACAAACAATAACATCTGACGGTTTAGTAATATCTTCAGTGCTTTCTAAAGCTTTTTTTTTTTTAAGTTGAATTGGGTTGTTGTTTTTCTTCAAGACAAGACAGCTTAGAGATTCACTGCAATTTTGTACGTGCCAACTGAGAACAGTCTTGTGGAAGTTGCAAACCTATGCCAATGCACCTAGGGAGTAAGGCCCATTGTTGGTTTACTTGTTTGTCAAAACATTTTAACTTGATTTTCAAGACAATATGCCCTCACAAAACAGTTTACAAGGTTATAAACTCATGAATCTGCATATTTTTCTGTGTACCTGTATACATTTTGTACTGTTAAATAGGCACATGGGGGCTTTCCCCCTGAAATTGTCTTTTTTCCCCTCGATGGGTTCTTATGATCCAGCTAAAGATAAAACTGCTTTATCTCTTCTTTATATGAGAGTTACTCACAGTTTGGTGATTCAAATTAAAGAGGTCTTAATTTACATTTTTGGGACCATTAACAAGTATTCCTGTACTTTTAATACTTTCTGCATTACATTTAAAACATACACAAACACACTCATGGAACATGGGTGGTGTTGAGTCCCTCACGGAAAGCAAGACACGAGAAGCAGTTGTAGTTCTCAGTTTTCTTTATTCTGTGTTCAGCTCACAAGTAGATGGCTTCAGCAGCTCCCAAAACCTCCCAGCTTCTTATATAGGCATTTCCCGGGTCAATGCGATACTTTTCCCGCGCCAGCACCCGCGCATGCGCACGGCGCTGGCGACAGCCTGTCTGGTCCCGGGCAGCTTTGCACCTGCCCGGGACTGCCTGCAAATGCCCCGAGCCGTTTGCAAGGCTCGGGACATAACACCCCTTTCCCCCGGGCTAAAACTACTACCAACATATAATCATTTATTTTATGCAGTGTTCTGCTTCTCAGTGCTCCTATCGTTACCTGGCTTTTGTTTAGCCAGCAATGTTATGTAATCTTCTAAGTATTTAGGAGATTTCCTTGCTCTCTGTGACCTTCTCAGTTCTGGGTTTCTGACAGGTGTTCCCTGACTGAGGGGTGACAAGAGCCTGTTCCCCTTATCATGCCTTGGTGCCTTCCAAGGACTTTGCCCTGATGCCTGGCCTGCTTGCTCGCCCACCGGGCTCGTCAGGCCAGGGCTTCTGTCACTTTGTGACCTGGTTGACCTGCCTAGCTGTAGGCCCTCAGGCCCCTTGAAGTGATAGCCACTGCTGGGCGTTTCTGCAGACCCTCCTAAGTCCAACCAAGACCTGTCAGAGGGTTGTCCATCCCTTAAGTCCCGTTCTGTATCCGGGCTTGTGTGGGATTCTGTACCTTCCCAAAATTCAGTTACTTCCTGATTTGGGCTAGAGGTGTTGTAGTCGGGACTTGGTTCCTCGACCACCTCCCTGTATGTTTGATCCCCTGTAGGATTTGGGGTAAGGTCAGGCCAACTCTGGGGATTGTGTGCCAGCTCTCTTGCGGGGAATGATTTGTTGGGATGCTCCCAGGTATCCTCCGTGACTGGAGTGCTGTGTGATGTGTTTGGAAAGTGAGTATGCCCCCGGGGTGACTCCCTGGCTGGAGTAGGCGTGAGTGCCTGTTGTGTGGGTAAGCTCCATGAATTCCTGTTCGGAGCACTTGCGGAAGCTTGAAATGGGCCGTCAGTGGCTCCATCAGTGGAGATGGGCAGCAACTCGTGCCCTTCCCTTTGCTCCAAAGGGTCCCCCTCCCCCCCGGAAAAGACCCAGGAGTCTCATCTGAAAGGTCCCGCCTAGGGCGGAGTTGGTCGATGTGCCGACGCAGGACACGACCGTTGTCCAGGGCTACCTCGTAGGAGAGAGGACCTGTGACCCTGGAAATAGAAGCGGGGACCCATGTATGACCAGGCCCGTAATTGCGAGTCCAAACCGGGGCACCCACAAGTAGTTGTCTAGGTGCCCTAGGATGTGAGGTAGATGAAGGCAGTCTGTCCGGATGCAACCGGTCAAGCTTCGTAGTAAGTTTGCGCCCCCAGCGAAGTTCAGCTGGGCTTCTCCCTGTAGAAGTGAACGGTGTGGTGCGGTAAGAAAGGAGAAAGTCAGCCAACCTGTGATGCCAGTCCCCATAGGTGAGTCTTTTCAAGGCGTCCTTTGTGATGCGGACCATGTGTTCAGCCATACCGTTGGTGGACGGGTGGAAGGGTGCAGACGTGGCATGACAAATCATGTTAGCCTGTAAGAAAGCTTGGAATTCGGAGGAAATAAATTGAGGGCCATTGTCAGAGACGATGACGTCTGGGAGCCCGTGTGCAGCAAAAATCCCCCTCACTACCTGAATAGTCTTTGCAGTGGTGGTGGATGAGACAGGTACAACCTCAAGCCATTTTGAATGACTGTCAACGAGGACCAAGAAGAACTGGCCCTGAAAGGGCCCAGCGTAGTCAATGTGCACCCTAGACCATGGGGACTGTGTATCCTCCGATCTATGCACAGGAGCTTGGAGCATCTCTGGGCGAGAGCGCTGGCACAGGTGGCAAGCATGCACCTTAGCTTCAATCTAAACCAGGCCACCACAAGTGGCTGCGCGCAAGGGCCTTCATGCGAACAATGCCAGGATGACCCTCGTGGAGGGACTCTAAGATCCTAGTCCTCATTGAGGTGGGAATGACAACTCTGTTTCCCCAAAGCAGACAACCCTGAGAAGTGGACAACTCGTTCCTTTTGGACCAGAAACTCTGAAACTCAGGACTAGGGCAGTGCTCAGGCCATCCAGACAAAACCCAAGAAAGGACACGTGAAAGTGTGTGATCTGTGCCTGTTTCAGTGGCGACATCCCTGGCATTCAGAGGGGACTCGGGCAAGGCCTGGATGGATAGAATGTTGACAGCTGGCGCAGGGTCAGCTTCTACTACTGGCAGGGGCAATCTACTGAGGCCATCAGCATGGCCCATTTCTTTCCCAGGCTTGTGGAGTAAGGAAAAATCATATGCAGACAGAAAAATAGACCACCTAAGCATTCTAGGGGAAATGATTTGGGGAGTTTGTTTACGTGTGGTAAACAGTCCCAGCAGAGGCTTATGGTCAGTGAAGACCGTGAAATGCCTGCCATACAAGAAATCATGGAATTTTTTAATTCCAGCAACAACAGCCAGAGCCTCCCTGTCTATCTGAGCGTAGTTGCGCTCAGCAGAAGACAGTGTTCTGGAGTAATATGCAACAGGAACCTGAGTTCCATCAGACCTGAGGTGGCTCAGGACAGCTCCTACCTCGTAAGGGGAAGCATCACAAGCGATGCACACAGGAAGGGACACATTGAAGTGTGCAAGTACACTGTTAGAAGTGAGTAAGGCCTTGACCTCATTGAAACTAGCCTCATGTGTTTGTGACCATTGCCACACTGCTTGTTTGTCTAATAGCCTGTGAAGAGGCTCAGCTACACTAGCTTTATGTGGAAGAAAGGAATTGTAGAAATTCAGGAGGCCCAGAAAGGCCTGAAGTTCGGCCTTAGACTTTGGCCTAGGTGCTTCTAAAATGGCAGTTAGTTTGGATTCAGCAGGGTGAATCCCAGCAGCATCAATTTTGAATCCCAGAAATTCAGTAGAAGGCACCCCAATTTTGCATTTGTCTCTTTTGAGCTTGAGGCCTGTTTTCCTGAATCTTAACAGAACAGCCCTTAGCCTTTCAGCTAGAATGTGTGTGGAGTCTCCTGCAATTAAGACATCATCAAAGTAGGGGCAAACCCCCGGTATGCCCCATAGTGTGTTTTCCATTACGCTTTGGAAAATCCCAGGAGCGACATTCACTCCAAACTGGAGCCTTTTTACCTTAAAGGCTCCCCTGTGGGTCACAATAGTCTGAGCTATAGCAGCATCATCATCAACAGGCAGCTGTTGATATGCTTGAGCTAGGTCAAGCTTTGCAAAAACGCGCCCCCCCTTGAGGGAGGCCAGAATATGACTGACCACAGGAACAGGATAGGCATGTTGCTGCAATGCCTTATTAAGAGTGCATTTGTAATCAGCACAAATGCGAATGTCCCCATTTGCCTTTAGAGGCGTGACAATGGGGGTCTCCCAAGGACTGGAATCAACAGGTTCTAGAATTCCCTGTTGGATCAGTTTGTCTAACTCAGTGTCAATTTTACTCTTTAAAGCAAAAGGGACCCTTCTTGCTTTAATTCTAATGGGAGTGACAGTGGGGTCTAGCTTTAAGGACACAGGGGGTCCTTTGAATGTGCCCAGCTGGGGGCTGAAAACATCTGCAAATTCTTTGCAGACTTCCTGTAGGTCGAGTGTTTGTAAGCTGTTGAGTCCTGTGACGTGTATCCCCAGGGCCTCAAACCAATCGAGTCCTATGAGACTCGTTCATTCACCCCCTACTACTAATAAGTCTAGTGGACCTTCAAAACTCTTGTATTGCACGTTAAGGGTGGCCTCCCCCTTAACACACACTCTTGAATTTTGAAAATCTGTTAACACAATGTCAGAAGGCATTAACTTGGCCTGAGTTCCACTACCGGAACAAATCTTCCTAAATGTATGCAAGGAGATGATTGAAAGGGCAGACCCTGTGTCTAGTTCCATAGTTAATGGCACCCCTTGTAGCTTCACCTTGAGTGACAGCTTTTTTTTGATGGGCTTGTGTGTGCCTGTCCTGAAGATGCTTCTTCGCAAAGCGCAAAAACCTACCCTATTCTGACTGGGGACCCTGGTACCTTTCAGGCGCAGTTCTTCCTGAGGTTGTACCTTTCGTCGGCCCAGACACACAGCTGCAATATGTCCTTGTTTCCCACACGCCCGGCAGATAGCGGAGCGGAACTTGCAGTCGGTTCTCCTGTGGCGACCTCCACAGCCGATGCACTTGAATGGGGCTGAAGAGCTTCCCTTCTGATTTCCTTCCTTCGTGGGGTGGAGACGGTCGACTTCCTCGTCCGGATCCTCCTCGGAGTTTCCTTGGACGTCGTCCTGGTGCACGGATGCAACATCTGGACTGTTCCTGATCGGCCGCATGTTTTTGACGGCGCCGCCCGCTGCTTCTTCTGCGGTGACCTCTCTTAAGGCATCTTGGAAGGACAGTTCTTCTTTGGCGAAAAGCCTCTGTTGTAGATCTCGATGCCTTAAGCCGCACACGAATCGGTCCCTCAGTCGTTCTTCGAGGTCCTTGAACTCGCAGTGCTTGGCGGCCTTCCTAAATGCGGCGATGTATTCTTTGGCCGACTCTCCGGATCGTTGATCCCTCTGCTCGAAGGTGTGGCGCCATGTGATGACAGACATCTTGGGCTGGAAGTGCTCCTTCAATAGCTTCTTTAGATCTGCGTAGCTGACAGACTCTAATGGGACAGGTGCTGCAAGGTTCTCTGCGATTTCGAAGGCGTCTTGACCGCAGACACAAAGCAGGGTGGCAGCCTTCAAGCTCTCTTCCCTCACTTGGTTTGCCTTGAAGTAGTTCTCCACCCTGGCTACGTAGGACTCCCACCGCTCTGGATGTGAGACGTCGAACTCCGAAAGCCTTCCAACCTTTGCCATCTTCAGGAGACGGGTCTATCAGCCAGCCTACCCCCGAATGCGCACTGGATTGGCGAGTAGCTGCCGAGTCAACGCCGTTCCGCCGCTCAGGACTCACTTGGGTAAGCTTACACTTCTTCCTTTCCAGGTGATGTAAGGCATCCCACCTTCGTCACCAGTGTTGAGTCCCTCGCGGAAAGCAAGACACGAGAAGCAGTTGTAGTTTTCAGTTTTCTTTATTCTGTGTTCAGCTCACAAGTAGATGGCTTCAGCAGCTCCCCAAACCTCCCAGCTTCTTATATAGGCATTTCCCGGGTCAATGCCATACTTTTCCCGCGCCAGCACCCGCGCATGCGCACGGTGCTGGCGACAGCCTGTCTGGTCCCAGGCAGCTTTGCACCTGCCCGGGACTGCCTGCAAACGCCCCGAGCCGTTTGCAAGGCTCGGGACATAACAGGTGGTATACCTCCTGAAAGTAATCCTGTTTGCCCATATTCACACTTAATACTTAGACTATGCTGTATAACATAATAATCAAGTATTGAGACATCACCCTTCTCCTACGTAGATTCCAAATGTCTAAAAATAAATTATGTAAATAAATCATTCCCAGGAAAACAGTCACACAGAAAAACCACTGAAGCCTGAATTCAGAGGCCCAAATGAGTAAAAAACACATCAAACAAATACTAAATTATTAAATATATATAAATAAAACCAAAAGATCCAACAATCCTGGCCCTATCAAAACAAATCTGAAAAGTGGACTTTTTAAATATATCATTATCCCTTTCTGAACCAGTTCTGACTAGAAAAAAAAACTATGCTGAAAGAAAATCAGGAAGTAGCCTCTTCACCTACAGCTAGTCCTCAACTTCATTTATTTCATTTAGTGACTGTTCAAACTTACAACAGAACTGGAAAAAAGTGATTTATGACTATTTTTCACACTTATGACCGTTGCAGCATACCATGGTCATGTGATGTACATTCAGATGGTCGACAATTGGCTCACATTTATGATAGTTGCAGCGTCTCCGGAGTCATGTGATCCCCTTTTGTAACTTGTTATATTGGCTTTTATCAGCTGGAACTCGCCATTGATACGAAGAAATCTTTATTTTATAAGGTGATTAAGAGTCTATTTAGAGAAAGAATGCTAAATCTCTCAGAAGAATAGCATGTCTTTGAAAGCTGGATTTTGTAGGTTCAGTACGGCAAAAGCAATTCAGGCAGCATTTTAATGAGCTCTGTGACCATCAAGCTTGTTTTGGAACAAATACTTTTTGTTTACTCAATTACTCAAACAGAAATTTGTTCCAATCAGGAAACATCTCTCACTTTGGATAGATAATCTCAGAGATTCTACTCCTCTCTTGTTCCCCAAATTTTGAAGGGCATTTTAAGTAACTCTGGATGGGCTAATTCAGGCATTTTGCATGCTCTAATGCTTTGAACATCAACATATGGGAGGACTTTACACAAACAGCAGAGAAAAAAAAAAACTAATGCCAAAAAAATCCCTTAATGCATAGAAAGCTACCCCTGTAGTTCTCATTCAAACTGATAAAAGAGATTTTCCAAGAAATTATCAGGTTGGGATATAGTGCTCTCCTTCGGGTTTTTTTTTAGCTTAATTTCAGCTTGTTTTATTCAGGATACTTTGCAGTCTTTTACAATTTCAGCTATTTTAGGTATTTTGAGATTCCTGACTCCAATCTGAACCAGAGGAGATATTCTCCTCCTCCTCGCAATCCATTGTCTGGTTCAGGTATCAATGCAGGATACCCCTCACCATTGATTTAACTCTAAAATTGCTAAAATTCCAAAAGGAAGCACTTGTACACTCTTTCTCTAGTGGCCAGGACCAGAGAATTTCTTTCTCCCAGACAGATGATAAGTACTTCTTCTGATCATGTTCAGCTGCCCATCTCTGTTATATTTTGCCACGGTTATCACACCAGCCACCTAATTTAACCAGACTGAACAGGATAATTAGCAAGTCTGGTACTACCCACAGAAACCTGGATATTTTTAATTACATGATCAAGATCTTTGGCAGATGAGCTCCTAAGGACTGAACTAGAGAACCTATCCAGGAAAAAAAGATGGGTGTATGGTAACTACTAAACACCAATTTTTCAAATTCCATCCTAATTCTTATTCTGCAGCTTCTGTGGACTTAACAGTATTCCTATTTTGTGTATGTCTAGCATTGGCCCCAAAGAAAATCCAGAGGAAGCAAAGTTGAAGACATTTATGCGTGATGCTGGTCCTTTCTTGTCATCATTGAGCCATTCATAGCACGTAGTGGAACAGGCAAATAGTTGTATTTTTGATGAGGTGTACAGTCAAGGTCATTAAAGCCTGTGACCATTTACGGCCTCATCATGAGGCTTGAAAGAGCAAGAGGTCATTCCTAGAGAAATTTGCTGGGTTAATGATGTAGTTACTCCGTCTATTTTATTAGTTTCTCGATCTTGTAACCTGGCTGCAGCAGTGTAAGCCATGTAAGCAAACATTCCTATTATTATTAATGCTGTAAATAATTATCAAAAATTACTTATGCTTTTACATTCTTATTTGTAAAGCTTTCCTAAATTAGTGCAGAAAAATACCTTGGACATTTGTATTTTTTACTTTTTATTATTTTTAAAATGCAATAATTGTTTTACTTTCAGAAATAATTGGATTTGTCCAATCCATTTATCTGTATTCTTAAAAAAAACTAAAACAAAACAAAACTGTTGAAAAATTTACTCTATCATTTTCAGGAGCAGGACATAGTTGACCTTGATTTCTTAATATAAAAAGCAGACCCTAGTGTTGAGTCCTTCGCGAAATGGCAAGACACGAGAAGCAGTTGTAGTTCTCAAGAAACTTCTTTATTCATGTGTTCAGCTTACAGTTAGAAGACGCCGACAACGCCCAAAACTCGCACAAGTACTGGCGACAGCCTGTCTGGTCCCGGGCAGCCTGCACCTGCCGGAACCATTTGCAATGCCCCGAGCCTGCTTGCACAGGCTCAGGACATAACACCCTTTCCCCCCAGGCTAAAACCATTCCTTATACCATAATAACACATAACTCATTTCTGTAGTGTAGTGCCATGCTCCCCAATACCAGGTATTCCTAGTCTTCCATCAGCCTCAGTGCTCTACTTTTCTACTAGCACTGTTTGGCCAAGAGGGTTACAAAATCCTCCAAATACTTAGGAGATTTCCTTGTTCTCTGTGACCTCCTAAGTTCAGGGTGCTTGCCAAGTACCCTCTGATTGAGGGGTGATGCGTGCCTGTCCCCCTTGTTTTGCCTTGGTGATTCCCAAAGACTGTGCTCCAATACCTGGCCTGCTTGCTTGCCCACCGGGCTCATCAGTCCAGGGCTTCTTTCACTATGTGACCTGGTTGTCCCGCCTAGCTGTAGGCTCTCTGGCCCTTCTAAGTGACTGTCACTGTTGGGCGCTTCTGTAGAACCTCCTAGGTCCGTCCAAGACCTGTCAGGAGGCTGTCTGTCCCCTGAATCCCGTTCTGTGTCCGGGCTTGTGTGGGTTTCAGTACTGTCCCAAAACTCAGTTGTCCCCTGAGTGGAGTCAGAGGTGTTGTAGTCGTGATTTGGTTCCTCGACCACCTCCCTGTGTGTTTGCCCCTTTCTAGGGATAGGGTTGAAGTCAGGCCAACTAGGAGGAGTATGTGCCAGCTCTCTTGCAGGGAATGGATTGTTGGGATGCTCCAGGGTATTCTCTCTGACTGGAGTACTGAGTGATGCGGGTGAGAAGTGATCATGCCCCCGGGATGACTCCCTGGCTGGAGTAGGCATTGATGCCAGGGTTTTAGTTGGGCTCCATGACTTCCTGTTGGGAGCAATTGCGGAATCTCGGGATGGGCTGATTGTGGCTTCCCCATTGATAATGGGCATAATTCCATGCCCCTCCCTTTGCCCAAAAGGCTCCCCCTCCCCCCCTGGAAAAGACCCAGGAGTCTCAGCGGGAAGGTCCCATCTAGGGCGAAGTTGGTCAATGTGCCGACGCAGGACACGACCGTTGTCCAGGGATACCTCGTAGGATAGAGGACCTGTGACCCTGGATATGGATGCGGGGACCCATGTATGACCAGGCCCATAATTACGAGTCCAAACCAGGGCACCCACAAGAAGTTGCCTAGGTGCCCTGGGGTGTGAGACAGAAGGAGGCAGTCTGTCCGGATGCAACCGGTCAAGCTTGGTAGTCAGTTTGCACCCCCAACGAAGTTCAGCTGGGCTTCTCCCTGTAGAAGTGGACGGTGTGGTGCGATAAGAAAGGAGGAAGTCAGCCTACCTGTGATGCCAGTCTCCGTAGTGAGTTTCTTCAAGGCGTCCTTGGTGATGCGCACCATGCGTTCAGCCATACCATTGGTGGACGGGTGGAAGGGTGCAGAGTTAGCATGATGAATCATGTTAGCCTGCAAGAAAGCTTGGAATTCGGAGGAAGTGAATTGAGGGCCGTTGTCATACACAATGATGTCTGGGAGCCCGTGTGCAGCAAAAATCCCCCTCAGTACCTGAATAGTCTTTGCAGCAGTGGTGGATGAGACAGGTACAACCTCAAGCCATTTTGAATGGCTGTCAACGAGGACCAAGAAGAATTGACCCTGAAAGCGCCCAGCGTAGTCAATGTGCACCCTAGACCATGGAGATTGTGTTTCCTCCCATCTATGCACAGGAGCTTGGGGCATTTCAGGGCGTGAGCGTTGACAAAGGTGGCATGCATGCACCTTAGCTTCAATGTCTTTGTCTAGGCCAGGCCACCACAAGTGGCTGCGCGCAAGAGCCTTCATTCGTACAATGCCAGGATGACCCTTGTGGAGGGAACCTAAGACCCTAGTCCTCATTGAGGAGGGAATGACAACTCTGCTTCCCCAAAGCAGACAACCCTGAGAGGTGGACAACTTGTTCCTTTTAGACCAGAAACTCTGAAACTCAGGACTAGGACAGTGCTCAGGCCATCCAGACAAAACCCAAGAAAGGACACGTGAAAGTGTGTGATCTGTGCCCGATTCAGCGGCTACATCCCTGGCATTCAGGGAAGACTCGGGCAAGGCTTGGATAGAGAGAATATTGATAGCTGGCGCAGGGTCAGCTTCTATTACCGGCATGGCCCATTTCCTTCCCAGGCTTGTGAAGTAGGGAAAAATCATATGCAGACAAAAAGATAGACCACCTGAGCATCCTTGGGGGGTTTGTTTACGTGTGGTAAACAGTCCCAGCAAAGGCTTATGGTCAGTGAAGACCGTGAAATGCCTACCATATAAAAAATCATGGAATTTTTTAATTCCAGCAACAACAGCTAAGGCCTCCCTGTCTATTTGAGCATAGTTGCACTCAGCTGAAGACAATGTCCTGGAATAATATGCAACAGGAACCTGAATTCCATCAGACCTGAGGTGGCTCAATACAGCTCCTACCCCATAAGGGAAAGCATCACAAGCGATGCACACAGGAAGGGACTCATTGAAGTGTGCAAGTACACTGTTAGAAGTGAGCAAGGCCTTGACCTCATTGAAACTTGCCTCATGTGTTTGTGACCACTGCCACACTGCCTGTTTATCTAATAGCCTGTGAAGAGGCTCAGCTACACTAGCCTTATGTGGAAGAAAGGAATTGTAGAAATTCAGAAGGCCCAGGAAAGCCTGTAGTTCGGCCTTAGACTTTGGCCTAGGGGCTTGCATAATGGCTTTTAGTTTGGATTCAGCAGGGTGAATCCCAGCAGCATCAGTTTTGAACCCCAGAAACTCTGTGGAAGGCACCCCAATTTTACATTTGTCCTTCTTGAGTTTGAGTCCCGTTTTCCTGAACCTTAACAGGACAGCCCTTAGCCTTTCAGCTAGAATGTGTGTGGAGTCTCCTGCAATTAAGACATCATCAAAATAGGGGCAAACCCCTGGTATACCCCGTAGTGTGTTTTCCATTACGCTTTGGAAAATCCCAGGAGCGACATTTACTCCAAATTGAAGTCTCTTTACCTTGAAAGCCCCTCTGTGGGTCACAATAGTCTGAGCTATAGCAGCATCATCATCAACAGGCAGCTGTTGATATGCTTGAGCTAGGTCAAGCTTTGCAAAAACACGCCCCCCCTTGAGGGAGGCCAGAATATGACTGACCACAGGAACAGGATAGGCATGTTGCTGCAATGCCTTATTCAGAGTGCATTTGTAATCAGCACAAATGCGAATGTCCCCATTTGCCTTTAGTGGCGTGACAATGGGGGTCTCCCAAGGACTGGAATCAACAGGTTCTAGAATTCCCTGTTGGATCAGTTTGTCCAACTCAGTGTCAATTTTAGTCTTTAAAGCAAAAGGGACCCTTCTTGCTTTAATTCTAATGGGAGTGACAGTGGGGTCTAACTTTAAGGACACAGGGGGTCCTTTGAATGTGCCCAGCTGGGGGCTGAAAACATCTGCAAATTCTTTGCAGACTTCCTGTAGGTCGAGTGTTTGTAGGCTGTTGAGCACTGTGACGTGTATTCCCAGGGCCTCAAACCAATCGAGTCCTATGAGACTCGTTCGTTCACCCCCTACTACTAATAGGTCTAGTGGGTCTTCAAAATCCTTATACTGTATGTTAAGGGTGGCCTCCCCCTTAACACACACTCTGGAGTTTTGAGAGTCTGTTAACACAATGTCAGAAGGCCTCAGCTTGGCCTGAGTTCCACTACCGGAACAAATCTTCCTAAACGTTTGCATGGAAATGATTGAAAGGGCAGACCCCGTATCCAGTTCCATAGCTAATGGAACCCCTTGTAGCTTCACCTTAAGTGACAGCTTTTTCTTAATTGGCTTGTGTGTGCCTGTCCTATAGATGCATCTTCGCGAAGCGCAAAACCCCACCCTATTCTGGCTGGGGACCCTGGTACCTTTCAGGCGCAATTCTTCCTGAGGTTGTACCTTCAGACGGCCCAGGCACACAGCTGCAATGTGTCCTTGTTTTCCGCACGCCCTGCAGATAGCGGAGCGGAACTTGCAGTCGGTTCTCCTGTGGCGACCTCCACAGCCGATGCACTTGGGGAGAGCTGAAGAGCTTCCTTTTTGTTTCCCTTCCTTTGTGGGGTGAAGACGGTCGACTTCCTCATCCGGATCCTCCTCAGAGTTTCTTTGGACTTCTTCCTGGTGCACAGATGCAGCATCTGGACTGTTCCTGATTGGCCGCATGTTCTTGATGGTGCCGCCCGCTGCTTCCTCTGCGATGACCTCTCTCAAGGCATCTTGGAAAGACAAGTCCTCCTTAGCAAAAAGTCTCTGTTGTAACTCACGATGCCTTAGCCCGCATACGAATCTGTCCCTCAGTCGTTCTTCGAGGTCCTTGAACTCGCAATGTTTGGCGGCTTTCCTTAATGCGGCGATGTACTCCTTGGCCGATTCTCCGGATCATTGATCCCTCTGCTCGAAGATGTGGCGCCACGCGATGACGGACATCTTAGGCTGGAAGTGCTCCTTCAGTAGCTTTTTTAGATCTGCGTAGCTGACAGAGTCTAAAGGAACAGGTGCTGCAAGGTTCTCAGTGATTTCGAATGCGTCTTGACCACAAACGCACAGCAGGGTGGCAGCCTTCAAACTTTCTTCCCTCACTTGGTTCACTTTGAGGTAGTTTTCCACCCTGGCTGCGTAGGACTCCCACCTCTCTGGATGTGAGACGTCAAATTCTGAAAGCCTTCCAATCTTTGCCATTTTTGTATCAGGAAGGGTCTATCAGCCAGCCTACCCCCAAATGCATGCTGGATTGGTGGGTAGCTGCCGAGTCAACGCTGTTCCTGCCGCTCAGGACTCACTCGGGTAAGCTTACACCTTTTTGTTGATGTAAGGCAATCCCACCTTCGTCTCCAGTGTTGAGTCCTTCACGAAATGGCAAGACATGAGAAGCAGTTGTAGTTCTCAAGAAACCTCTTTATTCATGTGTTCAGCTTACAGTTAGAAGACGCCGACATCGCCCAAAACTCTTATATAGGCCATCCCCGGGTAAATCTGCAACTTTTGGCACGCCAGCACTTGCGCATGCGCACAAGTACTGGCGACAGCCTGTCTGGTCCCGGGCAGCCTGCACCTGCCGGAACCGTTTGCAATGCCCCGAGCCTGCTTGCACAGGCTCAGGACATAACACCTAGCTTCTCCCATCTTCTGTTTAAAACTGGTAAAACTCACTGGAATTGTTCCTCCTATACTTCCTGGAATAATCTTGCATCAGAAGCTGAGCACTAAAGAACACCAAACTCTAGAGCCCAATGATTGTTCCCAGGGATGTAGATGTTTTAGCAAGCGGGACAGAATAAAAATCTGAAACATCCCACAGTAAAAACCACTGACAACCACTGAGTAGTTTCTCAAGACTAATCTTTGAGATAGAAAATGAACCATACTAAAGTTATATCCAGATTCTCAACATTCTAAGGTAGTCCATAAGGACACCAAGGGCAATGATGCCAAATGCTGCCTAGATATCCAGAAGCATCAATAGGAGTACACAGTGCTTTTTTTCTATATATAAAAAAAAGATGCCACACATATCATATAACCCGCCTTGCCTACCCTACAAGGTTTCATCCAAAAAAGGTGCCAGAATTCCATTCTGTGCGTTCTATGAGAAAAAAAAGCCCTGGGAGTTCATAGCCCAATCCTAGTATCTCAACTGATTGCCCATCAGGGTGACTAAAGCCATCTTTTTGCCTGAAATCTACCTAAAAGGAACCCAATAAAGAACAGTATTTGTAGCTCAGAGTTGAAATGAGGGATCCTTGGTGCTCTCTAAGCTTGTTTTTTTTCTTTCTTGCAGACATTTCATTACCCAAATTGGTAATATCATCAGCATAGTTTGGGTAACGAAATGTCTGCAAGAAAACAACTTATCTCAGAGAGTACCAATGATTCTTTATAAAAGGAACCCGAATAATCCATGTTAACCAAAAGCACTCAGCGTTGCTCCCCATCTCAACCATCTGGCCAGAAATGGCAAGTTTGATCTTGCCCTATAATTTCTTTTTTTAAAGAAGACATATAAATATGGTCTCTTTAGGAAATTATGTACTTGCTTTCCTCAGTATAGACAGCATCTATCATCCATCAAGAGAAGCACTGATAATCAAACATGACACTTCCTATAATTCTTAGCTATGTGACATATCTGTTGATGCACATCTTACAGCCTAGTTCATCTCATTCCAGCACCAGGTGTCCTGTCCATCCCAATCTAGTTATGCTACAAATCTTACAGTCCTGTTTCTCATCACTAATATTTCAGTCAACTTGAAAACATGCTTGAAAGCATCTTTATGCTACATCACACATCTGACAATGTGCACCCACATGCATGAATAAAGTCTATTAATAGTTCCAGAGGGGACCATTACTTAGGGAAGACTAGAGAGTATATACTTTTAAATCAGGTTCCCAGATATTTTCCAGCCCAGTGTGTTCAGTGCTGAAACAACTTTATATTTCTGAACTAAGCCACATAGGATTGGTGAGCTTTGCGGCTTACATTGGATGCTTGCAGTTTGTACAAGCAAATGAAATATTCCCAGCACATTACACATAATCAAAACAGGACCAATTAAGCTCAGTACTCTATATTCCACCTCATTAATTGCATCTCCTAAAATATAACAGATGTGATTGCTGCGGGCCATGAGTTAAAGACAAATTTTTCAGTTATGCACTTACAATGCAACCTAAAAGTTACATTAAGATTTAATTATTACTTTCATTTTCATGACTTCTTGTAAAAGCTCATTTTTCACATAACAGCAGCAGTGTTCAACCACAACCCTTTGCGTGCTGCAGTAAAAAAACAACAAAATTTTTTTTTGCTGATATGCTTGACCCTATTATTACAAAAAGCAAGCGTATTTAGGAAATTCACAGTAATTTTCTACATACAGCATGGGGAGACATTTTATCACTGATTCAAATACCATTATCAATGGAAGGAACATTAGACATTATATGGTATACTTGAAGACCTGTGTGATTCAGTGGAATTGCATGGAGGGTCAGGAAGCCATGAGTCCTATTTTACAAAGGACAATGCACAATCTATGACAATCCTCTAGTTTTGTTTTGTTTTTAAAAAAGCTTCTGTCTAAAAGACTGTCCAATCCAAGAGAAGAATCAGAATATTTGAAGTAGCCCGGTGATAGAATAGAATGGAGCTGGAAGAGACCTTTGAGTTCTTCTAATCCAGCCCCCTGCTCAAGCAGGAGTACCTAAACCATTTTAGACAAGTGACTGTCCAGTCTCTTCTTAAAAACCTCCAGTGATGGAGTGTCCACGATTTCTAAAGGCAAGCTGTTCCCCTGGTTAATTGTCCTCACTGTTAGGAAGTTTCTCCTTAATTCCAGGTTGCTTCTCTCTTTGATCAGTTTCCAACCATTGTTTCTTGTCCTGTCCTCTGGTGCTTTGGAGAATAATTTGACCCCCTCTTCTTTGTGGCAGCCCCTCAAATACTGGAATATTGCTATCATGTCACTCCTATTTTTAATTTTCTTTAGACTAGCCAAATCCAAGTCCTGCAGTCGTTTTTCATATGTTTTAGTCTCCAGGTCTTAGTTGCTCTTCTCTGAACATTTCCCAAGGTCTCAACATCTTTTCTGTAGTGTGGTTACAATATTCCAGGTGTGGTCTTACTAGGATTTTATAAAGCGGTACTACTACTTTGCGTAATCTTGATTCTATGCCTCTGTTTATACAACCCAGGATTGTATTAGCTTTTTTGGCTTCTGCTGCACCAAGATAGCACCAGGACAGGTTTTGATAACTCTCTTTTCCCATAATTTCTATTTCAGTTATTGAAATTGTATTTGACATTAATTATAAGTACAAGTTATCTCACACATATGTTTCTGCTTGCACAACTTCTAAAGTCTGAATCCTATGATGCCCTTTTGCTGGGGTAGTGGGAATATTATAGTAATGGGGCTTCTGGGTGTACATTTTTGATGGGAAAATTTTCATACATTACAGTTTAAAACAAGATTAGATGACCTGGTACCCTCCCAATATTTTGGACTATTGTTCTTGCCTTGGTCACTTCCTCTGCTGACTTGTGCTAGTAGGAATTGAAGCCACACTGGATATTTCTGTGCAGCCTAGAATATACAGGTAGTCCTCAACTTATGACCACAATTGAGCCCAAAATTTCTGTTGTTAAGTGAAACATTTGTTAAGTGAATTTTGCCCATTTTATGACATTTCTTGCTTCTTTCATTAAGTGAATCACTGCAGTTGATAAATTAGTAACCCAGTTATTAAGTGAATCTGGCTTTCCCCCATTGACTTTGCTTGTCAGAAGGCCGCAAAAGATAATTCCATGACCCCTGGACACTACAGCCATCATAAATATGAGTCAGTTGCTGAGTGTCTTAATGTTGATCACATGATCGTGGGGATGCTGGAAAGGTCGTAACTGTGAAAAATGGTCATAAATCCCTTTTTCCAGTGCCGCTGTAACTTTGAACGGTCACTAAACAAACTGTTGTAAGTCAAAGACTACCTGTACATGACTTCACTCTGGAATTTGTCTTTGCTCACTTTCATTTGTGGCATACAGTAAATGAACTCCAGAAACTGCTCACGTTCATTTTGTCACATGCTCAGGAGAAGTGAGAAAGTATTTAAGTGCTTTTGTTTCCATGGCACTGGAATCTTGAGCATCTTCGGGGAGGGGGGGGGGTTCAAGGGAGATAAATGATGAAGCCCAAGGGATATCATTAATAAATGCCTTGACTTAAAGTAGTTGCATCAGACATTTGGACAAAAGTAACTTATGGCAAATATTTCTGATTGCATTTTTCAATTACAGGTAGTTCTTGACTTACAACAGTTCATTTAGTGACCATTCGAAGTTACAATGGGATTGAAAAAAGTGATTTATGACCTTTTCTCACACTTATGACCATTGCACTATCCTCATGGTCATATGATCAAAATTGGGATGTTTGGCAACTGACTC
Organism: Crotalus tigris; assembly: GCF_016545835.1. NCBI lineage: Eukaryota > Metazoa > Chordata > Lepidosauria > Squamata > Viperidae > Crotalus > Crotalus tigris. The sequence continues at coordinate 212,506 of NW_024097690.1, forward strand.
GTATTTATGATGGTTGCAGTGTCCTGGGCTCACGTGATCATATTCTGTGACCTTCAGACAAGCAAAGTCAATGGGAAAGTCAGATTCAAATTAACAACTGTGTTACTAATTTAACAATTTCAGTGATTGGGATTAAAATAAGAAGGTGGATTGAAGAAATAATATATCAGCCTGTAGATTGGAAACCAGAGATCTTCTTGCTTGGTATTTGAAACAGAAAACATAGTAAAGAAATACAGTACTTAATTCTACATATAACAACAGCAGCAAGAATAGCATACACACAGTTCTGGAAAAATAAGAATATACCATCAGAGGAAGAAGTGATAAGAAAAATCCTGGACAAATTAACAAAAGAGATAAAAGAAAAGGAAGACACAGAGTACTATCTAATATGGAACAAGTGGTATGACTGGTTGGAGACTAGAAATAATAGAGGAGAATAAATGTGGAAAGGTCAAAAGTGGGAAATGTGTGTATAATAATGTATAGTAATAATAATATGTATTATTCTTAGTATGAAGTATAGTATGAAAGAAGAAAAATGCAAATAAGAAACAACGGGGCAACAAGGACAAATATTCTAAACAAGAATAAGGGGGGGAAATGTAAATAATAGATTACCATTACGAAATCACTGTTTAAAAAAAGGGAGGAGTATACACTGTGTGTGTATATGTGTTATGTTTTGTTTTGTTTTGTTGGTTTAAAAAATAAAAATTAAAAAATTAAAAAAAAACAACTTCAGTGATTGATTAAACAACTGTGGCAAGAAAATTTGTAAAATGGGACAAAACTCATTTAACAAATGTTTCACTTAATCACAAAAATGTTGGGCTCAATTGTGCTCATAAGTCGAGGACTACCTCTATTTGGTAGCAATTAAGAACCATAAGAAACTAAATCATAAGAAACTAAATCGAGTTCATGTTAAAGCTAGACACATACGTAGCTGTTTCAGCATGCATTTCTAGCCAAATCCAGACAGAATTGGGAAATAGGGCAAGACATTAATTATAGGTATAAATTGTGTTGCAGTTTAATCCACAATTTTCACTGAAGGTATCCACAGCAATCTACTGTGTTGCAACATTTCCCTACCTTAGTAAGAGTGCAGCACAAAATCAAATGAAAATAGACAAGCAAACATGCTGATGATGTTTATTTTTGAACAACCACAGCTGGTTTTTAATATTTTCAAAAGCATATCTGGGGTTCTTTGAATAGTTGCAAATTTTTCTTGTTGTTTCTTTTGTATCATGTCATTTAAGATTCGTCAAGAGGATAAGCCTGTTTCTATTTTGAACCATGATGAATAAAACACTTGTCCTGTTTGTAGATATTGAGAACAGAGATAAATAATGAAGAACCTTGTGATTAGCTTCTGAAGTCTTTATTTTGAAATTGTTAATTTATATTTTCTTTTTTTCTGGTGCTGTTTTAATTGTTCTGACCTGGCCAGAGTTACATATGTGTTATGGATGGCTATATAAGTTAAATAAATAAATAATCATATATTTTGGATTCCGAGCACCAGTACAATAACATAATGCCACTATACCAAATATATAAAAGTTGGCAATTATGATAAAAATCATTCCCTATATCTATCTTATCTATCTTATCTATCTTATCTATCTAATCTATCTATCTATCTATCTATCTATCTATCTATCTATCTATCTATCTATCTATCTATCTATCTATCATCTATCTTTGACTTCTAAATAATTCCATTTGTTTATTAATAATGAAAAAATTAGTCCTGCTGCATATAATATATATATAGTTTTATCCCATTTTGGGGGCAATTGTTTCTGGCTACAATTGTTAAGTGAATCACTGCAGCTGTTCAGTTAGTAACATGGTTGTTAAATGAATCTGGCTTCTACATTGACTTTGCTTGTCAGAAGGTCACAAAAGGAGATCAAATGACCCCGAGATACTGTATCCATCATAAATATGAGTCAGTTGCCAAGCATCTGAATTTTGATTATGGGGATGCTGCAACAGTCATAAGTGTGAAAAACAGTCATAAGTCACTTTTTTCGGGGCTATTGTAACTTCAAACGACCACTAAATGAACTGTTGTAAGTCGAGATCTACCTGTACCTTGAGGAATAATCCTTCTAACAGAATTACATTATCTGAACCTCAGCTGTGTTATTAATATATTTGAAAACATGTTATTAGAGCTGGAACTGATTTTCCAAGTCATCCAATGGTTCAGCAATCATCACTGTAATTGAATTCATCTACCTTGCTGCTGGTCATCTGCTTCTTCTTCTTTCCTTCTCTCTTTCCTAGGATTTGAGCCTTTTCCAGAGAACTAGGTTTTCCTATACTCTGTCTAAAGTTGGATCATTTGAGTCTGATCATTTGTGCCTTGAGTGAGAAGAACTCTTGGTTGACTTGTTCAATGAGCAATGTTGTTTTCTTGAATGTCCATGGTATTATCAGGGGAATCTTAATTCTCTTTTTATCCTGCTTGTGTTCTAAAAAAAAAAAAATCTGAGCTTTAAAAATGGTGAAAGTCAGCATCCTAGCAGTGATAAGTTGGGAATTGGTTTTCTAAGACAGGTTTGTTTTTAGAAATATTTTCATATAATAACTGTTTGTCCAGGAAAGAAAATCAAGAGGGGTGAGCTGGAACAAAATGATTGTAGTTGCATTATCTCACTGAGATATGTCAACATCCAGTTCAAGAATCCAAACAAAACTCCAGGTTCATTCCATCTCCGAAAATCTTACTGTTTATTGAATACACTGCATGGTAATGTCGAAGCAAAACTAACTCTGAGGTTCCAACCCCAATTCATAGATTTAAACAATATAATTTTCCTAGCTAAACCCCCAATGTCTTACGCAATCCATATAAACAAGTTCACTTATTATGGGAACCATCTGCTTCAAATCCACACCTGGTCTAGTGTCCTTGAAAATGTTTTAGGCTCTCATGGTCTTCAGCAGAATCGTAGAAGTTTCATTTCTCCATATAACCCACTGAGAGCAACACCTCCCCCCCTTAATCTAAAGGCAAGTTGAAATGCAGAGGCACATAGCTGCCAAAGACTCATCCTTGACAGCAATAAGTTTTCACTTCAGGATCCATTTCAAGCTACACCTCAGCCGTACATTTATGAGCAGGACAAGAAATTGAAAAATTGTCCACAGGAGATCATGGAGCTCTTTGTCCAATTTTAAATCAAGCTTTTTTCAGTGCTTCTGTAACTTCAAATGGTCATTAAACAAACTGTTGTAAGTTGAGGATTACCTGTACTAGCCATGAGCAAAAGCAGGTTTGGTCAGAGAGTTAAGTATTTTCTCCTGATCCCGATCCTAGTCTATTCCTCTGTCTATCAGCCTACTAAGATAGGGCTGCTTCCTTGTATCTGTTTCCCCCATTGCACAAACATGGAATGCTTGCTCTTGGACTTCCCTGCTGTTAGGATCCTTTTAGGTTTGGCCTATGGCAATCACATATTTCCTTTTGTTATAGTTACAAAACATGCTTCACTAATCATTGCTCAAGTCGGATTCCCACTCTCATAGGTGATCACACACAAAGAGCAATTGAGGATAGAATTTCCATTGCTATGGGATGGGGTTCAAAAGCACAGCATCGTGTGACCCCCAACAGCAATCCTGACAGTCCCCACTACCTTCATTAAGTGAGGACCTCATGTGACCACTATTTGGGAAGAGGCACTGAAACTGTATCCCAGGCAAACAAATCGACAGGTGAGAGCTATGAGCAGGTGGTTGATGTGGAGGGGCACTATGAACTGTGGGCAGGCAAGGGCTACTGAGTGCTAGTGGGCGAGGCATTATGGAATACAGGCAGACACTATGAAGTACAAGATCCCCATGCTGCTCAGGGACTCCTTTGGAGAAAAAAATGGTGGGAGTGGGAATGACGTGGGACCTCCTGTCAGTTTCCCCATTGATGTTGTTTGTGAGAAGCCAGGCAAGGAAAGTTGCAAATGGAAATCATGACCATGGGAATCTGCAACCAATGTATTTATAAGCAGCTTGCCAAGCACCTGAATTGCAATCCCATGACAATGGGGCTCCTGCAATAGATGTACCTTCAAGGACTGTTTGTAAGTCCCCCTTGTTCAGTGCCGATGTTGGAAAGAAACCATCCCAGTCGGAAGAAAGACTCAAGAGGTGAATTATCCTAGACTTGTTATGTAAACAACAAGAGAGTTGGGTCTGATTTCCCCACCACCACCAATGCCTTTGAGTCTTATCTGGTCTATCCCAAAAGCTGCCAGTATTATATCCCTGTATTATAGGCAGAGAACAATAAAGCAGTTAGTTTGAATTCAATATTTGTGGATCTGGTTGATTGCATCTGACAGTTATCCTCGCTTTGAATGGTTGCTGAGCAAGTGATGGTAACTGAAGATTACCTGTGCTATCAGCAAAGTGATTCTCGTCTGCCTCCATTAATGTGCTTAACCAGTTTTGTTACTCAAATTCCATGAGCAAAACAGTTTTTCAGCAGCACCATTGTCTTTCACTAGAAGTCCATGTCTTCCACTCCTAGCTCTGCGTAGTTTTATTTATTTAAATATTTATCCAATCAATGTGACACTGGGTGGCATCCAGCATAAGCACACAATCAATCAAAAGAAGAAAAAGCAAAAAACCAACAACAACAACCATCTTACACACAGAGAGACACACACATATAATAAAATGATGGCCAAACACACAGCAAAACTATCACAGGAGGGATTCCCATATAACCAACCTGCAATGTCCGGGGGAACAGCAAATAATAGTTTCCTTTCTGGGGTCAATGAACAGGGTTTCTGCATATAGCCTGAAGTGTAAATTTCTCAAACTGATCCTGATTTAAGGTACTGAGAAATTTAAAAATGTAACTGGTCCTAGAGAATCTGTGAAATAAATCTGAGATTGCAAATGAGTAAGAAAGAAAGAGAAAACATTTTACCAAGGAAAACACAGGACTTCAGTAAAATAATAATAATAATAATAATAATAATAATAATAATGATAAAGTTGGAAGGGACCTTGGAGGTCATCTAGTCCAATCCCCTGCTCAGGCAGGAAACCCTATACCATTTCGGACAAATGGCTGTCCAGTCTCTTCTTAAAAACTTCCATTGTTGGAGCATTCACCACTTCTGGAAGCAGGTTGTTCCACTGGTTAATTGTTCTAACTGTCAGGAAGTTTCTCCTTAGTTCTAGGTTGCTTCTCTCTTTGGTTAGTTTCCACCCGTTGCTTTTTGTCCTGTCTTCAGGTGCTTTGGAAAATAGCTTGACTCCCTCTTCTTTGTGGCAGCCCCTGAGATATTGGAACACAGCTATCATGTCCCCCCTCGTCCTTCTCTTCGTTAAACTAGACATACCCAATTCCAGCAACTGTTCCTTATATGTTTTAGCCTCCAGTCCCCTAATCATCTTTGTTGCTCTTCTCTATACTCTTTCTAGAGTCTCAACTCTAGAACTTTTACATCGCGGTGACCAAAACTGGATGCAGTATTCCAAGTGTAGCCTTACCAAGGCATTGTAGAGTGGTATTAATACTTCACGTGATCTTGATTCTAACCCTCTGTTAATGCAGCCTAGCACTTTGTTGGTTTTTTTGGCAGCTGCAGCACACTGCTGGCTCATATTTAAATGATTGTCCACTAGGAGTCCGAGATCCCTCTCAGTTACTACTATTGAGCAAGGTACCCCCTATACTATACCTGTGCATTTGGTTTTTCTTGCCTAAATGTAGAACCTTACTTTTTTCACCATTGAATTTCATTATGTTAGATAGCGCCCAGTGTTCAAGTCTGTCCAGATCCTCCTGTATCCTAAGCCTGTCTTCTGGAGTGTTGGCTATTCCTGCCAGCTTGGTGTCTTCTGCAAATTTGATGAGTTCCCCATCTATCCCCTCGTCCAGATAGTTGATGAAGATGTTGAAGAGCACAGGGCCCAGAACAGAGCCCTGGGGCACCCCACTACACATTTTCCTCCATGTAGATGTGGTTCCATTGAGGACTGTACTTGCTGATGCAATTTTTTTTCCTCCTCTCATGGCTTATGCTCAGTTTCCCTCCATCAACTTTCCACATTGTCTTCAGGCAACACTGTAATTTTAGCTCAGAAGACTACCTATCTGAAATACTGAAGAGCCATTCTCCAGTCAGGATACATGGAGGACTCAAGTGTCCATTGTCTCCCATGAAATAGTCAACATAAAAGGCTAAAGAGGAAACCATTCTAGACTCTTGGGTGTATCCACTGTATCCATCACATACAGTGCACTGAAGTACGAGAGCTAGCCACCAGCCAAGGACATTTAGATCATCATATTATGGTTCCTTCTAAAGAGCAATCTCGTTAAACATGACAGCAAGGCAAGATTATGATAAATGTTTCTCACAATGCCAAGAAACTTAAGACCTTGTCAGCTCATGGTCCTAAACCTTCTCACAGATTCAATTAATAAATCTGCCACTCATTGTAATCATCCAAGTTTTGCCAACTCTATTATTAGATGAAGTCAATAGAGCCTGGGCAAAAACATTCCACTCAGAACTCATATGGAGCAATTTAGTTCATTATTTTTTTTTAAAAAAAGGTTCAATTTTGTATATGATTTATTTTTATCTTACAGTTATATAGGTAATTAAAATTCACTTGAATGTAGCCTTCTTTGATAAAGTGGTGTACAATATAGTTTATTGAATCTCAAATCCACTGAGATTTGCAAACATTCTGAGATTAAGTGGTTTCTCTTCCAGTATGGCTCTTCTAAAAGGTCTGAAAATGATTTGGTGATTTGGAGGCATCATTGAAAATACAGGAAAACAAAGAAAGAGAGGGCATTTACATACACTATTTAGCCAACTGCCAAAGCTTTGGTTTCTGTGCCCTTTGCAGTTCTTCCAATTCTATTTTTATGAATATGTTATTTCATATTATAAATCAACATTGATCTGCTAGCCTCTGTTCTGTTATTTTTGATTTTGGATGTTGCTCTAACTGGTGAGATATTCTTTTTCTGTTGGAATTGATTTGTAATAGCAAATCATTACTTCTTTATTTTCAGTCTTTGCATATTTGTGATAGGTAAGCACCTTTTTTTCCCAGTAGACCTGCAGCTGCTGACCCTGGTTGATTAGCTAATAATCCTAAATCCTGCAGCCCACTTGTCATCAGATGTCCAGGAACTCCAGCACCTGGTGCAGTCCTTATTGACTTGAGTGATGAACAATCTAGTACAAAGTTCTATAAGTTACTTCCCACCATATGGTTTATGGAAAAGATAATCTTTATCTGGCTCTCTGATGAGACCTGTCCAGTATGGTTGAACCTCTAGCATAGCTCTCATTTTTCTCAAATCATACAAATCCCACAACCACAACAAGATAGTGTATCACTGGATTACTATTACCACTACTATTGGTAGCAGTATTTCATCCCACTACAGAGAGAGAAAGAGATACCAAGATCAAGGCTGCAAACATACCTAATCATTCTGCCAACAACAACAACTCTGTGAGGTGGATTGGGTTGTGAGTGTGATTGACTCTAAGTCACCCAGCAGCTTTCATATCTAAGAGAGGCCTAGAACTCATAATATCTTAGTTTCTATGCCAACACCTTCACCATAATACCAAACATGGTTGCACTGTAATACTCTTCATGAAGAGAGATCGAGAGATCAATAAAATAAAATAAATAATTCTAATAAATGTTTCAACATAGCAAATGTGTAACTATATGTAAATTTTGTCTATTGTAAATGGTGTGGCATATGTGTGCTGATAGGATCCCTCCTCTGATTCTTCACTGTCTTTGTAAAAATGGTATTTATCTGACAATTGTATGTTTCAACCACTTCCAAAGTTATACTCCGTTTCCAAATTTCATGCAGTTCTCTAAAAAGCAAACAGGTAATAACTGTTTGTTGATTTTCTCATTATAGCCAGTTGAAAGACATTTCTTGTTTCCTAGATTTGAAGTAAGACCCTGATTTTTTGACCTAGATACAATGGATTATTTTTTGACCTAGATACAATGCAGTAATCTAAATTAAACTAGAGTCATATATGACATGTACGCTTAGTCCAAACAGAATTTTACTTCTCATTCTCATTCCTAAAATTAAAGATCCATGTTGGTTCCAAATTTTCTATCTTATCCTACAAAATATTGTACTGCCTAATTCAGGAAAAAATTCTAGAAAAAGTATTCCAACCAATAGTATGGCTAAGATGGTTTATATCTAGCCACATTTGCTTTGCTGTAGTGTGGAAGAAGGTCTCCAACATACAGACATATCTTCCACAAATGCAATTTGGTCATAGTTATTCAACCATAGCCCATTCTTACAACTTAATGATAAATGCTAGTATTTATTAAAAATCACAATATGCCAAATGTCCCAATTTATGCTGTTTAGATCATCACAGTAATATAGTTACACCTCCCTGTCACTGAGGCAGGCATTAGCCATCTGCTCCTGCCCGGATCTGTAAAATCTCTTGCTCAAGATGTGATCATGTGTCAAAAGGGCAACAGCAACAATTTATTTCATGGACATAGAGCAGGAATTCTAAGTTTTAGCATCAGTTATAAAGGTCAGGATAAGTTAATGGAAAGGGAACTTATCTTTCTTAAATACTTAGGATATTTCAGAACCCATCAAATTTGGTGGGCATGGAAACCCAAGTATTTAGTTGGTGCAGAAATTACCAATATACCATCCAAAGTTTAATTTCTCAGGTGAGTTTTGGCAAATTTATAGTGCAGGGAGTTTTATTCTGAAGCTTCTGCCCCTACAAGAAGCTTAGATAATCACAGCAAGAAGATAATATGACCTATGATTACCGGAATATCACATCAAAACTGCCACCAAAAACTCACCTAAAAAGATTAACTAGTGACTAAGAGATATATCATTTTTAAAAAATGTTCCTTTTCCTCCAGTGGTAGGAGCACGGTTGGATTTTTCATCTATTCTTTTTTATTATTGATCAATGGCTTTTGGGAGCAGGTGGGAAAAACGCATATTCAAAATGTTGAAAACATATTTCCTAGAGTTCCAAATATATTGTACAGATGTGTAATTGGAAGGATTTAGAAATAGAGGAAATAGCATCTTCAGAGATGCCAAGTGTCAGAAGAAATCTGTTAGTACTTTTTGTGATTAACAAATTTTATTAAAGGCATATGTTTGTATAAGCTACAGCTCACTTCATCCGAAGCAGTGGAATGGCTAGACAAATGTAGAGTTTAAATTCAGATGAAGGAATAAGGGAGGAGGGGAAGATAGAAGGCAGGATGTTTATGTAAAAATAGGTTATCTATGAATCAGATTACCAGTACCTTATCTGCTAGTTAAAAACCTATTGTGTTTATTGGAAGATTTAGATGTATGAGTTCAGCAATTTTTTTTACTCAGTTTTGTTTCTTTCCAAGATGGCTGCTCTGAGAACTGCATGAGAATTGAAATGCTCTGATACAGTATTACTTTATCCTTAAGAACATAAGTGTACCTACTAGATTGGACCCCAGTTCATCCAGTCCAGTGATCTGTTCTTAAATTGGACAAGCAACTGAACAAGGAAGCCTACTAAACTCTTAGCAGATGGCCTTCAATGTTTATCATAGTGCTATCGAAGTCCATTGATCCTCATTGTTTTGAGCCTTGAACTCAAACTTGTGTCCAGTAATTATTCTGAGCAAAATATGAACTGTTTCTCCAACATGGAATCCAAAGAGGCATTTCTGGAGATGACATATATCACCATACAGGTGATGGGCCTGCCACCCAGTGCCAGAGACAATGCAGTGTCATTGTCAAGAATGGGTTGTAGATTATTAATAATGGGTGAATTATTGAGCTAATTAATGGGAAAATCAACAGAACTGAAAACCAGCTTGAGAATCTTGAGAACCAATAGTTCTTTTGCCCTGTTTTGTGGTACATCTTTTAATAAGTACACCCTAGTAGTTCTGGCTCTGTTGATTGTTTAATTATCTCATTGGGTGGATAATTCAGTTCCCTGAATATCTGGTTTGAGTCTATCCTTTGAGCATCTCTGTCAAGTGGGTCAGAACAAATGCAACTATAGTATAGAGCCTACAACTGATAGATTTCATGGTGGTTCACACACACACACACACACACATATGTGTGTGTGCGTGTGTGTGCGTGTGTGTGTGTGTGTTCTGAGGTTTTCGCGGGTATTTGTATGTAGGTCTTTGGTTATTCGGGTTTTCTCCCGCTTAAAATTGGAAGTGTCTTGGTGACGTTTTGACGAAGTCCCATTCGTCATCTTCAGGCTGGTGTTTTCAGCTTTGTGCTTTGAGGAGCAATGTGTGGTCTTAGCTGTTTCTTCCTTTTAACTGCCAGTGGGTGTATGAACTGATTGGGTGGGAGCTTGGCTGTGTTCTGATTGGGTGGAGGTGTGTTCTGATTGGTTAGGGGCTTGACTGTGCTCTGATTGGCTGGTGGGGTTGGCTGTGCTCTGATTGGCTGGGGGAGTGTTCTGTTTGGGTGGGGCTTTGTTGTGCTCAGGTTAGTCTGAGTTGCAGGGGGGTTTAAGATGGTGGGCTGCCTTGCTATTTTTTGGCCTTCGCGTTCGTGGTCGTGCCTCACCTTCATGGTGGGTGTCAGTTTGCTTCATGTATGGATTGGAGGGGTTTAAAGTGGCTAATGATGCAGCTGTGGTCTGGCTTCTGGTTTGTGGTTGTGTCTCATCATCAGTGTGGCTTTGGGTTTGCTTTTTGTGTGGATGTGTGGTGGTGACATCCTGTGTGGTTTTATGAGTGTGGGTTGGATCAGGGAAGATGTTGGTTCCTCTTTTTTGACTGAGTTCTTATGTTCTTGAGGAACCAACATCTTCCCTGGTCCAACACCTTAAAGCCACAGGACATGAAATTGACTTTAAAAATACCAGAACTATCGCCAAAACTGAACATTTTAATAACAGAATAATCAGAGAAGCCATCGAGATAGAAAAACGCCCACACAGCATGAACAAACGAGATGATACCTCCTGCCTACCAGCCATTTGGAAACCCGCCCTTATTGACAAATGACTCCCCAACACAAAAAATGACACCAGACCCACACTCACAAAAACCACACAGGATGTCACCACCACACATCCACATCAGGCAAGACAGAAAATAATTTAGCTATACTTAGGACTGTGTTAAGGTTATTTGTAGTTAAGCTGTGCATTGCGTGCTCAGAAATTTATTTTCTTTTGGTGCCTTTCATAAAGTTGATTTTGCTTCACTCCTGGAATTGAACAGTTTTGCCTTCTAGCTTACCTGAGCTTCCACAAGTTTTGATTTCCTGTTTTGTATTTATCCAGAATTGGGCTAAGATGAGAATTTCCCCTTCAATTCTTTCCTGATTCTCCAGAGGACTGGTGGGGAAGGGAGAAATGGGTTTATAGTATGTGTGTATATGGGGGATGGCAGCAAATAGACCTAACTTACCAGTAGCTTTTACCCACAAACATAGGTGATCTTCAAACTGAAGGACCTCAGAGAAGTTGGTTTGATCCATTTTTATCTCTTATTACACAGATATTACACAGATATATTGCAAATTCATTCATTTTTATAAGAAGTCTTTAAAATGAGAAACTATTTCAATGTTTCCCAATGACATCGCCCCATAACATAGATATATGAACCCCATGAATCAGAAACATGCTTAGGAACCTTATTTAAATAGGGCACATCTGAAGTGTCTGGAAGTGTCCATTCATTGAACTCAGAACACTTTGGGCATTAAAACAAGAGCTACACAAGTATTCCATCTGAGATTATCTAGGTGCCAAGCACCAGGTGCTCTTCTATTGAGCTCTGGCGCTTTCAGAGGAAAATGAAGGCAGATCTAATTTTACAAGACAGATTGAAACACCACTGACAGTTCTGGATCTGTATCAGACCTTGCAGGAAAAATAAGTTTAAATGTAATAGCAATACCCTGACATAAGAGAAAAACTTATAAGGCAACCTCTAAAGAGGTTTAAGAAGACGAAGATATGTGTCTGGATTACATTGATGGAGACAAGTGCAGAAAATTACATTTTACTTTCTTGCCTTTTTAGCAGTTTTCAGAGCCTTATTTTGGCAGCTTTGTAAGATTCTTTAGTGAATAGTAAGAATAAAAATGATCTATCAAAAAGAAACTCATATGGTATTAAGAGCTCAGATTCATAAATGATGAAAACTCTGTTGACTCCACCAAAGTCAACCCAGCTTTAGCCATGATTAAAGTAAATACATCAAAATCCCGGGAACATAAATTTATATTAACTAATTTAACTCCCAGTGATTTAATGGAACTTAAATTAGTAATGATTAACTTCAACCCTATTAATTTCAGTGGGTTGTCTTTAAATATGACTAAAATTAGATTCTATCATCACTACTCCCTTTTCATTCTTTTTCCCACAATAAGGCAAATTTAGAATGATACAGTCTGATGCTCAGATTATAATGGAGTAAATATCAATAAACACAGGATTTACATATAAATATAGGTCCACTTTGATTAATATTAAAAAAGATATGTGGGATCAATCCACTAGAAAATCCCAAGACTGTAGAACAGATTGGGAAGTTGTGCGAGGGAGGATTCTGATAAAAGGACAATGGAAGCATCACTTCCATATTATTGCCAAGGAAACAGCATCAACTGGAAAGAGTAGCATTTGTCACTAGAAAGCTTTCCCAAAATGTTTTTATTTATGTTTAGCAGTTGTTTCTCTCTCTTTTTTATTCTTGTAGACGTTTTCCTTTGTATTTCACTATTCTAATATTTTTTTAAAAAAAAAACTTCAAAAAGGAAACAATATAAATTTATCCATGTAGTTATCGGGATTATGCAAGTAAGGCTTTATATTGCATTTCTTATGCAATTATAATTCAAAATACATCCTTGAAATGTATGTTACTTAATTTGCTTATTTATTTAAGCATTGAATGATCAAGGAGTGGAATAACTTCCTTTCTTGTGCAGTCATCAATTTATGCTCTCCAGCAAAATGACTGATTATTTTAGCCCTCATAATTGCTGAATTATTACCGACAGATGTATCCTACACTTTGAAAAGAAATCTATCTTCCAACATTCATTGCAAAATCTCCTGTGGGTGTTCCTTCTTTCTAACTTGTATGCTATGATGGGTGTTTCATTTAGAGCTATATATACACCTAATTTATTAGCTGAGTCAACATTGCATCATGTTGATAGATCAGAAAGCAACCGTTTCTTCCTGCTGTTTTTAAGACCAAGGATATTAAGTGTTAATGACAATATTGTTAATTATGATAGAAGCATAGTTTTTTATTAGTGATTTATGTTATTGTTTTAAAATATTCATAAGGAAGAGTTGTAGCTTTGTAGAAAAATATTTATGATAATACCAAATTCCAAGTAAGACAGGAAAAAAATATTTCTGAAACTCAGGAGACTGTTGCTAATCATTATAATCTTAACAGGTACTGCTGAACTGCAGTTTCAGCGGCCTCTTCTAGCATAGTAAATGGTACAGAGTGTTGAGAGATGTAGTTCAGCAATATTTGGATAATCCCAGGATTCCTATCTCATTTTAGGCAGTATTGAAATAGTTGAACCAACATGCTGCTTCTGAAAGGTTAGCTTCTGGGAAAGTGCAGAAACTATCCAATAACATTCTGATGGCTTATGTAGAGCTATAAAAAGGGCCCCATCCACCTTGTGTTACTCCTGAATTTGGAGCGTTTTAGAGCAAATAGGTATTTTATTTCCCATCATCTATTGTAGTAAAAGTACCAGTGGCTGTAAACCTTTTGTTGATTTGCAAGAAATCTAAAACTTATGTAGGAATGAACCCATAATTTATAGATATCAGTCTGAGGGAAAAGCTATGTTCCTTTCAAATCTGTATTTTTTAAATGCCTTTAAACTGTTGTTTAAGATACAATGCACTGAGATCAGTAATTCATTAAATTGTTTCAAATTTCAGGCAGAAAGGCTGAGGAAGAGATTTCTTAAGGAACAAGCGATGACCCCTCCTGAATATAACAGATTTTTCTACCTGATAATGAGGTAAAAGAAAGATTCACTTCTTCTGAATATGATAGCTTGAGAATGAAGAATGGCACCTCCAGAATATAGCATGGTTGAGAAAATTATTGATATTATTTATTTATTTATGATGCCTTCAAGTCAGTCTTGACTTTTGGTGAATGCCTATTGGCGAGAGAGAGAGAGAGAGAGAGAGAGAGAGAGAGAGAGAGAGAGAGAGAGAGAGAGAGAGAGAGAGAGAGAGAGAGAGAGACTTTTTGGCTAAATGGGGCTAGAATCCCAGCTGTCCAAATTTCTAGTCTGATGCCTTAACTACTACACCAGCCTGGCTCTTGTGTGACCAATTACAAAACATCACACACCTGAAGATAGGATAAAGCTCTGAACTGCAGCTACCCATTATCTCCTTTTGTAAGAATGATCCTATGCTCTACTATGTAACCCAGCAACATTATGATGCAAATTATCTTTGAAGCTACTGTTTTGCTTTGCAGCATGCACAGACCACCTATTTTCTTCAGTCAGCATTTGCATATCTTAATATTTCTTCATCCTTTTTGTGAGCTTTTGCAAACATTTTACTAAGGCACACAAATTCATTTACTTCTTTTCGGTTTTGACCATATATATAATTTGCAATCATTCATTTTATTTTCTCTGCCAAACATAAGTACGTTGACCTATGATGTAGTAATATGAAGTTTCATACTTCTCTTTGCATTATGCAATCTAATATTTGTCCCAAATCATTTTGATTCTTAGAGGACAAGTTATTTTCATACACAAAAGTGCATATCCATAAAGCTTCGGCAACACATTTCAAATATAATTTTATATTTTAACCATAAATACATTGAACAAACAATGAGGATCACATTCCTTGTCTTACATGCCACTTCCTGAATTATGGTTGACTTTCACCTTTTGGACCCTTTCAATCACAATTATGCTAAAGACTTTCCAAACATTCTTAACCAACAAATGTCCCTGTATTCTCTATTGACATCTTTTTCTTTGAACTAGGGAGAAATAAAACTATTCACAACATCAACATTATTCCCATCAACTGTTACAGATAAAATCTCCACACACGTCTTAACTCTCATGCAGAATGAAATTTATCCATATTTTAACATTGTGTAGTTATGGCATTTATAACTTCAGGGTTTTTTTTCAACTTTTACAGTGTGTTTCTTACTTTTCTTTTTCTCTTGGACATTAACATTCAAAGTCTTTATTTCAGGTTAGCAGTTCAGTTCATTCCTATATAAATCTCTAAAATACTCTGCCCAGTTTTCTTTCATTTCAGTTTTATTCCAAATGTTTTCAGAAGATTTATTTTTAATTCAATTTAATCTGTTTGTTTAGTCCTAATCACTTCCATCCAAAATATTTTTTTATTTCTCTCAACAACTCTCTGCCTTTCCTGTTTCTTTTTTTTACCATGTTTCCTTGTTCTCTTTCATTGCATTCTTTGCAACTATCTCTTTCTCTATATATGGACTGAATATTTTTCATCCTCAGTTTTTGCAGCAAAAATGTTTTTCTCATGCATAGTATTTTTCACTTCATCTTTCCACCAAGAATCTTTCTACATGTTTCTCATTAGTGTAACCTCACACAGCTATATAGCACTCTGTAATGGTGTTTTTTTTTCCACTTCGGTCCATGCAACTTCCATGTCCTTTATCTTTATGCCCACATTTCATTCATCCAGCTGCACAAATAATCTATTTTCTCATTCTTTTTTCACATGAACTCATCCTTTTTTTCTTTCATTCTGTTTTCTTTTACTCCTTTGGTTTTTACCCAAGTCCATTTCCCCCAACATCTACTCTTAATATCACCAAAAAAGATTTTGTTCCACATTCAATATCTTCCACCACCCTTGTGTCAATATTTCATAATAAAAAAATCAAATCTCTTAGATATAAATTCATTCATTTATGTTGTGTACATGTCAATAGACCATTGTTTGAAAACAAACCAACATTCTAATCATATGCAGGCACCATTCACATTCATTTTGCATCTTTATATTGCTCAATAACTGTTCTACTCTCTTGTTTCATTCCCATTCATTTATTCAAGGCATAGAAAAGAATTATTTTCCAGAAGGTCACATTTATGCAGAATGTTGCACATTTTGATATGCACAATGTCATTTCATTTGTGATTACCAATCTTCCACATGTCATGGTTATCTCCAGATGTGCCCATATATAACGACCTCTGCCACCCTCTAAGGCTGTGATCAATTTAAGCTTTCCTGGTTTAAACTAGTGACTATCCTTAGCCATATCTTCAAAGGACAACAGGCAACTTTCTTAAACATCCATTAGGGAATTCTATAGATTCCAAAAATATATGTATTGGATTATCCTAGTTTTTAAATGATAATAATTGTACTTAATGTTTCTTAAAAGTTGGAACCATTTGATGATATAGGATTTTTTTATATAGTATATTGTCCAAATTTATGTTAATATACTTTCTAAACTGTTGATAATATTGAATTGTTGATCAGTCTCTATAAAAACATTCTCAGTGCATTCAAAACTGTCAAATTTTCAGAGGTAACTAAAATGCCTAAATCAAATGCATAATGTAACAAATGCTTTACATCAGCTGTTTGGTGCAGATAATATTATTTTTGTACTTTTCTGGAAGTCTTTAAAAAGCTTTTAAAAGCAGTATATAATAAATTATACAAAGAACAATATCAAAAGCACAATAAAAACTACTTCAATAGCAGTATGCACATGTATATCCTTACATATATTATCCATATTTCAATCCCCAAATCCCTTGTTAAAATAACCAAGTTTTCATTAAATTTCTAAATATTAACCAGTAAGTTGCTCTTATTTTTGATTAAAAATCATTTATCCCATTTTTTTAACCCAAGAAGAACTACTTTCAAGTGTAAATTTCTCATGAGACCTTGGTACAGCTTTAATTTCTTACCAAATATAAACATTTGTGTCCAACACTTTTACATGCTGAAAGTATACTTTATTCCAACTAGGAGGGATCTTTGGTGCTCTCTCAGCTTGGTTGTTTTCTTGCAGATGTTTCATTAGCCAAACTAAGTAACATCAACAGTACTAGTAAGGAATGGGATGACTTCCAGTCCTGCACGGTAGCGACTGATCGCGGGCTTGCAGACCGCCACATCCCCGTGGCTAATTTCCATCCTGCCTGGAGACCCTAATGGGTCCAAGCCATCCCGGAGAGGCAGCAAAGAATGAAGGGTGCCCCAGTGATTCTGGAATGACAGCGGTCACTCCGTTCATCCTGGGGAAAGCCTTCTAACCCGACAGGAGAAAGGCTGTATTTCACCAATCAGCCCAAGCTACTTGCAACTGAAGTCCAAAAGAACTAGCCAGCACAACAGTAAACAGCATGCTTGAAACTGGGTGAGGAATCTGATTTTCCCTTTTCCATTCCACACTTAATTTCCTGGAAAAGATCCCCAAGAAGCAAAATACCTCCAAAAGTGAAGGAGGGGGATTTCTGCCCCACCCTTATACTAACAGAAATAGTGAATTAAAATTTCCATGGAGGATCAAAATATATAGTAGTAAAATAAATTTATAAACTTGAAAGCTAAAATTTAACTTTTGACAAGTTTAAAATTATTGAATGGTTAAGATTCTCATTTTAAAGACCATTGTTCATATTGAAAACTAAATAGATGCTGACACCTAGTGGTGGATGAAGATTATAACAGTTATGATTTCCATAGAGAACTTGCCAAAATCTGGGAAAAGCTAATCTGTGTTTGTGACCTTCAAAGCTTTAATAACAAAGAACAAATCTGTGCTGCAGACAAATATAGAATTATAAACTTTAGGGGAAAAAATCTTTTTTGAACTCTTTGGATTACAAATATCTATTTAACTGGGACTCTAAAGCTATTTGCAGATAAGAAGGAGAACTTCAACTTTTGGCCATCATGGATCAGATACATGTAGATAGAACACACCAAGAAAACATAAATACCTCTCAAGAGGAGATATATAGTATACTATAATTAATTCAAATAACACTGAGTTCAAATCACAAAGAAATCCAAAATAACTTTAAAAATATAAATCAATCTATTTATAAGTTAACTCTACAACAACAAAAAAAAAAAATTCCAGGAAACAACAACAAGGAGCAGACAAAACAAATAAGTGGACATAAAATTAAAAATAGAGACTCAAAGATGGAATTTAATGAAGCAGGAAAACATGATTTAATTCTAGTGGGAAAAATTTACAAGAAATGGAAAAAACAACTCATCCCTTAAGACTACAAAATAAATCTGAGGACAAAAAAACGGATTGGATAAAATGGAATGTAGAGATGTTGAAAACATCAGAGAGAAAGGAAGTGAAAAGAGAAGCAAAGAAGGAGAAAAAGAAAAAGATTTTCAAGAAACAAGGAAAGGCAAAAGCCTCATATAAAGACACTTTATTCAATTTACTTCTTATATCTACAGCAACAGTCATGAATATATGGGAAAACCTTTTTGGTTCAGCAAAATACATTGATCAAGAAAAATATTGGTCAAAGGAAAAAGATCAAAGTAAAAAATTAAGAAAATAGATGATGGATCTACCAGAGAGAACATTTAAAAAAGAAACATTTGTTTGAATATGGTTAAAGAAATAGAAAAGATTCTGAATACATATGTCATTCTAAGAGAGATGAATTCCTTAAATAATACTGTATGCTTTTTTTCTCTTTTTATTTTATTTCTTGATATGAGTAATATAATATTGTTGAAATGGCTTAGATGAAGGAAATTTTTTAGATAATTAAATGTGTTTGAATTTAGGGAAATTATAATACTACGAGAAACAAACAAACCTGAACACCAGGAAAAATTTTAAAACTAGAAACGTTTAATATAATGCAAGCTTTCGTCGGAAACTACCGACATGATCAGGGCTTAACGCCAGTCAATGGGAGTGTCCTTTATAGGACTGGTCAATGTCTGTACTCGGCTCCTGGACCTCGTCAATCAATGTATAAATGTATAAAATGTATAAAAAAGAAAAAAATGTTTTAAATAAGAGTTAAAGGATTAGATGACTAGACACATTAAATGGAATATTTAAAGTAAATATATTTTTAATTATGGTTAAAAAGAATAAGAAATTTTGGGAATGAATATATATTAGCTTAGGAGGAATATATATTTTAAGTAGTATTTTACTTTTTATGTTTCTTTACTCTTGTTTCCTTTTCCTTTTCTTTACTGTTTTTACCTATCTTTAAGAAATGTAAAACTGTTGAAATGATTTATATAGGAAAAATGGATTTAAATCTTTAAATGTAATTAACTGTTGAGAAAATCTTAACCAGTAAGAATACTTTGAACTTTATGGGAGAAACAAATCTAAATAAGGACTGTAACAGGATATAAGATGGGGCAACCAGAATGATTAGATAGAAAAGAAATATTATATTGATGTAATCATTATTTCTAGGAATATTGGGAAAAAATCATATATGTAACTGTTATTTATGAAAATAATAAGAACTGTATTATTTCAAGGTTTGCAAAGAAGACATTTTGGGAAAAGGGGGAAATCAACTAAATGTACTCTGTGGATTATGGATTATAGAAACCAATTGTTAATGATTTTTCTTTACAAATGTAAACCCAGCAAACATACTGTTTACCAACTATTACGTGATTTATATTTTTAAAAAATCAATAAAATATATGGGGGGGGGGAAGGAGAGAGATTTGTTCTCAGTTTATATTCTAGTGGCTTGCCCTGTCAGTATTGGTATTCCAACTATAATTGGAACCAGGTTCTTACCAGGAGTTCCAAGGTACCAATAACTATCTAATTGTGTGTATAATGATATATATTCAATATTATTTGCATTACAATCATTATTGATATGAACAAGTAAGTCCAACATTGGTTTAAAAACAGGAAAAGTTGAAACCACCAGTGTTGTGTTGAAGCAATAGATTTAAAAGAAAAATCCTTGGTTTGAGCCTTAAATTGAAAATTAATCATGAAATTGTCTGTTTAAAATATGTGAGTAAAAGTCATATAGACATTATTGTTAGTGTTTACAACATAAACCCTGAAGTCATATTAATTTTCATTTATTTTTCTTCACAGAATTATACATCGAGTGGAGTAAGAGAAAGGGGTTGCTAGTGTTATGCAGCACAATGAGAAACTAATTTGGGTTTCAGGAACATGCTACTGTTACAAAAAGCTGATATATATTTACAATAAATAATAGAAATCAAACTTGACACTAGCAATGGACCAAGTTTAGATTGATCTGCTCAATCCTGAACAAAATATGGGGATAGGAATCCTATTTCTGACAACTTGCAAGTTAAAGAAATTACCCAGTTTAATCCTCCAAATAAACAGAGGAAGATGAAAGACAACAGCAAACAACAAAGAATGAAGAGGAATGAGGTAAAGTTGAATAACTAACAAATCTCTTTTCGTATCACAGGGAATAACTTTCTGGGATTCTTCAATTATATTGCTTTGTGAGGAGAAGTGTGAATTAATCTTTTGCTGCATTTTACTCTTCTGTCTGTTAAGTTTATCTCAACAGAACAATAATGTTTGTCAAGCTTTGATAGAGTTAGATTTCACAAAGGGAGCTAAGATCAATGTGGTTTATTTGAATTTATCTTAATGTGATATATGGCTCCATAAAACTGTGCTTTATAATACACAGTTTACGGCTCAACATTGTGTCAGCAGGATATGATGGTTTATTCATCAAACTATAGTTTAAAGAAAATTTGCTCTAACAGGATGCGTGAATCCCTTTAGTAAAATAAGGTATTTATAGCTTGCATAGTTAATATTTGTTGATTTCTTATCTTGATTCCCAATAAACCTTATTTCAGTTTCCTAAAATATTTTATTTTCTATTCCAATACTTTATTTAAAATCCTTTAACTCTCCTCTAAAAATTGCCACACAGAGTTGCTTTGGAGTAAGGTGAAACCAATAAGATTAATAATAATAAACAAATAAATTAATGCATTTTATTTACTGGCATGACGCTTATAATTCTCAGCATAATTCTATTAGATCTAAACAAAACTTATAGTACTTTGTGTTCTTTTAATGTACATTTTTGGAAGTGTCATAAAATAAGCAATTCCTTCAAAATCCTCAATTTGAATTTATTTTATTTCTTCCTCAGGTTAAAATTTATCTTAAAGATCTATTGGTTTTAATGTACTGGTATCAGTGCTCTTTAAAAGAAAAAAGCAAATCATTTTCAAAAAAAGCTAAATTAAATCAAATTGGCTAAATAGAATTGTAATTCTATCTCTTATGAATTGCCTTTAATATGCCAAGTAGACATATAATACTAATTTTGTTTTCTTTGTTGTAAAAGTTTTATTTATCTATTTAGAATTAAGTATTTCTACAAGAAGCCAGGTATATCCTTAAATGATATGTTAGGTTGGGTATATGCATATTTGGCTATATAAAATAAGAAGAAAAATCCTCTATTGCCATGGTGATTCCATTACTGTTCAAGCTTTCTCTATATATTGCATTTAATGCATATGTTTATTTCAAATAAAATTTATTTAAAAATAAAAAAATAAAAATAAAAATGATCCCTATGAGGAAGAAATTAGACTGAATCTTTTCCTATTGCTTTCTCCTTTCCTCAGGCTCAACACAATTTTTGCACATGTTGTAGTAGCCACCTTTGAATAGTTTCACCAAGCACTGTGCAGCTTGTAGTCTCAGCTGATGATTCGTCATTTAACAATTGTTCAAAGTTACAATGGCTTCGGAAAGGGTTCTTGTGGTCCATAAAGCACTTGGGGCCATCATAAACTGTTGCACCGCACACCCCCTCCCAGGTCACACAACTGCATTTGACAACTGGTTTGCATTTTATGACCAGCAGTCACAATTTAAAAAATGGGTTTGCTCCGTTGGGTGACTGCAATGACTTACCATAATTCCTGTCCCAGTTGTGGACCTGCGTTAACGACTACCTGTACTTAGTTTCAACAGCCTGGATAGGCAATGTGCCATCCTCAAGCATATAAAATGCAAGAAGAGGAAGAATAACATCTACTGAGATTGCACCTTTCAAAATTTTTAGCCAGACCAGCTTTCCAGCAATAGTCCTCGTTTAGTTGCCCTTGAGATTCTCTACAGAGCTAGCAAAAAGTAGCTGCATAGAAGTCATGCAAATACATGAAATGTTTCTCAGAATGTTCCATCATACACCTTTTGGACAAATTATAGTGAATGAATCACAGGGAGTCTGATTCTAATTGAATCGGTCTCATTCCACAGTTAAACAGTACTACTTCTAAAAGTATCCACGTATACAGTATTGCTCAGTAGGCCAAGCGACTGATAATGAGTTCATAATAAATGGAAACTTCTGGACCAGGATCTTTCTCTTTGAGAAGCAGTTGCACTGCATTGGGCGCAAATCTCATTGATTGTTTCCTCAGCTCCTTGCGCTTTTTATCATATTGACTTTTAGAGAGAGTAAAGATAGCAAACAATTCACTTCCTCTTCCTTTCTCTCTGTTCTATTTTCCCTCATATTGCAGTGGTCCCCAACCTTTGTGGCTTGGCGGCCTGGCTGGGGAGGGGAAAAAGGGAACTGGGCTGCGCAAGTGGCAGGCCGGTGTACACACACATGAGTGCTCACCAGCCTGCTCCTTGCACAAGTTGAGTTGCATGTATGTTCATGTGCTCTGGCCAACCATTCGCTTAGCCCAGTTCCAAATAGGCCATGGCCCATTAGTGCACTGCACCCCAGGAATTGGGGACCCCTGCTATATTGGAATTCTGGTAATCCTCTTTAGCCTCTTTTCTATAGGAAAAGTTCCTTCCTTCCTCCCTCCCTTCCTTTTTTCTTTCTGGAGCATATAACTTTCTTATTTTTTATTTTATTTTTTTTTTATTGAAAATTTTTAGGTTTTACAAAAAGAAAAGATTCCCCTCCCCCACACCCTCCCACCCCTCCCCTACCCTCCCCCAATCTTCCCAGAGCTGAATACAGGCTTAATTAAAAAAAATTAAAAAAAAAATCTTGAAACACTTATAAACCATAAACAAATCTAAATACATTAATTAAACAAATTATAAAATAATTAACAACAATATATAAAAAATACAAGAAGAAAGAAAAGAAAAAAACAGAAAAAGAAAAAATAAAAAAAATAAAAATAAAAGAAAATATCTAAGAAATATCTTAAACTTTAATTATAAATTATTCAAAAACTAAGTAATATTTTTTTAAATCCAACTTATATTATATGAAATCTATCCATCTTTTCCATACCAGGAGATACTTCTCCTGCAATTGATCTTTCAAGAAAGCCGAAATCTTTGCCATTTCTGCCAAATAAGAAACTTTAAAAAACCATTCTTGCAATGTAGGCAAAGATTCCTTCTTCCAACATTGCCCTACTAACAACCTGGCCGCTGTAATTAAATTTAACATCAATATAATCTCTTTACTGTCACAATCAGAAACAATACCTAACAAAAACAATTGTGGGGTAAATTTTATCCTTCCTCTGAAAATTCTTTCAATATTCCACCATATTTTAATACAAAAAGCTTTTATATTTTTACATAACCACCAGATATGGTAATAAGTAGCATCCAAACGTCCACATCTCCAACATTTAGGCTGCAAGTCAGGATACATACGAGACATTTTTTTGTGGATCAAGGTGCCATCTATAAAACATTTTATAAAAGTTTTCCCTTAAATTTTGGGCTTGTGTAAATTTAACATTCCTCACCCAAATAATCTCCCAGGTATCTAATAAAACCGGTTCCTCAAAGTTTTGTGCCCATTTAACCATACATTCTTTAACTAATTCTGCTTCTGAATCCAACTCTACTAACACCCCGTAAATTCTCTTAATGTGAGTTCGTCTTTGATCTTTTATTTGTTTTAACAAATTCTCATCTTCTCTAAGCAAACCCAAATTACGATCTATCTTCCACCTCTCTACTATTTGTCTATACTGAAACCATGAATAAATAATATTTTCTTGTGTTAAATCTTCCAGAGATTTTAATTGCCAATTTTTACCATCCCATCTAAGTAATTGTGCATAAGAAACACTATCCATCTTGATTCCTCTCCTTATCCCTTCTGTCGCATGCCATGGTATAGCCCATAATGGAATTTTAAAATCATTTCTATAATATTTCTTCCAAACCCAAAGTAAAGAAGTCCTTATAATATGAGATTTAAAAACCCTGTCAACCTTTTTATTGAAAATTAAATAGGCATGCCATCCGAAAAGCAAATCCCAACCCTCTAAGATGAGTACTTCTACATTTGTTAAATTAACCCAATCACTAATTAATGTTAAAGCCACAGCATCATAATAAAATTTCAAATTCAGTACCTTGAGTCCACTCCTCTCACGAATATCTTGTATAATTTTAAGTTTTACTCTTGGTTTTTTCCCTGCCCAGATAAATTTATTGATACCTTTCTGCCATTCATTTAAATTAACCTCATTCTTTAAAATGGGTATCATTTGAAATAAAAAAAGAAACTTTGGCAAAACATTCATTTTAATCACCGCAATTCTCCCCAAAAGAGATAATTGCAGCTTCTCCCAATTTTCCAAATCTCTTTGTATTTTGACCCACAACCTTTCATAATTATTTTTATACAATTTGGCGTTAGAAACAGATAAAGTAACCCCCAGATATTTTACCTTGTTAACAACCTCAAAATCTGTCAACCTAACCAAGGTCTCCTTATCCAAATTAGTCATATTTTTAGGCAATATTTTAGTCTTATTATTGTTAATTTTAAAACCCGAAACCTGTCCATACTGATGTATCAATTGTAATAACTCTATTACAGAATAAGTAGGTTGAGATAAAGTAACAACCAAATCATCTGCAAAAGCCCTTAATTTATATTCTTTTTTGTTAACTTCTATTCCTTTTATTTGCTGTGATTCTCGAATTTTAATCAACAAAATTTCCAAAGTTAGAACAAACAGCAATGGTGACAATGGACAACCCTGTCTAGTCCCCTTCTCTATTGAAAACATCTCTGACAAACCCCCATTAACTATAAGTTGTGCCGTTTGCTTTTGATAAATAACACAAAGAGCTTGTAAAATTTTTTCTCCAAAATTCATTTTCTCAATTAATCTTAACATAAATTGCCAGTTCAGCTGGTCAAAAGCTTTTTCAGCATCTAAAAATATCAATCCTGCAGAAATTTGATTGTTTTTATCTAAATATTCTAATAAATTAATAATTTGTCTAACATTATTCTTCATATATCTTCCAGTTATAAAACCCGTTTGATCCATATGTATTACATGATGCAGGACCCTCATGAGTCTATTAGCTAAAATTTTTGAAAAAATCTTATAATCTACATTTAAAAGAGATATAGGTCTATAATTCTTTGGTAAAGTGAGATCTTGATCTTCTTTTGGAATCAAGGATATAAAAGCTCTGCCCCATGACGGGGGGATCTCTGAACCCTGTAATATATTATTAAAAAGCTCCCTTAAAGGTTGAATCATCTCTTGTACCAAAGTTTTATAATAAATAGATGTCAATCCATCCGTACCCGGTGCTTTACCTAATTTTAATTCTTTAATTACTGTCTCAATTTCCTCACTAGTAATCAGACCGTTAATTTCTTGTTTCTGATCTTCTGTTAGTTTAGGAAAATTAGCATCTTTTAAATAATTGTCTATATCTAAAACCTGTACTTTAGAACTCATATATAATTTTTGATAATGATCTAAAAAAGATTTCTTAATCAACTCCTTTTTTATTTTCTTTTTATTTCTTTTTTATTTTTTTTATTTAGGACTTCAATCAGTCTTCCTATAGCTACTCTTAATAGGACTGCTTTTATTTACAGGTCTTTCCTTG
The DNA here is from genome assembly GCF_016545835.1 of Crotalus tigris. Classification (NCBI taxonomy): domain Eukaryota; kingdom Metazoa; phylum Chordata; class Lepidosauria; order Squamata; family Viperidae; genus Crotalus; species Crotalus tigris. The sequence goes on from NW_024097690.1 coordinate 238,492, forward strand.
TTTTGCTAAATATAACTTCAGTGGATACATTGGAGGATCACAGCCAGTTACCTCAACATTACCTCTACAAAGTCACCATCAAAATACTTTCTATCCCTTACAATAACTCTATCAGTATTTAAATAGGTAACTTACTTTTAGTCCCTGCCAATTCTGCTAAATGTGAGAACACAAATTCAAGGAGGTACATGGTTTCTTTAATGTTGCTGCTAAAAACATCCCAGTCTCAATCATATGACTTCATTAAAGAAATATTTGGGGAGGGGAAACTATAGGCCAAAGTACCTCCCAAGGTGAATCAGCTTTGGAACTGATTTTCAATTTTTCATACAAAATGTTTATGCTTGAGGGAAGTATTCCAACATTTAAATGAATAATAATCTTTTTCAATAACATAAAAATGACATTAAAAACTTGGAAGTCCATGAACATGTACAGTAATTGAGGAGGCATCTAAATGAATTGGGCAGACAAACATAGACTAAAAAGATATGTTTTTACTGCTGATATTCAGCTTCAATTATGTTCATTATATGTCCTTATTTCTGCCACCTCGTATTTACAATTCATCTATTATTTGAATCCAATGGATGGAAGAATAGAATGTTATGCTCTGCATATGGAACCAGATTTTAGCAGTCAGGGACTGTAACAACTGGGGGTGCTCATGCCTAATGTGTGAAATAAGACCAGATCCATTTTGTTACATATTTCTGAGATTTTGCTGCCATAAATACCTGATTCAAAGCAATTATAAACATTGGTCTGAATAAGCAGTACTCAAGGTTTATCAGCTGACTTCTGAAGAAGATATCCCTGAGTCATTATGATCACCCAGCACTCTGATACATATAAGATCAAGTCAGAACTAAATGAACTCCATTTCCAAATATAGTATGTTTATGAAAAACTCTAGCAAAGAAGAGTCAGAAATGTCAAACTGTGGTTTAAAACAGAACACAACATAAATTCTTATTTAAAACTTATAATTATCTACTTAGGTTGATTAGGAACTTCACCCCGGATAATATTTACAGGGAAATTCCATAGAACTCCGCAAAAGAGATTGGTCTCTGCTAATCTTTGGAAGATAAAACAGATGCACCAAATGTTGTTTGATGGGAATAGTTTATGAATTGAAACTGTCCAATGTCTTGGATGACCTGATCAGGTGAATTTTAGAGATTCCTGTAGGACCTATTGACCATAAGTCTGAATCATAAATAAATCAGTCTAGGAAGAAAATTCAGAGGGATTTTGGTCTGGGAATGATTGGAGATATCTTTTGCTTATAGAAAATGTCTAGCTAGAGAAGAGTATGCATTTGTAATGAGGACAAAAGACCAAACCGCTAATTGCTTATTTAAAAAAAATATATTTTAAAAAAACAAAGCAAGTGACGACAAATATTAGACAGTCTTAGTTGAGAAAAGTTTTCAAGATCCATCTCAACCCTAAGCTTAAAACAGTGGTGGCGAGCCTATGGCAAGCATGCCAGAGGTGGCACTCAGAACCCTCTCTGTGGGCATGTGTGCCGTTGCCCCAGCCCCACTTCCCCAGCGGCCCCCTCCTCCCCAGCAGCCTCCCCGGAGAAGAGCACGGCCCACAAAGAACAGCATAGCCAAGGACATGGCAGCCAGGCAGCAGAGACAGACTCCGTCCTTGCACCCTGTCACACACAATTGATGCTCCGGGGTGCAGGTGGAGGGTGTGGCCACTATGGTGCTGCTGGGTCACCTGGGCAACCTGCAGGGGGCCATGGAGGTGGTGAGTGGCCCTGCAGGCAAGCGGGCGAAGGCAGAGCAGGGGTGGAGCAGGGGCAGGGCAGGCAGGGCGGAGGCAGAGCGGGGTGGGCAGGGAGGCAGGGCGGGGCACTTGGTTTCTAAAAGGTTCGCCATCACTGGCTTAAAAAGTACTTAAGAACTGTGTATACTAGAAGATGCACATGGAAATGTGATCCAATTCATTCTTTTGGACCTTTCAGTGTCACTCGGTATCATTCAAGGAGTTTGGAAAATGACAGCAATGAATTCCAGAATTTGCTGCTATTGGATGACTAATTCCAGAAGTTGGCATTCAGAGATTTAACTCTGTACTGTAACTGTTGCACAGTGGGATTCTTCAGTGCTATTTTATTTACTGTTTTTCATAATAACTATATTAAACCACTGGAAAAGGTATGCAGAGATGTAGACTAGCAAATCATCAAGACACAATGATAACTCAGCTTCTTTTCGTGCAATAAAAGCATATAAATTGATGATTCTGAGTGATACCATAGATGAGGACCAAGAAACTGAGGCAATTTCTACAAGAATTTCCTGATTATTGTGTTTACTTTATTTCAGAGCAGTTGCACTCTTCCACTAAAAGATAATATGCATTTTTCTTTGGTGGTGGTGGGGGGGAAGGCAATGTTGTTTCTGCCATTTTTGTTGGTTGCAAAATTTAATCAAAAATGTTGTTTTCCAGATTTAAAATTGGAAAAACTTGGGGCCAGATCACTTTCAGGAAAATTTCTACCATATGTAGCTAATAGATGAACCTAAATACCAATATTTGATTCTCTAATAGATGTTTAAACAGATGGAATGAAATGAGCGCCTAAAAGAATAGTGAAACCTTTATTCCTTAGGTAAATAGAATATTTTCTTTATTCTCATGTTCTGTTTTCTTTTATTTAATGTGCTAAATTTTAAGTAATATACAATATTCAAGTCCCTTATTTCAGATATACAGTATGTATGTCTGTGTGTATACACACACACACACACACACACACATATACATACACATACACTTGTTGAGCAGTATATACATTTTAAATGCTAAGATTGAAAACTGCTTTTTGATGTGTTTGTCAACTCAGTTATTCCAAATCCTAATTTCTAAGAAACAGTAGCCTACCTGTATTGTGGTTTAATAGCTTTTACCTACCCTGGAATAACCAACTACAATGTTCTACTTGATAGTTACATCCAATTCTCAGCAGATGGCATGTCAGGCAGCCCTTGATCAACCTGCCTAAATTAAAAACCAGGGTCAGACCTAGTTAATACTTGGATAGGAGACTTCCAGGATTTCTGGATTAAATATGGTTAGAGCTCCAGTATGGAACTGGATGGAGCTGACAGATTTGGGGCTTTGCTAATCCTAGGCTAGATTTTTGTATTTCTGCCAAGTAAAACTGCATGGATATGTCCATGAACTCACCAGAAGCCAGGCTAGACTTGAAGGAGACTTACCATTTTATATTTTCATTCATATTGATATTCATATTTCATATTACATTTATATTCACGAATGACACACTTTGCCACTGCAGTAATTTCTGCATCTTTCATTGATTCTGTTCTTTATTTGAAAGAGGCAACTCATTTTGCTAAAACACAATACTCTCTGAAAGAACCCCATCAGAGAGAGGAAGAATTGCTTTCCAAATGCATCGAAGAATCCTTGATTACAGTTATATTGTCAAGTTCATCTCCTCATTTTGCATATATATTGCAAAATGATATTCTTTAGAATCTTTTCCCCCTTTGTTTACTTTCATCCTTGCTTTGATATAATTGAATATTAGTTACTTTTCTGCTGCATTCTTATATGACAGTAAGAACTATGCACTCATTATGTTGGAGCCAAAGTCAGATGAACAATAGTTGATGTGATTAAACAAGATGGTTCTTGACCATTTCAGCATGATTTAGGCATGCTTCCATCAGCCCATTCCTTGGGTCAATCTCATCTATCACCAGAGCTGGATACATTATTTTTCAGGATTGGAAAATAGCCAGAAATCTTTACTCCTTATTAGCATAGTACATAAAATGACAAGACTGACACTGCCACTATTGCTTCCCAAATAACCTACAGGTAATCCTCAACTTATGACCACAATTGAGCCCAACATTTCTGTTGCTAAGTGAGACATTTGTTAAGTGATTCCCCCCATTTTACGACCTTTCTTACCTTTCTTTCTTTCTAGTTAGTAAGTTGTTAAGTAAATCTGACTTCCCCATTGACTTTGCTTGTCAGACGGTCACAAAAAGTAATCATATGATTCCAGGACACTGCAACCATTCTAAATATAAGTCAGTTGCCAACATCTGAATTTTGATCACATGACCATGGGGATGCTACAAAGGTTGCAAGTATGAAAAATGGTCATAAGTCACTTTTTCAGTGCCATTATAACCTTGAACAGTCACTAAATGAACTGTTGTAAGACAAGGACTACATGTACAGAAGAACATGGAGGTCAGCCATGGAAACTTAATGACTGGAGTTCTGAAGCAACCTACTGATCATCTGGTGAAACTTTTTTGTATCGTATTTGGGAAATGTGGAGAACTGGGGAAGTGCCAGATGAATGCAGGTGGGCTAATGTTAGGGCAACTGCTATTCTCCACACAGGATTGTTGTTGTAAGGGAAGAAGGACGCCAAATGCTACACATACCATCTTCAGCTTTTGAATGCTAACAAAAACATACACGTTTAACAATTGATGCCTATATAAAGAAAAGAAAGGACAAAGAGAAAATCTGAAATCTTGCTTGTGACTCTGCTCCCTTCATAACCCTAATCTGGTTTTTAGTTTTGCTTCATATTAATTTATTCACCATGGGGTTACAGCAGAATAGGGTGGAGGAAGAGGAAACTAGAGGTGGGTAGAATCCTCTAGCCAATATCACTTCCTTTCCAAATTCATACTACACTGGGCAGATGTTTTTCCTGCTGACTTCTGGTGTATTGAGAAGAGAAAAAGTAGCAAAGGTGAAGATATTGCTCAAGCTAAATGAGAACTTCACAATTAAGCAATGGGTCCCTGAAGAAGTTTCTTGGATGAAAAACGACATGTCTTCAAGGAAAAACAAAGTCCAGTTGCCTTTTGAAAAAGCACATTTGGGACAACCATGACCTGGATGATTGAGAATCTCCATAGACATTAAGCAATAAGTTAGAACAGATTCCATAGAGAGTAGAGAGAATAGGGATTGACAGTGGAAACAGCAAATTTCTTGCCAGTAAATTTCCAAATGGTTATTTTGGATACAATTCTTGAAATAGGAGGCTCCACATCTGGAAGTTTGTGTGATCTTCTTGCAGCAGCTAACTGGGTGGTCCACTGTTTTTTCAGCTTCTTTGCAGAGGTGATGTTTACTATCTGTTTCTGTCTTCTGAATTCTGGCTTTGTATGTGTGTGTTCTTAAAGCTTATTCTTGTTCAGCCAGAATTAACTACTCTATATCTTCCTTCAATTTTCCTGCTCTTAGTCATTCCAAGTCTTGTTGTAATCTGCTTAGCCTGCTTTTTTATGTACTGGACATGTAATATTTTGCCTTCCACTTATCTTTTCTATTTTGCATTTGGTCTTTTGTGTAGGGCAGTTTGGTCATTCTAAACTCAGGAAGCCTTCATGGTATACTAACTTCAGTGTACCTTCTTCAGAAAGTCTTCCAATGCTTTTTTTCCTTTTTCACTATCTCATGTACCTGCAACATTTCATATCAACCTATTTTCCTTGGTAAATAGAATCTGTCAACATCGCTGCATGGATGAAGGGCATGATTTATTGTCATTATTGACAACAATGATGATGATGAAGGCGGTACATTTGTCCACTCCAAATTTCATTGAAATATTTTATTATGATTTGTCACGTAGTCACGTGTTCAGAGTAGATTTGGCATTTTTATCCACCTATTGTCCTTCCCAAGAATCTGAGATAGGCAAATGTTGACATCTGATGGCATTAGAGATATCATTGCAGGATGTAAGCTATTCTGATTAAAGCTGTCTTTTGCAATTGATTGACGCATTTGTTAGATTTCTATTCTCTCTCTCTCTCTCTCTCTTTTTTTACAGAAGCTCAAGGTAATATACATTACACAATTTTCTGGCATTTCTCCCCAGACAACCAACTTGTACCTTGAGCTGAGGGAATGTGACTGGTGCGAAGTCACCCAGTAAGGTCCATGTTTGAGAATGCTATTCCCTTACAGTGGTAAACTTGACCTTCCCATAAAATCTTTTAGGAAATTCAGTAGTAAACATTGTGCTGGGTACAATAAGGAGTTCATTATGCAATCAGGTAATTTTACAAATATAAGAAACAGATATTTTTGACTGAGCAATAAATTGCAAATATATGCAATTATATAAATAGATTTTAACTTCCTGTTCAGGCATGAGATGTTGCTGAATGTGTTTCAGTTGTGATTATATTAAAACAGTACACTTAGGACAAATGCAATGTAAATCTTTTGCCTGTTGGTATTCTTTTCAACTGTTAGGATTAATACGATATCTTTAGCTTTAGAAAACAGAGCATAGGAGGCAATCACAGAAGAAGTTCAGAGAGGAGAGTTTTCAGCAATGTATCAGGTGAATGGCTAGACAGAGACCTTTAGGTTGAGAGCAAAACAGTGTTTATAAGACCCAGATAGGACCTACTTCCTCTGGAAGTCATTAGAAATTATAGTAAAAGATTGCTGCTATTCAGAGTCACAGAAGCCTGAGGGATTTTATCTTTTGCACATTCTTCTCTAAAAGAACCTGATAATTTTATATAGTGGGAACACTAGTTAACTAATCTTTATTTGAAAATTCTATTTCCATCTTGCCTGAAGGAGCCCATAGCTTATTCCAAGTTGAAAAAAAACAGCACCTTGCTTAAATCTCTTTTTGGGCAAGGTCTTTGACATGCCCAGTGGCATCCCAGCATGAAAAAAGAAAGTAGCAGCTAACGGGCTCTAAAAGATTCAGAGAAAGTTCATTGTTCAGTTTTTTTCTCCTATGTGGAATTCAAATTGCTTGGTTTTGACCTTTAGCACACTAAATGGCTTTAAGTCAAAGCATCTTAAAAAACTCACTTGCTCCCAAATAATCTACTAAATTTATAAGAGGACATTCTTTTTTTTTTTTTTTTGAAACAAGGAGGATATCTCCAGGATAGAAGCAAAATGCTCCCATTTTCTAGAATTCCTTATCTCCTGAAGCTTTAGCTTCTGGTTCCGGATTGCAGCACTCGCAGTTGTGCAAGGAGATGGCTCTCCTTGCCAGCTGATTCTCCACTGCCGTTAGACCCTTAATCGGGTTAAAAAGCCAGCTTGGAGGGGCGGCTACCAGTGAGGAGGTCCTTGTCGTCCTTGGGAGAGTGGCAGCTTCTTCCAGGGACTGAGATTGCTCCTTTGGGCCGACGGTGGAAAGAACGGCCAGTAAAATGGCTGTTCATCTAGGCGCTGCAACCAGAAGTCAGAAGAACATCTAAACACAGGAACCACCGTGGTTGAGCCGGGTGAGACTTTTTTTTCTCCCTCTCTTGGGTTTCTTTCTTTTTTTTTTTGTGCCTGTAAAGAGCACTTTTGAAATGATTTCCCTACTCTAAGAAGGCGGCGTTTGTGAGTGTGGGGAAAAGAAGTTTAAATGGATTGAATTAATTTAAAGTGATTTTTTTCCTATTTTTTTTTTCCTGCACTTTGGGGTCTTGGAAAATTGTACATTGTACTGAGGACACCTTGTGGAAAAAGTTAAAATTGCAATTTTCTCTTTTGAGGATTGGACTGACCTTGGCTTTCAGACTATCATAAAAGGGAAAATACAAAGAAAATTAACAGCTGTACTGGTGGAGGTGGACATTGATTAAATGTTCTCTGAACACAGCCTCTACTAAATGATACAGATTGTTTTTATTATCTTTGAAATGGACCAACCCTTGGTTCAACTTGACTATAAACTTATACTGGAAAAACTTTATGAATCTACTGATGAAATGTGTTTGTAAATAAAAGAATTTATGATGGAAATAAAAAATAGAAATCCTGATTTGAACTTACAAACTGACTCCCAGACTTTGTCTGAGCACTCTATGGACCAAGAAACAACAGAAGCGGGATTAACTAAAGGTAGAGAAGATTCCATTTTACTTCATACGCAGGTTGATAAGATCTCTGAGGAATTAAAAAGGACTGTAATTAAACCACTTACAACCCTAAAATTAACAGAAATGGACAGACAAGCCCAACGAACTGAGAATGATGCTAGCTTGGATAAACAACTATTAGCTATAAAATTGGACATAATTGACCTGGCCACTCAACAGGTTCAAACGTGGAGATTGGACTTTGTCAAACAACAAGGGATTATTTACAAAGGAGCTAGGTTTCTAAAACAGAAAAGATGTCTCTGTTTGATTCAAAGGACATTACAAGATATAAAAAATGATTTGCTTATTGATATAGTGGTGTTGTTATGGAAACCTGTTTGGCATAAAAGGAAAGCTAGAATAAGATTTAAGAATGTGATTGAAGGTTTTATGTAATGATTTTAAAAGGCTTATTAGATATGGATTGATTTATGGCTTATGACAGTTAAATAAGATCTTAGATTGAATAAAAACTAATTAAAGGTCTGAACTTAATAATAAGGTGTTTGTCTACATATTAATATGTTTTGGATATAGTAACTTTGAGGAGGTTAAAGAAATGTGATATTGATATTAAGGGATTGATTGTTAGATTATAAAGTATAATAGAAATAGAAAGATACTTTTTTCTGTTTTGTTCTTTGTTTTTTTTCTTTGTTCTTTTTCTTTTCTGATATGAACTAATATACTTTTTTATATATATATTAGAACTGATAGTTACTTTGTAATGGAAGAAGAATATGGAAAAATAAGAAATGATATTAATAAATATTTATTGAATATGTTAAGGGAAAAGGTAATGGGGAGACTCCCGAAGTGTTAACTATGTACTCAGATGAGAAATATGGAATATAGTAATTGAAATAAGTAAACTTCATACAGGATCTGGACTTGTGGATCTATTTAGATGAAAGATTATTGAGGATTGATAGGATTGATCTAGTTGTATTGAAATATATCAATTTGAATATAATATGTTATTAGAGGGAAAAGAGAAGGTTTTTTAATGATTTAATCTGAATTTTATGAGTATGACTTTGTTGTGTGGATAATGGATTGCCCTGCCACCATGTTGTTTCATAAGTCTGTAAAATGAAAAAAACAATAAAACTTGTTTAAAAAAAAACTCACTTGCTCCCAAATAATCTACTAAACTTATAAGAGGACATTTTTTTTTTTTTTGAAACAAGGAGGATATCTCCAGGATAGAAGCAAAATGCTCCCATTTTCTAGAATTCCTTATCTCCTGAAGCTTTAGCTCCAACTTTTGTGTTCAGGCATAAGATAATGAGTTGACTTTTCTTGGCTTCATTTCAGTTATTTTCTGATTCTTATTCCTCTGCTCAGCTGATGGTTTAAATCTATATTTTACTTTCTTATTGTATTTTTAATGGAGTTTTTAAAAGTGACTTGTATTTTAATGCCATTTTTAATTATTTTGTTTGTTTCTTTGAGTACTTTTTAAATAAAAAAACCAAGATAAAATATTTAAAATAAATAATGTTATTCATAATAAAATGAAGATTTAAATTTAGTTATTTCTCAGGTTTCATCAGCTTTTTTTAAACCGTAGTAAAATATACATTTTAGATAAAATTACCTAATTTCTTATGGAGCTTAATGACTATCCAAATTAAAAGTCATAAGCACTCATGTACATGACATGCAGAAAAAAGAGAGTTATAGTCACTTTATGAGGCTGTTGCAAAACAGTAACAACACTTATAGCATAGTGCTGATGAATCAATTATACATACAGCGACTTTTGAAGTTATGACAGATCCCCCTCCCTGGTTCAGAGCTCTAATGGTTGCAACATACAAGCCATCTCATGAAACACAGCTTACCTTTATGGCATTTCGTGTTCTGACAAAACAACAACAAAAAAAAAACCTTTAAGAATACATGAATTTGCTTATCAGTCATGGTGTTCATTTAAGAACATCTGCAAAAAAAATCATAAAATCATATCCAGTCACATGGGTGCCCCAATCTATAACCATTATGATTTATGACAGAAATTCCACGTTCCATTATAATTGTAAGTTGAGGGTTATTGTAGCCTGATTAAAGAAAAACAACTCTTTTTATCTCTATTTGAGCAATAAGTTATACAACTGAATTGTTCGATTAATTGTATTTAGTTGTTTCATGTTGCAATCAGTGTTTTAAACTTTTTTTGTTCACAAATGACAATTGTAGGGTCAGTGACATGGTATTCTGAGAGACTAAAGTGTTTTCTGATGGTTTTTGATTACTGCTGTTCTGAATGCTGGATCTCAATCAAGATTCTGCATCCAGATGACCTGTCTCTTCTATGTAGAGTATGATAGGGCATTTGTGACAAAAGAAGGCATGTGTGTGTGTGTGTGTGTGTGTGTTGCAAAATCCTGTAAATAAAGTAGATGCTAAAAATTAGCTGTCACCTGATCTGTCAGGGCATGCAATTGGTCAGCTGTTTTAGCAAGCATAGAACTTCTGTGGAAAGCTAACAGGAGAAAGACTGAATTGTCTAGATTGGGTTAAAGATCATTAGTGAGAACATATTGCGTTCTGTTGTTTTCTCTTCTGGGCTTATCTTGTAATAAATCATTCCCAGCTGTCAGTTTGACCCAATGAAACTATTCCCCTGCTCTAAACAAGAAGCATAATACAAGATATGAACTCTAGTTTTAAGCCTGCATATGGACACATAAGAGTGCATCAAAGGGTAGAAACAGTAGATTTTTGTGATGTAAAAACTCAGAAGTGTATGCATGAGTAGCAATCATTAGTTTTCCAATGCAAGGAAGTATTTGCTGCGTTAATTGCAGAAATGTACAACAATGCCCAGAAAACAAGCCTATTGTATTGACTGTTCAAGGTTGAGACTGATTATGTAGTTTAGAGTGAAAGCTTGAAATAATGAAGATTTGTCAGGACCTCCTATCTATGAATCCAAGTAACAAGCTAATCATCAACATATCAGAAACTGAGAAGTCGCTTTTGTGACAGGAGCTGAGAAAATGTTGTTCTACATCGGCCTTTAAAAAGTTAGCTTGTTTTTGTTTTGTAATACAGTACAGATTCTAAGGGCACTTCAAGTGCTGTATGCATTGAAATACATTTTGTCAGTGTATTTAATTATACATTTTGAGAAAAAATAGTTGTCTTTTAATAGGGTATTTTTAATTAGACATTCATGCAGAAATGAGAAAACAGGCACATAATCAGATGAATAAATATGGACATGAAATTAATAATCTCAGTTCCCAGTATTGTGGCTATTTTCTGCATGCATTCCATAATACATCATGCCCTTTGACTTCTAAAGGTCACATTAAAATGCCATTTGACCTCTAACAGACCTTGTAGTGCAGTCTATCAACCCAACAGCTGAAGTATGCCCAACACTACTAACTGGAGTAGCTTTATCTTGAAAGCAGTAAAAAAAACAACACATTTAATCCAATTATATAATTTTGATCCATTTAGAAAGCAGGGACTTGGACTGTTCAGACCTTATATTTGTATTCACAAGTTATAAAAATATCAATAGCTCCCCGAATAATATTTTATTCTTATTTTTAATGGAACTTTATTAAAAGGAATTAAATTAATCATGTGTATGACTTTCTCAGAATAAAAGTCTTTTAGGCATATATCTGCATTGTTCTCCTTACTCTTAAACAGGTATGTTTCAACAAGTTAATTTGAAATTTCTTGCCTTGACATGGAACTATTCACATATTCTGATCCAATATTGCAATTTCAGTAATGATATCCCTTTTATTGTTATCTTAATTCATAAAAATAATCCTATATATAATTATCCTTTTTCAACTCTTTTGAATTTTCCTATCATACATTATGAAACTCAACAAAAATGGGAACAGCCAATTTAAATTAAGTTTATAAATTAGATCTTCCGTCCAGATATTCCTTCTCTTCAGACACAAAACTTGGCAAAAGACTTTGTGAAAAATGCAAATGATCTTTCTTTCTATGGTAATATCTAATGGCACATTACTGTTTCCCCATCACTCAAGAAATGCTGTTGGCACTGAGGTTTTTGTGCAATAACAATAACAATAATAATGAAAGGCTTTACAAGTCAGTTAATTTATTCAGTCAGGATCTGTTCAAACTAATATTAAATGCATTTAATTTTTAATACAGCAACATTCAAATTGCTCAGTTCATTGATTTTCAGAGAATGTTCTTTTGATTCTGGCTTCTCCAGAATGTTCTATTACTTCTTTAATCCACCAAGCACGCTGAAGCACTTTTTAAACTCTAAGTAACATGCAGTCTTAATCCCAAACATATTTCTTTACTCAAATCCAGTGGTACTTATCACTGAATATTACTGCATTAAAAACTAAGTGCCATTTTCATGTAGGCATCAGTAGGAATAGGATTACAGCTCAGTTCTTTCATGGTTCCTTCAAAGTTAGGTCTGATGTTTATTTATTTATAAAATTTATTGGCTGTCCATCTTACCATAGGGTAACTCTGGGTGGCTTACAATTATATCTTAGTTAAAACATAAAGTGTTAAAATCAAACATTAAAACCAAAGACACAGGGGGAGGGGGGGCAGAATGGGGGAGGAGGCAGGATCTGTTATTATTCAATCAACCATTGTGCTGTTCCCCCATTGGGGCCCCAAGCCGACTGACACAGCCTTTAGGCCCTTATGAAAAGATGAGAAGGTTGGGGCAGATGTTCCAGATGTGTTGGATGTTCTTTGTTCATAAGGAAATCCCACCCCAGATAAAAATAGTTGTAAGATGAGCAAAAAAAAAAGAAAAGGGAAGCTGAACTTTATTTTTATTATTTTTGCTGAAGAAAAAAAAACTTCTTCCTTGTCCGTGCATCTACCAAAATATCTTTTATGCGAACATTCATGGTTCAGGAGCTTATATTTCCTTTGCATCCGATAACCACTGATTTCCTGGTATTTTTAACAGGGAGGCCTGCATAAATAGTCTTCTACAGGGAAAGTTTATTATGAGAGAGTCTCTAATGACTTCATTTGAACAGATCTAGGATAAATGGTTTATGATTTGCAACCATACACTGAGTGTCAGCAGAGTTTAGGGAATGTCAGTGTTGGTGGTGAGAACTGAGAATTCAAATCAACCACACAACCAACCAGCGATGACAACAACCTTCAACCAACCTCCCCAACCAACACGTCACCTCCCAATAATATTCACCTGATGTGACCTCCCCATCACAAGACCCTCACCTAAATGACCCATACCTGACCCATCACAAGATCCACCATAGGTTCCTCATCTGACATGACTCACATGATCTCTCACAAGACCCATCACAAGACCCTCACCTGATATGACCCACAGTTGACCCATCACAAGATCCATCACAAGACCCTCACCTGATGTGACCCTCCCATCACAAGACCTATGACCACACGAAGCCCTTATAAGCAGAACACCACCAACACCTGACATTCCCTAATCTCCGCTGAAGATGTTACATAGCCTGGTAACAAAACATTCAGAAACCAACCCACAACCTTAGAGAACAAACCTCTACCCTCTACCATAGTCATTTGTGGATGAAACAAGGATTGCATCCTTATAACAGGCAAGAACAGTCCTTAAGAAGTAAAGATTTAAAGCTTAAACAATCATAATTTACATTTAATCAATGCTTAAAATTATTTTCTTCCATCATTAGGAAAATGACTAAAAATGTCCCCCTACAAGATAAAGCCTATCAGATTGGGGGAAGACCCTAAGATCCACAGTGGGAAGGCTGCATAATGTACAGTAAATGGTGGAGGGGAAATGTTTTGGTTTCTCCCCCCCCCCACACACCCATTGATTAGGCAGTTTTGGAAGTTTATTTGAGTGATTAAAACCAATTAAGACTAGGGTCAGGCAAGAAGATCCTTTCCCTAAATCATGAGGGAACTGTATTCTTCAGAAGACTGAGCATAGCTACATCAAGGGCTTTCAAGGACTGTTCCAGTTGTCTCTAAATAGGACAATATAGGGAAAACCCCCCAAGCACATGCACCAAGCTCTCAAAACCATGTTGCTGATTCAGTATTTTAAGAAGGAGCATTTCACTCATTCAGACAGTTTTATGAAACATTCCTTTCATGCTTTACACAACCATGGTGGGGAAAAAAAATAGCAAAAGACTGAGCTGCCAATTCTTTGCAGTCCACTGCCAAATTTTAGCAGCAAAAACGTACCTTCAGAATAGCCTCTGGACCCTTAGCTGCCCCTCTGCACAATAGGCCAATGTAGCTACTCAAAGCACAGGCGAAGCAAGTGAATTAGTTCTAAGCAATGCCTTTGAATGATAAGGAAATGGTGAGGTGGGAAGAGATCTATAAATAGTGAAAAATATGAAGCACATTTATGCTGAAATTGGTCAGAAAAAAATAACGTAGCCAGATATTCTTATACTATTCAACATCTAATTTGTTTTTCAAAAGAATAATATTTATTTAATACTGACATTTTTACTCTATTCAGGGTTAATGGAGGTTAAGTAAAGACACAAGAGCAACACAATTGTGTGCTTGCTTGCAGCATAAGGACAAAACTGTTATACAAATAAAATAGGCTGTCTTTTCAGCCCCCTCAGTACTATTTGATGCAAGGACCTAAAGGCTACACATCAGTGTTTGAAGGTTTTCGGCAATACTTGGCTCATTTGCATTTGGAAAGATTGAAATCATACTTGTCAAAGTGCAATTAATTTTTAAGCAAACTTTTTTTCCCCTTGAACCTGTTACTATGCCAAGTAATTTCAGGCTGCATCAAATTTTGCTTGATGATCTGCATAGTGAACTTTGCCTTAGTACTTTTACTGAAAAATCTCAGGTTTTTCTTTTGGTGCCACAGAGGCCACATCTGTACACCCACACAAAGCTTTTTCCACCTGATTATATGTTTATTAGATATGCAGTCTACTGTCATGATTAATTGAAAAAGAAGTAATAGAATTCTAGAATAACACAATGAGAAATATCGCTTCAGCAGGAAGGAAGATGGCTGAAGTAAAGCTTCTGCCTTCTAATCTCCCAATTATCTCCATCTACCTCAGTGATCTAGTCAGAAAATCATATATTTCACTGAAATTCAGAAGTTGTAAATCTACTAGCAGGATGAAATTTTTTCACATTTATGTTTCAGAAAATGATTTATGAAAGCAGGGGAAAGAAACCAATATTTTCAAAACACATTACAAATAATTTCCTACTACCTAGTATGTTAAAACAGTAGGAAGTTTATAGAAAATTGTAACAAGAATTTTCAGTTTTTTTAAAAAAAAATCAAAATGCATCAGTACAGTTGGTAAATAATTTTTCTAAACAAAACTACATAACCTCTCTGTTCCACTGTCCTTTAGTGCAGGGTTCCCCAACCTTTGGGCCATAGCCCACTACTGGGCTGTGGCCTTTGGTATATGTTTATGTGCACCCATGCAGTCCACTCGTTTGAGCAGCAAACACTGGCACTCGCAGCCCCATTCCCACGAGTTGCAGGCACTCGCTCTCGCAGCCTCACTCCTGTGAGTGGTAGGCGCCAATGCTCACAGCCCCACTTCTCTTGTGTGAGTGGAGCTGTGTGTGCATGCCTGCCAGCCCACCACTCACATGGCCCAGTTTCTCCTCTCCTCCCCCAGTTGGGCCACCAAGCTACTTGCTCCCAATGCTCCAAAAGCAGAGTGGTGAGAACAGAGACCGACTGGGATGAGTGCACCTTGCTCAGATTCTCTGATTCACCAAGGCTGCCTGAGTCTGAAGGAGCATGAGACTGCATCCCCAAAGGCTTCTCTTCTCTGCACCAAAAGCTTCCCCAAATGGACAAAAGGCTTCAGGGAAGCCATCTCACTTCAGGCATTCTGTCCTTTTGCAAAAGCTTTTGGCATGGAGAAACCTGAAGGAGCTGAGACCCTGCCCCAAAGACTTCTTTTCTCTCATGTGTGAGTGAAACTGTGTGTGTGCATGCGCCAGCTCGCTGTTCATATGGCCCAGTTCCCCTCTCCCCCCCCCAGCCAGGCTGCCAAGCTGCAAAGGTTGGGGACCGCTGCTTTAGTGAAATCTACCAATAAATTTGACCTTTCCTCTTTGAAACAATTAAGCATAGAGCTCCATATGCTGTAATCATATTGATCTTCTAAAATGTTGTATCAGTTTAAGTTGATCAAGTATTAATAAAATATTATCAAACTATATTTTATGTATTAGTTGAAGAAAATGTGTACTTCATGAACATGCTTGACATTATGTAAAAAACTGACAACAAACTAACACATTTTTATTTGTAACCTGCCTTTCACCAGAAAGCAGTCTATTCATGAAAAATAATAACAAATCAGAACTAAACAGCAGTTAAAGTTCCACAAAAGAAATAAAATCAATCTATGCCAAAGTATATTTACAGTCATAACAACAATAATGATGTGCAGTTGTAAAAACCTAAACCTGCCTACCATTTAATTTTACTAGTTAGATTTACAGTAAAACAGCCTTACAGCCATTCTCAGCCTCTTCTCACAAATTAAAATAAAAATAAAAATTATTAATTACAGCCATTCTCAAAATTAAAATAATTTAGTTAAGAGGTTACTGTGAAGTATTTAAACCTATATATGTATGTGTGTTTGTGTGCATAATGCATATATGTGAATATATGAATGTATTTGTGTGTGATACACCCACATATACACATATTCATGCAAACATACATAAATGCATACATACATATACATAAGAATACTTGGAGATATTTCCCTGAATGTGAGTGAGTTACTGGAAATTTTTGCTTTGTTTTTCTTCTAAGACATTAAATCACGGATGATTTATATCCCTATTGCTGCATTTAACATGTTTTTCAATATTGCTTGCAATTTCTCTAGATGGTGTAGGGCAACATACTAATATCCTTGCTCTGTGAAGTCAAGCTGCCTTCACTTCTCATCATGCTAACAAAAGAAATTTTAATTTTCAGCTTGAGATAATATTTGCCTATGCTCAGATAAAACAGGATAATTCGACCGTCTGTATTTACTAGCATTTAACTCCTGGCTGGCTTTATATATGATGTGAAGCTAGGCTCTATAGCAGGCATTTATTCAAATTTAAACTTAGTTAACCCATCAATTTAGTTGATAAGGATTAGAGTCCAGCAGTGGATTCAAACGAAGGACCCTTTTGAAAATATATGCACAGCCATAGAAAATATTTCCTTTAAGTCAGATTATTAAATAAGTTAATTATAATCCTTTTCCCTATTTCTATGAATGTTAAATAGGGAAGCCACCCAGAGTCATAGTTGGGTGGCCATATAAATTTCTTAAATAAATAAATTGGAAAAGATGAGGTAGTAAATGGATTTTTTTCTCTTTTTTTCCTGTCTGTCACTCTCCTACTCCCCAAATTCCTCCTTCCCTCCCCACAAATTCTTTTCATTTCTACCAAGAAATCTGTTAAGGGTAAGCAGTAGTAATTGATCCCAAAGTTTATTTGGATTTGAGGAAAGACCTGTCTGTCACCAAAACCCATATTCTTCTCCCACCATTTATTGCCAAGATATTCTATAAGAACAAGCAGGAAAAACGAGCTTCCTGTAGGAATCTGAACTGAGAATAGAACAAAGTAGAGCTATCAGCCCCCATCTTGAATTAAAAAAATCCCAACTATCTGTAAACATGTAGGTCACAATAATTTGGAGTACAGCCTTCATAAAATATATGTTATTAGAGTGGTGAGAAATGGGATGTGTATTAAACCATCTTCTGAAATCTGGCTAGAGTGGAGATGGACTCGCTATGAAATCCATAGATGACAGCAATCTGAGATGTGCTCAATAAGAGTCACCACTTTCAGATTCAGACCTGCAGGGGAAAAAAAAGAATGAGAAAACAGCTGCAGACAAGCAATCCAGAACTGCACTGTGCTATTTCGGACTTTTTCATAAAGCCTGAAAGAGTATTGTACTGTAAAATATTAGCACCCTGGGAAATAACTGGGCCAGCAGAAGCTGGATATTTTTATGAGTTTCATGTTCCTCTGCCACAAGCTGGCTGATATAATTAAACACAGAGACCTTATTGTTGATAAAGAGTTAATGGCTATGGTTTGACACATACAGTATGTATGTGCTTTTGCATGTAAACATTTTTTTGTCATTAATTTTGCAAACTTTGCTTCCACACAATGTGTTATAAGCCTTATGGAAGATAAAATTCCTTCTTACTCTTGTTATAATGTAGGTTGGCACATTGGCCTTTTGAATATTAGCACCCTTCATGCAACAAACAACAGAACAATTGAACTATGATTTTATAAGGTCAGAGTGCCAGTTAAAGGAACCAGGAAGGATTCATTATAATATGTTGAACTGCAATCATTAATGTCTATTCTAAGAACCAAATAAACTGTGTGTAATTGCTAGAAGTATATGAGTGATATAAATGGGGGGATCTAAGTCAGTAACATTGGGAGGGAGAGGGAGTGAGAAAACATCTCATCAGCACATCTAGATTATTCAAAAATTAACTCTTGTGGACAAAAAAATTGTCACATTATGTTTCATTCCCTAGACAGAACAAAAGTATGCCTTTGATGGAATGAGTAATCTATCTTTATAGAGATCATTAGGTTCAAGACAGCTGGTAAAAATATAATAGGATCTTGCTTGTCCTGCATAAAATTTCCTGAAAAGACAAAACTGAAGCTCATTTCCATTTGAATGGACAAAAAATGTTTTCAGAATTCACTGCTGGAGTCTGGAAGATGTACTGATATTTATTTATAAGTGCCTGTACATTTTTCCATACATTTGCAAATAATTTATCACAGAATAAAAAATAATGCTTGTGATTCCATTATCCACTTAGCAGGATAAGGCAAAGGAACACGCTTGTTCAGAATGAGCATTGTGATAACAGGAAGTTGGATTCTTTGCATTTCATATGAGCCAGAATTTCAGATCTGGACCTTGTTCAAATAAATGACTTTCAGTAAAAAAAAAAAATGGGGGAAAAAAACTGGTGTAGATATGTCTAATAGGATTTTTTTTCATTAGTGTTCCTTAAAGGCGAGCTGTGCTTCAGATTCAATTCCAGATGTGCACTTCAAAAATTACAAGAGTGCAGATGTACCAACCTGTCTGAAACTTTTAATGTGAAGATTGGACTGCTTTACAGAACCACAGACATTTGTATCTCCATGTGGTGTAGCTTTTTTGAGGAATTAAATCAGAAATGCTGCACACACCAGCCTATCCATGTCTCTTGCAACTCTTACCCCACATGACATCAAGAACAATGTTGACTTGTGTGAAGGAGGGGAAAGCTATTCAAGCAAATTAGTCCAAAATTTCCAAAACGACAAATTTCAGTAAACATATGATTATATATTATTAACTGAGTTGTGTTCATTCTTTTCTGATTAATTTAATTTAATTTAATTTGTTGAATTTTCTAGATGCTGATATTTGGTTCTTATGGACACTGTGGAAGGATAAATCATGACAGACTTTTGGTTCCAGAGGGAAAATTTTCATCCACAAAACTGATTTTCTCTGGGCAGAGATAGGGAAGGAGCAGGTCAGGAGTAACCATTGCT
Source organism: Crotalus tigris (assembly GCF_016545835.1). Classification (NCBI taxonomy): domain Eukaryota; kingdom Metazoa; phylum Chordata; class Lepidosauria; order Squamata; family Viperidae; genus Crotalus; species Crotalus tigris. The sequence continues at coordinate 258,018 of NW_024097690.1, forward strand.
TCTGGCATACAAAAGTGTGTTTGTGTGTGTGGGGGGTTGTTTGTTTTTGCAGGACCAAAAATATGACTAATTGTATTCTACTGTCATGAATTTGTCCAACAGAAGTTTATTATCTCTGCCCAGCTTTCAAAAAATTTATTCTTCTGAGCACTGAACAGGGAAAGTCTCTTATGATTAATCAACTGATTAAATTTATTAAATTTACTGATTAAATCAGAAATATTCTCCCCACCCACCCCTACACCTGCAGCTTTTTTCCTATTGCTACACATGCATCTTAGTTTAATAGCCCATGGGAAGCCTTTCTGGAGTGCTTTAATTACAATTGTATCTCTCCAAACAGATGTGAACTTCTTTACCCAAATGTTGCTCTTTCTTTCTCTCCAACTCTTGCTTTCCTTGTGCATCAATCTGACTTATTACATACCTGAATAAAATTTAAATTATTCTGACAGAAGCTAAATAGAGAAGCTAAAGATAATGAAATATTAATAAACTACTGATACATTTGAAAGGAATGTCTAATATTAGCTCTTGGCCTCTATTTCTATTTTAACAGTTGTAGCCATTTGTTCAGAAGAACTGATATGAATTTACTTTTCAAGTTCTCCTTACAATCAAGATTTCATTTCCTTCAGATATACTACAAAAGCTTTTAACCATCCAGGGAGAGACTGCAATGAGCTAGTCAACCTTACAAAGAAGGAACAGTGCTGTTCTGGGTGTGGCTTTTGGACAACTCAAAGAAATACAACAAAAAGAAGGTAGTTTAAAGAAGGTGGATAAGAATAAAAAAGAAGATGAAATGAAAGAACTGGTAATAACAGCAGAATTGGTGAAGTAAAGGGCAAGGAAGATTAAAAATTGGTCAGTACCAGGTGAAGATGAATTGCATAGTTTTAGATTAAAACATCTGACTGGTCTACAAGCATTCATTGCCAAGCATTTTAACATACTGCAAAAAGGTAGAATTGAAAAATAGCTAACATTTGGCAAAATCTACCTGAAAATGAAAGATCCAGCAATAGCAAAGGAACAAAAGAATGGCTTCCAACTGAAAAAAAATATTTTGGAAAACAGCCAGAGAAGGAAGTCCAACTTGAATGTAGCTTGGATTTCAAGAAGACATTCAACTCTCTGTCATATGCTTGAATAATCAAGTACCTTAAAATAACAGGAGTTAGAAAAAAAAATCAGATATTTGTGCAAAGATCAAGAACATGGTAGACAACACAGATGCTGGCCAATGGTGATAGATCAATCCAAGAGAGGAATTTTTCAAGGAAACTCACTGTCACCATTACTGTTTGTTATTGCACTGTTTCCTCTGTCAGCAGTATTGAACATGTCAGGCCATGGCTATCAAATATCCAAAACATCTGACAGGCTATCCCATCTCCTTTACACAGATAATCTTAAACTGTATAGAAAAACACCAGCTGGAATACAATTGCCATGGAGATTAGACTGGATGAATGTACCATCAACAGGGGAAAATTGTGAAAGGAATGAATATGCTCTAAGGAAATAATATCAAGAGTCTGGATGTACAAGGTCACTACAAATACCTGAGCATTTTTCAAGCTGATAACATCAAACACATTGAAGCATCTACTGAAATGTGTAATGTTTAGGGCCTTAAATATAGATTGAATTCCTTTACATATCTTAGAATAATTATCCCTAAGAAGATGTCTACATTTATAGAGATAAATACTTCTAACTATTTATCTTGGATTAATATTGCTCTTAATAGCTAGTTAAAATACCAATGAAGCTTTAAGGAAAAATAACAGTTGTTAAAATCAGTATCATTGCTATACTGAAAGTGACACCTACTGTATGTTAGTAACTGCTAAGTTTTTTTATCAGATTGGTAGGTTTTTATGTGATAGGCAACATCTAGTAGTAAACAAAAAAGGAGAAACAATACTGAACTACATAAGCAGCAGAAACATTTATTCCTAGCTCATGTATGTATGTATTTTATTTGCCAAATTTAAATACCTTTTGATATCTTTACCATGTATTCTTTACCATTTGATAACTTTGCCATGTATCTTTTGTTTCCTCAGCAGAAAAGACAAAATTTGTTGAAGAACATTAAATGTGCATCTTTTGATTTTAAAATTTATTCAGTCCAACAAAAAATATTTTTTGAAGGTACCATTGGGTGCTTTTGAAAAGTTGCATTCATCTTCAATAATGGAAGGGTCATTGACAGATGCATTTGGGGATCATTCCATCAGTGTTTATAAAACTAATAGAGTTTGGGAAGAAAAATAAGATTAAGTTATTGATGTAAAATGTTAAGGTATATATCCCAAATTTGAAACTCAGTCATATCCATGTTATTCTGATTCAGTGATACATGGACTATACTTTGAAACATTTTGTTCTACTTTCATAAGAAGACTCTGTCATGCTGGATTTTTAAAGCTTGAATTGATAAAGTGTATAGATAGTACTCAACTTGCAACTATTCCTTCAGTGACCTTTCAAAGTTACAGCGGTGCTGAACAAAAGGATTTATGACCAGTCCCTAAAGTTATAATCATTGCAGCATCCCCTTCATCATTTGATCAATAAGGGGTGCTTGGCAGCCTGCCCATACTTAGGAGCAAGGAGTATTTAAACTCTCCCCCCATCTATGCCCTTTTGGCCCCTGGTACTCTGGATCCCTCAGGCTTCTTGGTGCAATGTGGCTCTGAAGCCACAGTGCAGCACCCATCATAATACAAAATCTGGCCCCAGCCTGGCCCAGCAGCGTGACACAAAGTCACAGCCATCCCAGCCCAGTCCCAGCCAAAAAACATCTTTGCCACACTGCACAGCAAGGCTCCTGACATCTTGCGCTCTACCACCCTAGATGACCTTTGCCATCCTCTTGCTCCCACTGCTGACCAAGCATGCCTGACCTGGCCATTCACAAGGTAGCTGGTGGCCGCAGGTTTTCTGCCTGAGGTCACGGGGAAGTTTCATGGCACTTTTCTTGTGAATCTTGTAGTAGAAGTCCTCATGTGATCTATTGCCTTTTGGGGCTCAGGTTAAACTCTTCTCAAGAACAGTTACACATATATACACTCTTATTTTTGTTTGTTTGAATTTACAGTATACACAAACACTATTTATTGATTGATTGATTTAGTAATTGATTTAGTGATTTCAAATGGCTTGCAATATTAAAAATCCACTCCATATGTTTAGGGGCTTTTGAAAAAGCAACAAGGTAGGGATCACCCAGAAACCCTTTTTTCATGGCCTCATCAGATGTACATCTCTAATAAATGGGACTCACAACTAGCTTCCATCCTGGTAGGCTGCATAGTTGTAATTAGGGGGGGAGAAACTATCCTTCAAATAGCCTTACTCCAAGCCATGTAGAGCTGTAAAGGTGATATGGTGATAATCAGCACCTTGAATTGTACCCGGAAGTAGATTGTCAGCCAGTGCAGTTCCTGCAAAAGGTGACACATGTGCAAGTCTAAACTTGCAAAAAATTGTTAGGGCCGCTGCATTTTGAACTAGCTGAAGTTTCTGAATACTCAATGGCAGGCCTATGCAGAGCACATTACAACAGTCCACACCAGAGATAACCAGGTTAGGGGTGACTTTGAAAAAAGCACATTGATCCAGGAATGGGCATAATTGGTGCACAACTCATAGTAGCATGAAGACATTCCTGGCCACAACTGCTACCTGCTCTTTGAGCAGGAGTTGTGAGTCTAGGAGAAACCCCATATTACAGACTGGTTGGTCTGGGGCAGTGCAACTCCATCCACCAAAGATGGTAATTCTCCATAAAACTAAAAAGCCCCTAACTCAAAGTCACTACATCTAAAGTACATATACAGATACACAGATACACACACACACAAGCAGAATTAGGGTCCTATGCGTGGATCTACTAATCTACTTTTAGTGATCATTCCTTGTGTATAATACTAAAAGATAATATTACATCAAATATTAGCATCAGTTCTAAAAAAAGTAAAGTAAAAAGTAAGTTTAATCCAACTTTGCTTTAACTGCTGAAGTTATCATGCTTATGTGTTTCAGACTTCACTGGGACTTTCCACTCCAGAGTATACACCTATTTAGTAAATTATTTTGAAAAGTTAGTTTCTAAGTTGTCTTGGGGAACTTTCTCCTTTTGGAAGGCAAAAGTCAATTTTTAAAAAAAGTATACAAATGAAATTAAAACAATTACCGAACATGTGTGGAACTATTTCAGCTCAGGATAAAAGATTATGATGTTAAGAAGTAGCAAGTCATTTTCATGTGAAATGTTTTGTTATTAGAAATCTCTCTTTCATCCTATATGTGAATCTCTCTGTGCAATCATGTATCTCTGTTCTCATTAGATGAAATGTCTCCTTGGGTTTCCGCCACCAACTTTCAGCCAGTCTGCCTACCTGCTAAGTTGCAGTAGACCAAAATATTTCCAGAAACATGTTTTCCTACACATCATTTAATCCCTAATATGATACTATTAAGAATTTTGATCTAACATCAGGCTAGAAATCAGGAGAATGTAAATTCAGATCCTGTCCATAGTCTGCCTTAGACATGAAATCCGTCTGGGTGACTTTGAGCCAGTCACTGTCTTTCATCTCAAGTCACCTCATAGGGTTGTTGAGGGGAAAACGGGAGGAGGAAGGTATGTTGGATACATTTGCTGCCTTGAGTTATTTGTAAAAATAATAAAAATGGGATAAAATATCTTTAGGCACACTGATTGAAATTAAATATGTTTTTTTAAAAAAAATCAAGGAAACTACAGTTATAACAAATCATACAAATGGCTCTATAAGTTGAAACAGAATTTGCTTTGTTTTCTTTTTGCATTCTGTCTTGTGGAAGGTTGTAATGCTTTAAAAAGAAAAACTGAAATGAAGCATATACAGAGGTAAAACTTTTAGAAAAAGTTTTTAAACATGGCCCATTAAAGCTGTTTTAAATATCTTCCTTTGGTCTATAGTTGCACCTCAAATTGCAACTAAGATTATCATATTTACATATTTTCATCCTGATTCCTTTCACAACACACAACTGGTTCTCCAGTCTATTATCCAGAGCAATTTATCTCTATATTTCACTTATTTTGCATTTGTTGTTCTGTTATCTTTTTTGATGACTCTAGTGTCTATCTACTATACATTTATATTTGTACCAGTCTTGTAACAGCTAATGGATTTACAGTTGTTTCTGATGAGAGCAGATGGAAGGCTATAGGTTCTGTTTTACTACAGCTTCTCTTATCCTTTGTCCTTGGGCAGATGGCACAAGATCAACCATTAGGAAATCCATGTTTGGATGTGCATTACACAACAGTAGACAGCTGTCCAATCTTTATTTTAAAAATCTGCATTGCTGCACAGCTCATCAATCATAAATGCAGGCTAAAACATCAACCTGGAACAACAGCACAAATGGAAAGGTTGTTAAAAACAGAAATTTGTTGGGTTCCACAAAGAAGGGGAAAGTAAAAAGTGTACTCACTGGATCTCATTGGCCCCGTAAAGCAGCTACAAATTTCTGCACAATTCTTGCAGAACATCTCATGACGTTAGCAAACTTAAAAATCTCCTCCTGTTTTTTCCACAATTAGTCCAAAAGATGACTTGTGACATGTATAAATTCTGTAAACATGAGTGGTAAAATACATGTGAAATGTTCCATTTTTGCCTCATTTTCCTGCAGATAGAATATGTTCTATTGTGACACACAGCAGCCATCAATCATTAAATGCCAAACGGAACTCCAGTGTAGATTCTGACTTAAGACTTCGTGAAAAACAGACTCACCACATCCAATTTTAACTTCATTCAGCATGCAAAGAAGTGACAAAGAAATCTCTATAGAGTTGGCAAGAATCATTCATGAATTTTTAATACTGTCAAACTCCTCATTTTGAGTCGCAAATTAAGTAATGAAATAAGGAGCAGCATGTGGCCTGGCTACTGCCGTAAAAAGGAGCTGGTAGGTAAGCCTGGGGTGCTCAGGCTTCAATGAAGAGTGTTGAGATGCTATTCAGCTCTGCTCGTGCTGTGTTTCTGTTCTTTCTTGCCACAAGAGGTGAGGCAGATGGGTGAACCACACTCTGCAAAGAACTGCTGCTTTCCTATCTTTGCACACAACTTTGGCTCATGGGTCTTTTACCATGAGTAGAGTTGGAGAAAGACTTCTTTCTAAGTTTGGCTGGATTCTTTGAGTTCTGAGTTGGGAGAATGATTGTAATTTTCAGGTTTTTTCCGAAGGAGAGGCTGAAGCAAAGCACATTGTTTGGGAGAAAGAAGCACTTTCTGTACCGAAGGTAGAGTGGGTCAGAGAGGTGCACAAATTGCAGGCAATTTGTCTGAAAGCACCACGGTACTTTGCTCCACCTCAGTAAAAAAAAAAAAAAAAACTGAGTGGGTCTACTTTTCAGACTAACAGCCTATTTGCTTATATACTACAGTGGTGGGACTTTCTGTGAACGTGGTACCTCTTCACAGAATTGCTCAGAAAGGACACTTTGCTCAGCTATCCAATGAAACAAAAGTCCTTTTCAACTATATGGACAGCTATAATGATGACATAACTCTTCTTTTCCCCCATAAAACAACCCTCAAACTTGCTTGTTCCAGTATTCCTGTTCTTTAAACTGTGTTGCCTTTTTGGCTCTTAATTCTTACACAGAGTCCCTAAAGGAAAAACATACAAATAGCCTTTTACTTACGACCACAGATGCTACCAGAATTTCCATTGCTAAATAAGTCAGTTGTTAAATGAGTTGAACTCATTTTTTTTTTTTTTTGCCAAGATTGTTAAGCAAATCACTGAAATTTTTAAACAAACCCAGCTTCCACCATTGATTTTGCTTGTTGGAAACTGGCTGGGAAGATTGCAAATGGAAATCACATGACTCCAGGACATTTCAACCATTGTAAAGATGTGTCAATTGTCAAACACCTGAATTTTGATCTCATGATCATGGAGATGCTGCAATGGTTTTAAATGCAAGGACCGTGGTAAGTCACTTTTTACAGTGCTATTGTAACTTTGAGAGGTCACTAGCTGAATTATTGTAAATAAAGGTCTGCCTGTAAAACATCAGACATGATAGATCAAGTCAGCAGCAGAAGCCACAGTGGTTTAATCTCAACAAGGCTGGTTCCATTTCTCTTTAACAATTGCTCCACTATTTTGCCTTGAGTAGATTTCAAGTTAACTGTCCACAACTCTGCACTTTTTTTAAAGAAGTGATTTTGTCCTGAGAAAACAGAAGAGCTCACATTCAAGATCCTCAGTTTTGATGTCAGACCTATGAAAGAGTAGAAAGTCTTAGGTGGGACAATCTAATTTGATTTGGGAAGTGAATGGGAATCTCAGTCTGTACATACATTAAAAAGGGAGCAATTTCTAAAGGATAGGATTTTTTTAATAAGAATCTGATGAGAACAATTGATGACTTTTTAACTATCAGTTTGTCTGAATGATTTTCCCCAAAAGAAACATATTTGCAATCATTGGGATTTGGGGATTTTGAAGTTCAGTAACATGGGGTGTCTCAGAGCAAAGACATAAGCTACTCACACACAATTTAAATTTGTGAATGTTAGTCTTTAATTCCTCAGGTCTCTCTCTCTCTCTCTCTCTCTCTCTCTCTGTGTGTGTGTGTGTGTGTGTGTGTGTGTGTGTGTGTGTGTGTGTGTGTGTTTTGTTGGAAGGTAAATTCAACTGCAGGGATACAGCTCTATGCCATACTGTGTATTGTATCTGTTTGCCCTGTGTATATGTTTATACCCATATAAAAGGATATATGTTCTGGAATATCCATCCATGAGAAAAGTGGAAGGATAGCAGCAGGGAATCATCCAATGGAAGGTCATGCTGGCCTGCCATTGAGACTGAATGCAAGTTGTTGCCAAAATATTTCTTTCCAGTCAAGCTGGCATGAACACAGGACTGGAGCATGTTAAATGGGCAGTGCAGGTGTTCCCAGGGTGTCTTTTCTTTTGATACTGGGAAAGTAAAGCAAGATGCTCATGCAATCATTTTCCCCTATCTTAATTATTATTATTATTCTGAGAATGAACAAGGCCCCTTCCTTTAAATGTTGTCATCTAATGAGATCTAGGAAGCAACCCTGCCCTGTAGAATAACCTTCCCCTGGGAACCCAGCAAGCATTTCACTCACTTTTAGCCTTCTAGAAAGCTGTATCAGGGGTTCTCAACCTTGGCAACTTTAAAATTTGTGGACTTCAACTCCCAGCTGGCTGAGGAATTCTGGGAGTTGAAGTCCACAAGTCTTAAAGTTGCCAAGGTTGAGAACCCCTGCGAGGGTTGGTTTCCACCCCATGCACACACACACAATGTAGAGATAGGTGAAGTTGGAACCTGAGGATTGTATGATTTGATGAAGCAGAGATTTCTAGTTTTTGATTTTTTTATTATTATTATTGTTCTTGCGATTTACCTAGAGTTGTCTATCACAAGATAGGCAACCATGTAGGTCAAAAACATACATACATGCATGCATACATACATACACACATACATGTTCTCACCATTCTGAATTGTACAAGGAACAGGGCAGGATCGTATCCCCATCTTATCCCAGGGATCATTTGGAGAGGCAATGTTTTCTTGTTTGATTTCAAAGAATTTCAAAGGTCTTTTCAAACTTCAATGAATTGTTATGATATATTATTTGGAGAAAAGCACTTGGAGACTTCTTGGATATTTGTACCCATTGCCATCCCTTAAAACACTTCTCTCCAAATTGACATGGTCCAACTCGACCCACTTTTGAAGAGTTTCCTTGATAAGCTATACAAACTTAAGCTCCTGGAAATTGCATGTCTCTGGTGTAGTCCAAAAGTCCTTGTCCAACTAATGCCTTTCAGTGTCCATTCTCTGTTGATATGCCGGATTTGCCTGCCCCACCTGAAGGAAACTCCTTGCTATAATTTGCTTCAAAAATCATAACAATCAAAACCAATAGGACCTGAATGCTTGTGTAGTTTTTTTTTCTCTAGTCTTTAAATTAAAAAAAGAAAATCTTGAATGAGAACTGTATTTATTGGCTTCTTGAAAAAGAGGAAGAAACCACTAGTTGAGGTCAAAATGCCAGAGACAAATTACTCCGCTACATGTTATGTTTAACTTCCCTGTCACAGTCAACAATTAGTACACTCACAAAACATTAAAACTTGAAATAGGCAAAAAAAATCTATACTTCTACTACTCACTATATTTCTCTAGGAAAATTCAGGGCCTTTTTTCTGTCAGCCAGTAGGCCTATTTCCAATTTGAAGAACAAGTTTCTCACTAACACAACATGGTTGCCATAGTAATCATTCCTCACATGATCACCATTTACCAAAAGGCCAACTGGGGAAGCTGTTCCTCACCTTCTCATTTGCCTGACAGAAACTTCCCTCCCACTTCAGCTTCCTTTTATGAGCAACTGGGCATTTCTTCCAACCTAAGCAATCAGCACTCATCATTTTATTTTTAAAATAGCTGTGAGGGGGTCAAGACACTACTGGAAATAGATGTGCTTGATAATGATACTCTACAGCAGGGGTGTCAAACTGCCGGCCCATGGGCTGAATGTGTCATCCAGAAGCTGCACCCACCCCATTGCCGGCAATGGCAAAACTGTCCCGATATGTTGTGCGACATGATGTGACTCGCGAGTTTAACATGTCTGCTCTACAGCCTGCTAATCCCTTATTTTTTTTTCTTGGCTGAATTATATTCTGAAGCCAACTAGAAATCATGTGGGCAAGGAGTCTGGCTGATGACAAAAATATTGCCCTAATGCAGGGGTCCCCAAACCCTGAGGCCATGGCTTAGTACTGGGCCATGGCTTGTGTTTGGATCTAGGCCACAGAAATGGCAGGCGAGCACACACAGCTCCATTTGTGTAAGCAGGCCCACAACTGGTCTGCAAAAGCCAGAAAGTTGGGGACCACTGCCCTAATGCAAGGAAACATTAAGAAGCTCTTTTCATTAAGTACAACATTTGAGGAATAAACTTCAGGCTTGATTTTTTTTTTAACATCCAAATAAAGGAAAGGAGTGGGAAAAGGAAATATGATGATTCCAAAGATACCGAGAAAAATATAAACATGCTTTTAAAATCAATGTTCTTAGTTGGTTCCTGTAAGGGATGAGGTGTGTACATATGTGCCCACATACTGGGAAGACAGGCAGTGGAGAAGTAACATAATCAGTTTTGTGCATAAACACCCATTAAGAGGCACCCTAAGCATAAGTCCAGAGTCTGCAGACAACCATGCTTTATGTTGTATTATCATTTTGATGGAATGAGCAGGGTCAATACTGTCACGTTTTTGCCTATTCCCATCTTCATTCAGGGACAGAGAATTATTCTAAAGCTAATCAATCAATGGATGTAATCAACCGCTTTAAACTTCCTTGCCATCTTCATGTAATCTGTTTTTAGCTTAACAAAATTTAAATATCAGTGTGTTGGATTTGGGTTTTTTTTTTTCCTCTTTGCTTTTTTTCAGCTTTACTTGATAGTCTTTCTGCATCCTCTTTAAGATAGTAAAAGGCCGACAAGGATTTGAAATGTGCTTGGTGATTAAAAAGATTATTGCAGTAGATTGATTCCAGAGATTACATCATTCCCACTCCAGGACCTTTTGCTGTGTGAATTCATTTACATATAATTGTATATCCATTATTGCTACACCTCATATACTCCCACTAACTTTATTTCCATTCTAGAGGTTAATAGCTTTCTGAATAAATTTAATAAAGGCACATCAACAATTGACACTAAAATCAAGCAAATAAATTTTGGATATAAATATAAGAGCTGCTGACAACCAATACAGTATGTCTTAAATAAACAACACAAATCAAGTTGCATAATGTAAATCTTTCTGGTAGTGCAGAGAATAACCTATAATATGTTGGTCTGCTGGTACCCTAGAAATAATAAAGCCCGATAACACTTTACAGCAATCTCTGTACAGCAGTTTACAATGTAGAAGCATTATTTGCATATTTCCCCCAACCATCTGGGTCCTCATTTTACCAACCTCGGAAAGATGGAAAGCGGAGTCAACCTTGAGCCCGTCAGGATCAAACTCCAGGCTGTGGGCATAGTTTGCCAGCAAAACCGCACTTAACAACTGCACCACCAGGGAAACAACCAGATATATTGTCTGGCTGCATTGGTATCTGACTGTGTGAGTGCTTAAAAATACTTAAAATAAGAATTCTAATGTGATAATATCTTAGGCACATGGAACTATTCAAAGATTCCTTTGTCTCTTCTCTTACCATTCTTATTCTTTTCCTCTTCAGAAGTGTCCTTCTTAACTGAGTGCGGGAGATGAATGATATCATAAACTGTTCACATGGTCCCACATAGGACCACACGTCTGAGATGAAAAAAAACAGCAGACAAGGGGAATATGAGGGTGGGCTTGGAGGAGAGTACCATGAACAAAGGTCTCAAAAAAAGTATTTTACCCCCTTTTCTTTTTTAGCCCCCCCCCCAAAAGGCTTTTCTTCATTTCACTTAAGCCATTCTACTATGAAACAGCAGTCATAGGACTGTTGATTGTAACTTTGCCATTGCTTGAAACGATGGCGATGCTTTTCTGTTTTTCTAAAAAAAATGGTGAAAAATTACACATTACACAGAGTCTTCAGCTGCTTTTTTTTTCGTGACCCATTATTTAAAATGCACCCTTCCACATTTTTCACAGCCTGAAAATGGTCGTATAAAAGGAGATAGGGTTCAGCAGGGTTCCTCTTTCGTGTACTCATAGAAAGGAAATGCATTTCACACATTTTAGTTCCTCGTCAATTTTACCACTCATCTTTTCTCCTATTGGCCACCTTATTATCTTGTCAGGTTTTTATTTCCAGCTTTTGAAAACTGGCAAAGCCATTTATTTGTCTATTTGTGCAATAATCCAATTTTTCTGACCTCTCAATCAGCAGTCATGCAACACCAAATTTATTGTAAAGTGAGAAATGTGAGGGAGAGAGGGGGTTGGAAGTAAACCAGCAGGCCTCAGACAATCAACCTAATTAGTAGCTTACTTATTTGCATGGGACTCACAGCTATCAAATCTAGGCAAGAGTCTTCATTAGGAATTATAATAATACGAGAGATTTCTAGTTTTGAAAAGCTATTGAAAACTTAAAATTGTCCTTGTTTAAAAGAGAAGTCATCTTCTGTTATAATGATGGCTTAGGGCAAGGAGAGAATTTTCTCTGTGTTAATCCAAAGCTAAATTTTAAAAGTATTTCCCAAATGTAATTAGCCTTTTATTATTTCCAAAGACCCAGATCCTATTTACATAATAAAATGGCACGTATTTCTGTGCCTCTGACTGCACCCTTAGGTCCTGCTAATGTTGTCTTCCAGTGTCCACAAGCAACAGATTTGAAACACTCTTTATTAGGAGAAAATACTTTTACTTTTGTTCCTGCCAAACAAAAGGAAAATAAGAGAAACTGAAGGTGACTAGAGGTCATCAGCATGAGTAATAATCAGAAATTTGAAAAAAAAAAACCATTGAAGAAAAGAAAGCGTCCCAAAGATTCATAAAAATGAAGCATAGCTCAAAAAAAAAAAAAAAAAGAACAACCGATAAATGTGCACAAGAGAATACAGAGAGGTAAGGAATGCCAAAATACATAACCTTATCTCTATTTTTAAGAGATGAAAAAAGAAGGAAACCAGCTACAATTGCTGAATGACCCAAGAATTAAAGGAAATTAAATGTGCATTAATACTTTAATCTGTCTTCAGTATAGCTGTAGAATGAATATTGATTGGCACGAAAATGCTTGGGGGATGAAGTGAAAGCTAATGGCAAGAGTTAGGATTTCAGGCTTGACTGGCAGACTGAAAACATATTTGGGGTCACCCAGCTGGTTTTCATAACTAAGACAGAACTAGAACTCATGGTCCCCTGGTTTCTAGACTAATATTTGAGCCACCACACCAAACTGGATCTCTGACATTAGAGACACCATATTGTGAAACATACATGCAAAAGAATATCTCCCTTTCTCCACTGTCTTTTTTTTTTTTTTTAATTCTGACAATGATTATCTGACCATGCAAAACTGTAGGATCAAATGATCACAGCCAGAAGAAAAAGAAAAATGAGAAAGGGAATTTCTTGTGCCATTGTGGTGCCCATGGAATCACTTGAGTCTAAAGGGTTTAAAACAGGGGTGTCAAATTGCCAGCCCGTGGGCCAGATGCATCATGTGGAAGCCGCACCCACCCCATTGGCGGCAATGGCAAAACAGTCCCAATATGTTGCGCGATGTCACATGACGTCACGAGTTTAACATGTCTAGTTTAAAAAGTTCAGATATTGACTACCAGCAAGGTGAGAGAATCTTCCCAACACCCCATAATTCTGGGTCAACTTGGTTTTTCATTACCCTTCATATGCTCCCTTTTATTTTTACCAGAAAGCCTCCATAAAAGAGGCAAAATCCAAAATGTAATAAATATTTGAGACCCCACTAAGTAGTGCAATGGCTAGTTCTTTGAATGTGTTCATGCATTATTCAGAGATAGAGATGAACTCTTGGTGGCTACTTCAAATGCCCCAACATTGTTGAAGTAAAAAACTGTACTAACTAAAACTTCTTTATCCCATCATTCTTTATTTTAAAATGTAAACAGAAGCTGGCTGCTTTAATTTATTCAGAGTCCTACAGTGTATAATATAGTGATAATGCAACATTTGTTTAATGTCAACAATTCCTAAACATTAAAAATCAGGTCTGCATTTAAGTCAGATTTAAATGAATGGAAATTACTGAGAATTCTGGAGAACCCAGCTCAAGCAAAATTTCCTGAGAAACACCAAGATAAATTTTATTATTAATCATTTTTCTATTAAGATTCATTCCTTCACTTGAACTTTCCTCTATGCATGCACTAAATCTTCATGTGTATGTTCTTATAATTTAAAGCATGTTAAGATCAGATGCAAAATTCTCAATTATTTTTGACACCACATTATAATGATGTATTATAAGTATATGCACAGATATTTTAAAAGAGAAAGATAAGCAATAGTAAGGGAAGGCGAGGAAAAGATGGTTACTCCAACCCCTATAATTCACTCATAACAATTAATGATGTGAATAATTTAAAATGAAGAGTTAAAATTACCAGATGCTATAGCATATGCTAGAGAAAGAAATACTTTGAGAAGTATTTCTCCTCTTCATTTAAATATTTACTAAGAATCTGCAAGGCAATAGTAAAAAAAGAAAGTTAAGTATTTAAGGATTTCCCATCTTATTTCTTAGCAGTTTGAGGATTGCTTTGTCTGTTGAAATCCCTCTGGCAGCTGGGAGGAAGAGTGTGAACATATTGGATGTTTCAAGTTTTTTTTTAATAAAAGTTTTATTGTTTTTTTCCATTTTTTACAAAGCTTAGGACACAACGTGGTGGTCAGGGTGTCGAATCATTCAAAGACAAAATCATATACATTTAACTCAAATTAATTATGAACAATTTCCTCTCTATTTCCTAAATATTATATTACTTATTAAAATTAATACAATTTTACGTAAAATTCAATCCAACAAAAATCCTCAATCACCTTTCAATTATAATAATCTATATCCTGTTTTTAAGCTTTACTAATTACCATTGTCATATTCCAGTTACATTTCAATGAAAATATAGTTGGGATTTCGAGTATCCTTAATGATAGATCACTCATTGAGACTAATTTTTTTCCCTATCACAAGTAGTTCATCCTCTCTCTCTATTACAACATATTTTCCATATTTAGAATAATAATATAAACCCAACAATACATTTCTATTTTAAAAAATATATTCTATCATTTCATCAATCTATATCTATAAAAAATCTTTAATAGAGTTTACATCTTCAAATACTTATTAACTATAATATCAGGAACTTCCCATCCTTCATTCATTATTAAATCAAACAAAAACTCTCTCTCTGTTACAAAATAGTTATCATATTGAAGATAATAGTGTAATCCCAAAAAGTATATTTCTATTTTTAAAAATATATTCTATTATTTCATCACTCTACGTCTATAAAGTCTTTTTAACCCCTAAACAGGTTTACTCCCTCGAATAATTATCAACTATGATAACAGTCAATTCTCATCCTTCATTCGTTATTAAACCAGACAAAATCTCTAAAGCCTTTTTAACCCATCAAGTGACATTTTATGTCACATTTAAACCTAATTCTAGCTTTCTTTCTATGCCAAGTTGGTTCCCATATTAAAGCTTTTTGATTATCGAACTTCAAACTTTGGTTATAAAAATTTCTAACCAATTCAAACTGAGCAAAATTTTGTTCCCTTTCTACCAATATAATCTGGGTGTTATATTGACTTTTATTCCATGTTATATTTGTAAGTGAATTATCCGCTTTATTGTAGTTTCCAGAAGGTTGTATCTGAATGTCAATCTTTGTTATTTTTGGTAGTTGAACTGAATCAATTACAATTAGTTCTTGCTCATCCAAGTCATCCATCCGTTGTAGGTAACATTGTGTAAAATTAGTTGGCTCAGTGGTTTCCACCTTTTCTCCCAATGTAGATTCCCAGTTGGGTTGTGAGCATAATATCTCTGTCTCTTTAAGTTGTGTGTCTTGATGTGTAGAGGCCTGTTCAAGATTGCTCTGTTCTTCCTCTAATGTTCCTTGTTCCATGGCTTGATTCATTATTGGAGGGTCCATTGGAAGTGTCAAGGTGGCATCATTAGATTTTTTCCTAGGTTTCCAATAAGTTTTGAAGTCTTCTGTCATTTCTAAAAAAATTTCCAGTATTAAATCATAGTCAAGATGTGAGATATTCCCTTCCATTTTGGTGATAGATTAGCCTGTCCCTTTATTAGAGACTATGTTTAAACAAGATCCACAAATATCCATCTCCAAAGGACCAATAGCCAGCTTCACCACCCAGATGTCAAATTATCTCTTCTTTTTTAATGTCATATGAAAATCCAATCCCTCTTCAAATAACAGAGATACAGTTGTAATTCACTTTTGGACACCAGATGTCCTCAGTGGATTGTAAAATCCTTTTTCCAAGTTGGTAGAGTTAAAGGAAAAAAAAGTTTTCTCTCTTATTTTTAAACAGTTAACAAGAGAGGTATCTCCAGCATTATAAAATTGAAAGGAACAAATTGATAATGTCCCTTTTTTCTTCTTTTCCCCCAAATATCCCCCCAAAAGTCCAATAATAAAAAATAACCAAAAAAGACAAAGAATTATTAGTTGATTTTTTTTTCTTTTTAACTTTTTCCAGTATAGACAGCCACCGCTTTCTTAAGACAAGGAAATACAAAGCTCTTTACAGGAACAATCAGGATAGCAAGAGAAAAAAAAGTCTCACTCGGATTCACCATGATGGTTCTTCATGCTTAGTTGTTCTTTTGACTTGCGGTTGGTGCGGCAGGGTGAACGACCATTTTGCTGGCCGATCTTCTTCATCAGCCCTCAGAGTTCGCTCGGACAGCTGGAGGAGCCGCCACTCCTTCTCAGTTGAGCACAGTCTCCTCGACAGTACTCGCGCCCTCCAGGGCGACTTTCAACCCACATAAGAGTCTACTGGTGGAGGGAAACTAGCCGACAAGGAGACAAATATCTTCGTATGACTAGAGGCGCCGTAATCCGGAACCGGAAGTCGGATGTTTCAAGTTTTTTTGACAATATTAGTATCAGTGATCCCCAAGACTTTTGGGCAAGCATTAAACGTCAGTTAACCATTGCTTCTCTGGCTTCAACTAACATTAAGTGATGGCCTGTTTCATGAGATGATTTATATGCTGTTGTTTTCTTTTTAATAAATGTACAGACATTTCTAAAATACTGTATTCACTTTGTCATTATGGGGTGCAGTTTAATGAGAAAAAAGAATGAATTTCAACAACTGTAGAATCAGGCTGCAGCATAACAAAACTGACAAAAGTGAAGTTTCTGAATATTTTCTGAATGCATTGTATATACTGTTTCATAGTGCTTTACAGCTCTCTCTAAATAGTTTACACAGTCAGCACTTTGCCCACAACAATCTGGGTCCTCATTTGACCAACCTCAGGAGGATGGAAGGCTGAGTCAACCTTGAGCCAGTCGGAATCAAACTGCTGGCAGTGAACAGTGAGCTAGCCTGAAATACTGCATTCTAGCTACTGTGCCACCAAGAATGACAAGCATTGTCATTTTTGCTTTAGTCAATTGAGGCTTTCATGTATTTTTGGTAAGATAGAGAAGGTAGGTGTGGATTACAGTACCAGCCTTAGTCATACCCATAACACATGTAGCATTCACTAGCAGTGAGGAACATACATTAACATTGGCACATTTTTGCTAGTTACACAACTAGCACAACTAGCACCCAGTTTTATCCCCAAAGTATTTCAATATTCTGTGAAAAACCAGGTTTTCTACTCTAGAGACTATCTTGCAAGCCAGCATGTTGTTAGCTCCATGCCACCACTGGGAGATACATGTAGTGTGTTGATATAAATTTGGGACTTCTTTTACCTAAGACATAAAGGATTTTTTTTAAAAAAAAAAAGCATCCTAAGTGTTACTAATAGTGTTCTGAATTAGCCACAGCTGAATAGCTTTGTGCTTCCTTTTTCTTTCCTTTCTGTAAAAAAAAGTGGTAATTAGATTTTACTTAGATACTGCAAGCATTCCTTCATTTTCCTCACTAATTATCTATAAATTATACATGTTCTAAAATATCAGCACCCTGTTCCCTCCCCCCACACACCCACACACACCCACACACCCTTTTTTCTTTTTCTTTTTTTGCCATTTTCAAGTAATACCAATACCCTATGTTTTGCACAATAGGCAAACGTCACACTTGATCCATAGCCCTGTCAAGCATGGGGACTTAAACAAAAATAAATACTTAAAAAAAAAAGCAACGTTGATTCCTTTCTCTGGACTGACATCTCTTGGTGAAAGGAAACAATCTGGAGCTTTGAGGACTGAAGAAAAAGCCTTCCAAAAGTGGTTTACTGAGTTTCTGAAATGCTTAGGAACTGTACTCTGTGGTATGTTTCCAGACGATAAATCCCATGAAGTAAAGATTTATTAAATGCGGCCTTTATAAATGTTCATTGAAGATGTGAAGATGCATCTTGAGGAAAGTGACTGTAGAAGGATTGTATGACAAATAAGTCTCCAAAATCTTGAAAATGAGCCATGGTGGCACAGTGGTTAGAATGTAGTACTGCAGGCTACTTCTGCTGACTGCTGGCTGCCTGCAGTTTGGCAGTTCAATTCTCACTGGCTCAGAGTTGACTCACCCTTCCATCCTTCCATCCTTGGTAAAATGAGGACCCAGATTGTTGGGGGGCAATATGCTGACTCTATAAAACTGTTTAGAGAGGGCTGTAAAGCACTGTGAAGTGGTATATAAGTCTAAGTGCTATTGCTGTTGCTATTGAAAAATGCTTCCCTGTGCCGTTCTTCTAACTTTCTTTATTCTAACTCCTTGCCCTTTCTCTCTTCTTTCTACTTTCTTTCTGCCATTGCTTCCTTTTGAAAAATCTCCTTGACATTTAGCTTTGTGCCTATACAAAATATAATTTTTGAGCATTTATTCTGCTGCAATGTTCCCTGCATTTACCCATGGATGTCCAATGTCTAATGTTAACCTTTATTTTCCTTTCAAATCTGACTCCAGGCCAAGGGTAGACAAATTTCTTGTTCCAAGGGTTGGAGTTTTTCTTAAACAGCCTTCTTAAAAAAATGATCTCCAAAAGGGAGCAGAGAGTTTGGTGGTCCACAATGATATGAGCAGGGAGGACATGACTGAAATTTTTGTTCTTGTTTTCCTCTGATGGGAGAGAAGTTTTTTTTATTTTTTTATTTTTTAAAAAATGCTTTGGGCGCTTATCATACCAGCTTTATTTTATTTTTAAAAAATTGAAAATAAATATTTTATGTGAAAAGGATAGCACTGCCATACCTCAAAAACATGTCATAAACTTACCAACAGACTATTAAATCCATAATTTTTAACTGAGAAACGGTGACTATCCTAGAGCAAGCAAAGTCCAAAAATGATAAAAGGATTCCTGGAAACCTCGCCACCAATAGGCATAAACAACATCTGAAATTGGCCACCACACAGGCATAAACAACATCTGAATACCATTCAAAGGAGACAATCAACAAGCCAAAAAGGTAACAGAAAGACCAAAACACCAGCAATTACTACTTCAGACAGGAAGAAGATGCAGAGAGTGGTGAGGATGGCAGAAAAGATTATTGGCAGTTCACTTCCTTCTATCCAGGACATGGCATATAAGCGATGCTTGAGCAAGAACCACAGGATTGTCTGGGATGCTACACGTCCTCTTCATGACCCGTTTTCCTTGTTACCTTCTGGGAGGAGGCTTTGTGGCATCTGAAGCAGAATATCCAGATTCAGTCACACTTTTGTTCCATATAGCATCAACCTTGTGAATTCTCAGGTTTCCTCTTTCCACTATGTATTCAAAATGGACAGTGATTTACATTTATATGTGTGTGTGTGTGTGTACATATGTATATAGCATGTGTACATGTGTGGTACGTATGTGTATGGGTAGATATATACTTTCTTTCAAGAGCAGGCAACAAAATTTCATTTTTAATGTGCTCATGGTAACAAAAATGACAATACAGGTTATCTTATCAATCAACACCCAGATTAGCAGAGATTAACACCAAGATTAACAATCAAGAATCAAACAATACCCCAATCAAGGAACTGCCAAACAAGCTAATAGTAAACAGCCCAACCAAAGAATCACCAAGACCACTCCCACCAACACTGACAGAGCAAGTCACTAGAATATAATATGGGAGGAAGCTTTACTCCCTACTAATATTAATGATGTTGCCTAATTTGGGTAATGGAACATCTGCAAAAAAACAACCAAGCTCAGAGAGGACCCCTCATTTCAACCCCGAGCTACATATATTTTCCTCTATAAATATTTCAGTATCTCGCTTTAATTATGCAAACTGAAATCTAGGGAGCTGCCCAAAAAGGTAATTACAGGCCACAGGCAACCCATGGGCAAATGTTGTTCATCTTGTCTAAAGAAAATGGAAAGAAGGATGTCAGCAACAAGCATGGTGATGCACCAGATTCGCTGAATGGAAATATTCCTTCCCAACTATAGAGAAAATAACTGTAGATTGCAGCTGCAGGCTTGCAGCTCCGACTGATCTTCTCTGCCAAAACATCCCTTCTAGCAAATGGAATTATGATGGAATTATTATAATAAAGTAAAAGATACACTTAGAGGCAGATGACCTAATGCAGTGAGAGGTAAGTGTTGCGAAATTAGGAGTGATAAGGTAAATTATCTCTCTACTGGATTTTTTTCAGCCTAGAATTGGATCTCCTAGCATAGGAATAACTAGTCTCTTGAGCTGGAGCTAAGAATTATTTTTTGTTGAAGCTCAATAAGCCCTTGAAGATTGCAATGTTTTTTTTTTCCCTACATCTTCTTAGGCTATCTATTCTATCTCAAGAGTAGTTTAAAAAGAAGGGTTTTATTTACTTACTTACCTACCAGGGCTTATATGCCTCTCCAATCCAAAGAGCCTCTGAGCAGTTTGCATTCCATTTTTTTCAGAAAGATTAAAACACGAAAGCAACATAGCAAAGATCAACAAGCAACAACGTAAGCAGCGGTAACAAAAAAAATCGAAGACAAAAATACTTCAGGCACTAAAGAACAATGAACATCCTAACATGATCTAGACTTGAGCTAGCTCATAGAAGGTCCATGCTGAAGCATCTATTCTTAACTACAAGGATGTCAAAACGATATGCATCCTGACATTATAATGGAAACCACATCATTTTATACGGAGATTACAATATCTCTCATGAATACATAAGGCCTGGGCTTGCATTGTGATAACATCACACGTGTTATCACTTGTTTCTTATCCACCCTCCCCATGGATATCTGGAGCTTTAGTACTGTAGCTCAGAAAGTATTAGCTGGTTGTAATGCCCCTCCCCCAGGATTAAAATATAGGTTTAATTCTCAGTCTCTGGGGCATTTATTGCTTAGTATCTATCCATTTCGTGTGTGTGTGTGTGTGTGTGTGTGTGTGTTAGTATTGACAAAAGTGCCTTGATGTTAATGACCAGACACAGCAGTATACCATTGTGCTGCTTGTATATCCTTAATGAGGATAATTAAATCCACAAATCAGTGCAATTTCCCCCTTTTAGGTATAAATTATACATTTTCTTAACTGTGTTTTCTTAACTAACTCCCTTTTCTATTTCATGTCAGAATTGATAATGTCTGCTTTCCAGAGCCAGCAGACCACAGCTATCACATTCCAACCTTTTATCTTAATAGAATAATAGAGTTGGAAGGGACATTGAAGATCCTCTACTCCAACCCCCTGCTCAAGTGGGAGACCTTACACTAGTCTGGGAAAAATGGTTGTCCAATCTCTTCTTTCAAAACTCCAGTGATGGCACACTCACAACTTCTGGAGGCAAGCAGTTCCATTAATTAATTGTCATCACTGTCAGAAAATTTCTCCCTAATTGTAGGTTGGATCTCTCCTTGACAAGTTTCCATCCCTGCTTCTTGTCTTGCCTTCAGGTGCTTTGGAGAACAGATTGACAACCCCCCCTTCTCTGTGGCAGCCCCTCAAATATTGGAAGACTGTTATCATGTCACACCTAGTCCTTCTCTTCATTAGACTAGACATACCCAGTTATTGCAGCTATTCATCATATATTTTAGCTTTCAACCCTCTCATCATCTTCTCTGCACTCTTTCTAGAGTCTCAATATCTTTTTTGTATCAGTATTCCAAGTGTGGCCTTAACAAAGGAATATAAAGTGATATTAATGTTTCATGTGATCTTGATACTATCCCTCTGTTAATGAAGGCCACAACTGTACTGGCTTTTTTGGCAGCTGCAGCACACTATAGGATCATACATAATTGGTTGTCCACTAGGATTCCTAGAAACTTCTCATAGTTACTGCTGTAGAGCCAGATACCACCTATTCTATATTTGTGCATTTAGTTTTCTTGCCTATGTGTAAAACCTTATTTTTCTCACCACTGAATTTCATTTTGTTGGATAGGGCCCAGTGTTCAAGTTTGTCTTGAACCTATCTTCTGGGACATTGTTTACTCCTGCTAGCTTGGTGTTGTCTGCAAATTCCCTCATCTAAATTGTTTATTAAAATATTAATGAGTACTGGGCCTATGACAGAGCCTTGAAGTACATGCTGCATGCTTCCTTCCATGTAGATGTAGTTCCACTGAGGACTACATGTTGGCTGCAGTTAGTCAGCCAGTTGAGAATCCAATGGGTGGTGATGCTATTGATGCTGTCTATCTTACATTTTTCTATCTTGCCAAGAAGTAGATTGTGGTCTACTTTGTCAAATGCCTTACTGAAGTCCAAGTTTACAATGTCTACAGCATTTCACTGGTCCACTAATTTAGTCACTTTGTCAAAGAATGCAAAAAGGTTTGTCTGGCATAATCTGTTTTTAAGAAACCCATTTTGGCTTCTAGTAATAGCTTTGCTTGTTTCTAGGTGTTTATAGATCAGTTGCTTATCTTTTCCAGGATCTGTAGTTTCCTCACTTTCCAGTAAGTTGACCAACCACAAAGTCTGGAAAGTTTTTGCAGCATTTGGCCTCCATCTGTGATGCACACTGAGTCACTCTTCGACTGAAAATGCAATCACACATCTAAACCCATCATGTCTTGCTAGCTCTGGTTAAAGGATTCATTAATTTATATTAAGAACAGTAACAAGTACCAGGCTTATTTTTAATTATCTTGAAGGAACTATACTGCCTTCTAGAAAGATAAAAATTATCATCAATCAACATAACAAACTCTTCAGGACATTAAAATCATGATCAAGCCCTTCCCCCCTTTATTGTAGCAGAAGAAGGAAGAGCAGAGTTATTTCACTCAGCACACTGTATGAGTGAGATAGAAAGTTGGCTGATCAGACACATCTTCTTTATTCAGTCAATATTTATTGACTTGGTTGAATGAAAAGATAATTCAGTTTCTCCAGAAAAAGAGTTCCATGCAGGCAAGCCATTTTTAGCATGAATTGCCAATATAGATGAACTTAGCCATCTCTACTGCGATGCCATTCAAAGCTAGCTGAAAAAGTTGAATGCATTTTTGGATGCCACAGCTAATCATTGGAAACTTCAGATGAATTGGAGCTACTGTGCACAAGAAGTCTACAGTGTGATGGTCAAGCACATTGTGCAGAAATTTCCAGATTCAATCTCACATATGTCCAGTAATAACATAAGACAGCAGATGTGTGGAAAGCTTCTCTCTGAAGCCTTGGCGAACTAGGCTAAATGAACAAATGGCTGAACTGGCAGCTTCCTATGGTGATTTTAGGTTGCTTAGGCAATTGTTCTGTTTTTAGTGATAGATCATCAGTGCACAGAAGTCAACATACTATTCTGTAGTTTTCAAAGAATAGAGGCACTGTGGCTTAATGACCTAATGACACTGGAGATGGTCTCTACTCCAGTGGTTCATGCCCTAGCACTGCATGGTGGGCTGTGCGCCCATCACCTGCCTCAGCTTCTGCCCACCTCGCAGTTTGAAAGCATGTTCTATGTGAGTAGATAAATAGGGGGAGACAAGTGGTGTTTCGTACAGATTGTCAGATTCCTGCCAGATCTGAATCTTCCCAGTTGCGACACCCATTTGCAAGACACCTCTGGTGAAGGGAGAAAGCCTTGGATGATGACACTTACAGGAAAAGCCATTTGTTTTTCTGGTGCAAAACCAGCTCACTCTCCTATGGTACACCTTGGGAAGTACTTGACCGTGTACCAAACCAGAGCTAATAAACTGTCAGCCAAAAAACTATTCTGCATTAGCATTGTTGTTTCCTGACTAATGTCCCAAAGGTGTGTTTCAAAAGGCAGCTGGACTTCCTTTGTTTTTCAGTTGCTTTTTTTGAAAATGCACTGTTGGGTCAACCATGACCTGGATGACTGAGAATTTCCATAGACATTCTCCTTGCTAATGTAACAATGCCATACAAGAAAGAAAGAAAGAAAGAAAGAAAGAAAGAAAGAAAGAAAGAAAGAAAGAAAGAAAGAAAGAAAGAAAGAAATTTTGCATTCACAATCCAAAATGCCAGGAGACCATTTGAAAGACAAAACAAGTTTATCTTTGTGTTAAAGATTTCAACGAATAAAAATGCAATCAAGAGTTGGAACTAATCATATTCAGATTAATATCTTAGTGTATGTACAATACACACATAAAGCATTATAAAGTGAGTCCATTTGAGTCCATTTACTATAGCTTATGGAAAAAGGACCACGAAACTGAAGTTTCATTTCATCTTTGGAAGGAGGAGATAGTTTACTTTTGTTTTTGTTTGCCCAAATCATCAGCCCAGGTTATAATAAGAACATCCATTGGCATAGAAACTGAGTTTCTACTGGAATGCTTTAGAGACTGACAGATTTGCTTCCTTCCTTTTAAATGCTTTGGTAAATGAGAGTACTGTAATCATTTCAGTCTTTGGCAGAAAAACAATAGACAATCTAGTGGAACCTTAAATATTAACACAAATAGAGCTATTCTCATCTTTCAAATGCTGTAAGGCTAGTCTTCATTATTATTTATTTACAGGTTAATGTGCAAATGGAATCCATGCAAGACAGAATACTAAGCATCTCCTTTAATAAGGTGCCAAAGCCCAGAACTGAGACAAGGTGGACAGGTACGGTAGAAAATAACAAGTGAGATTAAACCAAGGTACATTGCAGAAAGGAGTCTTTTATAGGAAGTGTGAAGCCATTTTCTAAATCCCGCAGTTTGCAAATTTTACATGTCTTATATAGCCTTTGGATGTGCTGTCAGCCAAACAAGAATGGAAGCAAGTTTGAAAGTTTTTTTTATCTTGATCTAAATATTTTGTATATATTAAGCTTATGTTTGAGTTTAAACAGATGTGCATTGGGCTTTGTGCTTAGGAAAAGGTTACTTGTCAAAAATGGTATTTTAGATCCATTCTGTCTGAATTGACAGATTGCTCTATGAGACGTCTTTGGATTTATGGCTCAAAAAAGACAATTTTAAGTAAACTCGCATTCATGCCTACTGAAGTATCTTTGGTTCAATAAGGCTTACTCCCAGGTAGCTGGGTATAGATTGGTTTCCTACTGAGAAACAATTGTAAAAGCTTTCAACTTTAGTAAATTGGTTTTAGAAAAATAGTCATATTGAATGGAACTAAGAAATAAAGAAAAATAGAATTTGAGGCAATAGTAGTACCAATAATATCATGGGTAAAATGTTCGAATGTACCTCAGTCTCCCATATGGATTCATAGGACAATCTTACATTAATACTATGTCATCTTCCCATTTCTGTTTCTATGGAAATGACACAGATACAAGCTCAGTTAACTATGTTTAAGTAACTTCTGGTTTGATTATTAAAGCATGGTTCAGATGATGCATCCAGCATATAATTTTGCATGTCAGATTCTGATGAGAAGAGGCCATAGAGGATATGTCACTATGATCTCAGCCCAGCTACATTGGTTGATCAAATCAGGAGATTGCTGATGCCAAAAATATTTTAGTTTAATATAGTCCATGGTCATAGACCATGGTCACTGTCATTGATTTGACCAGATGTTATTCTGAGTGGGACAACTTTTGTATAATGTAGGCCATTATATAATCACATATAAGCCACATAATGCTTTCAGCAGTGGGGATTTTCCAGTTCAAGAAAAAAATATCTGAAATGTTTCTACATCCTCATGTTTAGTCATTATGATAAACTGTCTCCTGTTTGGATGACTGATCCCTTGGCTTCAATTATATTTGACTTACGGTATCCAATTATTCAAAGATACATATATATATGCCATAGTGGACTGTCTTCTGTACAACAAGCTGTAATGAGGAGTAGCAGATAGTGACGAGGTGCGATTATACTTAACTGAGTACAGAACTCCACATTTCATTTATTTAAATTGCCCATAAGAAACATATTTCTTTTAAAAAGAATCCTGAACCAGACATATCTAAGCTGATACCAAGATATATTGAGATTTCACACACACATACGCATATACTGTCATTTTACTGTGGCTGCCCCATGTGTAGGAGGTGGTAATTAACCCAAATAGGGTTATATTTCATTGTCAAATACTAAAATGTCAGTATTATAAATATTCTAATGCAAACAAGTTTAGAAATGGTAGAGAAAGATACAGATGGAACAAGTTTTGGAAGGAGCAGAAAGTGCTAATGAGAAACTTACAGGATGATATAAAAGCATCTTTGGAAATTCTGTTTTGTGAATCAATTGTTTTGTTTCTGAAATTGAGAGATGGCCATCTTTCGTGTTTTGTTGTCAGTTGTTGTTTTTTAGAGCACCTTGAAGTATTGCTGCCTTCAAATAAAATTTCTTATTCCAATTCTTAAGATTTAGTTTCATGTAGCCTTTTGCAGATTAACAGGGATTTGTAAGCTCTATTAGAATGCTGTATATAGTCCACCTTCCATTAAGCTCTGAGAGAGAAACAGAGAGACACAGATGTGATATTATGTCATGCCCTCCTCCTCCCATCAGGCAAGTTTTTGGGTGGCCAAAGTCACACAATATTAGAGGAAGACTACAACTTGCAGTAGGTAAGGATATGTGACAGATGTAGACAAGGCTAAATTGAATGGGGTGAATGCTGAAGTGTTTCTTTCTCTGTTCATTTTTTAATAGTGAAATGCCTAATTTACTTATTTAATAGATCTACATCTTGCCCTTTGTTCAGGGCCTCAGGAAAGTAGACACAGCACTTGCCTCTTCCCATTTTTTCTCCACAACAGACCTGTGCTGATTATGCATGAAAGCATTGTTAGTCAGCAGGTTTGCAGAATGTACCAGTTTTGAAAGAGTAGCACTGTGCTGATTTCAGGAGCACATCTCTTCAGATGAAGGTAGGAAAAAAAGAATGGCAATGGAGGAGACTGTCCAGAGGTTGGTGGGGAAAAAGTGTGTCTACAACAAGGTGCTATAGCCAGTTAGTACTAGGGTGATCTTGTGCCTGTGGATCAATTGGTGGGCAAAGCTTTTGAAATTGCTATTGGTTTTCTCAGCAAAAGGACAGCACTTCTTTACCTATGTTAAATTAAGGATGAGTTAGGTGTCAATGCTGCAAATACTGTATATTCTTGCTTTGACAATATGCAAAACTGTCTGGCATTTATTGGGTTAATACTTAGCTTAGACTGGGCGGGGGAAAAAGCCCGGGAAAGAAAGAGGAAGTAAACGTTTGACCTTCTCACTAATTGGATAATGTGACCTGTGACTGCATGAGAAGGGAGGGGTTGAGCAAGGAAAGCTTGATGCCAGTGACCGGAAGTTCAGATTCTGGCATCAATTAGTCCAATGGTGACCGGCATAATTTGTAACTCTGCAAATAAAGACTTTAGGAAACATGTCTGAAAGTTCTTTGAAGTGCTTCATTAGTCGGAACATGCGACATCATGCCAGAATCCACACTCTTTTCAAACGATCTACGTCCCGATTTATCAACAGCAGCCTCGGGGGAGATCTCATTATGGAGAAAAAAAAAATTGCCTGAAACCAGCCCCGTAGCTGCAGCAGTTTCCCCGGGGGGGAAAGCGACAGCCAGCAAGCCGGGGGAGGGAGAAATTTGGCAGATTTCCCAGCTGAGAGCGAAGACTTCAAAAGCAGCATGGACAGATAACACAGTTATGGGTGAGTCATTGGAAAGATTTCAAAACTTAGAAATGAGAAACAGAAAACAGTCCCTACAAAGTGAAACCTTCATCCCTAAGAGAGAGAATCCCAGTTTGAATCCTCTGCAACAAAGGGGAAATTGGGTTCCCCAGCAAGTGGCTGATCCATGTCCTCTGAACTTACCACAGCCAATAGAGGCCTTGCAATGCCTTGGGGTGGTACAGAAGCCAGGAAATCAGCAGCTGGGGGAAGAACAGCCACAGCAAGGAGGTTGGCCACAGCCCCCAAACATGCAACCCCTGGGCATAAATCTGCAGCCAGGTTGGGGCCTACAGCAACTGGGGTGGCCACAAGGGCGATGGGGAGCCCAGCAGGAAGCCTGTCAGACCCTGCCTTTGCCAGCCAGAGACCCCAACCCTGAAGAGAGGGTGAATTCCAGTCTGAGGCATCTGCAGCAATGGGTAGATGGGTTTCCCCAGCAGATGAATGATCAGCAGCAGCAGAGGGCACCACCACCCCCTGCAGTCCAACAACAGAGAAGACCACTACAACCCCCACTTGCGCAGCCACCATTGGGAGGCCTACAGCAGCAGGGGGTGCCATCCAACCCCGCTGGCCAGCAGCAGAGGGCCCAGCAGCCATGGAACCAGCCCCAGTGGGGGCCACAGCAGCATGTGTTTGCACCACCCTTCAATGCAACGTTTGATGGGGACCCAGAGAAGCTGATTTTTTTCCTCAACCAAGTGCGTTCTCATCTAAATCGCTGGGCCTATCTCTATCCGGAACCAGGGGCCATGGTTGACGTCATTGGGGCCAACCTGGAGGGAGAAGCATCTGAATGGCTGAACAATCTATATAGCGAGCAAGCCCTCGAATTGGAGGATCCCCATCTCTTTCTCTTAGGACTGAGAGAACGATTTGAAGACCCATCCATCGGCCTCAAAGCAGCAGGACAAATTCACAAGATAAAACAAGCAGGGAGGCCTGCCCTAGAGTACGTGCGAGAGTTCCGCAAGATGGCAGGTCGAATAGAGGGGTGGCCTGAGCAGTCCCTCATCCATCACTTCATCGAGGGATTAGATGATCACCTCTCCCAGGCTTGCATCTATCGAGAAGTGCCTGATCGGCTGCAGGAGTGGTACCAGACGGCCGTGAAGCTGGATGTTAAGCTCTCTCGCTATAAAAAGCCTCCCCCACAGGAACCCGAACAGCAACCAGAGCAACCTGAACAGCAATCACCCCCACGAAAGCCTTCAACCACTGCAAGGGCTGAGAGACCCAGGCCACCTGCACGCCCTTCCTTCGAGTGTTTCCGGTGTGGACAAGGAGGACACCGAGCGGCCACCTGTCCAGTCCCCTACCCTCGACTGCAGAGCAAGCCAGGACCGGCGATGCAAAAAAAACCTGCTCAGCGGCTAACAAGAGAAAAATCCAATCGACTCATGCAAGAACCAGTTGCCCAGGTTACACCCCACACACAGGAGGATGCCAAGACTCCAGGTGGACCTGCCCTTGCTCTTCCCTTCTTTGATAGCGACGATGAAGGAGAAAACGACCCAATGGTGAGTCAACAAATCCCGGCTTTTTCACTGCCCGCCAAACTTGTAATCCCTACGTCTGGAGCACAAATAGACTTAAACGTACTAATTGATTCGGGATGTACCCGCTGCATTATTAGTCTGGCGTTTGCCATGAAAATGGGCATAAGGGCAAAACAGCTTTCCAAACCGATGAGATTTGAGCAAGCCGATGGCTCCCTGATGGGAGGGACTCTTATTACACAATTAACTGAGCCTTTACGCCTAGAAATAGGTGCACACTGGGAGTTTATTCGTTTCCTGGTGGCTCCAAAGATGACCGAGGCAGTGATCCTGGGACTAGCCTGGTTGGACAAATGGAAGCCATTTATCTGGTGGGAGAAAGGAATGAGAATTGTGAGACTACCTATAGGGCCTGATCCCCCCATTGATTTAACAGATGTTACCGGGCATCTCAGACCACCCAATGAGCGAGCGCACATGGCCGTCTCACTGACCCCAGGTGAACCAGTGATCCCCAAAGAATACTTGGACCTGGCGGAGGTGTTCAGTGAAAAAGAATGTGATGCCCTACCCCCTCACAGACCCAATGACTGCTCCATCGAACTGGTGCCCGGAGCCAAACTCCCACGTCCAAGGATGTATGCTATGTCCCCCCTCGAAATGGAGGAGATGCAGCGATATGTGAACAAGAACCTAGCGAGGGGGTTTATTGAACGGGCCAAATCTTCCGTGGGAGCCCCTGTGTTGTTCAAAGAGAAAAAAGATGGGTCTCTTCGTCTCTGCGTAGACTACAAGGGACTCAATGCTGTAAGTGTGGAAAATAAATACCCCCTCCCCCTCCTAAAGGATTTATTGACCCACCTGGCTAAGGGGAGTGTCTTCACTAAGTTAGACTTAAGAGAGGCATACTACCGGGTGAGAATAAAAGAGGGAGACGAGTGGAAAACTGCCTTCAACTGTCCAATGGGGAGCTATCAGTTCAAAGTCATGCCATTTGGACTACAGGGGGCCCCAGCTGTATTTATGCAGTTGATTAATGAGGTTCTACATGATCACTTGTACAAAGGGGTTTTGGTGTATCTTGATGATATCCTGATATACAGCACAAACATGAATGATCACATAAAGCTAGTGAGAGAAGTGTTAAAGAAACTATTGAATGCCAAGCTTTATGTCAAATTGTCAAAATGTGAATTTCACCAAACCCAATTAGACTATCTTGGCTATCGAATTTCCAATGAGGGTATTGAAATGGATCCGGCCAAGGTAAAAACTATAATTGAATGGCAACCCCCAAGGACTCGCAAACAGCTCCAAAGCTTTCTGGGTTTTGCCAACTTTTATCGTCAATTCATCCCTTCTTTTGCCGAGATTGCCCTTCCTCTTACAGAACTACTCAAAACAGGCAAAGGAGGAGGGAAGCCACGACCGGGCCAACCACTAGCATGGACAATGAGCTGTCAAACAGCTTTTGAGAATTTAAAGAGACTATTTGCCGCTGAACCGGTTCTAAAGCACCCCTGCCCAGGGGAACCCTTTGTGATTCAAGCCGACGCCAGCGATGTGGCGGTTGGAGCAGTGTTACTTCAAAAGAACAAAAATGGGATCCTGCAACCCTGTGCCTACACCTCTAAGAAATTCACTGAGAGCGAGCGAAGATGGGCAATCTGGGAAAAAGAGGCCTTCGCATTTAGGTGGGCGCTATTGAACTGGCGACACTATCTAGAAGGGAGCAAGGTGCCATTTGAGGTATGGACTGATCACAAGAACCTAGAGGCACTGAAACCTCCTCGCAAATTGTCACCAAAGCAAGTACAGTGGGCACAGTATTTTAACCTCTTCAACTTCACTCTAAAGTACTTACCAGGAGGAAAAAACTTTCTAGCTGATGCGCTATCCCGGTTACCCCAGTACAAAAGTGAACGAGAGCAGGTTAACGAGGCAATTATTCCCAATCCACAAACTGTTACTCAACTTACACCTCGCAGGGTCCCCAATCCGGATGACCCTGGAGTGAAGAAAATAAAACGAGAGCTCCTCACTGACCAATGGTCCAAAGATAATCAAGCGTCCCTAACATGCAGGGATGGCTTGGCTTACAAAGGGGGGAAGTTATATTTGCCAGAAGCGCTCCGTCTTAACGCTCTCAAACACAGCCACAATGTAGAGCAGGCTGGACACTTTGGATATTTGAAAACCCTACACCTCACCCGCCGGCAATTTTGGTGGCCGGGGCTGAAAAAGGACGTGGAAAACTTTGTAAAAAGTTGTACTGTATGTGCTACAATGAAAAGAATCCCGGGGAAAACTCCTGGGTTACTGCAACCCGTGGCAGACCCTTCTCAACCTTGGGAAGAAATAGCTATGGACCTTATAGTGGACCTACCTGAAAGTAGGGGAAATTACAGTACTTGGTACAATGGAAGGGATACCCATTGTCTGAAGCCACCTGGGTGAAATCTAGTGAAGTGAACGCTGACAGATTGATCAAAAGGTTTCATGTGAAACACCCCAACAAACCGAAAGATAACCCTTAACATATGCTTTTGTTTACTTTACAGGTTCTGTCCTTCTTGTAAGGGGGGCCGGATGTCAATGCTGCAAATACTGTATATTCTTGCTTTGACAATATGCAAAACTGTCTGGCATTTATTGGGTTAATACTTAGCTTAGACTGGGCGGGGGAAAAAAGCCCGGGAAAGAAAGAGGAAGTAAACGTTTGACCTTCTCACTAATTGGATAATGTGACCTGTGACTGCATGAGAAGGGAGGGGTTGAGCAAGGAAAGCTTGATGCCAGCGATCGGAAGTTCAGATTCTGGCATCAATTAGTCCAATGGTGACCGGCATAATTTGTAACTCTGCAAATAAAGACTTTAGGAAACATGTCTGAAAGTTCTTTGAAGTGCTTCATTAGTCGGAACATGCGACATTAGGGATCTTAGAGTCCTAGTGTACAATCATTGAAATGTGAGCCAGAAGTGAGCTGCAGTCACCCAAAAAAAAAAAAACAACAACTCCTAATTCAGTCTTAAGTTGCATTAACAGAGGGATAGAATCAAGATCATGGGAAGTGTTCGTACCACTTTATAATGCCTATAAGACCACATGTGGAATATTGCATTCCGTTTTGGTTACCATGATACAAAAAAGATGTTGAGACTCTAGGAAGAGTGCAGAGAAGAATAACAAAGATAATTAAGGGTCTGGAGGCTAAAACATATGAAGAATGGTATGTCTAATTTAACATTACATGATAGCAATATTCCAATATCTAAGGGGCTGTCACAAAGAAGAGAGGATCAACCTATTCTCCAAAGCACCTGAAGGCAGAAAAAGAAGCAATGAATCGAAACTTATCAAGGAAGGAAGCAACCTAGAACTAAGGAGAAAATTCCAGACAGTGAGGACAATAAACCAGTGGAACAGCTTGCCTTCACTGGAAGTTTTTAAAATAAAATTGGACAACCACTTTTCTGAAATGGTATAGGATCTCCTGCTTGAACAGAGTGTTGGACCTTCAAGGTCCCTTCCAATTCTATTATTCTGATATATAAGATTATAATCAAGGATGTTTCATGTACAGGTTGAGCATAAAATGGTGGCAACATTTTAGGGATACGACAGAGTAAAATATATTACTAGGAGATGCTTGTACAGGATAAAATTTCAATGGAGAAAGGCCCTAAATGCTACTTGAAAGTTACTTTGTCTTGAATGTCTTACTGTGTATATCAAACAATGAATGGAATCATTAAAATAGGAACAACAGTCCATTGTGCTGCATTAGGTTGCAAATGTATGTTCACATAATCACATTGTCTGAGACTCCATTCTTGTCATAGAGGATATACATTTCATATTCCTATGGAAACCACTATTCTGATCCAGCAAAAATTGCAGTAGATTGATCCATACAAAATTCTTCAGAACTGATGACATTACCTAGCTGGATAATGAAATGTCTGCAAATAAACAGCAAGCTCAGAGAGCATCAAAGACTCCATGTGATTCAGGTCTGGATTCATTTTTATTTCCATTCAATCATGTGCAATTCTCAGGGATTACCTGGATAAGTCCCTACAGTTTCTTTGGCAGGGTTTTTCAGAAGTGGTTTGCCATTGCCTTCTTCTTAGAGTTGAGAGAAATTGACTGTCTCAAGGTCACTAAGCTGGCTTCATGCTCAAAATGGAACTAGAACTCACAGACTCCCAGTTTATCCTAATGCCTTAACCCAGCTAATCACTTTCTCTCAGACCTCAGAAAATCACTTCTGAAAACCTTGCCAAGAAAACTGCAAGATGTGCATTTATCACTATGTAATTTTGTAATGATCTAGCTCAGGGGTGGGGAACCTTGGCCCTTTTATGACTTGTAGATTTCAACTCCCAGAATTCCTGAGCCAGCAGTTGGCTCAGGAATTCTGGGAGTTGAAGTCCACAAGTCATAAAAGGGCCAAGGTTCCCCATCCCTGAGCTAGCTATATGCACACTTTTTGTTTTGAATGGAAATGATCAACTTCTTTTTCAGGGACACTAATTTTTATGCCCAATTAACTATATGAACAGGACCCTTATTTCCTGTCTATATAATTTGCAACAAATAATATTTTGTGGCCTAACTTCAGGCAAGTGCAATATATGATTTCATAGTGACAACCAGCACTTTATACCAGATGCACTTTAGAATTGTACATTCAGTTTGGTGGAGTCCATAAATACCAACTACTGAAAAATCTGATAAAAAGTGTTGTCTTTACTACTTCCTAGCAGAAGAATCAGGCAAGCAAAAACAGAGAAAAGAAAAACAGAGTTTTGATGAATTGTAATATCCAAAACTATTCTAGAAACAATTACATTGTCAAATCTAAATTATTTGTTGAAGAGAAATGTAATGTAAATAGCAAGGCAACAGCATGTGCACTCAAAAATAAATTGGATTTTAAATTATGCTGATATACAACTACCCCAGTATTAGATGATGTTACATTTAATTCACAACATAGGTAAAGAATGATAATCTAGCTTTCATTATACATAACGTCACTTCTGCTAATGGAACTATAATTTTAAGTTGTTGCTTTGATAAAAAAAAAAAAAAAAGAAAAGAAAAGAAAAGAAAACTCTCCATATAGAAATGTAATTTCACATATAGAGTTGCTATTCCAAATATGTAAAATGTGTTGGCATTGTTGCTTTGACCAATATACTCTCGACCAGCTGGTGTTTTTGAAGAGGGATGGAAGTAGAAAGAATATTACTCTTCTTACAGAATAATTACCAACTAGTCTACCCTGCCAAGATCTATAAATGAGATTCGATAGTATTCTATATAGTGAGCATATCAATATGATATAAAATCTGATGCTATGATATCATTTTGGTATCATAATCACAGACCATTACACCCACACAGGGCTTTGGGGATAGCTTTTCAATCAACATAGTATGTATTTCTTTCTTAATTTTTCTTAAAGAAAACCCTTGCATTCCAATTTAGTAAAAATTACATCCAGCCCAATTAAAATCAATAAATCTAAATGCTCAGTGCCTATTTAGGAAGTCCAGTTCAGATATATCCCAGGTGCAGATGGCTGAGGATGAACACAGTGATTGTTAACCATGATCAGAATACTAGTTCATCATAAAAGCATCCTGTAGTGACAGTTATTACATCTGCATCATAGAAAGGTCTCTCTCTGTAACACAAATATTCTGCAGATCCGGGCTTTTCAAGCAGTGGTACGGGTACATGGCAGGTGGTACGCGACCATCCTAGAAAAGTGGTAGCAGGAGAGGGGAATGAGCTGAACCGGTGGCAGCACCACACAAGCCTGAGCGAGAGATGGCTGGAGCTGCAGGGCTGTCAGGGCTCAGCAGAAGCACCAGGATCAGCGCCAGACTCCAGCTGGAGTTCGGCGCTGATCCTGGTACTTCTGCTGAGCCCTGAAGAAGCACCAGTCAGCTGGAAAACAGCACTGATCCTGGCATTTCTGCTGAGCCCCGAAGAGCTAATCAGCTGGAATGTTGCAGCATCTCCAGGGTCTTGTGATTTACATTCAGATTCTTGGCAACTGATTCATATTTATGATGGTCACAGTGTCCCAGGGTCATGTGAAGTGACCAAAATCTGCTGCAACCACCCAGCAGATGGGGGTGATAAAAACCAAACACCCCCCACCCCACCCCTACAGCCAATCCTCAACAGAAATGCCTCACAACAATGAAAACCTTGGACAGGAGGAAGAGTGCCACCGGGCGGGCAGGCAGGTGTCTTGCTTGGCTGTGGCTTGGAGGGCACTTTTTTCAGTGCCATTGTAATTTCAAACAGTCAGTAAGCGAACTGTTGTAAGTCGAGAACTACCTGTACTTTATTATTTTTTTCCTTTTGCAGGGGGTGTCAAGTTTTTGACACTTTGCTAGGCAACTGGTGGTACTCGGATGTTGCCATATCCTAAAAGTGGTATAATGGGTGAAAAGGTTGAAAATCCCTGTTGTAAATGACCAGGCTGAATCTGAGGATAAGATCAACCTGTGGTGGCGCAGTGGTTAGAATGCAGGCTAACTGCATTAGAATGCAATGCTCACTGCCAGGAGTTCAATCCTGCCCAGTTCAAGGTTGACTCAGCCTTCCATCCTTCTGAGGTTGGTAAAATGAGGACCCAGATTGTTGGGATCAATATGTTCACTCTGTAAACCACTTAGAGAGGACTGTAAAGCACTGTGAAGTGGTATATAAGTCTAAATGCTGTTGCTATTGCTATTTAAAGCATCATCTGGAGTCCTCATGCCCCCAAAAGAGACTTAAGACCAACTCCCCTTGAAGGCCATGGATGCTTATGTGGTGCCAATTTGCCTTGACACTTAGTGGATCAGATTCTTGTGTATAGGGTGCATGGAATAAATTCACAGTGCTTTTGAACTCTACCCTGACTCTTGGTTTCTTGTGCCTGAAATATTTTGCCTCTCCACCAACTATTTATCCTTGCAAAAATAGTTAGATTGGCAGAGAGAAAATGAAGCTTTCTAGTGCATCTACTACGGGTAGTCCTCGATGTACGACCTCAATTGAGCCCAAAATTTCTGTTGCTAAGTGAGACATACGTTAGGTGAATTTTGCACCATTTTACGACTTTACTTGCCACGGTTGTTAAGTGAATCACTGCAGTTATTAAATTAATAACATGGCTGTCAAGTGAATTTGGTTCTCCCATTGAGTTTGCTTGTCAGAAGGTTGCAAAAGGTGAGCACCTGACTCCGGGACAATGCAACCATCATAAATATGAGTCAGTTGCCAAGCGTCTGAATTTTGATTATGTGACCATGGAGATGCTGCAAAGTTGTTAAGTGTGAAAAACAGTCATAAGCCACTTTTTTCAGTGCCATTGTAACTTTGAACGGTCACTAACAAACTGTCATAAGTCAAAGACTACAACAGTGGAGACCACTCCAATGTGACTTACCTGCAACTGACACCATCACAACAACCTCTAGGGCTTGCTCCTGTGTGTGGTTTTCACATATTTTGATGCTGGTGGATATCCCTAGGAAGGAAATGTTATTTCCAAATTGCAAAGGCCAGCTGAGAAGCCACAGTGTGTTACTGCCTAATTTTTGAAAAGTTAACAGTGGATTTAGAAGTTTAATTTAGCTGTTGGTTTTACCTACTAACTATGTTTTTATATTCTAAATAGATATCAGGCTAAGTGGGTTGGTAAACCACATTTTAGAAATTCACAAATTGTGTATCTACTTTGCAAGGGAGAGGAGTTATTATCTTATATTTATCATATTCAGCTAGGGGGAACAATTTATGTATATATTTGTTTTGGGTTTTTTTCCTTTGTATGCATTTTTTGGGGAGTAGTCTTGTCTTATTTTTGTATTTTTTTTTCCTTTTTAGAGTTGCATTTTAACCTTTTGAACAAAATAAAAATTGATTTAAAAAGAGAAAATAAAAGTTGATCTACGCTCCTAGTGGAGGAGATTCCTGCCTTGGCCCACCTCCTTGCTACTCGCATCCAATCATAGCAGCAGACTGCACAATTATGAAAAGAAGCTTAAGTCTCCAATTCTCAATACACCAACATTAAAGAGTTTGGAAGCTTTGTACTTGCCAGGTATATAAATACAGGTGATTCATTCTCTTTCTCTATTATGAACAGGACAAAGGGATTCCTCTTTAGACATAAATCTGAAAGGGCAGGATGAGACACTCAGTATCCTTCTGACAGAGAAGCCAATATTGTTTGATGGTTCTTTGTGCTCAGCTAATGATTCAAAAGTGGCCATTAGCACTAGTTCAGTTCTTCAACAACTCCACAACTCTACTTTTTGTTCCAATTTCAGTGGTATAATCCTACTCTCTGATGCTAAACTGCCAAACTTCCTTAATATACAACCTCAATTTTTGAACACTTACGGTTCTGAAATTGCAAAGAACATTTTTCTTTCCATTTTGTATTTTCTGCAAACTGTGCAGTTTAACAAGCCTGCAGAGTTTTGATAGCTCACAAATGACATGCCTGCTTTCCTGGAACAATTTTGGAGGGATAGTCCTCCAACAGAACCTAGCGTAGAAAACTCACAATCATAGGATAATCCTCCTATCTAGGGTACTTGCAGGGCGAAAGAGAAATGCTAAACGACAGTTCTTCTTAAACCTATATTTATTTATCAAGACAAATAGTATGGCTCAGAAAAAAAATGGAAGCAATTCTTTATTGCAACCCTTAACTACAGCTGTAGCAAAAAAAGTAGCATTTAGCACCTTATATAAACAAAACAAAATGGGGAAAGGGGTCAATTTCTTGCCTTAAATCTTGATAGCATCTCATGTAGTATGGAACAATCAACCTGATTTTCACTGACATCAGATGCTCTCTGAGTGTGTCTGTAACCAAACAGAGAGGCTCATACAGATTCTACAGTTCCACTGGAAGTTACCTATAAGATTGTGTCTTGCAGGAAGGAAGAAGAGGATGGAGCTATTGTAAAATCTATCTATGTCTCTACCAAATATCTTCTTATTCTCAGCTTTAATAGAGCACCAGTCTGGTCTGATTTTATAAAAAAACCTTAGATGGCTACCCATGTTGTATAAAACAACTCTAGTAAACATAATTTTCATAAACTCGTACATACCTTGTCAACCACCATAACACCATCCTCCCCAAAACACCAATACAGGGCTAACCTCCTATCCAATCTTAAGGCAAGGAGAGATATAGAAAAGTCTCACTTCCAAGCTCCACCAGGTAACAGCATTTAATAGAGAGAATCTGAAGGGAGCTCACCCTATCTAACCTGATGAAACCAGTAGATGTTCTTAGGGAGAGATTATCTTTCAAATATA
The DNA here is from genome assembly GCF_016545835.1 of Crotalus tigris. Taxonomy (NCBI): domain Eukaryota; kingdom Metazoa; phylum Chordata; class Lepidosauria; order Squamata; family Viperidae; genus Crotalus; species Crotalus tigris. The sequence continues at coordinate 296,704 of NW_024097690.1, forward strand.
GGCAAACTTAGCCTCTTCTAGGCAGCACTCAGAAAAACACCTTTATGGAGTAGGGTAATTTTGCTACTTCTCATGATTGGGCTCTGTGGAGGGCCAGGATGGTTGACATAGCTGATTGGTCATTTTGGGATGGATCCCACATTACTGCCTAGACTCAGTTTTTTTTTTTCCATGGTTATGCCTTGCTGGTTATACATAAGAAGTGAGCTATGTAATGAGGCAGCAGAAACACAGAATGGGACAACATGCCACAGCCAACTCACCATGGACAAACTTGCCATGGGACAACTCACCACAGGACAATTCAATAATTCAGTTTAATTACTGGAAATCATTTAAACACTTTTTCCAATGTTTGTCATTCACATTTCATTCTCTCCCTCTTCGTCATCCTTTAATGATTCTATTCCACCATTTCTTCAATATTAATGTAACTCTTGTCCCTCAGTGAGTTGTCTCGTGGCTAAATGGCCATGGCAAGTTGGTTGCAGGAAGTTGTCCTAGACCTGCATAAACAGATAGGCACAGTTAACAATAATGCCACAAAGTTAGGCAAGTCAAACAGAACAAGAAGAGGAAAGGACAAATAGCATCTACACCCCTTAACAATAAATGTTTGGGCTAGTCCCCGCAAGGATTGTTGTTGAAGGACTTAAACTTCTCCCAGTTTAAAAATAATCTATATAGTATATAGTGGACTAATTAGCCTTTACATTGGAAACTAAAATGGGCTCTTCACATAGAAGGGCAACATCCCATTAAGAGAACAAAGAGCAAAGATGAGAATTGATAAACCATAGGAAGACTAATTCTTAACACCACAAAAGAGCTCCAATGGGCTGAAAATTAAATTAGATATTAAACTGATTAGTTGACTATTCATATTGATATCAGAGAGCATATGACATCACTCAATCCCTTTTAACATTCTCCTCATAGATAATATAGAGTTGCAAAATTATAAGAACCCCTAAAGCTGTAGAAAAGCCATCATATTAGTGAACTGCTTCAAAAGGCTATGAAGTGCTTCGAAGACATCTGATTCAATGCACTACTTTGAAATTGGTGCCCACTTCAGTTCATAAACCTGCTTTGATGGATCAATGAAACCTTTGTTGGTCCAAAGTACTATTTGAAATTTTGCATAGACTTAGGCTCTCCTAAGCAGTACGACTAAGTCTAAATCCAACTTTATATTCCTAGTGAGCTACAATTTACCATGCTTTGCCCTTGTGTGTAATACTGGAATTGTGAACAACTGAGATATACATAGATATAGTTGTAGAATATATAGTAAAAGACTTTTCTGCCCAGAGCAAAATTTATCCTTTGGATGAAAGAACATGTTATTCAGTCTAATGCTTTCTATAGAAGGGAATGGAGAATATTTACGTAGAACTTTAATGAGTTGCAGCTAAGTCTCCAATTCTTAAAAGAGAGAGACTCTGAATTTTAAAGAGAAATTCAGTTACCAGTGCATACTATTTTAGCAGCTGCTTCAAGATGTATTGTATGTCCAGAGGATTTGCTCTGTAATCTTATAACCAAAGCATCTCAAGATGTTCCTTTTGAAGCTGGGGAGGAGGGAGCTCACAGTCATTTGCAGAACATTTTGCCCTCGTTGCTCTTTCATTTTCTCCATGTGCAAGGAAAGAGAATAAATTCCAAAGAGGGAGGCTGCATTTTCCTTCCTCTCTAGTGGATAAAATCATTTCTTATTTCCACTGATTTTTGTTTCTGTATAGCCCAGAGGGCTCTTTGGGCTACTGCAATATGTCATCACCACCAGGGTGTTTCTAGATGTCACATATAAGGCTTGCTAAAGGGCAAGTGCTGATAACTAATTCTCCTATAAAAACAACAACAAAAGTTGTACATTTAGCAAAAGTTGTTTCATCAGAGTGCCAAAAATAAATTGCCCTTCTCTCTACCACAGATCAGTTGGCAGAGAGAGGGGCAATTTATTTTTTTTCATCCAAATAGAATCTGTGATAGCACAATCTTTATTCTTTATACTTCAGGTTGGCTAATATCCTCTTCATCTACAGAAGATTGCAAAGCAAATTTTATGTGCCAGTCAAATACATTGTACAGAAGGAACTGGAACTGAAGTAAACAGTCTGGACAAATTGAGTGAAAAAACAAGTCACTGGCAGAGAAATGGTTCACTGGTTTGCCATGATTCAGCCAAAAGTTACACTTCATTGCAGAAAATACTCAGATTCCATTACACACTCTTGACTCTAATATGTAGCATGTTCTGTCACTGTCATTCATTACCCCACTCCCTGGCCATAGGAGATGAGGTCAGTCGCTTTCACTGAGAATTATAAATGCACTGAGAATAATAAATGCAGCAGAGCAATTAGAGAACATTATATGACTAACTCCCTAGGACATTCAGTTTATAACTGAAACAAAGGATCCTTTGAATAAATGTAGCAACAATTCTGAATAACCAAGAGAAATTCACAAGATGTTCAGAAAAGAATCTCAGTTGTAAGCAACATTGAGGAAAAATCTGAATAACTACTAGCATAAATCTGCAGAGCAAACAATTCTGCCAGCTGTTGCCCAATTATTGGGCTGAAGATGTCTTGATCTTGCCAGATCTTGAATTCAGGTGTGCATTCTCTGTTCCAGTAGTCTTAATTGCCTCCACTCAGTGGATCTGGAGGAGGAGCATATTCTCTAACATCGTCTCCAGATGTGCTCTCTTGTGGAAAGATGTCTTGCTCAAGTTTCTTGCCAACAGCTGGCTGGAATCGTATTTTGTCTCCTGCAAGTCCTGATCCTACAAAGTTATCAACTCCTCATCAGAGGACACAGAAACAGCCATGACACCCATGTCTCTCCTATGATTACCTGAGTATTCCTCCTACCTTAGGTGCAGAATTTCCTGTGATTTCTCTGATCTTCTTTAAAAGATTTCATTTTCCTTTTTTATTATTATATTCCACTATTTGTTGACATTCTGCATTAAGATATCTTTCCTTGTTCTTTCTTGTTTGATGTTGGAAGTCTGCATTAATTCATCATACATCCTTTTTGTTGCCTAAGGCTTTTATCCTCTTTTTTTTCTGGCTATCATGATAGCTTGTTCTGAAAGCCTCTTGGATCTTTTCCTCTTTGAAATTTGGGGGATATTTTTCTGCTTCAATTTTCTCAGGATCTCTTATCTCACCCATAGCTTTTCAGGTTCTCTTTGCATAAGTGAAAAATACTAAATTTGTTTCTTAATGATTCTACATTCTGACTATGTGTTCACTGGGTTGTATCTTACTTGTGCACCCACTCTTTAGTTTCTAAGTTTAAACCATGTATTTGACAACCAATAATTCATAACGTTCTCTACAATCTGCACCTGGAAGTGTCCTGGCTGAACAGATTGCACTTTTTTACCTTCTGCTTCCTATTATGAGGTCAGTTTGATTCCAATAATTTCCATCTGGTGATGTCCAGGTGTAGAGTCTGTAGTTCTGTTGCCTGAACTTGATATGGTCAGTAAAAAAAGGTTTATCTTTGCAAAGCTTTGTTAATCCATCACTCCTATTATTGCATCTATTCAAGCCAACTGTTATCATTTATTTATTTTCTGGCTGGCTGGCTTAAGGACTATTTCTATCCATAAATTCTAAACTCCCTAATATGAATTGAGATGAAAGATATATAAGTTAAATAAAAAACAAGAGATTCATCAAAATGCCAGAACCTGCAAAGATGCAGTCAGGAAACCAAAAGCTCAGCATGAACAAAGACTTGCAACAAAAATCAAAGATTTTTTTTTTTTAAGTTTCTTTCAATATATTAATAACAAGAAAAAAATCAAGGAAACAGTCAGTCCACTAAAGAGAGAAGGTGGCAAAGAAGTAATAGGCAGTAGGGAGAAAGCAGAGCTGTTTAACTCATTCTTTGCATCAGTCTTCACGCAAAAAGAAACTATAGCCCAACCTACAAAAAAAAAAAAAACAACAACAACTAAAAGACAGATTAGAAATAAATATTAAAATAAGCAAGAAAATGGTAAGAGAACACCTATCTAATCTTGATGAATATAAATCATCAGGACCTGACAGATTACATCCCAGAGTTCTGAAGGAGCTGCCATATATTATCTCAGAACCATTGTACTATATCTTTCGAAAATCCTGGAGCACTGGGGCAAGAAAGTACCTGAGGATTGGAAAAAGACTGATGTGGTTCCCATCTTCAAGAAAGGGGGGGGGGGAATAGACCCAGGAAACTACAGATCAATTAGCCTAACATCAATTCTTGGGAAGATCCTGGAAAAGATAATCAAAAAACAGATCTGTGAACATCTAGAAACAAATAAAGTTATAACTATTAGTCAGCACAGGTTTGTTTAAACAGATCATGCCCAACCAATTTTATTTCATTCTTTGATAAAGTAAATTAGTAGACCAGTGAAATGCACTAGACATATTATACTTAGATTTCAGTAAGGCATTCAACAAAGTAGACCACAACCTTCTTGGTAAGCTAGAAAAATGTGGAATAGACAACATCACCACCAGATGGATTTGTAGCTGGCTGACAAACCATACTCAAAGAGTAGTTCTTAATCATACTACATCTACTGTACATGAAGGGAAGTAGGGTACATGAAGTGGGGTACCACAAGGTTCCGTCTTAGTCCCAGTACTCTTCAATATCTTCATAAATGATTTAGATGAGGGAATAGAAGGGGAACTCATCAAATTTGCAGATGACACTAAGCAGGCAGAAATAACCAACACCCCAGAAGACAAGCTCAGGATCCAAAAAAATATTAACAGACTTGAACAATGGACCCTATCCAACAAAATGAATTTTAATGGGGAGAAATGCAAAGTTTTACATTTAGGCAGGAAAAACCAAAGATATAAGTACAGATTAGGCAAGAGCTGGCTCAATAACAATAACTGTGAGGGGGAACTTGGAGTCCTAATGGATAATAACTTGAATATGAGCCAGCAATTTGTGGCAGCAACCAAAAAACCTAATACAATCCTGGGTTAAACAGAGGTATAGAATCAAAATCACATGAAGTAGTATTAGTACCACTTTATAAAACCTTGGTAAGACCACACCTGGAATACTGAAACCAATTTTGGTCACCACACTGCAAAAAAGTTAAGACTTTGGAAAAAGTTCGGAGAAGAGCAACTAAGATGATCAAAGGCCTGGAGACTAAAACATATGAAGTACGGCTGCAGGTTTTGGAATTGGCTAGTCTAGAGAAAAGAAGACAATTAACCTATGGAACACTTTGCCTTCAGAAATGGTGGGCGTGCCATCACTGGAGGTTTTTAAGAAGAGACTGGACAGCCACTAGTCTGAAATGGTACAGGGTCTCCTGCTTGAGCAGGTGGTGGACTAGAAGACCTCCAAGGTCTCTTTCAGATTCTATTCTATTCTATTCCGTTCCATTCCATTCTATTCTCAGAAGTCATGGTTAAAACATTAATGACAATGATAAAATGCCTTCCATTGACAGGAGGGGTAATCATAACAATCCTGCCCCCTGATTGCTTAACTTACTCAATTCCTTTACTTTTACAACTTTTTTAACCAATTATCTATCAACCACCTACCTATTATCTACGTCCTTTCTTGATATTGCACTTACCACTTACTAGAATCTACAGTATCTCAATGTCTCCCTCTATTGCATTTATATTAGGGGCATATCTCTGTGTAACATTATCTGCATATTCATTCATTTCCAGCGGATATAATTGTCAGAATCTAATTATATTTCATCTCTAGTTATCGACTATGGAAAACCCCATTTCTGCCCTCTCTGGATTCTGTCATACGATGAAGGGGAAGGGGGGTGAACAAAGGGGTTTTATGACCCTCACTTCTTTCGGTACAACTTCAAAGGAATTGAATGTGGATACCACCAAAAGGACTAAAGCATAACAATGGGGCAATCAGATTTCATCTACTCCTCTCGGAAGTCTCCCTTCCACTGACAGTGAGGAAAAAGGGGTGGAAATGTAACACCTGGGATTGTCACTGGAAAGATGATGGGGTGGGGTGGGGCTGCTGGGGGCCCCTTAAAATCTTGAACCATAGGGCTAGGTCCTGTCTAGAATGCCTGCAACCATTTTCTCTTAATAAAGGATGCCTGTTGGAAGAAATATTCCAAATATTCCACTGTCTTCTTAAGGTGCAAAGTGGGGTGGGTCCTTACATTAGACAGGACATGCAAACTTAGTCCACCTGGAAAGGAGAACCTTGCCGGGGGACTTTGCAAAAATTATCATGTCAGACGGCGGAGGAAGAAAGGGAGAAAACTCACCGGAAAGGGAGCCGCTGCCCCAACTGAAACCCTTCCAGATGTCGGGATCTGAGAGGCCAGATTCCTCATGAGAAGAGGTGGTGGAGACACGGAACCACAAACCTCAGTGGTCAATGGGCGTTGGAAAGAAAGGCGAGTGGGAAAAGAAATCAAGAAAGGTGACCCTGAGATGGGGGGGCTAACCAACCAGAATGGAAGCAGGAGATGGAGAAATCCCTGCATGCAAGTGAAGAGGAAGGGAACAGGGCACCGTACTCGGGCTGGATACTAGAGAAAGCTATTGACTTGATGAAGAGAACTCTCAGCTCCCTAGGAGAGGAGAATTCTGAGCCCTATGGCCGCCCCAGCTCCTCGAGCCGCAAAGGGAGAGACACCAAGGGGGAAGTGGAACCTGCAGCCCTGGGACATCTGCTCATCCAGTAGTCCCCATTCCCTACCGATCCACAGATGGTGATCTGGATGGAAGACACTACCACCGACAACAAAGGCACTGGTCCATTCAAAGACTCCCACTGCTGGACATGAAATTCAAGGGGGAGCCAACATGCTTGAGGTTTTTCCTAACCCAAGTCCTCAGCTACATGGAGGAATATGGGCGGGACATCCCCAGTGACAAAGCCTGTATCCGGATTGTGCAATCTGCCCTGGATGGGCTAGCCGCAGATTGGGTGGTGAACTTGCATGATTCCAATGCCCCAGAGCTCAATGACTTCAATCGTTTCATGTCCTCTCTGAGAAGGCAATTTGAGGACCCCCTGGCTGATTGCAAAGCCCATGAAAGGATAAAAACGATGAGGCAAGGCAAACGCCCGGTATACGCAAGGCAAGCCGAATATACACAAGAATTTTGGGCCATTGCCAGCAACTGAACTGGCCGGAAGACATCCTCCTTAGCCATTTCAAAGACGGACTAAATTATGACCTAAGTGATGCTTACTTGCCCCGAGGGGACCCACACCAACTTGAGGAATGGTACGTCTTGGCAGAAGAAGCAGAGATCGACATATTGAAGAGGCACTGCCGAGGAAAACAATGGAGCTGCTCACAGCCTGAGTTGACATGCGAACCAGTGAAACCATTGGCTACGGCCAAGAAGCAAATGGGATGTTTCAAGTGCAGGAGAGAAGGGCATCGGGCTGTAGAATGCTGCTCAAAAGCCCCCCAGCACAACCCAGACAGATCACCGGCCAGCAAATCTGGAAAGTCTCTGGCTAAGCCAAGAGAACCTGCCATGAGAATGATGGAGGTTGTGGAATCCCCCACCTCTGCTCATCAGGGGGAAAGAACTCCAGCCTACACCGCAGGGCCGGTGGTCACCTCAGATGACAGCTCGGAGGGTGAACCCCTGGTAAGTGGACGCATTGCACCCATCCTCAAGACAGTGACTATATTAATTCCCCCCATGCTCGAAGCCGTGAAGGTAAAGCCTTAATAGACTCTGGCCTGATGCTAGTGGGGAATCTGGTCATTCTGTCGAGGAGACTGGAAAACCAATCTCATTTGGCCAGTTAGATGGGTCCATAGCAGGGGGGGTGCCAGCTACCCTAGCCACTTTACCAATACACCTCTCCCTGGGCAAACATGAGGAAGACATAACGTTTGTGATGACCCCAGGCATGGAATGCCCAATGATCCTAGGGATGGAATGGTTAAAAAAATGGAACCTCTGGGTGAATTGGAGGATGGCAGAAATCAAATTCCCGAAGGGGGACCCTATGGACTTAAAATCCCAAGTGGGGCTACCAGAATCAAGAACAGAAAAAGCATCCATGGGAGAGGAAAAGGAACTACCAGAAATACCAGAGGAATACAGAGACCTTGCTGAGGTTTTCAGTGAGGACAGGGCGGATGAGCTCCCCCCCCCACCGACCCACAGACTGTGCCATTGAATTCAAGCCTGGGGCAAAACTCCCGAAACCCAGATTATACTCCATGAGCCCAAAGGAGAAGGAGGAAATGGAAAGATTCATAAAGAAAAACCTAGAAAGGGGATTCATTGAGGTAGCCAAGCCTAAAGTGGCTGCCCCAGTCCTCTTTAGAGAGGATGGCTCTCTACGCTTATGCATGGATTATAGGGCCCTGAATACAATCAGTGAAAGCAACCTATACCCTCTGCCCCTCATGAAGGACATGTTGTCACATCTCTTGAAAGGGAAAATATTTTCTAAACTAGACCTAAAGGAAGCTTACTATTGCGTGAGAATTAAGGAAGGGGATGAATGGAAGACCGCATTTAACTGCCCCATGGGGTGCTACCAATTCAAAGTCTTGCCATTTGGATTACAAGGGGCCCCCACAGTATTTATGTAATTAATCAATGACGTTCTAAGGGAGCACCTATTTAAGGGGGTCCTGGTTTACTTAGATGACATTTTTATCTTCACCGAATCAAAGGAGGAACATGTCAACCTAGTCAGAGCGGTTTTAAAGAAACTGCGAGCCGCCCACCTATATGCCAAACTCTCAAAATGCGAATTCTACCAGGAAAGGATAGACTACCTAAGTTATTGCATATCCCCACAGGGCATTGAAATGGACCCAGAGAAGGTCAGAGCAGTATTAGAATGGGCACCACCCTGCACAAGAAAGCAACTGCAAAGTTTCCTGGGCTTTGCAAACTTTTACTGCCAATTCATCCCCTCATTTGCCTAGATAGCCCTGCCCCTCAAGAACTTACTAAAAATGAAGGGAGCATCCTCAGTAAAACCTAGCCAGCCACTAACATGGACAATGGAGTGCCAAGCAGCATTTGAGAGATTAAAGAGACTTTTCTCTGCTGAACCAGTACTGAGGCACCCAGACATGGATAAGCCCTTCATAATACAGGCGGATGCAAGTGATGTGGCAGTGGGGGCTGTACTATTACAAGAAAAGGATGAAGAGGTATTGCAACCTTGTGCATATACATCCAAGAAACTAACAGAAACAGAACAGCACTGGCCCGTATGGGAGAAAGAGGCATACGGGATATGTTGGTCATTACTCACGTGGCGTTCTATTATCTACATCCTTTCTTGATATTGCACTTACCACTTACTAGAATCTACAGTATCTCAATGTCTCCCTCTATTGCATTTATATTAGGGGCATATCTCTGTGTAACATTATCTGCATATTCATTCATTCCAGCGGATATAATTGTCAGAATCTAATTATATTTCATCTCTAGTTATCGACTATGGAAAACCCCATTTCTGCCCTCTCTGGATTCTGCATTATGATGAAGGGGAAGGGGGGTGAACAAAGGGGTTTTATGGCACTCACTTCCTTTGGTACAACTTCAAAGAAATTGAATGTGGATACCACCAAAAGGACTAAAGCGTAACAATGGGGCCATCAGCTTTCATCTACTCCTCTCTGAAGTCTCCCTTCCACCAGCAGTGAGGAAAAAGGGGGTGGAAATGTAATGCCTGGGATTGTCGCTGGAAAGATGATGGGGTGGGGTGGGGCTGCTGGGGACCCCTTAAAATCTTGAACCATAGGGCTTAGGCCCCAGGTCCTGTCTAGAACGCCTGCAACCATTTTCTCTTAATAAAGGATGCCTGTTGGAAGAAATATTCCAAGAGTTCTGTCTTCTTAAGATGCAAAGTGGGGTGGGTCCTTACAATAATCTTGTTATTGTGTTATAGCCAGACGCAAAACAATATTCTTTTTGAGTATCATTATCACTCCATTCCTTTGAATGGATTTGTGCTCAGTGTGGCAATTTATATACCAATCTAAGTATATAAAACCTGATAGTTTTCCTTCTGCTTTGACAATTTCAATTTATTCTTGGTTTGCATTTTTTCCATTCCATATTTTGATCATACATGTCCTTGTTTTAAAAAAAAAAAAACTCCTATTTCAATAGTGGCCCTATCAGTACCAGACTTTTTTGTTCCTTTGGTTTGACCGCATCACCACATCCCAATTCCATTTGTGGAAATACAACAGTCACACCTATAGGAGTTTTCCTCGGTGTGTTAACTTTCCTGATATCTGCCTGTCCTTCATTGCCATGGGCTGTTCTTAGCTTTTCTCTTTCTCTCACTGATCAAAGTGAAATTCTGGACTGGAGTTCCAGACCGGAGTTCCTGCTGATGCCCCTCTCAAGATAACTTGAATTGCTGAACCTTCCCAGCACATCAAGATAGTAATCCATGAATGCAATAGATGATGTAGAAGTATACAGATAAAAACAAAGCAGATGGAGGGGAAAAGCAATAACAGAAAACTATCTGAGGCAAGATCTGTTGCAGTTAATTCTCCCAAGTCACTGTATAACCAGTGATTCTGATCCCTCAGGACACTTAGCTAAATTTAATGAGGGAGCTAATGTCTTCTGGAAACACCCAAGGGGGGTGTTAGGTTGGATTACATTTAATCCAAAATAGATATAGTAATCACAGTGTTACAGTAATTCAACCCAGATTGTTATCTTGTAAGAACACCTACACCTCAAAGGATCTTTTATACACATTCCTAGTCTAAAGCGGGAAAGGGAGAGTGACTCAAAACTAATCCACTCCATTGCTGAACTCACTGCCAAAGTTTGGTAGAACAGAGCACTTTCAAACATTGATTGGCTGCAGTGGGCAAACCATGATTATTGACACTTGCCCAATAAGGCAGAAGTTAATAATAATGAAGCCCTAACTAGTATTCTAAAACATATCATGGGGCACCTAGCACTTCGTAGAAAAAGTAGGTGAGATCTCTGTTACTAGGCCAAGGATTTATAATTAGGTTAATTGGTTGTGTGAATCTGGCCAATACATGTTTAGGAAGAAATAGAGTCATAATACTTTGGCTAAGAATCTACTATGCTTTTACCATCTGCTATTGACACTTGCCAGTACTAAAAGAAGCAGCAAAACCATTATGCAATGCTATAGCACCTACTTTCTAGATGTAGTATTGTTTTATGACTTCTGCAGTAAATATCCTATCTATAAGGATGGGAATAAAAGGTATACCATAATGGGTGGAAGGACTGACTGATGTTTGGCAACAAAGGGAAAATAGAAAAAAGGTTCAGATTTCAAAGGGAATGGAGACAAACCTCATAAAATATATATGGATGGTCTATATATGGATGGTCCTCACTAAGCAATCACTATTGGGACCAGCAATTCTGTTGTTAAGCAAAGTGATCACAAAATGAAATCATGACTGTGCTTATGATCTTACTTCAGTTTTCCTTTGTTTGACAGGCCTTCAAAAGTCATAAGACTTGCCACAAAGTCATTTTTTCAACAGTGTTGTAACTGAACGATCAGTAAATGAGGCAGTTGCTAAACAAGGAATACTTGTATTTGAAAGTCTCTCATTCTGAATTCCTTCCATCTTTGGAATATATACAATATCCACATATATTTGGAATTAATGAGAGAGGAGAGGGAGAGGGGGAGAGGGAAGGAGAGAGAGTGTGTGTGTTAGGGAAAAATATTTTTTTCACATTTAAATTTTTAGCAGTATCCATGAAGCAATAATTCATGATCCCATGTCTAATGGGTTTTATGATATTTTATCAATGAAAACTCTGAAGCTTTAAGTTATTTTTTTTATTTGTTCTGTTTCTTCTTACTAGGATCCTGAAAGTAACCATTTGCGGTTGTGAAAGTAAACCATATGGTGGTTTATTGAATAATGTTGTAAAGAATTATATCCTGGTACAAATCAACAAAGTGACATCAAAAATTTAAAAAGGAAATGCCTAATAATAAAATTAATTAGTATTTAAATGTGGACTTGTAGAACAACATAAACATGTATAAGAAAAATTTAGAGATGCTGATATTAAAACAAAGCAATTCAAATCCAAAAGCTGTCAGTTAAATCATGTACAAAAATTTTATCGACATTACTAGGGGAAATGCATAAGGAATATATGCAGAAACTTTCCCTGAGTTATGCTATTACTGCATCTGATTCCTGTCTAAACTTTGAGATAGACCTGAAGGATTAAGCTATATTCATTCTTTCATCAATATAGATTTATTACAATGAAGCACACTGAGGCATGTTTTCCACATTTATTTGTTCTTGCAATTTGCAGCCAAACAATATATATTTTCAGCTGCATTACTAGAAGACAATTGTGGATCAATATGATCATGTTAATTTTTAAGAAGCGATTGTAAGGTCAGCAGGACACATTCTTACAACATATTATGCTCTGCTAGTGATTGCATTGCTTAAAGGCACATGACTTCTTATTTCTCGGGCACACAGAAAATAACTCTGCAAATATTGCATGCCAGCAAAAATAGTATTAAGCCTGAATGTAATCTAGAGAAACTAACTCAGGCTAATAAAACCCTTTGTGAACAATATATTATGAATTCCAATATCATCAGTGGGATTGTTTCTGACTTTAATACTAAATGCTTAATAAAAATTAAAATAAAATGGAAATGGAAACAAACCCAAGCATTTTGTGCCTGTTACTCAGATTAAGATAACCTTTAACCTACTCACAGTAGGGTAATCTTTCACTTTAATCAAAGCATTTCATTGTTCAAAATCTCATTTTTGTAATTTTGCATTGAGATAAATGCTATACAAATCATACAATTCTTTAAAGGTTATAATAAAATAAATTTGCATCCTCCTATACTAACAGGCACTCAAAAACTCCAGAACAATCCAGCATCTGACCAGGCATACCATATCTGACTATAAAAAAAACCAGAAGACCACAAAGTGGCAGCAAAGAGATGCAGACAACTTGACGTTCTTTCCTATCTTTGTGAGTCCTCTACGTTTTTGTAGTCCAGATATGATAAGTCTAAAATCAGAGGATTCAGAAGTTAGAAATATTAAGTAGTGACTAATTTCTACATGCAAATGGTGCTCAGACAGACCTCAGTACCAGTTTTAATTTCTTCGGTGGTGGTTCCTTTGCTGAATCATTTTCCTTTGCACTGACAAATGTATGATGAATTTATCCTTATTTATTAATAATCACTACCAGCTGGCTGGTTGGCCATTCTTCCTCTCTCCCTCTTCTCTTCTTGCTCCCTGCCTTCTGAGCTCTCCTTCCACAGTGTAGTAAGAATGCACACCCAATCCCTTCACTGTACCCCTAAAGACACAGAAATCAAGCACAGAACAAGAAAGGCTCACAAAAGCCTCCCAGAATAAAGAAACACTAAACTTTTTTTTTCTTTAAGCTGCCTCAGGCATGTCACAATGTTGCAACCAGAGCCTGAAAATCCCCGGCAATTGCAAAAAGTTATAACCTTAAATTAAGCCTGATTACTTACAAAAACTTGCTAAAAGCCATAGACAGAATCAAGATAAGGGGGTAAAACTAATTACATTTGTTTAAAGGGATTAAACCTACGGAGGCCAACATTTTGGACTCATTGCTAGCCTTTGTGAAACAGACTAAAATATTCCAATAACCAAAGCACATAAATCGAGCCTCTGAATTACAAAATGCTGTAAAAACTATATAAAAATCCTTATGGCAACCCAATCAAGCTGCCAGCTGATCTGGAACCCACTGGCTTCTGAAATAAACTAATCTCCTTTCCAACATGCTCGTCTCACAGCTTTTCATTTCATCAGTGCTGATTGCATTCTCCTGACTGGAGAAAATGAACCAGGGAACCTTTTCTTCCAGTAACAGCTTCTTCTTCCCTGTCTCTTTTTCCTCCCTGCCTGCTGAGCTCTCCTTCCACAGCTTCTTCTCTGTCCTCTTTCCCACCAAAACCATCTCCTTATGTCATCTCCTCTCCCCCCCCCCTTTTCTTTTCAATTCACTTCCAGCTACAGACTGCTTCCAGAAGCACCAATCAGCTGGAGCCCTGCAGTGCTCCTGGGGCTTCTGCCAAGCCTCAACAGTCCTGCAGCTGCAGCTGCCTCTCCCTCAGGCTTAGGTTGCTTCAGCTCATTCCCCTCCCCCACTACACTTGTCTAGGAGGGTCACATACAAACTGCCACATGCCAAAGTACCACTGGTGGTACACATACCACCAGTTGAAAAGCCCTGTTCTAGTCCAACCCCCCATCCAGGACAGGAGCCAAATTTCTTTTTCTCATCCCATTATTTCCTGCTCCCCACAAATGTTTCTCAAAGGACAGATTTTGCTTGCACAAGAAAATGAAACTGGGAGATTTTGCCTACCCACACAAGAAATCCCAAAGCACATAATCTTACAAGATAGAACTGGAACTGGCAGCCACACAGCATGGCTGAGAGATGTGCAGGCTGGAAGGAGGGGAAGTGTTACCAATGAAATGAAAATCACCAGTGTATGTTGAACATACACTGTTGAGGCTTGAAGATCTAAATAAGAGTACTACTTTTAGCCTCCCCATTTCCACTGATGGTTGCCCTCTCTCTGCTGGTAGCAGGAGAGGAATAATTTTCATAGAAAATAAATCTTTATCACTCCAAAAGCTTTACAACAGTTTGTAAAGTTTGTACACTGTGCCTTGCTCTTACTGCTATTTTCCTCAGTGGTAAAAATGGGAACTCTCTCATTAATAACTGCTGAGCTAGCTAGGCCTCTGAAGAGCCTGGTATCTCGTTGCTTGACAATTTACAGAAATGAAAGGTGATAATCTTTGTTCTGAAGTAAAATCTATCACCTGTATCATCAGGGTTTTTTTTTTCCTAGTACTTTCTGGAATTACACCTAAGAAGGAAAAAGAGAAACCAGCAAAACTTGGGACTGTGTTATATGTTGCTATAGGTAGTAATACTTAGGGCTCAATTAACACCAGCTAAGCATTTAGAGAAAGCAATTTGGGGAAAATATTCTTTGTGCCAGTTTAAGATTTGTGATGATGAGGGAAAAGGCACCTTGTGGATCATAACATTATAGGGCAGAATTAAAAATCAAAAGAACTCATCATTTCTGTTCATGAGGGTGAAGGTTCCTTCTCCGAGTTTGTGGGTTGGTTTCCAAATGTTTCATTACCAAGCTAGGTAACATCTTCAGCAGAGTTTAGGGGATGTCAGTGTCAGTGTTCTTCTTTTTACAAGGGCTTCAAGTGTGGGTGTGTCAAGTGAGGGCCTTGTGATGGGTCAGATTTGTATCATCAGTGAGAGGCTTGTGGTGGGCCTTTTGATGGAGAGGTTACATCAGGTCAGGGTTCATTTCTGTTCATACTACATTGTTCAGACCAGCCTTAGAACAATGCAGCTTCTTCTGGGCACTGCATTGGCTGGAAGACATTGATAACTGGAATGTGTCCAGAGATGAGTGAATATGATGATAGAAGGCCTGGGAGGGGGAAAAATGTATGAGGAATTATTTGTGATGTTGTGGTGATATTTAACTTGGGGAAAGAGGAGGTGTTACCTGTTCTTACACTATCTAAATATTTGGTTTTATTTAGACTGTTTTTGTTTTGCTTATGGTGCAAAGTGTTTTTGGACAAATAGGTGATCCTATAAATTGGATGGGCAAACAAATAAATGTGAAAAGAATAAAGATGGGCAGGCTTATTCAATGTTGATTCACCAGACAGAAGAAGAAACAATGGGTTTGAACATGAAGGACATGGGGAAGAAACGCTGGACTCTCTTCTCTGAGAGGAGTTTAAAGAGAAATTAGATGACCATCTGACAGAAGTACTGTAGCAATGGATTGCTCCACTGAGTAGGGAGCTGGGCTAGGTGATCTCCAAGATTCTTACTAATTCTTAAATTCTGTAGTTCTGGAATACATTTGTTTGCAGTTAATAGGTCCAACATAAAATAAAGTGAAATTGAAATCTTGGTTACAAAACTGTACAGTTACAATAGAATAAAACTAAAATCACTCTAATGCAGACAAAGTAATGCTTACTCAGTCATATGGCCCCTGAAAAAAACACAGCCAGTTTTAATAACATCCCTGTAGTTTTGTCAATCAACAGTTATTTGATGTATGGTTTAACAGACCTTCCTGGTAGCACAGTCAATATGGCTATGCAATGCTTCAGATTCAAAGGCAAAAAAAGAAAAAAAAGAAAAAAACCCTCTTCAGAGCCCAGAAGGGCAAGGCATGTAACATCTGTCTGAAATATCTTAAACCAAACATGTTTTCTTTCCCCAGGACTGTACTGCAGCTGCTTTAAGGAGTTGCCAAGGGGTGCTACAAGACATTCCCTCATGATTCAAAGCACCTCTTGGCCTTCAGATCCAAAGCACTACACAGCCTCAAGAACTAATAACAGGGCAATCATTTCTTGACACGTTCCAGCATAAAAATGACAAAACAAAAGAACATATTCCGCTGCTTCCATTTCATGGTTACTGCTGAAAGGAGTTTGTTAAAAGCCAGCCTACCTCATAAATGAAATAAACATGAAAGCAGGCTTACGACTACATGCATTTTGAATGGGGTTTCAGTCGTTTTTACTTCTGTAGAACCACAAAAGAATTTATTGTCAATGAGCAGTTTAAAAGACCCACACAAGAAGACTTTTTTTTGTGCTGAACCCCCCCCCTCAAACTATTCCCCTAGGCCTGAACAATATAATTGTTTTCATTAAACAGAAAATAGAATTATTTTCATGAAATGCTGGTGCAATCTTTAAAAGTCACGCTTTTAACATATAGAAGCTAAAGTAGTGAATTGTGGCTTTCCTCAGTCCTGGAAATTCACTGGATTGTTATGGAACTGAAATGACAGAAGATCCTTTCTCCCCTCCCCTCCCCCAAAAGCCCCCCTAAGCTACTGGATGAAAGAAAGAAGGAGAAAGAGAAAAGAGGAAGGGGGAACAGACATAGCTGCTGTACTTCAAAACAGCCACCCATCCAGCTGCCTTTAGATTGTATGAACCCTAAATCAAAATTGTATCCAAGATGTACCATCAATGAAAAATCATGTGGAAATACATTTTTACATCTATCCTGATTTAAATAAAAGTAAAGAAAACCAGCAGAGTGGCACCATCTATTAATCACAAGAGAACAAATACAGAAATGCAAAAATAGTGATAGATTAAATAACTATGATGTTTAAAATATAGCTTTTTGTGTAAGATATTATGATTAGAGGTTTATCACATAAAAACACAAAAGCTAATGCTATTTTTTTCATAATGAACAATTAATGAATAAATGTAATTAGCAGGATGTGACCTCTCGTATCTCTCTGGCAATAGTTTGACTTGTAAACTTCTTGTCTCTTGGAATTGTAGTAAAAACCTCTGAATTAACTGTGAGATTTTTAGAGTAGTAGTAATCAAGTATTCTCATATTCTCATCACCAGTCTTTTCTCATTGTCAGCTTATTCCTATTTATAGTCTGAGCCTGTATGGTCTTTGACTAAAGCTAAATAATGAGGTCAATGTTTCAAAGACTGGGAACCAAAACCATTCAGTTTTGTCCCCTCAATTATCTGTCTTAAAACTATTTAAACTACCCTTGGGGAATATGTTTCCTATATTCTCTCATCCCCTGTTAAGTAGTACAGGAACAGTTTGAAGCTGATGGACTGTTTCGGGATTTTTTTTTCCCTTCTGGTTGGATATGACCTTAAATATTTATAAATTATCTCAATGGATATCACTTTCTGAAGGCAAGGTTTTGTTTTTTTAAGGAAATGCTTAAAAGAGGAAAGAAAGTACGACACACTTTGAAAAGACTAAGAATCAAGAAATTAGATAAGTTTGTAGTCAATCAGAATTGCATTAGCAGTTGTTCCAATATTTGAGGGGCTGCTACAAAGAAGAGGGGGTCAGCCTATTCTCCAAAACACCAGAAGGCAAGACAAGAAATAATGGATGGAAATTAATCAAAAAGAGAAACAACTTAGAGTTAAGGAGAAATTTCCTAACAGTCAGAGCAATCAACCACTGGAACGGCTTGCCTTCTCCTGCTTGTGCAGAGGATTGGGCTAGAAGATCTCCAAGATCCCTTCCAACTCTATTCTGTATCCTAGTCATACATTTTCTTATTTTTACTTAGAGTTAAGGCTACAGTCCTAAGCATACCTCCAAGAGAGAATGGATGATATTTATAGTTTCCAGAGAAAATATATTCCTAAACATGTAGGTACACTTGTTGTAGTAACTATAAACACAAGGCCATTTCATGGACCAAGTACTGGTAATTTGGGCATACTGTGTTATGCAGGTTGCCCAGCAAGTAGCATCACATGCATTGGGATATGATGCTTTCTCAACATTATTTCTTTACCTTGTTCCCATCAAACACAACAATGTCAATATGTTAAACATTCAGATTCATTTGAGACTGGTCATGTGTGCCACAAGTGAGAACTCTATGTTGATTTGTTTGAAGATCCATTTGTTTGATGTTTTGACTTTCCACAGTATTCTCAGTAGTCTTCTGCAACAGGTGTTCAGAAGCATCCATATCTTCTTACTTTGCTTGTTCAAAATCCAACTTTGTTTTCACAGAGTGTCACAGGGAAATCCATGGCTTACACAATTCTTATATTTATAAGGATGGATACATTCTCTGCCTTCTTTTAGCAATAATATAGTAAATTTTATTTCTCTATATTCCACCCAGTGATGTCCATGGATAAAGGCATTTTCGTTGTTTGAAGACATATGAGGAAATAGAGTGGCAAAAATAGATAAATCTGTCTCCTGCTTCATTTCAGTTTCCTAAGCTATATAATCCAACCATATTTTCCAATTTCATGTTTCCAGCTTTGTCATTCTAGTTTCCAATCACAACCAATATATCTTGCTTGCACGTTCTCTCAATTTCAAACTGAACTTGATCATAAAACCCATCAACCTCCCTTTCTTTTGTTTTGGTGGTCAAAGCATAAACTTGAATAGTCATCATAGGGAAGGGTTGTCCATGGAGTCTAATTGATAATATTCGGTTATTGGTTATATCGTACCCAAGTACTGTTCTTGCTATATTTCTCCTTACTATAAATGCTACATTGTTCCTTCTTTGTTCTTCATGTCCTGAGTCATAAATAGTGTGATCATCTGACTGAAAGTATCTCAGTTCACCGGTATCTAAGATATTAGTCTGTAGTCATTTCATTTCATCTTTCACTCTGTTGAGCTTTCCTGTGTTCGTACATTCAATGTTCCCACTGTAATTCAGTTTTGGATTTTCTTTTCTGTGTGGCAGCATCAGCCATGAGATACTCCAAAGGCTTTTATCTAGTCATAAACACCATTAGCACTGTGAAAGACACTCAACTCTTCTTCAGTAGTGTGTTGAGTGCCATCTGGCACTTTATTGTCCAGCATTTTGTATTTCCTGTCCATGTGGTTTTCTTGGTTAAAATACTGGAGTGGTATACTGTTGCCTTCTCCTGCACAGTGTGAATTGATGCCTTTGCCATTGTCACTAAAGTGATCCTCTGCCTCCAGCATCTTCATTTAGAAGGAAGCCTGGTGGTGCAGTGGTTAGAATGCAGTACTTCAGGTAAACTCCGCCCAGAGTTCAATCCTGGAGTTCAGTCCTGACCGGCTCAAGATTGACTCAGCCTTCTATCCTTCTGAGGTCAGTAAAATGAAGACCCAGATTGTTGGGGGCAATATAATTACTCTGTAAACCACTTAGAGAGGGCCATAAAGCACTATGAAGCAGTATACAGTATTAGTCTACGTCCTATTGCTATTGCTATATCGCTACTGCCCAATATAGGTTCCTCCTTGCTTTAGATGGGCAGCTGGAATGACCTTCATGCTCTGGGTGATTCTGCTGGGAATAAATCCTCTTAGTGTGCACTCCCAGCATTTTTTGCTCGTTCTTTCATGAAGCACAATGAAGCAGTACAGAAGGCCTTGGGGGCAGGGACTGTACAGATGGTCCTCAACTTATGACCACAATCAAACCCAAAAATTATGTTACTAAGTGAGACAGTTGTTAAGTGGTTTTTTCCTCATTCTATGACATCTTTGCCACAGTTGTTAAGAGAATCACTGCAGTTGTTAAGTTAGTAACACAGTTTTAAAGTGAATCTGGCTTCCCCATTGATTTTGTCAGAAGTTGCAAAAGGTGATCCTGGGACACTGCAACCATCATAAATATGAGTTTATTGCCAAGCTCCTAAATTTTGATCATTGACCCCAAGGATGCTGCAATGGTTGTAAATGTGAAAAAGAGTCATAGGTCATTTTTTTCAATGGCTTAACTTTGAATGGTTGTAAGTTGACTTTAGTCCCATTAAGGCAACCACTAACCAAATCTTAACCATAAAACTTGACACCTATACTTTTTGTCCTAAGAAATAGGACTGCGTACATGTTGTAACAGTTAAAAAAAACTAATTAAAACACCTTACTTCTTTTTTCAAAATTCCAGCTTGAAGAGAAATTATTGCTATTTTAAAAGTTGTATTAATGTAGGGCCCTTAAAGTAGAATAGTCTCTTTCTTTTTCAGGCTCATTCAAAACCCTGAAGACAATATTGGGCTGTTTTAATAAACAGCAGAGAAATGTTATATTTGCACTGTTTTTAATCATTTCTTCCTAATCATTTTTGAGGGAGGTATAGCCTCATTGTAAAAGTATCTGATTCTTTCACAGCATAAGCCAAAATACACTTATTCAAGGTAAGTAAATATAAGCTCGCAGTCTAAGCTTCTTGAATAGTAGATCCATCGGAAACCAGTTCTGAGTTTATTGGAGGAGGAAGAAAATAAAATTTTGAATAAAACAATAGCAACACAAAGGCAATGCAATCTTGTTACATTTATCAGTTGATATTTTCAACAGCCAGGACTAAAACAAGTCATCAGCAGAAATGCTTGGTGGAATACATGCTGGAAAATCTCGAGTAATAAAGACAGGAAAACACAGGCATTTTTAATACTCTTTTGTGAGTTGCTGCTGTCACTCTTCATTCTTTGCTTTCTCCCCCCCCCCCTTCTATATTTTTTTCCTCCTTAGAGGAATGTTGATCATTGCCTGTACCTTCACCTTCTTCTTTTACTCATGGGTGTCAGCCTTGTCAATCACCATGCAATGATGCAGCTCATGAAAATGTGTCTCAGCAAGTAGCATGGTGACCTTCAGCTCTCTCTTTTGTTGTGACAAACGGGTTTCATTTGCCAGCTGAAGAAATGAGTGCTCCTCAGTTCTCCCTTGCCTTCCCAAGCCAAAATAGATTTTGACTTTTAAAAGAGAAGGGACAGGGGAGGCTAAGACTGAAGATGCCCCCCCCCACTCCCAAATCCTGCAGCAGAGGTTTTATATAGCAAAAGAAAAAGCCTACACAGCACTGAATGAAGTTTGAACAAAAATGCATATGTGGCTATATAGTCTGCCTCTTTAGTGGACCAGCTTTTTATCCTCATGACAAGAGGCATGGGGAATACAAACTTCTCTTGTGATGTGTAGAGGGGTTAGCCTTTTCCTAGGTGACATTATTCTGGAGTGAGCAGGCAGGCAGATGTCATCCCAGACACTGACCATCTAATAAGGCTTGTTAGAAAGCAGCACTCGAGCCACAAACCTTCTGGTTTTTAATATTTTACTTATATTATTTATATGGCCCCCTCTCTCACAACAGTGACTCTAAGTGCTATACAAGGATTAAAAACACACACCAAACCCCATGCCACATATTTATTTATTTCCTGCCTTTATTATTTTTACAAATAACTCAAGGTGGCAAACACAACCAACACACCTCTTCTGATTATGCCAAAACAACCCTGTCAAGTGAGTTGGGCTGAGAGAGAGTGACTGGCCTAAGATCACCCAGCTGGCTTTCATGCCTAAGGCAGGACTAGAATTCCCAGTTTCCTAGTTTCTAGCCTGATGCCTTACCCATGAGGTTAAGTTTATTAGGTGAATCACTTAACCATAAGACTTGGCACCCAGGCATCAACAATAAACCCACTCATAGACTTGATGCAAATGTCTGGGGAAACAAAGCAGGATTTCAGGGTTGGGGCATCCAAATCCTCAGAAGGATGCTGTCCCATAGAATGGGTGCTGCCATTGAGGTGCAATACGTTGACATTGTTTGATAGAAGGGACCCAGAGCATGTCTTCCATATTAGATCTAATAGGGCAAGCAGAACAATGGGAAAAGGACATTACTGCAAGTAGCCTGACCCTATGCTTTGGGAGTTTCATTTTCAAGCTTAGGGGGAAGTCAGTGTAGCTCACAAAGCAGCAGTGTTAAATGACTGTAACATGAAATACCAAAAACGTCCTGCACCTCTTCACTCTGGATCAACTCCTGATTCCAAGTGCTCCTCCAGGGCATGTAGAGCATGAGCCAGACAGGAGGAACTAAGGTATGAGTCATAGAAAGACCACCCACTCCAGGAATGGGTGCAATTGGTGCAAAACATGAACTTGAGCCAAGATTGCCCATCTGATCTTTGAATAGGATCAGTATCCAGGAGAAACCTCCAAACCATGTACCAACTCTGATGGGGGAGGTGTATCCCAAGCAGAATTGCAGATGGAACCAGTGGGCCTTAAAACCCATAGCCACTCGGTCTTTCCAAGAATGAGCTGAAATCCATCCTCCCACATACAACCTCACACAGCTTTCAGGTGCTGGGAAAGAACCCTGACAGCATTACTTGGCCAGCCCAGGGTGGAGAAGCACAACAAGGTATCATCAGCATATTGATGATACTGCATCCCATGCCAGCAGATGAACTCATCCAGTGCCTTCATGTAAATGTTAAAAATGAGCAGAGAGATGGTAGAGCCCTGAGGCACCTCCCAAAGCAGGAGCCTCAGGCTCAACCTTTCTCCCTATACCAACACAGGCCCCAAAAAAGGGACAACTACCATAACATGGTGCCTCCAACTCCCAGCTCCTGAGTCATCCCAGAAGTATACTATGATTGATGATATCAAAAGTTGCTGACAAATCAGGGAGGATCAGGATAGAAGCTTTACCCCACTTCAAGCCCATGAGAGATTCTCAACAAGCATGATCAATACTGTTTTAGCATTGGATAAGGAAGGTCAACGATGGGGTAAAGATTGTCCAGATCTGCTGGTTTCAGTGAAATGCATAGACATTTTGTTGTGTCATTGTTCTTTTGCACTTTAGGTAAGGGAACTTACATTAATATGGAAACTGATTTCTTGCTTTGAGTAGAAATGTTTCAAGGCCACTTGTCTTGAGTTGCCATGTGCAAGTGGGCGGCAATATAAATTTTCTAAATAAATAAAAATAAATATGTTCAACCCTGCTTCATCTTGTTAATTGTGAATAACATATTTGCTTGTCTTGAATGGCTACTGTCTCATCTTCCATTTGTTATTTCATTGCAACATCTCTTTTTCTCTCATTTTATACCCTCAATATGACTTTCTTGTATTTTAGACAACCAGGAATCAAGAATTCATTCTCCAGTGTCAGCTCTAAGAAAGACCAGCCTGACAAACCAACATCATACAGGCCAATACTACTTTACTGTAACAGCTGTACTGACAGAATCTTGCAAACCTGAGCATGGTTCCTTTCTCTCCCCACCCGCTTTCATCTTTGTATCAACTAGGGAGTGGCTTGTCTGAGACTTTTGCTCAAGTGATTTTCTTCGTTGGGCTCAAGCTCTGCTTATCTGATTAATGCATCAGGCAGAGGTTTCTTTCTCCTGTCTTCAACTCTTCACTCTTCCCTCTACATTTACTCATAAAACTCTCCTCAACCACCCCAAATTATATTAAAAGTTTTCTTAAAATTAAATTTAAATTCAAATCTTGCAAGATGCCATGCAAGAATGTCAGACAAACCCCTCTCCCCAGTGACACAAAGATAAAGTGAAGGAGGAGAGAAGTATATTGCAAGATTCTATCACTACAGCTGTTACGATAAAAGGATTGCTGGCCTGGGGGATGTTGGTTTCTTAGGCTGGTCTTTCTTAAGGTGGACACCAGAGAATGAGTAGCAAACTGCTTTTGTATGGCTGCCAAGAAAACAAAACAGATATTTCCATGAAGCCATCAGCAGTCCATCTTAATTTGAACTTACTATCAAGTAACTTTGGGAAAGTGTCTTTTGCTTTTGTGACTGTGACAGCCTGGCTGTCTTCATTATATTTTTTCTTCTGTTTTCTTCTAAATCTTTAGATCAGTGGTTCTCAACCTGTGGGTCGGGACCCCATTTGAGGTCGAACGACCATTTCATGGGGGTCGCCAAACCATGCTGTCCACCATTTTGTTCCCTTTTCCCTAGCTGTCCTACTCCCTCTTATTGGTGGCCACACCCACTTGGGGGTCACCACAACATGGGGAACTGTATTATGGGGTCACGGCATTAGAAAGGTTGAGAACCACTGCTTTAGATGGTGGCCTTTATTTAGAGCTTGATTGTTCCTGGGGTACTTCAGGAAACTACGTCAGCATGATAATAAGCACAGCTGTCAGCAATAAAAGTAACATTGGGGTTTAATGCACAAACACTGTTTAGCATGTAGTTGGTGACACAAGACTCAGAGGCAACTAATTCCTGGCAATTGAGATCCCGGCAAGCAAATAATGATAGCAAACTGAATATTTTATCAGTGCTTTTAACAATGATATAATTGGAACACTCTCTTAAAAAGAAAGAATTGCTGCTAACTCCCTCCCCCTCCCCTCCCCCTCCTTCATTACTCTCTGCTGTCTACCCATCCATTTTTTTTTGTTACCATATTGACATATTCTCACATTTCTTTTTCATTGCTCATTTTATTGTTCTATTGTTTTACTTCTGTTTGCACTCTTTTCATTTTCTTCCTTTTAATTATTGTAAACCAGTAAGAGTAGCCCCATGGTGAGATAGATGGCAAATAAAATTAAAAAATAAATAAATAAAATAAAACCAGTAGATTGTAACGTGGAATCAGCTGGAAATCAAGTAAGGCATAGTACAGCCAGCACCCTGGAGTTCAAATGGCATATAAAGATATTAGTAATTATGGATATTTGCATATGTGAAGTTCTGCTTCACAAAGATGAGTATTTTTCCAAGTTTTCTTTTGAAATTAGCTGAAGTTAGGAGCATAAAGATGTGTATACCAAAAGCAAATCAAGATTTACAGGGTTTTTGACCAGAAAATTGAGTATAAAAAAATTGTGTATGTACATTTTGGAATCCTTATGCATGATTAGATATGGGCAAAGCTTCCTTCAGCTATATCTGTACCTTGTTTGACATTCACCAGCATTTAAAAAGCTGTTTTAAAAAACTCATCTGTTTGCTGTCGAGTTCCCTCTGTTAAAGCAACATTGGTGCATGGTTGTTGATGGGTCTCCTGGGAAATGTTGAAGATCTTTGGAAATTCAGCCATCCTCGTATAAATAACAAAGTACCTAAGAACAAGAACCTGCTTTAATTCTTGCTAGACACAAAAAAATAATTGAGAGAATTGACCTTCGCTGAGAAAATGTTCCCCTAAACAGAAGTCTGGTTCTGGATTCCTAATTTATTGCAGTCAGCAAGCATTTTGTCAGGACTAGGGAATTAACATTTCAATACAGCTACAGGGAACATTTTGTTTCATCAAGATCAATGGGAGGCTAGCGTTGTATAAGAAGACTGCTTTCCTGCACCCAGGAAGCAAGCAAACCAGTGGACTTAGCCACACAACTGCAGAATCTCCTAACATTTTGGTCTGGAAAATAACTTCCAGACTCAGAAAATGAACAGAATACAGGTACTGTACTCCTTGACTTACAACCACAACTGAACTTGAAATTTATGTTGCCAAGTGAGACATTTGTTAAGTGGCTGTTGCCCCATTTTATAACTTTTCTTGCCATAGTTGTTAAGTGAATCACTGCAATTATTCAACTAATACAGTGTTTCCCAAACTTGACAATTTTAAGGCATGAGGACTTCAACTCCCAGAATTCTGGGAGTTGAAGTCCACATGCCTTAAAATTGTCAAGTTTGGGAAACACTGAACTAATAACATAGTAGTTAGGTGAATCTGGCTCCCCTATTAACTTATCAGAAGGTCACAAGAGCTGATCACGTGACCCCAGAATCCTGCAACTGTCATAAATATGAATCAGTTGCCAAGCTTCTGAATTTTGATCACGTGACCTTGAAGGTGCTGCAACGGTCATAAGTGAAAATCAGTCATAAGTCACTTTTTTCAGTGCTATTGTAACTTCGAACGGTCACTAAACAAACTGTTGTAAGCTGAGTATTATTTGCATTGATCCATAACAAACAAGATTGCAATTTATTTTTTCTACTTCCCATTTGGGGCTTGGTAGAGTTTGGGGTAGAGTGCTACATCAGGCAACTCCCAAATGTAGGGCAGAAAAATATACTCCTTGCAATTTAGTTGCAGCAAAAAAAAAATATTTTGGATAGGAAAGAAGGTAGTGGCCTCAGAGCCAAATCAAATATTAAAATGGGTCGTCTTCCTGAAACGTGCCTTGTACCCAGCAACACCTTTTAGTTCTTTACCTGTGAATATGAATCTATGAATTCACCTGTTTTGATTCACCTCCGTTAGAATGGAAGCATTCCTATTCCTAAGCTGATCATTATGGCATCTGACAACAACACAGGACAAAACAGAATAGGAGATTGTCCCATCCTTTCAGGACATAGCATTGCCTTAGAAAAACAGAATAGTCATCAGCAACAGCAGAGCTGTTTTCCATGCTTCATCGCTTATCATTCACCATTTGCCAACATTAAGGTCACAGAAGCAACATTTCATATTTGTTGCCTTGAAGGAACTGTGATTGTGTGTCTATTGTCAAATGTAACCTTTATAAAAAGGCGGAAAAACTATTTTTCAGTATAGCTTTATTTATGGCAATATGGGTAATTTATCAAGAGCAAAATAAAAGCCTTTGGCTGCAAAAGATAAAGTTCCCAATCTTAGATTCACTCACTCTTAGGTCGATCAGAGTCTCATAGCCCACATTCCAAGTTTTCTAGTGGGGGCTGCCTCAGACTTTCATAAGGCTGAGTCCGGAATATGCAGTCAATTGTTCCTTTCTAAATTCAGCCAGGCCAATGAAATTCATTTAGAATAGAATAGAGCTGGAAGAGACCTTGGAGGTCTTCTAATCCAGCCCCCTGCTCAAGCAGGAGAACCTATACCATCTCAGACAAGTGACTGTCTAGTCTCTTCTTAAAGCCTCCAGTGATGGAGTGCCCATGATTTCTGAAGGCAGCTGTTCCACTGGTTAATTGTATACTGTATACTGTGTACTGTATACTGTATGCTGTATGCTGTGTGCTGTATGCTGTATACTATATACTGGATGCTGCATACTGGATGCTGTATACTGTATACTGTATACTCACTGTCATAGGGAGGGGAGAAATCTGATGGAAACCTAGATATGGTTTCCATCTGCATCAGAGGCCCTTTCTGCTGATCATGGTCAACAGAGTGAATTTGACCAAGAATCCAATTTTTCTTTGAGGAGGGACTAAATGGCCCTTGGAAATGGCCATTGATTCTTGGAAAACGGTTCTTGGAAAAAATAAGAGACTTCTAGCATAGGAGAGGAACAAACGTTATTTGGCAGCAGGAGTGAATGGTAATCCTAAAAGGCTTGAAATGGTAATATCTGAGCAGAAGAATGAACTGGATAAGCATATTCTTTTATTTATACAGTAACTTAAAGATCCTGTTTAATTAAAGATTAAACTATTTGCTGGTTTGTTAAACTACTTAGGTATTTCTCCTAGGTGGCATTTGTCCTCTTCTTTTACCAGCTGACTATGGATGATGAGCTAAAGAGAGGTAATATTTTATTTCCAATAATAGGAAAAAAAAAAGAGTTTTCCCAAAACATATCATGAATTGGGAGCCTTTGTTTTGTTTTGTTTTTAAAAAAGATGATTGAGCAATCCATGTTTGCATAAAAATTGTTTCCTAAATAGACATGTCATTTTAGGAGTAGAGAGGAGGCCAAAGCAGGCAATAAAGCAGGGATGTCAAACTCAATTTCATTGAGGGCAGCATCAGCATTGGGGTTGCCCTCGGGGGACCAGGTGGGTGTGGCCAGGGTGGGTGTGGCCTTCTGGATGGGCATGGCCAGCTCTACATCGTTCATGTCAAGGATGCCTGTGGGGGCCTGGGCAGGAGTGGGACAGATCTGAGGGTCTCTGGCAGAAGGGGGTGGGACCAGGGCAAATGCTAATGCATGGTCTATTTCTTCATTCTTCACAAAGGGTGACACTTCCCCAGCATGCACCCAGGGGGCGGGGCCAACATAGCAGGGGCTGGTTCCTCGCTGTTTCTAAACAACCTTGTGGAGCTAAGACTGAATGCATTTCAGCATAGATGGCTACCACAAAATTGTACATTGGCTCCTGGCCAGCCTGGGCCGGGGCCAAAGCAGAGGGGGCCATTCCCTCACTTTTTCCAGGATGGCTTCACAGGCCACATGAAACCACTCCACGGGCCGCATCCGGCCCCCGGGCCTTGTGTTTGACATGTCTGCAATAAAGTGAGCCATTGTGCAGAAGTCAATTACCATTAGAATGTGCTCTGCTCTGCATGTATACTTGTAGCTGCCAGCAGAACAGACCAACACCTCTCAGATTTTTTTTTACTGCAGAGGATGGTAACAGAGCACCTACAGATGCCAGGGAATTCACAATCTGGCCAGATGTAGCCCATGCTCCCCGACCTTTAGTAATGCTGGTGATATTTACTCAGAATTTCAGAAAACTCTTGTGCAACCTTGTAAGAGAACTTTGAAATCTAACAACAGTAGGTAGAAGGGGACGTGGCACATAGAACATTGTGCAAAGATGCACAAAGCAGGTAAGATCTTGTGTGGCTTGGTAAGACCACAGTTGGAGTATTGCATCCAGTTTTGGTTGCCATGATGTAAAAAAGATGTTGAGACTCTAGGAAGAGTGCAGAGAAGAGCAACAAAGATGATTAGGGGACTGGAGGCTAAAACATACAAAGAATCGTTGCAGGAATTGGGTATAGCCAGTATAGGGAAAAGAAGGATGAGGAGTGACATGTTAGCAATGTTCCTATATCTAAGGGGCTACCATAAAGAAGAGGGGGTCAACCTATTCACAAAAGCACCTGAAGGTAGGATAAGGAGAAATGCATGGAAACTAATCAAGGAGAGAACCAACTTAGAAGTAAGGAGAACTTTCCTGACAGTTTAGGACAATTAATAGTGGGAAAACTTGCTTGCAGAAGTTGTGGGTGCTCCCTACTGAGGTTTTTAAGAAACGATCAGACAACTGTTTGTCTGAAATGCTATAAGGTTTTCTGCTTGAGCAGGTAGTTGGACTAGAAGACTCCAAAGTCCCTTCCAACTCTGTCATTCTGTTATTCTGATCATTAAAGATGGCCAGGCTGCACATGAGCATTATACATCAAACATACATTGACACATTTCAAATAAATGTAAATCATCAACAGAAGAAAATAAAATTGTCTCTAAAAATATTGTAATCATCTGCTACTCTATTTACCTTGTATAATGCTGACTTCTATTTAAATGTTTGCATGTATGTATCTGGGAATAGATTCCTACACACCCCTTACTTAGTAGCTCATTTGGATATGATGATGCCTTTTTCATTTTCATTTCTGTGCTTATGAACTCTCCTGAAGCCTTTGTGATTCGGTGGCAATCTAGGGATTAAAGTATTTGTTCACTTTGAAAAAAAAAATGTACTTCATTTGTTTACACTAGTTTCTTAAAAATCCCTTTTTAATCATTTTAAAACAAAGGCCCTTCGTGTTCTGCACAGAATTAAAAACTGCACTGATCTCACGCTTTACAGTTACATTTTCAGAAGAAACAAAGTACATCAATAGAAACAGCTGGATATCCCCAGAGGTATGAACGATACCAGATCAGGCAAACACTATCTTAACACAAACTCCTTTTTTGCCCCTTTTTAGTCACTTCCAAAGCTGGTAGGAATAAAGCATCTTTTCAACTCTGTCACCGTTTACAATGCAAGTCTAACAGCCATGAAGGGTACATCTTATCATATCATGTCAGACTGGAATATATAAAAAGGAAGAAGTTTACTAGAAGTTGTAAGTTTGAGGAGGGTGGGGAGGAGGACTTGGGTTTTGTGTGTATGTCTGTATGTGTGTGTGTGTGTTTTTGCATTTTTAAAAGCACAGTTCAGAAATTCCCCAAACTGCAGCAAATCCAAGATGCAAGATGGAGAAAGAAACATGTCAAGTATTTCATATCCTTCAAACATTTTTTTAAAAAAATCTTTCCAAATCTCTTTTCAACTGCTTTCCAGGATTGTCACTCTCAAGGCTAGAATTACTTAAAAATGTTCATCAAAACATTTGGTCAGTGGAAAATTGCTTTTTCTTTTGGTATAAAGAAATTTTTTAACAGGATAGTGCCAAGAAAGAAATAGAGAATGCACACATGTAAGTCTGTATTGTTTCTCTGATTTTGCTCCTTTCTCTTTTCTATTGTTTCAAGAATATTTGAAATGAAAGGGGGGAAAAATAGCAACAAAAACTTCTGCAAGATTTTGCAGCTATATCCACAAAGTATTAACATAACAGTAACAAGAAGCAATGTTGAACAGTTTACGAACGCTTGACAAAACTCTTGGCAGAATCAATTAGATTGGTTCTAGTATTCCAGCTAGCATATCCTTGAAAGAACACAAGTAGATTACCATACTTAATCCTGCAACCTGCCTCTTTAGATTAAAAAGTGTCTGGAAGCTTCAACAAATATGGCTGTCTGGGTAGTTATATGTGCTCCTAGAAGGACTCACATTGCATCTCTGCTCTGCAAACTGCCCTAGTTGCGAGTTTGCTTGTGGGTCCAATTCAAGGTGCTGGTTTTGACCTTTAAGTCCATAGATGCCATGGGGCCAGGTTATCTGAAGGATCACCTGTCTTTGATTATACCTGCCCATCTCATCATGTATGGCAGCATATTTTGGGTCCCATCTCACAGGAGCTAAGAGACAAGCCTTTTCTGCCATGGCAGGTGCCTATTGGAACACCATCCCTCCAAAGGTTACCAACCTTTGTGATCTTTCAGAAAGCCCTTACAAGCCTACGGATCCCCTGGTAATAGGGAGCCCGAACAGTGGCTGTATCATATGTGATATCGTCTCTTTTGTGATCTTGCTTTTTTTATACTCATTAGTTTAACTGGTTGTACAGAATGTCTTAATGGCTTACTTTACTGTACACAACCCAGAATCACTTTGTGTGAGATGGGTGGCCATATAAATTTGACAAACAAACAAACAAACAAACAAACAAACAAACAAACAAACAAATAAATAAATAAATAAAAAGCTACCAATAGCAGTTGTGTAAGGATGCCCTATAAATCTTGCCACTTCAGAAAAATATCATGCTAGTGTTAGGATCTTTGCTAACACCCAGCAGCTGGCTTAAGGTTTAGTTCAGATACATTATATCTGAAGCATATTTTAATAGATCTTCAAGCTCATTAATACCTTAGTTGAAAATGAATAGCCATCCAAAAATACTTAAATGGAAAAGTGAGCTAAAACTTCTCAAGGAATATTTTTGTAAAGAAAGAAGTTTCAAGATTTAAAATACAACTTTTCCCCCCCAAATAATCTCCATCTTCACCCCTTGCCTGTAGCAGGTGTCATTCTTTCCTCAAAATGGCTCAAACAATGTACATCAGTAGGTCCATGATAGCAGCACAATTGTTGCTGTGTGTATTTGCAGTAGTAGTAGCTGGGGAAAAAAACATGTTCAGAAAGAAACAGAAGCTTTTGTGCTACAGTAATTGATAACAATGAGTCTACCTTTAAAACCCTATTCAACAATTTTTCATGCTCCTGCAGAAATATAGAGAAATTGCCTATAGAAGACTGACATTTACCTCCTTCTATCACCTCTCTCTGCCCTCCTGGAATATTGCAGGTGAAAAGCCCTGTGCAGAGAGTTAGAACTCATCAGTTTTATCATCAGTTTTTATTTTATTCCATTGCAGGAAACATGGTTGAAAGAATTGCTGAAGTTGGATGGATATTATACAGTTTCATTGGATGTGGGTGCTCCCCCATTTGGAGAGCACCCAAATGAAAAGATGGCAACACTCAACTGTACCAGATTGCAAAGCATGTTAACGTTAAACTTGACACATTTAGGAATGTAGCAATATCAATCCTAGTTAGGTTTAAGCACTGTTCCATTTTGCTGATAGATGTATACTTACTTCCTACAAAGACCCAAGCACAATATACAGAAACATGGCAAGGTCATGCAATTGGTAGAAAACTCTGCACAAGCACTGGTTGCTTTAGCAGGAGATTTTTTACTCAAAGTTAACTCCTAATGACAATATGATTATTTATTTAAAATATCATAGCCAGCCTCCAGAAAATTATCCACCACCACCATTGGGCCAATGCCAATCTCAAGATGGGAAATATAATTTTACAGGCTTTTGCTTGATACAATGTCTCAGCAAATTGGATTTTCATATCTTTAACAGACCCCCCCCCCAGAG
Organism: Crotalus tigris; assembly: GCF_016545835.1. Lineage (NCBI taxonomy): Eukaryota > Metazoa > Chordata > Lepidosauria > Squamata > Viperidae > Crotalus > Crotalus tigris. The sequence goes on from NW_024097690.1 coordinate 329,340, forward strand.
ACAGACCAGGGCAGAATAGGCTTGATCAGGCTCAAAAGTAAGCTCAACTGATTATATAGTCTAAAAAACTTTATAGTGGTTAGTGCTCCAGACAATGACATGTACTCCCTCTTTACCTCTTCATTTTTTTTTAAGTTTTTATTTTCCATTTTTCATTACACTCATACAAAATACTTAGGATAAAGAGTAAAATAAATTTATATACACAACTTTTGGTATTGCTCACTCATTTCCCCCCAAACCGCATCCTCCCTCTGACTTCCTCCCTTACTTCCCTCTTCCTCCCTCTTCTTCCTCACCACTCTCCTCCTCTCCTCTTTCTCCTCCACCTTCCTACTTGCTTCTCCCCTTCCTCCTACCTTCTCATCCCACTCCGGATGCAGTCCAGGGAAAATGCCCGAGTAATTCCTCTCTCCAAATTACAACATCAATATTATATACAATAAAACTATTTCTACTCTCTTCATTAAGGTGACCAAATGGAATTGGGAATTATCCCTTTCCTTATAACCCCAAAGACAAATGTTTTTGCTTTGACATAAGATGATCAACTAAGGTAAGCACCACCCTAGAAGAACCCTTGAACTCTACTCATCTAAAATTGACATATCATAGTTTTAAATCTAGCTAATGAAAGTACATGGAAACATTGCAAGCAGGTTTAGCCAGTCCAGCAAACAAAACTTAGGTCAATCTTAATCTAAAATTCACAAAGTAATCAGACCATGCCAAGGTACTGGTTTGATAAGGACTGTCAGAAAGCAAAAAACAAAGAAAAAATAAGAACTAGGAGCTATCTTTCGGACTATAGACAAGTTCAGTTACTCAATGGTTCTCCTCAGAGGAAGCATTATAAAAGCTGAATTCCCCTAAAAAGAGAGATGATACATGAAACCTGGGCATAGATAGCAGTGGCCAGAGTGGTCTCTAGTTTCAGCTGCTAAAGTTATTAGGCAATTAAAACTTAGAAAAGTCCCAAGTCTAGACTTAAAATCCTCTGAACTGATATAAACCCACTTGGAGTGGTGGACTTCAGTGCTGCCTTCACTTTTATATATATAAATAATGCAAGCTCCATTCCTAGAGCCTGGGGCATAGCCATAATCATCTCTATTTGCAAGAAGAAAAAAGAAGAAGACCCAGCCAAATGACTATCCTTTGAGCCTGCTTAGCAAATCCATAGTAATAAAACATATGACAGACTACTTTATTTTAGACTGCCTGGAAGAAGAGATCTTTCTAGCAAAGGAGCAGGAAGGATTTCAAGTAGATATATATTTGATCAAAGCTGATACTCTCCAGTTTCATTAAAAACTCAGCCATCTAAATCAGCCCTGCCTGAAGATCTCAGACAGGACTTTGATTCCATTGCTAATCCCAAAGGTGCTTTTTCAAAAGGCAATTGGACTTTCTTTGTTCTTCCTTGAAGACATTTCACTTCACATCCAAGAAGCTCCTTCAGTTCTCATGGTTGATGCCCTAAACCAGAAAGAGTTTCATTCCTCCAAATTAGCTAACAGATCTATACTTATATTGCTATATGCAGAGCCCAGTAGGTCTTAGAAGAGCCGTGGAAATACTGGCCCATTTTTGTAGGGAATGCTCCTATGTTTTGTGAGGGGCTTCAAAAAATTCCTCTGGACTCTTGAAGGACAGAAGGACAGAAAATTGAACAAGTCCCTTATTTTAAGTACTTGGATCTCATGCTATCTTAGACATAATCATATTGCACAGCTTGTTCTGAATGTTCTTATTCTTTTCCTAAATGCTCTTTTTATTCTCTTCAGGCTAGTCCTGTACATACCAGCTACTCTAAAACTTTTTAAAACCAAGATGCTTGTACAGTTCCTTTATGAAGCATAGTTAAATCCAGGCGTCAACTATGAGAAGCTGGAGAAAGTTCAAACTAGCTTCCTAAGAAAGTTATTCCAGATACTCAAAAGGGTATCTAATGTTGCCCTATATTTGCAGGCAGAACTCACAAAACTCAAAACAAGGGCATGTATATGGGCGTTCTGATACTGGCTAAAAGCTCATTTTCAGCCTCATGGTCTGATGCATCTTATTACTCTGTTAGATAAATATTATTTCTTTCGGAAGCTCTAAATAAATGACAGGTTACAAAAATTGGGGTTTTCAAGTGTGATGCTGATGTACTTGGGACAAGATTAGGCAATAATAGCTCTTTCAAAAAGCTCCTTGATATAGAATTGCAAACAGGATATAGCAAAATGTCACTTAGCCTTCAATTGGAGTGCAAGAAATTATACTTTAAACCAGCATTATATTTAGTCCAGCTTACAAACAATACATTTCAGAGGGTCTTTACATTATTGCGATTTAATATCTTACCGTCAACAGTATTGAAGGGCAAACATCTCAAAATCCCCAATACTGAAAATATTTTACCCTTGGAAAGATGGAAGCACTGAATCACAAGATTACATCCTGTCATACTGTAATTTTTACCACAAAACCCGCAGTGAGTTACTAACACTTCTTAATCCATTTCCAGCTCAGCTAAAAATATTCTACATACAGCTTCTTTAAATGAATAAAGATCCTAAGATAACACTTGCTGTTACAAAGTTTGTATTTATAAACTATAGAATTCATGTCTATGGAGATTCTCATGGCTGCCCCAAAGGTGCATTTCCAAAGGGCGACTGATCTTTCTTGGCTTTTTTTTTTCCTTGAAAACATTCTGTTTCTCATTCAAGAAGCTTTCTCAGTTCTATAGAATTCTGTAGAATTCTGTAGCATTCATGTATTATTGACAGAAAAGTAGACTAAGCATAATTACCAGCCTTTTACCATTCATGCTACATTGTATTTTGCATTATGTGCTATATAGTCTTTTAGGCAGTCTGAATCTGTGATTAATTGAATTCCTAGACAGGTAGGCAAGCAATAGACGACTAAATGATTGATTGATCATATAGTCCACCACCACCATCACTTTCTGAGATGCAAGGTCTCCCAGATTTTTGTGGAATCTAAAAACTTTTTATTGGATGAAATAGATATTTACTTGTAGAAGTTTAAGACACCTATTTTCCCCCTTTCAAATTCTAATACCTCTCCCGCAAATCAGATTGAGCTTTCATAGAGAACCTCACTATTTTCATGAGGAAAAATCCAGGCCAAACATTTTGATCCTGCTTCTGTCTTGGTTTGTTTTCTTAATCAGTAGAAGGAGTTTTGATATTGACAAACTATTTTATTTTCATCATAGCATTCTCTATGGATGAAGGAAAAGGCTTCAGATTTTTAATTTAATTTTGGTATTTTTAATTTTAAATAATAATGTAAAGTCTCCCAACTCATTTGATCCTTATAGAGAGATAAATACATGTATGTGCAATGTTCCTTGTTTGTTTATCGCCTTCATATACCCACTTATCTCACAGAAGTGACTTATGGTGCATACAACCAGCAACAGGAACAACAAATATATAAAAACTCATTCTAGAAATATAAAAATAATTAAAAATTATATATATAATTTTATATATAATGATTTTATATTTCTAGAATGAGTTTATATAAACTGTACAAACCACATGTGAAAGTAAAAGATCAACCCCAATGGTTCCTTGAGATCCCCAGGCCTGGTGATCATTTACATAAAACAATGAAGCAGATAATAGAGAGCTGGGATAGGGATTTTTTTAGATCAATTAATTGAGTGAGGTCTACCTGAACTCCTCCTACTTCTTTGCCTCCATTGTTCCTGCACTAACAGACCTCAAATGCTTTTTCATACCGTGTGGTAACTGCTTCATCAAGATACAGTATTAGGAAAGGACAGACTGCACAATGCTGTGAGGAATTTCCATTTTTCTGTACAGATAACATTAATCAGATTCACCTTGACTCCAGTGCTGAGGCAGGTCCTGGTCTTCCTCATATAGATTTTATCCAGCTTGTAGAACTTGGGGACATAAACATGTGTGGGGAAATGAGGGTTACCATCTGGACAGTACAAGCTCTGTGATTAAGGGAGATGATATATAACATCTTGAAGGTGGGATGTAGCAATTAAAAAGCCCTGCCTTGATCAGGAAGATATCTAGAGGTCCATCCCAACTATTCAATCCCTAGATAAAGGTAATTGAGAAGATCTCACAAGTGGCCTCACCAATCCAAATTCATGAGGATGGAAATGATTTGGAATTTATTTCAATCAGGAGTTCAGTTGGGGTAGGAAACTGCTTTACACTGGGAGGGATGATCTACACTGGATAGTAGATGAGAGAGTAACCCAGCACTTCTCAGGAGCTTTTGATGTTATCAGCTATGATATTATTCTAGGCAGTGTATGTCAGTCCTATGAGGCAGACCAGGTGACAAAATAAACTTCACACAGGACTAAAAATTTATTTCATTTAGATCAGCTATAAACATTATAATATTTGAATCTGTTGGGTGGACCCTGAAATAATCTTTCTAGTAAAAAAAAAACTGTAACAAAACATATATTATGTGGTCTTCAGAAAATTACAAAACTGTCAACTTCCATATTCAATGCTTCCATTCAAAGCACATGAGTAGAGATGGACAACAACTATTAGAATTATTTTGCTGATTAGACTAAAAAAGGGAGGGCAAGTAGGAATCAAACTAAATGGACATTGCTACCAAGGATGTATAAATTTGATTATACCCTCCCCAAAAACCACTACGGTTAATATTATCAGTGAAGTGAAGCAAGGTTGTGAAATAAAATATATGTTCTTGCTAATGTATCTTTTTAGAAAAACAATTGAAAGAGTTGTTTTTATTGCTCTAAAGTGTTTTCTTTGTATTTTGCTAATAAGAAACCAGATTTGCCATTTGAGTTCATTAGCTTGCAAGTTCATCATTAGCCTGCTTTTGAAGCTGCTTAAGTTCTGAGCTAGAGCAATTAAAAATCCTTTGCTGTATCTCTGATATTTTGCTTCACAGGAATTATTTGCTGCAACATAATCTGACTGTAGCTTGGCTTTAAGAGGCATTAATGTAATGTAATTAAACATTTCAAGGATAATGGTCAGGTAACAGGTTGGGATCTGCTGAAGCTAATTTCTGTCCTAAGTGGAAGTTAGCAGTGGGGCCACTTTCTGACCTCTGATAGCTAGAAAATCAGATGGTAATAATTCTCAAGGGATTTTTTTGAGAGTTACATGAATGGGAGTGCCATAAGGTATATCCTTAAGGAATTTGATATTTGTGAATTCCTATCAAAAGTTAACTTTTCCACTTTAATAAAAAAAATGATAAAAAAATTACCCAACTAAGTAACATCTTCAGTTCTAGAATATAGTGGGATTTGGTTTCTGTTTCTGTTATATATAAGTGACACATATATAAACATAGATCAAATCCCACTCTCTGATGTTACCTACTGGTAGTTGGGTAATGAAATGTCTGCAAGAAGACAACCAGCAGACAGCACCTCGGACCTCACAGTTCAACCCTGAGCTATAAATATTCTCTTCTGTTGGAAATATGTTTGTATTACTTATCTTCCATGGTATATGACATGTATTTGTTGCTGATTTTGTTTGCTGCTTTTATTTATTCATTACACTGTTTTCATTGTACACCAGAGTGCCTGATATTATCCATTAGGCGTATCATTCTGGGAAAATATAAAGTTTGTTTGCATCCTAGAATTTAATCAACCCAGAGGAGACATTTAACAAAACTCTGCTAATGTATGAATATTATTTCACAAGCTAGATTTTGAAGATCAAACTGATGATGTGTCCAGTCTCAAACAAGCATATATTTCTGAAAAGAGTATAATAAAATTCATGTGCTTCATACAGAGCTTATTGCATTGTTAATACTTTCATAAACCTGGGAATGCACAATCCGGCACTCATTACATTATATGTTGCTGGGCTGGTAAAGCAAAGATTCTGATAATTGAAGGAGGCCTTCCAAATCCTGCAGCTTCAGACCATACCCCATTTTGCAGAGTATAGTATTAATTATTCCCATATTTATACAAAGACATTTGTGGGAGTAAATATGGGTAGACTGACTTGGGTCTCTAGAACTTGCCACAAGACAACTGGCTGCAGCCTATTCAGTGGAGGACAATTCAATGCAGAATAACTCAAGAGAGGGACAGATGAATTGCAGCAAGCCTTGTCTTGGTTTAGGTTTGAACCTTCTCAAGTCAGAAGTCCTCAAGGCTGGGGTGAGGTACAATTCTACTTGTCCCTCTCTTGAATTATCTCACATTGAATTGTGCTGTGGCAAGTTTCCCATGGCAAGTCGGCCACAGCAAGTCAGCCATGATGAATTGTCCCATTCCAGACTGACTTACTCACTAGACTAAAATCTTGCCCCAGATCCCAAGATTCTCAAAATCCATAAAGGCAGGAATATCACACCTTCATAGAGAGGAGAATAGCAAGATCAGGCACGCTAACACACAGTGCATCCATTGTCTGTGCTCACAGAAGTAACAGCACTGTGACAGGCATGGAATGTCTTCATTCAAAATGGAATCTGGTTCTCCATTCCATGAGACAGCCTGACTTACAAACAAAAGAAAAGCCCTCTCATTGCCACAGCAAACCCAAATCCTCTCTGGTGAACCTATATAAATGTCTATAGCTTATCTACACTGATATTGAACACAGAAACACTGGGGGATGCTGGGCTTGCAGCCTCACTCCCCATCATGTATTCTGATGGCAATTATATGACTTTTCTCATCGAGGATTGCATAAAAAAACCAGCCTGGAGATACAAGGTCAAGAATAGGCCTTCTTCTATTGGAAAAAAATCTTTAAACAGAGACAACAGACAGCAAGTTAAATATAGTATAAGAAAGACTTTGCTCTACACCCAGGATAATTTGACATCAAGAGTTATTCTAGGCTGATCTTAATTGGATAGTGATCCTCTGGGGTACAGTGTTATAGTCAGGGTAAGGCAAAGGACATGTAAAAAGTTTTTCTACACTAAAAAATGTCCAGAGGAGAAAAAGAGAAGAAGAAAAGGAGAAAGGAAAAAAAGAAAAAGGAAGGAAGGAAGGAGAGAAAGGAGAAGAAAGAGAAGAAGGAAAAGAAGAAGAAGGAAGGAAGGAAGGAAGGAAGGAAGGAAGGAAGGAAGGAAGGAAGGAAGGAAGGAAGGAAGGAAAGAAAGGAGGGATGGAGGAAGGAAGGAAGGAAGGAGAGAAAGGAGAAGAAAGAGAAGAAAGAAAGAAAGAAAGAAAGAAAGAAAGAAAGAAAGAAAGAAAGAAAGAAAGAAAAAGAGAGAGAGAGGAGTTAACTCTGCCACTAATCATTAGTATTTTCCTGTTGCTTATTGCTTTGTAACAATGTGCACCTAACTTTTGATTACTGTATTCAGTTGGAAGGAGTAGTAGCGAGGATCCAGCATTCCATTTTGTTGCAAAGTTTAGTTAAAAGATCTGTAAGGAAATTTGTCTGATGCACCAGGGGTGTGCTTTATAAACTTTGTGAAATAGAAAAGAGATGGTCTTGGTGTTTATTTTAACTTTTAAAAAGTGTAACAGCTAAGTGCTGGCTAGAGATTGTTTATTCATTTGAACATCTAATTTATAAGAAACCCAACTCACAATGACTCTGCAAAGTGAGTTCATCCCACCTTAGATCCACCATGAATCCATACCAAGAAAGATCCATATTCACACCCAGGAGTGATTTTTTTTTTTAAATCTCAGTTCAGTCTTCAAATACATTCTAAAGCATTCTCAAGGTTTCCCAATCTGTATTATTATTTATACATGCCACTTTTTTTTTGCATGTGGCTAAGACTATGATCTTTTGTCTTCTTACTTGGAATAAAGTTTCCAGGTAAGAGAACTTAAATTTAAGTATATATGGATTATACCAATTGCACGGATATATGGATTATACTCTTAAGAATTTAATTTTCCAAATATTGATTGAACAAAAGGCTGCAAAAAGGAACTACAGATTATTTGTATAAGGTTGTTTCATTTGTATGGATAAACAATACAAATGTAACCTGTGAAAGTAGCTGAATATTGCTAAAGAATCATCAGTCTGATTTTGGAATGAGAGAGAGAGAGAGAGAATGAGAGGGAAAGAGAGAGGGAAAGGGGGAGGGAAAGAGAGTGCTGTTTTATTGATAAATTATATTTTTACATTAAAATGGGAAAACAAATCCAAGTTACTTTCCTCATTACTAACTTTTATTAGTGGCAAACCCAAACGGAACCCATTTATAGCTTTCTGAACTCCAAAACTGTAAATTAATACTGTTCGGCAGCAATTACAATAACTTGCAAGGAGTTCCTGATTACTTTTTTCTATTAGATGAGTTGGTATGTATAAATTACTTAACAGCCTCCAGCATTTTTTTTTTCCCAGGCCTTTGATACTCAGAATATTCTTCTGAGAGAGATTATGGACTTGTTAGGAGATCAGTTCTGGATATCACATTATACTCTAGGAGGGGCTGTTTATAAGAAATTGGATCTTGTTATCTGACTCTGAATGGAAAACGGGTGTATGCCTGGCCTGGCAGATCGCATAGCATAGCAAAGTAATGACAGTCCTCTGGCGCTTTAGCTGTTGCTGAACAGAGCTTGTAGCTTCCTCATCATTAATCATGTTGGCTGGGGCTGCTGAGAACATCTGCACACTGGGAGCAGAACATAAGATTCCAGGTCACACTTCCCCAGTTATCATTTCACATTCAATCTAAGCATGTTATGTCTCACTGAAGTTCAGATATCCCTATCAATATTAAGTTAAGTGTTTTCTTTTTTAAAATCATAATATTGGGGAATGGAAATGAATAGAGTAGGGAGAAAACTGTAAAGTTCCTTGCCAGACTTTATATCTATCTCTATCTCTGAATGGGGGGGGGGAGAGGGAATGAACAAACAGATGGGTTCTAGTAGTATATAACTTCATTGATAATTAAACCTGTGTCCTTTATCTTTGTGATTATTGGTGTGTTATTAACTTTTTTCTGTTATTTATACCCTAAGCTGGATGGGACTAAAATTCTCTTTTCAATTAAAAATGGATTTCTTCATCATCTTGATATTTCCCTATGGAGCGGGTATGTAGGAAGCAAGCAACATTCACTTGATTGAAATGTATTCATACAAAGGGGAAAAGGACTATTCTGGCTATTTATAGCCTGTACTTATTTTTTCTAAATCTATATATAATGTCTTGAGTGTTTTTTGATGCACCCTGTCGGCCCAAATATGGCAAGAAGAAAGTCTCCCTTTAACTCTTTGTTAGCAATCCAAAAATTTATCATTCATATATATAATTTGTTTTCTGAGGTTTTCGTGGGTGTTTGTACGTAGGTCTTTGGTTATTCGGGTTTTCTCCCGCATCAAATTGGAAGTGTCTTGGTGACGTTTCGACAAAGTCTCATTCGTCATCTTCAGGCTGGTGTTTTCGGCTTCATGCTTCTAGGAGCACAAAGCTGAAAACACCAGCCTGAAGATGACGAATGAGACTTTGTCGAAACATCGCCAAGACACTTCCAATTTGACGCGGGAGAAAACCCGAACAACCAAAGACCTACATACAAACACCCGCGAAAACCTCAGAAAACATATATATATATATATATCAGCACGAAGCTGAAAACACCAGCCTGAAGATGACGAATGGGACTTCGTCGAAACGTCGCCAAGACACTTCCAATTTTACACGGGAGAAAACCCGAACAACCAAAGACCTACATACAAATACCCGCGAAAACCTCAGAAAACAAATATATATATATATATATATATATATATATATATATATATATATATATATACCGTATAAGACGACTTCCGGAAGCGCTAAACTCGGCGCCAAAGACGGGGGTCATCTTATACGCCGAGTCGCTTAATACGCCGGCATATACATTATATATATATATATATATTCTCATAAATCAGCCCTATTGAGTTCAGATGACTTTTTTCCATCTAGGTGGGTATAAGAGTACAATACCTTTGAGCAGATGTTCATCCCAGAACATTTGTGCTCTTATAAATCTGTATATTAAACTGGTGGGAGATTTATCGAACCAAGGAACTTACAATTAAAATGTAGCAATCAGATGCACTGATATACTGCCACACTGTGAAACCAGAACAATAAAATCATTCTGTTTCAGAATATACAGCCATTCAGCCTTTCAAAGTTCCAAGGTGCCATGATCTGAAGTTCAGAGAGTAGATTGTTTACTGTGAAATGCCACATTTGCATATGACAAGCACATTCTTTTATTTTTTTTTTAAAAAATCCATGCAAATACTTTTACAGATGTCGATGTAAATAGCAAAATGCAATATGTACATGTGTACACTGGGGGGTTTCGGCACTTGGATCAATAGAGAGTCTGCTTATGCATTCTGAATTGTCCATTTTCATTTGGGGAAACTGTTCCTTTTATTTGGAAAGTAAGTATCATATCTTTTGTGTTTCGGGATTCAAGGCATTGAAACACAACACATCGTAAAGCAAACTTCTTTATTTCTCTTTAACTTCACTCCAAGCAAAAAGCAATCAGGCACATAGGCCTTTTATATTTTTCCAACCCCCAGGCAGTCCAGCCAAAATAATCCTTCTTTCTTCACACCTTGTGCATGCGCAGTAGTCCGGCGCCAACCAGTCTGGTCCCGGGCAGCTTTTAGGTTGCCCGGGACCATTTGCAACATTTCTGGGCCTGCTGAGTTTCCTCATCAGGCCCAGAAAACAACACCCCTCCCCCCTGGATAGAACACACACAATTCCCATTTTCTTTACAATAATAATAATAATAAAAAAGAAAATAATATTCCTGCTCACATGCAGGCAACCTTCTTATAACTAATAGGGTGAGCTAAACAACCCACCCTTTAATGTGGACTTCATGTGTCTATCTTCTACCCAACATAGGTCCCATCTCCTCATCCTAGACCTGTAAGATCCTGTGTACTGACAGGAACCTCACATATTTGCCTAGATGCTTAATAGGGCCTTAGCCCATTGTGACCTACGCAAAGTCAGAGAGGGTGCCTGGCCTGTCAGCTCACCTGCCCGGCTAGGCAGACCAGGACTTGTACTTAAGGGCGCCTGGCCTACCAGCCCATCTGGTGGGCTCGCTAAACCAGGACTTTTATGCACAAATTTTGCAGGTGACCCCTGGTGAGGCATGCTGGCAGAGTTGCCAGGGCTCTCTCCAGGCTCCATGAGAGCAGAGGAAATTCCCCAACCCACTGGAGTGGTTGAGGACTCCCCAACTTCCCTGGATGGCTCCAGGGAACTTAGTCCCTCGAGCCCATGACCAGTCTCGGATGTGACCTGCATTGCAAGTGTGCCCCAATACTCCCTGGCCCCTGTTGCCGAGGTGCCAGAGTCAGGAGTCGCCTCTATGGCAAACCCCTCTTCAGGAGAATTCCTGTTTGGAGCTCTTGCAGATATGCATGACTGCCTGTTCGGCACAATAACTGAACCGTGAGGATGCCCTTGCTCTTCCACTGGGAAGTCCCTAGTGACCTGCGGTAATTCCTAGGAACAATGAGACAGGGTCTCCGAATGTTGACCTGAAGTGTGACGTAGTTCCTGGGCCCCCTCCCCCCTGAGACTGGAGGCAGGGGCGAAATCTACAGGGGACAACCGCCAGTGCAGTTGATCGATGTGGTGCCACAGGATGCGGTCATCTCCCAAGGTCACTTCGTATGATAGAGGTCCAGAGATCTTACAGATGACCACAAGAACCCAGAGATGTCCAGGACCATAGTTCCTAGCCCAGACCGGATCGCCCACCTGAAGTCTCCGAGGAGCCCATGGCTGTGACACCTGGGAAGACACCCGTTCGGGTGCAATCTGTCTAAATTCGTGATGAGGCGGCGGCCCCAGCGGAGTTCAGTTGGGCTCTTCCCCGTGGCAGTGCAAGGTGTGGTGCGGTGTGCAAGAAGAAAGTCTGCTAATCTGTGATGCCAGCTGTCGTACATTAGTCTTTTGAGCGTGTCTTTGGTGGTGCTCACCATTCTTTCCACTTGTCTATTGGTGGAAGGGTGGAAGGGAGCTGACATTGCATGCCATATCAAGTTGGCCTGAAGGAAAGCCTGGAACTCACAAGATGTAAATTGAGGACCATTGTCAGAAACGAGAACATCAGGAAGGCCATGGAAAACAAAGATTCCTCTAAGCACCTGGATGGTCCTAGCAGTAGTAGTGGAAGAGACAGGTACAACCCCTAGCCACTTGGAATGGCTATCCACAAGGATAAGGAAGAATTGCCCCTGGAAGGGCCCAGCATAATCTAAATGTACCTTGACCAAGGGGTTTGTGTCTCCTCCCATCTGAGGCATTTCAGGCCGGGATTGTTGGCACACTTGGCATCCGTGCACCTGGGCTTAGATAGCTTTATCAAGCCCAGAACACCAGAGATGGCTGCGTGCAAGCGCTTTCATGCGCACTATACCTGGATGTCCCTCATGCAGAGAAGACAAGACCCTAGACCTCAGTGAGCTGGGATAACTACTCTACTCCCCCATAAAAGGCACCCATTAAAGGTAGACAGTGTGTGTCTCCTTTGCCAGAAACTTTGAAATGTAGCATCTGGACACGTGTCAGGCCATCCTGACAACACCCATGTCAGCACGTGTGCAAGCGTGTGATTAGTGGCAGTTTCTGCAGCCACATCCCTAGCATTGAGGGGAGATTCAGGCAACTCCTGAATGGAGAGAATATAAATAGCAGGAGCAGGATCAGCCTCTATCTATGTTAGAGGTAATCTGCTGAGGCCATCTGCATTTCCTTTCCAGGTTTGTGAATTAAAGTGTAGTCATATGCTGACAGGAAAATAGACTATCTCAGCATAAGTGGGGAAATAATGTGTGGTGTTTGTTTTTTTGTGGTAAACAACCCAAGCAAAGGCTTATAGTCTGTGTAGACCGTGAAGTGGCAGCCATATAAGAAATCATGAAATTTCTTTATGCCAGCCACTATGGCCAAGGCTTCTCTGTCAATCTGAGCGTAATTACACTCTGCAGATGACAGAGTCCTTGAATAGTAGGCCACAGGCACTTGGGTCCCATCAGCCTTCAGGTGACTGAGTACAGCACCCACCCCATAAGGGGATGCATCACAAGCAATGCATACAGGCAGTTGCTCATTAAAATGGGCTAATACCACATTCGATGAGAGCAAGGCCTTGACCTCCTTAAAACTCCTGTCATGGACTTTAGTCCACTGCCATGGAGCTTGCTTGTCCAAGAGCCGGTGTAACGGCTCAGCCACAGCAGCATTATAGGGAAGGAAAGCATGATAAAAGTTAAGAAGTCCCAAGAAAGCTGAAGCTCGCTTTTGGACTTGAGACTTGGGGCCTCCTGAATGGCCTTCAATTTAGACTCTGCAGGGTGGATACCTTGAGCATCTATTTTAAAGCCTAAAAATTCTGTAGTAGTAACACCAATTTTACATTTGTCCTTTTTTAATTTGAGGCCCACTTGACGGAACCTCATCAACACAGCCCTTAATCTTTCAGCCAAATTCTGCGATGACTCCCCTGCAATGAGGACATCATCAAAGTAGGGGCAGACCCCTGGGATACCCCTGAGCATGCACTCCATGATGGTCTGGAATATTCCAGGAGCAACATTCACTCCAAATTGTAACCTTTTTACTTTAAAGCACCCCTATGGGTCACTATTGTTTGGGCTTCAGCAGTTGCCTCATCAATAGGTAGCTGTTGATAGGCCTGTGCTAAATCAAGCTATGCAAACAGTGTTCCCCCTTTAAGGGAAGCCAGACTCACTACTGATACAGGATATGCATGCTGTTGCAAAGCTGTGTTCAAAGTACACTTATAGTCCATGCAAATTCGGACTTCCCCATTAGCCTTTAAAGGCGTCACGATTGGGGCTTCCCATGGACTTGAGTCCACAGGTTCCAAGATGCCCTGCTGGAGCACCTTGTCCAGTTCAGCATCAATCTTGCCTTTGAGGGCAAATGGCACCCTCCTAGGCTTAATCCTAACTGGTGCGATGTTTGGGTTTAATCGCAGTGCGATGGGAGGCCCTTTGTATGAACCAAGCTCTGAACTAAACACATCCGCAAACTCTTTGCAGACTTCTGCAAGTCCTGGAGTTTGCAGACTATTCAGACCAGTCACCTGAATTCCCAGGGCCTCAAACCAGTCGAGTCCAATTAGACTCGTACGATCACCCCTAACAACCACCACATCTAAGAGGCCTTATGCTGCACCTTGAGTGTGGCTTCTCCTAATACATTAACCTTTGAATTTTGAAAGTCAGTAAGAATTAGGTTCGATGGCCTGAGTTTGACTCGATAGCCACTACTGCAGCAAATCCTTTTAAAAGTATTGTGTGAAATGATTGATAGAGCGGACCCAGTATCCAGCTCCATCGATAAGGGAACCCCTTGTAATTGTACATTAGTGTGAAACTTCTTTTTAAGGGGCTTGTGTGTCCCCGTTCGCAAAATGCTTCTACGCGACGTGCAGAAACCCACCCTGTGTTGGCTGGGGACCCTGGTACCTTTCCGAAGGGATTCTTCCCGAGGTTGCACCTGCTGGCAACCCAAACAAATGGTGGCAATGTGGCCTTGCTTACCACATGCCCAGAAAATGGTGGAGTGGAACCAGCAGTCTGTGCGCTTGTGGCATCTTCCACAACTGAGACACTGAAGAACTGCTGGGGCCTTGTCTGGTTTTTCTCGCGGTCTTCTCACCGCCGGCTGGTGAAGTCTGTCCACCTCCTCTTCAGGATCCGAGTCTTGAACTTCCTGAGCGACCTCTTGATGGACGGTCGCGATGGCTGGAGCATTTCTGGCAAGCCGCAGAGCCTTCACAGCGCCGCCTGCTGCTTTTTCAGCTGCAACTTCACGTAAGACATCTTGGAAGGTGACTTCAGCTTTAGCAAAGATTTTTTGTTGCAGCTTCCTGCTTCTCAGGCCACAGACGAAACGGTCTCGTAAGTGTTCTTCCAGGTCCTTGAATTCACAAGGCCTGGCAGCATGTCTCAACGCAGCAATGAATTCAGCAGCCAACTTGCCCAGCTTCTGATCCCTCTGCTCAAAAGCATGCCTCCACGTGATCACAGAAAGCTTGGGGTAGGCGTGATCCTTCAGCATGTTTTTTAGGTCTGTATAGGTGACAGACTCCAGCAGTGCTGGGGCTACCAGGTTCTCGGATACATCGAAAGTGTCCTGACTGCAGAAGCACAGCAGGGTTGCTGCTTTCAAGCCGTCTTCCCGAACCTGGTTAACCCTTAGGTAATTTTCCACCCGGGCTATGTAGGAGTTCCAGTGCTCTGGGTGAGAGACGTTGAACTCAGACAGATGTCCAATCTTCGACATCTTCTGCTTCGAATGCCTCGCTGCAAGCCTTTGTTGAGGGGAAGAGCCCGTTTGCCAAGTTCACCTCCAGTGATGCTGTACTGGCAGGTGAGTACAGAGCTGGATGCTGATTTCCAGGCTTCAGGCTTTTCAGAAGAGGCTTATCCTCTTCTTACTGCCTTTTTCCTTGCAGCGATCCCACCTTCGTTGCCATTTTTGTGTTTCGGGATTCGAGGCATTGAAACACAACACATCGTAAAGCAAACTTCTTTATTTCTCTTTAACTTCACTCCAAGCAACAAGCAACCAGGCACGCAGGCCTTTTATAGTTTTCCAACCCCCAGGCAATCCAGCCAATAATAATCCTTCTTTCTTTGCACCTTGCGCATGCGCAGTAGTCCAACGCCAGCCAGTCTGGTCCCAGGCAGCTTTTAGGTTGCCTGGGACCATTTGCAACATTTCTGGGCCTGCTGATTTTCCTCATCAGGCCCAGGACACAACAATATCCATTTTGTGACAGGCTAGAATAGAAAATGTAATTGTTTAAACAGCTTGTGGGAACTAGAAACTTTAAAAATCTGTTCTATATAAGGCTGGGCCTTTTAGAATCCAAGTGCTTGGCTAGCCAGGAATTCTGGGATTGAAGTCCTCAGGATATAAAGGGGCCATGGTTGCACACTCCTGGAGTGCTTGTAGATTTTAAGGCCTCCATTTAGTGACCATTTGATGTTTCAGCAGCACTGAAAAAGTGACTTAAGATCGTTTTCCACACTTATGACCATTGCAGCATCCCCATGGTCACATGATCAAAATTCAGATACTTGGCAACCGACCCATATTTATGATGGTTGTAATGTCCCAGTAATCATCTTTTGCAACCTTCTGACAAGCAATGTCAGTGGGGAAGCCAGATTCACTTGTTATTAACTTAACAAATGCAGTGATTCACTTAACAATTGTGGCAAGAAAGATCATAAAATGGGGGGAAAACTGATGTCCTGGTTTTGAGCTTTGAAAATTAAAGGCAGCAGAAATCTTTATCTGTTCTGCTTAGCTGAATATTGAAGAAAGATAGTGTAAAAAGCAGTGGTAATGTCATCACATAAGTGCACTTTCTGTGTCTTTATGCACTACATTGATAAAAGTGTGGAAAAGTGTCAAGCTATCTTGGTTCTAGTCCACCTAGAAGTATAATCAATAGCCATATCTTTGTTTTAAAAGCTTTTAAAAATGAGAGAGAGGAGCAGTCTGCTTTTTCATTCAAACCTTTGCATATATTGTAAATTTAAAAAGTATCATCAGCATTTTGGAGTAATGTTTGCTTAATTAAAATCTCTCTCTCTCTCTCTCTCTCTCTCTCTCTCTCTCTCTCTCTCTCTCTCTCTCTCTCCCTTCCTCCCTCCCTCCCTCCCTCCCTCCCTCCCCCCTCTCAAGAATGGGAAATGGAGATCCTTTTTGTATCTGACAATGACATTTACCATTGTTTTGTCTTTTGATGGCTACTTTTTCTGTCTATTACTGTATTTCTAAATTTCAAACAAGGGGGAGTATGAATTCACTCAATAAAAAGCATCTCTAATTTTCCAAAGGTTAAAACAGGCTGTATTTTCTTCTTCTGCATTAGGCTATTAAATTAAGGGAGATGAGGGGAAAATAAGGAGATAAGTGCAATTCCCTGTCTTGAAAAATCCACTATAAGTTTATAAGTGGACTTCATCAATTTGGTTAATCCCCACACCTTTCCAAAAACTGGGAAAAAAATAACATCAAGTGTTCTATGCAACCTGAAAGTGGCACTTGACTTGGTAAAGTCAATGTACTGAGATCGTGTATTTCTACTCTCTCCCTGTTACATTATACTGTTCAGAAGCACCTCTTATTCTTCTGCATTATAAGAATTGAAGAACATACTCAATGTACAGTTTGGGCTATTGTTCATCTAGCCCATTTTTTTGTTCACTTGGAAAACCAGTGATTTATAAATTGAACTAGCCTAGGATACTTGCTCAATAGTAGTAACTGTGAGAGGGACCTCGGAGTCCTAGTGGACAATCACTTAAATATGAGCCAGCAGTGTGCTGCAGCTGCCAAAAAGGCCAACACAGTGCTAGGCTGCATTAACAGAGGGATAGAATCAAGATCACGTGAAGTATTAGTACCACTTTACAATGCCTTGGTGAGGCCACATTTGGAATACTGCCTCCAGTTTTGGTCACCACGATGTAAAAAAGATGCTGAGACTCTAGAAAGAGTACAGAGAAGAACAACAAAGATGATTAGGGGACTGGAGGCTAAAACATATAAGGAATGGCTGCTGGAATTGGGTATTTCTAGTTTAATGAAGAGAAGGACGAGGGGAGACATGATAGCTGTTATCTCAGGGGCTGCCACAGAGAAGGGGGAGTGAAGCTGTTTTCCAGAGTGCCTGAGGGGAGGACAAGAAGCAATGGATGGAAATTAATCAAGGAGAGAAGCAACCTGGAACTAAGGAGAAACTTCCTGACAGTTAGAACAATTGACCAGTGGAACAACCTGCCTCCAGAAGTGGTGAATGCTCCAAACACTGGAAGTTTTTAAGAAGAGACTGGACAGCCATTTGTCTGAAATGGTATAGGGTTTCCTGCCTGAGCAGGGGGTTGGACTAGATGACCTCCAAGTTCCCTTCCAACTTTTTTATTATTATTATTATTATGGATCATCGCACAGTCAGCCAGATGTTCAGACTGGATTTGGCATTTTGTCTACCTATCGAGTCCTTACCCAGGACCTGGGATAGGCAGATGTGGATGTTTGATGGTATTACAGATATCGTCGCAGGATGGAAGCAGTTCCTAATAAGGCCGCCTTTTGCAATTGACTAATAGCGAATTTGTCAATGCCAATGGTGTTCAAGTGGTGCTCCAGTTGTTTTGGGATTGCACCCAAGGAGCCTATGACTATTGGTACTACCCTTGCTTGCTTTTGCCACAGTCTTTCTATTTCTATTTGTAGGTCTTTGTATTTTGTTATCTTCTCCAGTTCTTTCTCGTCTATTCTGCTGTCTCCAGGCACTGCCACGTCCACTATCCAGACTTTTTTGTCTTTCTTATCGACAATTGTTAAGTCTGGGGTGTTATGTTGCAGGTGCTTGTCTGTTTGAATTCTGAAGTCCCAGAGCAGTTTAATTTTATCATTTTCTATGACTTTCTCTATTTTATGATCCCACCAGTTTTTGCTTACAGGCAAATGATATTTTTTGCAGATCTTCCAATGCACCATTGTTGCTACTTTGTCATGCCGCTGCTTGTAATCAGTCTGTGCAATCTTCTTGCAACAGCTTACCAAGTGGTCCACTGTTTCTTCAGCTTCTTTGCATAGGCGGCACTTACTGTCTGTTGCTGTCTTCTCAATTTTGACTTTGTATGCATTTGTCCTTAAGGCTTGGTCTTGTGCAGCCAGAATTAGTCCCTCGGTCTCTTTCTTCAATTTTCCTGCTCTTAGCCATTGCCAGGTTTTATTATTATCTGCTTTCCCAGCTATTTTTTTCATGTATTGGCCATGTAGTGCTTTGTCTTCCCATGCCTCTATTCTGTTCTTCATTTGGTCTTTCTTGTAGGCCAGTTTGGTCTCTCCAGTAGTTAGTAAGCCTTCCTGATATACTAATTTCAGTGCATCTTCATCATTGTTCTTCAGATATTCTTCCAAAGCCATTTTTTCTTCTTCAACCATCTGATGTACTTGTAGCATTCCACGCCCACCTATTTGCCTTGGTAGATAAAGTCGATCAATGTCACTGCGTGGATGAAGGGCGTGATTCATTGTCATTATTTTTCTGGTCTGCCTATCCATTGCTTTTAGTTCTGCTTGAGTCCAGTCCACTATTCCAGCTGTGTACCTAATGATTGGGATTGCCCAGGTGTTGATTGCCTTTATGGTATTTCCTCCATTGAGTTTGGACTTTAAGATCTTCTTCACTCTCTTGATGTATTCACTTCTAATCTTTTTCTTGACTTCAGTGTGCTTGATGTTGTCAGCTTGAAGGATACCCAAGTATTTGTAGGACTCTTCCTCATCCAGACTCTTAATGTTATTTTCGTGGGGCATCTTGATTCCTTCAGTTTTCACTATTTTTCCTTGTTTGATAGTAAGTGTGGCACATTTGTCCAAGCCAAACTCCATAACAATATCTTGGCTATATATACGGACAGTTTTGAGCAGCGATTCTATTTCAGATAATGTTTTTCCATACAGTTTCAGATCATCCATGTAAAGGAGATGGGATAGTCTGGCAGATGTTTTTGATGTTTGATAGCCATGTCCTGAGTTATTCAGTATTGTTGACAGTATTATAAATCGGCGTTGATCTGCTAGTCTCTGTTCTGTTATTTCTGATTCTGGATGTTGTTCTTTCCAGAACTGGTGCATTCGTTTTAGATATCCTCGTCTTGTAGGACTTGATCTGTAGTAACAGATCATTATTTCTTTGTTTTCCATCACTGTGTATCTGCGACGGGTAAACACCTTTTCTTCCAGTAGTTCTGCAGCTGCTGGCCCTGGTTGCTCAGCCAACAGTCCTGAGTCCTGTAACCCATTTTTCACCAGATACCAGGAACTCCAATATCTAGTGCGGACCTTGTTAACCCGGGCGTCGTCCGAGCCAGTATGGCATTCTGAAATTTACGTCTCACCATATTTTTTATGGGAGAGACACTCTTTGTCTGATTCCTCTGATGAGACCTGTCCAGTATGGTTGAACCTCTGGCATAGCTCTCATCTTCCTCAGAGTACACAAGCCCCACAACCACGTCAAGGTAGTGCCTCACTGGGGGTTATTATTATTATTATTATTATTATTATTATTATTATTATTCTTCTCACTTGCAAATCATGCACAGTACCCTATAATATTTTCTTGTAAGAGGTATCTCATCTTTCCTCATCTTCTCATCTTTCCTACTATCTTCTCATTTTGGTTTCATATGATTTATCAATTGTTGTTTGTAACTTATGACTAATGATTGCAACTATTATTTATGACCTATGATCTATTACTTGCTGTTTATATGTACACTGTGAACTTATGCATTGGAGACAAAATCCTTCTGTGTCCAATCACACTTGGCCAATAAAGAATTCTATTCTATTCTATTCTATTTAATTCTATTCGATTCTATTCAATTTTCTGTTTTCTATTTTCTATTTTCTATTCTATTTATACCTTATGGCAAATCTCCACTGATGCACCCTACCACCTAATATCTCATTACTCAGTGACTTACTGATCAAAAGGTGAAGACTCCCTCAGATGTCATAGCTGATGTCATAGCTGATAACAGATGTTTGTCTCTAGAATGTTACAGTTGATTATCATGTCACATATGGAACCCATCAGTAGATGTTACTGTTACCAAGAAATATGAGTATATCAAGGGACATCCTTCACTCTAGACTGAGTAGATCCAAAATGAAATGTCTATTCAATATATAAAGTTCACCAAAAAGTCAAGAGAGTCCAGGGCTAACCTTTTTCAAAAGGGTGCTCAGATGTTGAAAGCCATAGCATATAATATGTTTTCTTAAAGATCCTACAATAAAACTCATATAGTAATAATAACCAGCTTTGATCATAGAAGAATCAACAAAAAATATATATTTTATTCTGTGATTTTGCATTCTTTCATGGATTTGAAGTGACTCCAGAGGTATGTGTGCTTAGTTCTTAGATCCTACCATTGCAAGTTGCTACTCTAGTTATCTAAAGATTGTGGAGGGCATTGTTATCAGATTTCATCTATTTCCATTAAAACCATGCAATAGGTTCCTTAGCAAACCTGGAACACTCTCTCTGAGAACTTATTGTGCAAGCTCAAGTAATCCTCGGTTTTTACTTTTGCAAGACAATGCTATGGAATGGCAGCAGAAAGTGGTGAGGACAAGCAACCCAGCTGCAGCTGCAAATTTTCCAAAGTTCAAGGAATCAGGCTGTCAGCCTGATGAACCGAGGTTTATGTTACTGTAGTAGAACAAACCAGAAAATAAACCACTCTGTGCAGATGCTCTAGTGCAGGGATAGGCAACCTTGGCTCTTTTATGACTCGTGGACTGTGCTGGCTCAGGAATTCTGGGAGTTGAAGTCCACGGGTCATAAAAGAGCCAAGGTTGCTACCCCTGACTCTAGTGGCACCTTCAATCCTTTTTTGTTAAATGCACACTCAGATTTGCATCGAAATATACATGTTATTAGAATCAGTAGACACCACGTGCTTGGAAGTGCACTTCGACACATACCAAATTTTCCGCAACATTGGATTTATAAAGTGAAACATTTTTACAGTTCAACATTTTTTTTTAAAAAAATGAAAATATATATTGTTGTGATCATTTACGAATCAAAGAGCTCTAAAGCCTAACATGAAAGAGAAGCACACCACATAGATATATCATATTTGTATTATAGTAATATGGAAATAAATTCATTTGTAATAAAGTCCTTTCAAATGTAGTAATGTACCTTTGTTTTTGAAGTGTCAACATGTATGGAAATGAGTAGAAATTCTATATCTGCTTTCCTAGTCTCCCTCCCATCCCTCCTGCTTATTCACAGCAAAAGTAACTACCTTTTGGAAATTATTTATATTGATCACAGAAAGTCATTAAGATGTCCAATTTCTTGATTCTTCCAATAAGGCAACATATCCTAAGGCTTAGCAAGATACTATCCCTGAAATCCACAAGTTACAATTTCTTATTGAAAGCTGCCAGAGGGAGAGTCTTAAATAAAACAACTTATTGAAAGTAGCTATTATTAAAGGCTAGCTAATAATAGTGTAGCCAAACATATCTAAATTACAGTTCTTCACATCAAAGAAATATGAAATGAACTTGTCATCTAAGGGATTCTTTTGGCATTTTAAAGCTGTCCACTTTGATCTAATGGACTGTACATTTCCCACTTTAATTGTTGCTTCTTTCTTTTTCTCTTAGATGGTGAAGTCATCTGAAGAAACCAAGGTGTGAAAAATATGGTTGGCATTTTCCTAACGCAACGTCTCTCAACCTTGGCCATGCTCTAGACATTTCCTTCTGTTACTAGGCTAACCAAAAAAGGAGAAAAAGTGAAAAATAAAGAGAGGTGAACACCAAATTATCAGTTGGCACTACTTAGATCTGCTCTGTCGTGATTTCATGGGCAATAAAAACATTTATTCATTAAATTGGAGAATATTCCTGAGAATATGATGGGCAGCCAGAAAACAAACAAATGGATCATATAAAAAAATCAACCTAGAATTCTTACTCACAGCACTAATGACCAGTTTCAAATTATCTTACTTTGTACACATTATGTGAAGACCAGATGTGTATCTTACTTTGTACACATTGTGTGAAGTCTCTAATATTGGGAAAGGTGAAAGGAAAGAGAAGAGGATAACCAGCAGTAAAATGGATAGATTGAAGGACCAGATTAGAAACACCCAAAAGTGCTTTTTCAAGAGGCAACTGGACTTTCTTGTTTTAATTTGAAGACATTTTGCTTCTCATGCAAGAAGCTTCTTCAGCTCTGACTGGATGGTGGGGAATAGAAGGATTTATATTCCTTGGGACAGCTAGTCCTTTGCATTCTTTTAGAGAGTCATTGTGGTCATTTGGGGGTTTACCTGTATCCTCAGGATCACCTGAGTAGTGCAAATGGGTGTGGAGCCTTCTTGGAATAGCTGAAAGGGCTGTGTTGTAGACTGGAGATACATGATGTCGTATTCCCCCCCACACACACACACACACAGAGACTGTTCAGTTTTGACATAGATGGCCTCTTTGACCCCTCTTTCAAACCAATATGGCATATCCTGTTTTGAACAAGTTTAATAAACTCTCTCTTCCCATGACCAGATTGCTGTAAGAGAACTTTCTCACTAGTAATTCATAGCATTACCATCCATTTTAGTGTATAGATCACTAATGCACTATGTGATAGTTGGGTGACATTCTAAAAAGCTAGAGTGGAAATATTCCATATTAGGAAGAAAACCAGTTTAAAAACATCAAAGCAGATTAAAGAATTCTGAGCAGGAGGCGAGGGTAGGATTGCCCCATCCACCTTTCCCCCATAATTCTCTTTACCCTCTGATAGGAATCAAGGTCAGACAAGCATGGAGGCTGGCTCTGGTTTTTGTGTCTAATGGAAATCAAATAAAAAACATCAACAACCATTCAGATTCCTTTCACTTGCCAGGGTGTTACATGTTATAGGCTGTGACAGACTGGTTATTGGCAGATATTCTTTAAGCTGCCCAAATGTATCAGTCACAGTTTGATAGTCTCAAAGCACTAGCAGAAGACTGGTTATAATATGGTGGATTTATGCTGGAGTCACCCTTCTGAGGATTAGAATTCTAGGCTTAAAAAGGGGAAATACAGATAAAATGGACTGATTACTTAGAGGCCTGGAATGATGGAAGCTTCTCCTGCAGGTTTCTCTGACAATCTCAAAATCAAACAGGATATGTACTAAGTGCTGAAATTAAGACATGCTGCTCTTGAAAATGACAGCTCCTTTAATGAACATCCAGAAAAGACTTTTTGCACCAAGCAGGCCCTTAACATAATTTTCCTCCCTTCAGACCACTAAGTGATTACTACAATTTAGCATTATTTGTTACAAAAACAGCTTGAGGCTCCAAGAACTCAGAAAACCCACCGTGCATTGCAGAATACCAAGATAGGGAATGAGAGGCAGGGAGAGAGAGGGAGAGAGAGATAACCTGCACTAGATACCTTGTAGTTTAGAAGCAAGACATTATTATAATTAAGCGCAACCAATTATATTGAATTTCTAGTGTACTTATTCATCTTCATATCGACCTTTGAGTCGAGTTATTAACAGTGCTATATAGCAGATGGAAATTGACATGGAGAAATAGTTACCAGCATGGCTACTTAGTTTGTTGCCGATTAAGCAGTAGAATCCAAGCCTCTGTGGGTCAGACCTAATTAAGGATGTGAGAGAAATCTGTTGTGGTTGCATTTAAATTTTGCACTTGCACAAATAGAAAAATGCAGCTGTCCTCTCCAATTTGCCTTTCTCCAAATTGTGGGACATGGTTCACTGACCAAAAGATGGGTACAAAAAATACCGACATAAGGGAAAACAGTTTGCAGAAACATATTGGGTCATAACATTATCAGAAAAAAAAAACAACCCTACACATACAACCTAAATACTAGACAAATTTATTTGACAAAATGCATATAATCCAAGAAAAAGCTCAGAATAAGACCTATATGCAAAAATCAAAGGACTGATTACTACATTTACATTCCTGAAAGTCTGCATTGAGGTAACATGAATCCAGTTTATATCAAAAATGCAAAAATATCGCCACCAGCCCCATTTCTTTTTCATTTTGAATGTTGGGGGGGGGGGGAAGAAAGCTAAGGAATGAAATGTATAGCTATAACCCTGTATATCACCCACTCCAATGTTCTGTTCTACCGAATATTTGTGAAGGACTAAGCTAAAAAAAAAAAAAAACAAGTATATTCAAAGCTTAAGGCATCTTTTAAAACCTCAATCCTCTGTTAAAATAAACAAATAAATAAAAAGTAAAAAAAAAAAAAAAAGCAATTCCCCATGTATTCTTTTGTTCTATCAGTATTGGAACTACAGTGATAAGGGGAAAAAAAGAGTCTTGGTATCCTGGAGACCTCTACTGATGAAGGAAAAAGCTGCAGGTCTACAAGGTAGAAATTTAGCTATTCCCAATGCATCACCATCAACGCATTACCAACAGCCACCATTGTAAGAAAAAAAAAAGCCACAATCCAATACATTTGATAACATGAACTAATGGACTGTTTTGGAAAGGACATTGTTTACCTTGCCTCATTAAGCCAGCAGTGACCCTTATGTTCTCTGAAGTTGTGCAGCCTCCGTTTATAGGACCCTGCATTTATTTGTTGACATCGTCAGAAAAGAGGAGAGAACAGATCCCAGGGGATTTGGGGTAATGATTAGAGGTCATCCTTTTGCTTCAGCAATCCCTGGTCTCTGATTTCCTCCACTATTAACTTTGGAGACTGACCTTCTTCTTGAGAATTTTAAAAGCCTCACTCACACATTTCAAAAGCAGATTTTGAAGAGTGGATAAGGTTTTAATCGAATCTTTACCTTTTATTTAAGCTAATTTACTCAGATTCTGAATGTACGTTTTCCTTGTCAGACTGCAGTTTAAAAATATAATAAAGATAACAAAACATGTGATCTTGCCTATCTGGTTGATAGATTGATGGATTGATTTGCTCACTTGTTTGCTGGCAATAAAACTGATGTGAACTATTCCAGTTTTCATTAAAACAGTTTAATTCTCTAATGACCGTTTATCTTATCTTGTCAAATTTACTTTAATCATATCAAATATGCCCTTCAAACAGTTACTCTGCCTGGCACAGTCTGAAAACTCAAACAAGGAGAAGAGTACCACTCATAAATTGTCCTTATATAACCCTCTTCCTAAAAATCTTGACAGCCTGCCTTTTCTGCTAAATACCCAGCATGTTCTTGGAATGTTGAAGTTCTTTCTCTACTGAGTATTTTGCCACAGCATGACTGAGAAAAATGATAAATGGTTATGATGTTGAACTGGGAAGACTCAGGTCCATCCATCTTCAAATATGAACCATACATAATATTATGGGTCAGTTAATAAGTAGTACGTATCTTTCTTATTTGAGCTCTCAGAGCTCAGCTACCGAGATACAGCCGGTATCTTAAACTATCCCCTTATGGAGACTCCAGCGCTAAACCAATCTCGGAGAGGGCAATATTTCGGTTGATTTTTCCTGTGGCTTTCAGTTAAAAGTATTAAATGGAAATTAAAGAACCAATTGTTGATATCCGAGAAGGAGCTCCTAAACGGGAGGTTAAATGACAAGTTTAATGTGTAAATATTGCAGCACCATTAAGGGAGATTGTGGTGTGTTGAAAATACATCTGAAAACAGTACCCTGTCCTTAAAAAAAAATGATATTTGCCTGTTTTTCCTGCATTTTGTAATTCTCAGCTGAATACATAAACCAAACCTGCTGTACAAGCATTGCTTCCAAACAGATATGAATCATTTTCATATATTTAATTAAATATTTATTACTGCATTTATGTCCTACTTTTTCTCTGAGAGTACAATGGAAGGTACATGCAAATTTCACCTCCCCTCATTTATCCCCATAATAACCCAATAAGGTGGGTTGTCTTAAGAATGACTGCCCTAAAGTCACTCAGTGATTTATGTGGTCAGTCATAAATCTTGCTCTGGCACAGCTATCAACTAGCTTGGGTGAGACAGTTCTAGGGATAAACAAGTAGGGAAAAGTAGACTCACTTTAGCTATTTTGTAGTTATATTCAGGGATAGAACTACCACTATAGTTGTGTCACACAATTCCTCAGTCATACCACTCCAGGCATTCCTGAAAGGGTTTGAGAGGGACAAATCTTGGGGGACATATATTAGAAGGGCCTGAGAACAGTTCTCAAATGTCATCCTGTTGTGTAGGTCAACCTCTCAGTTGAGTGCTTCATTCCAACTGGATAAAAAACTGAACCAATGTTGCATTTATGAGCACATATCCAATCCAGGTTCTGGAATGACAATTGTTCTGCTCTCTTATCATTCTGATAACTGCCATTCTAGTCATCCCATTAATCAGTCCAAATAGGATTCATTTTTCATTTTGGATTACATGTTCAGTTAGCATAGATTGAGGTTATTGCTGCTTGAGCGTTCTACTGCTTAAAATGTATATAATAATAGTGTCCCTGAGCATGTACAAAATGTCTGTCAATACCCGCAGAGATGTATAAAAGTTCCTCTCCTTCTCATACTAAAGACTCTGTCAGTCAAACAAGCTTGTCCTCCCACAAGGATCAGAATGTAGCATTTATATTCCAGAAACTGAATGTTCCTCCTTACATCATAGCAACCACCTCCCATAACTAAAGACCATATTTGAAATACTGCATCAAATTTTGGCCGCCACAATATGAAAAAGGTGTTGAGACTCTAGAAAGAGTGCAGAGTGCAGAGAAAAACAACACAGATGATTAGGGAACTGGAGGCTAAAATATATGAAGAACAGTTGCAGGAATTGGATATGTCTAATTTAATGAAAAGAAGGACTAGGGGTGACATGACAGCAGTATTCCAATATTTGATGGGCTGCCACAAGGAAGAGGGAGTCAATCTATTCTCCAAAGCACCTGAGGCAAGACAAGAAGCAATGGAAACTAAACAAGGAGAGAACCAACCTAGAACTAAGGAAAAACTTCCTGACAGTTAGAACAATTAATCAGTGGAATGAGTTGCCTCCAGAAGTTGTGGGTGCTGCAATACTGGAGATTTTTAAGAAGAGATTGGACAATATTTGTCTGAAATGGTATAGATTTTCCTTCTTGAGCAGGGGATTTTACTAGAAGACCTCCAAAGTTTTTTCCAACTCTGTTATTCTGTTATTCTGAATACAAGGTTCCCTCTCCTCAAGAATACATTGTTCTAAATTTTCATCCACCATCTCTTTGACATTAAAATCTTTTGTTATCCAAATATCCAATTCTTGTCCAGACAAAGCATGGAGAACCCATAATAGGTATTGCTGAGCTACCACTCCCAGCATTCTTCCCCATGGACCATGCTTGTGAGGACTTGTGAGGGCTGTACCTCATCAACATCTGGAGAACATTCCCTTCCCCTTCCACATTTTTGCCACAGTAAAGTCTAACAGAAATCAGTTTTGAGCAGCACATTTTTTAAAATAACAGAATTGGAAGGGACCTTGGCAGTCTTCTGGTCCAACTCCCTTCTCAAGCAGGACACCCTATACCATTCCAGACAAATGGCTGTCCAATCTCTTCTTAAAAACCTCCAGTGATGGAGCATCCACAACTTCTGGAGGCAAGCCTTCAGTGAGTCTACTGCAGTACAGCCCTCTTTTATTTTCCCAGTGCCACAAGTTTGTGAATCCTATGGTTAGGCTGGCATTTCGAAATCCCGAGATTTTAGTCAGGTTAAGCATGCCTACCTTACATTCAATTGGGCTGTGAATTCTACCATGTACAATTTTCTGGCACCCAATTGTATTTGTCAGGGGGAAAGCAGGAATGTTTTGAAGGCACGTTGGATGTACCAGTTGATTCAAAACTGGTAAAGATACATACATGGTGAAGCAGTTAATGGGAACAGAGATGAAAACCAGAATTTCCAGAGACACAATTGGCACTTTAAAAGGCCACAAATTCTTGTTTTTTTCAAATTTAAAATGGGAATGTTCTAAATAATTGGGGGGGGAACCACTCATCTTATAAAACTATTAAATGCCATAAAATACTAAATCTTTTATGGGCATAACTATCCTCTTTATATGCACACTTGTGTTCCATGCACTCTATTAACATGACATGCTGCACATCTCTCTCCCCCCCCCCCTCTCTCTCTCTCTCACACACACACACACTCATATGGAGAAGATCTGGGAGGTGAGTGAAATTTAGTTATTGGATTTGGAGGCATTTTTATATTTACCTAGGCATCTATGTGAAGACAAGTGCAGATAATATTTGTTATTGGATGGAAAAAGAATAAATATGTATTTGTTACAGCAATACATGCTGGGATTGATTGATATTGTAAAGGCTCCTTAAAAAAACAAGCTTCCCTGACCACCAACTCATCTTTGTTAAAAAATAAAGTATATTGAAATACATGGCAACATTTAAGAAAACACATTTCGCTGGTGTGGGACCAAAACTATATTGCAGCAACATCCTGCATCATATATTTAGCTACATGAGAAGTAGGCCTATACCGGTCATAGATGTAAGAGAAAGACTGGCCAAACTAGGGGGAGGAGTCAAATTGGGAATTAGTCTGGAATCCCTATATGGGCACAAGAGGGAGAAGTCCCCTCCCCCTGAATGCTGTATCTGATCTCACCCAGGTGCCAAACATCAGTCTGAGAAGTTTCCTGTGTATAGACTTGAGCAATAAAACAAATTATTGAACTCTTCACATGTGATTCTTAGGTCCAGAGCTTTAGAGCTGGTCAGTAATGGTTTGGTAAAAATCTTTACTCCATCTGTGGGCAGGAAATTTGAGTAGGTGATTTCCCCAAATTTCTTCAGGAAAACAAGAAAATGTTCAAGAGTTAGCAACAGCAATTGCACTTAGACTTATATACTACTTCATAGTGCTATACAATCCTCTCTAAGAGGTTTACAGGGTCAGCACATTGCCCCCAACAATCTTGGCCTTCATTTCACTGACCTTAGAAGGTTGAGACAACCTTGAACCAATCAGGATCGAACTGCTGGCAGTCAGCAGAGTTAGCCTACAGTGCTTTCTAACCACTGTCCCACCATACCTCTTCATGCCATCATGGCTCTTTCTCATGGATAGGAGTCTCCCTTAGTGATGACAATATCACTACTTCTGAAAAACTACTTGTCTCCATGGGAGAAGTCCAAATGTGACATCTTTTCTTGTGAGAGTGAATTGAAGCATAAGAAGTAAGGAGGCTCCAAAGAGCTGGAAGGATGATAGTACAAAGGAAAGATAAACAGCCCTTGCTCACTACACCACTAAATAAGTGCAAGGACATCTCTCTCTTTCACACACACACACACACACACACACACACACACACACACACGAACTAATTTAAAATCATATTCTTCTATATAAATAATTTCAAAAGCAAATGATCTTTCATTAACCTGAATGAAAACTAGCAAGAAAATAATACAGGAACATATTTCTGATCAGTACTAATTTGGAGTTGCTGTTTATGAGGGCACCAGCAACTAGGACTAGACTGGATAATTTAATTGCTGCAGGATCCATTCTGGGTCAGTAACCAGGACCAGAGGTTTACTTTTCCAAGCTTTCAGACTCACACTGGAGCCCATCTTCAGGGAATTTCTCTTTAATTGTTGTTGGTTCCATGAAGCTAGTGTGGTTTGCTACACCTTCCTTCCTTCCTTCCTTCCTTCCTTCCTTCCTTCCTTCCTTCCTTCCTTCCTTCCTTCCTTCCTTCCTTTATCCCTCCCTCTCTCTTTCTTTTTTTTCCTCCCTCCCTTGTTCACTCCTTCCTATATACCATCAAGGGCAGGTGGCTGGGTATCAATCTGTTTACAAATGTTGTTGTTATTTACTTAAGAAATATATTGCTGTGAATGTTAATTCTCATAAAGTTGGAAGAAAATAACCTAATATTAAATATGTTTGCTGCCAAAAGAACAGATGGGTGGAAACTGGGCCTCCTGCCCAAGGAGTCCATTACATCACTTGGATGAGAGAAAGTGATGTGAAAGTGTGAACTTTGATTTTTATCATAAATAGGTCTTGATGAAAAGCAGTCACTGGAAATCTTTTATAATGCCCCCTTAGCCTTTCCATAACAAATTATTTATCAGAGGCTCCTATATTTAACTGGCTTCAGTCCTACCTAACAAGAAGCCTAACAATTACCTTTAAAAATGGATTATTGCTAATGGGGACATATTAGTAATACATCCTCTCATGCCTATTATGAGACCATTAAATCCGGAGACCAATGTTTTCCAGCTATGCCACTGGATGGGTCTAAAGGAGGCTACAAATTAAATTACCATATTGGCATTTTATGGTGAAATGCAAGAGAGTTCCTCTGGCTGGCACTTTTAGAAAATAAAAATGTATTGGTTTGCTGCTGAATTTTGGCAAGTTGTGAGTCCAGGGTGAAGTACAAGAAGTCCTCTGCTTGCAACATACATTTTCTAACACCAGAATGACAGAAGAGGCAAAGAGGACTTGGGAGAGTTTTTGAATCTCTGCTCAACTCCTTGCTGAATCTACGTTCACACTGAGCAGGAAAGCAATTTTCACATTCCCATCTCTATACAACTGGCTAGAGCAAACTCATTTTCCAGATGCCAGGAAGCATGTAGCCGGCAAGCACTATCTATGCCCAAGTGTTAGTTATTAGCAGGCTTGGAGTTTTTAAAAGAACAAAAATAAGTGGGAGTGAAAAAATTTAAGGCATACGAATTTGATAAATGGTCAGTGAGGACCAAGCAGGCTGTGTGTGGGTGCCAATAATGACTAACTAGCTACTGAGATGAAACAGCAAACTATAATAACAGAGAAAAAAAAGAATGGAATAGAGTATTGTGAAAGGTATGTTGTCTGCTTGGCCTTTTGAATTCCATAAAGCAACACTTGTTCTGGAGCTCAGGGAAATGAACAATCCCTCAGCTAATTGGTTTACTGTAATTTAATGTAGTAATTACATTTAATATCTGAATTCTAAGTTGCCCTATTCCACTATGACTGGATGGTTAATAACGAAGTAAAATAAAATAAAATAAAATAAACATATTTGAAAGGAAATGGCAAACTGGAAGACTAAGGAATTTTTTTAAAAAAGATGCCCAAATTAAAAAAAACCAAAGGGTCTCCATTACTCATCCTAAACCAAGGCCTGGAAGAACAATCCAATTTTCAGAAATATATGAAAAACCGATAGGGTAGGAACAGGGTGGGGGACAGAATTCCAGAGGCCAGGAATATCACTGAGAAAGCACACGTCCTGACTACTACAAGGTGATATTGTTTAATCAGTAGAACCTGGAGAAGCCCATTCTAGCTGGCCTCAGTGGATAAGCTGAAATGTATGGAGACAGACTGTCTCTTGAGTATTTGGGCCCTATATCATCAAGAGCTGTAGAGGTGATAACCACCATCTTGAATTACACCTGGAAGCCAGGGCAGCTCTAAAGCATTGGGGATATGTGCCTACAGCTGATTAAAAATACAAAATGGATTCCTCAGTAAAATGTGTGTGGAGACTATGGGCTATCCATTTTAATGAGAAGCCTCAATTTATGGAGGCAGATAGCTTTGTCTTCACAAATCAAAGTACATCATGGAGGTGCTGTTTTGTTTTTTTCCTTCACAGTGATGCAGAATGCAAACAAGGCAGATTCATCTCAGTGAATGCTGAGGAATCCAAGGCACCACTATTACTAAATAAAAGTCATATTCTGTGGAAGAAACATGATCACCACTTGGTCCAATCATAAAGGAAGACTTTATAGCAATTTCAGATTCTGAGATTCAATTTTCTATAGTTCTGCTGTTTTCATGGATACAATACCCATTTTTCCTAATCTTTAATAACAGAAGAAAAAAGAAGTAGGGAGGATCAGGACAAGGACAGGAGAGAAGGATATCACCTCTAAATGAGTCTTTCTTAAATTAAATCCATTATTGATTAGTCTCAGTGATGAAAATTGATATAAACAGTCTTTGAGTGCCAGGTGTTTTTCTCTCTCTCTCAAAATGTACACTGTAGTTGTAACTGGAAACTAAGTAAATTAGATTGAAGATTCTCTCTCTCTCTCTCTCTCTCTCTCTCTCTCTCTCTCTCTCTCTCTCTCTGTCTGCTTTTAGCTACACTGTCTTCTAAATTAGCCTAAATCTTAAAATAAGATTTGTCTGAATTTATCAGGGTTGACTTCTTCTGCAAGGTAATGCATTCCCCTTTGCTTGTGTGTTTTCTTTCTCCACTACCTGCCAGTCAGCCCACAGCTTAATCTGATTTGTGCTTTTCTCTAAATAAAGCAGCCGGCCCAGGAGAGTGGACCCTTTCATAGTAGGAAGATGACTCATAGAAATAAACAGGTTCTGAACTAGTTAATTAAGTTGCTGGAATATCATTATGCAGGGCTGGTTTAAGTCATAGGTTTATTCCATACATTATTGTTTGTGACAAAAAGCTCCAGCAAGCAAGGGGTCATGGGCTTTAATGTATCTCTGCAAGTGGCAGAAGGATGGGAGTCTGAATATATTCCTGAGGATTTTATCCTGGGGTAGCAATATGACAAAATCAAGTCCTGATTGCATTCTTAAGCACACAAGCTGGGAAGAAATGGCTCAGAAACTTTGCTTAGGCTTCAACAGAGTAACAAAGGTTGACTTCCATAGTATTAAGTTTCATGTCACAGGTGGGGCCAAACATTCATGCTCAGCAATCATATTCCCCACAATTATGTCCAAGTGTAGTTTTTTCATTTTACATTTTTGCACCATATTTTAAGAGTGACTGGTTTGTGGATTAATGATCAGCCCTTGGTCAAGTATTCCTTTTGTTTCCATTTTCTACCCTGCTACTTCATCAAGTGGTGATGGCAATGATGAGTGTGGGAATGGAATGGTTTTGGTTCCTAATGTCCAATGAGCCGAGGTGGCGCAGCAGTTAGAGTGCAGTACTGCAGGCCACTTTAGCTGACTGTGTTCAGCAGGTCAGCGGTTCAAATCTCACCGGCTCAAGGTTGACTCAGCCTTCCATCCTTCCGGGGTAGGTAAAACGAGGACCCAGATTGTTGGGGGCAATGTAAATATATATATATACATTGCTTACTGGTGTACACCGCTTAGAGAGTGCTTGCACTTAAAGCAGTATATAAGTCTCATAAATAAATAAATGAATGAACTGTTGAGTTTTCATTGTCCAATGAAAAGAAATTCCTGCAGGGTTCCGCCCCCCCCCCTTGTTTAATGTTTATGTGTCTTCCTGTTCATCTTGTCCATATTTTTGATACTGAAAGGAGTGAGCAAACACTTCTGAACCACTGATTAATGCAAAATTATATGAAAAGTTCCTTCTCTTCTCTTTACACTGGACCAATCAGCTGATTGGTCCAGTGTAATCCTTAATCCTTTCATCCTTAAGCCCCCTTATTTGTTGTATGCAAAATCTTCCCATTTGATGATAGTGACATTTAAACAACCCACAGAGTCATCATCACCAGTGTTTGCTTTTAACATACGTAAAAAAACTGGAGCTATTATTTAATCACTAAAACACAAGTATATTGGCTTGGTGTCAGCATCAGAGTAAAGTCACATCATGGTTTATGCCTGCCTTTCAGTGTAGGTGTTGGGAATCTTACTAATCATCCACAACCTGGTGGTCAGTGTTGGTCACTGGTACTTGAGTTGATGACAAATGGCTGGAAAATTTCATAATCATTATATTCACATAATTATGTTATCCACCTGTTCTGCATCACTACTCAGTTGCAATGTGCAAGGCTATACCAGTCAAGCAATAAGCAGCAATGGTTACCTACCCCAGACTTCTGCTAGAAAGTATGCAGTCTCCTGGGTTCCAGCAATTGACTGTTGCTGGAATTGTTAACCAAGTCTGATTTGTCATGGAGCTCCTGCTAGTCAGGAAATTAATGTGTTTGGAAGATAATAACAAAGTAAAGATAAAGGAAAGATACCCATTAAGGTTTAGTATATCTTCCTGATAGTTTCCAGGCATGGTACTCTGATTATATACAGTAAAGTCAGGGAAAAAAATATGAATCAACCTTGATTCCTAGTAATTACATAGACATGCAGTTATGCAAGGCAAGTATGTCAATGTGACTGGCTGTTGCCTTTTTGAATGGTGGTGTTGATTTCCTCATCTAGCCTACATTAACCCAGGGATTCCTCATTAGTCTTCCATTCAAATTCTCGTCAGGCCTAATCCTGGTTAACTTTCCAGACATCTGCCAGATACTGCTACTTGCTGACATAATGTTAGCTACTGATAGGCATTTCAAGATGGTCATTACCAATGTGTGCTCTGTGAAAGATCTTCTTTCAGTATCTTTTAGTTTTATTTATTTTGTTATTTTATAGTCATTTTAAAACAGTGAAGGAACAAAATGAATGACTACATAAAAAACAACAAAGAAAGTGAAAGAGGACACAAGGGATAGAAAATAAAATATCAGTAAATAAAATTTAAAATTCATAATTTCATTGATTAAATTAAGTAAATAATTAATTCAATAAATAATATATAATGTTAGACTCATTTAACTTCCTAAGAAATCACTGAAAATCACTACAAACTCTAAACATTAATGTTTAGATTTAGATATCACTCCTAATTTTCATTGTTTCTACATAAATGCACATGATCTTATAAAAAAACCCTATCTTTTAGAAGTTTCTAGTAATGACAATTTGGCAACAATCGGAAAGAAGCTGTACATGATGTGATCACTTCTATATAAAAAAATGTGCGTGCATCTGCTCTGTTAAGGAGTAGTGGGACTGGGCAAAGGTTACACGTGTCGTATTTTTCAATGATGCGTGTGTATGGTTGCCTTCATCACTGAAGGTGAAGCTGCAAAGCAATTACATTAACCTTTATGTGTTTGTGCAGGCAATCTGTGCTGTATTATAAAATCACAATGTACAGCAATCTTTCGATATTATGTTCTCAGCACTTTCAATCAATGTAATATATTGTTGATTGCATTTAGTTCTCTGCTGATTTGTTATCTATCAAAGATTAGCACGCTAGAATAAAATACTCATCTCTCTCTCCCTCCCTCCCTCCCTCCCTCCCTCCCTCCCTCCCTCTCTCTCTCTCTCTCTCTCTCTCTCTCTCTCTCTCTCTCTCTCTTCAGTTTAGGGTATTTTTTTTGTGGGATGGAATTTCCCCACTATATTGGAGCCATGGACAGCTGCCATAGCCTCATGCTTACCTTACTGGGCCAGATGGATTCATTCTAAAAGTACAATAATTACTCTTATAGTGTTCTTGCATGAACTGCAGAAGAATGTTTTAGAATATTGGTTTG
Organism: Crotalus tigris; assembly: GCF_016545835.1. Lineage (NCBI taxonomy): Eukaryota > Metazoa > Chordata > Lepidosauria > Squamata > Viperidae > Crotalus > Crotalus tigris. Next base: position 365,294 of record NW_024097690.1, read on the forward strand.
CCAGCAGTGACCACGATTCTTTTGTTTCTAAAAACTTGTGGTGAGGTCCCTATCAGTATGTGAGGTCCCTACCAGTTCTTGCCATTCAGATGCTGAAACCTAACTCTTGCTGAAAAAGCAGAAACCATAAACATTAGACTGAATGGTGTCACAAATTTCAAATTTTGCCCCCCCCTCTCTTTCTCCAAATGATGAGCATCTAGACTGACAGGTATGGATCTCGTAAATCTGCTTCAGTAAGCATAGAAATGTGAGAAAAAGGGACTGAGAATACAAAATGCTCACTAATGCTGCTTGGTTTGGAAGCTACAAGAGCCTTAGTATTACTATTAATATTACTATGCGCATTACTATTACTATTAGTATAGATTTATTATGGACAGCCAATCCAAAAGATTTGTGTAGTTTACAATATCTAAATATATAATTAAGACAGTGACAACATGACAATAAAAAGTAACAGTCTGAACTGAAAAGCAGCCATAACTATAAAACCAAAATGACAGGCACTCCTCAAACACACTAATATTGAAGCAAGCAGCTTCCATTCTTCAGAGTCCCTCTGGGCTGGGCTGTTTTTTTCTCAATTCCCAAGTTTGGTGATCTAGAACTTAGAATTATGGATTACAAATCCATTCATTCCTTGCCATGCTTGTCACGAATGAAGCAGTCCAAAAGTCCTTGAAGGCACTGGGTTTGCCTACTCTTTTTTTTTTTTTTTTTTTTTTTACTGACTTTGCCATTCAGCCAAAGTGGCTTCATTGTACGTTGTGAATAACCTTCTCTTGATCATTGTCCTTAAACTATTTTCCCAATTCAAAACAAATTAAAACACACACAAAGGCTAGACCCTTGAGGCTTTCTCCTACTGAAAAGCGCTAAGGAGATCTGCACCTACCTATCTTTCTGAGTTAAGGTTTTGCCCCTTAGCAGGGTACATGCACTTGATGTATACATCAAATTGAGGGTCTTGAAATATACTGGTGATGCTGAAGGACATCTGTTATCTTAGAAGATTACATACATGGCTCTGAAAACAGTAGCTTGTTTAATAAAGAAAACCTAAAGCAAGTTCCAAATCTCTACGGGGGGAGGGGGGGAATCAAAATCACACATTAAACTGAAGAAAGAGGGAGAGAAAGAAAGGAAAAAAACAATGAGATGGAAGGGGAATGGTCTAAGTTGGAAGAGATGTGAGGATCCTTCCTGGATGACAACCAGGGCTTCTTTTTTTTTTTTCTCATAGAACACCCAGAACGGAGTTCCGGCACCTTTTTTGGATGGAACCTTGTAGGGTAGGCAAGGCAGGCTGTATGATTTATGTGAGTTCTGGCACTTTTTTTTTTTTTTTTTAGAAAAAAAAGCACTGATGACAACAATCATTCACTCACTCCTGTCTGGTATGATAGCAGCAGAAAACTTGCCATTCCATCCCAACTGAGGAATACGTGACCTCTCAGAAAGTGTCTTCCCCAACTCTAGCCCTAAAACCCGGCACAGTTTCTAATCATGTTATTTCTTTTCAGCATCTCCTCAACCAAATCCCTTTTTCAGTTGTAAGTCCCATGCTCCTTATTTCACTTTTTGTTTTCTTTAAGGAGTAAGATGCCAAGGACTTGCTCTGTAATATTAATCTATTCCAAAACCCTGGCCCAAACTTTTTATGGAATTCCCATATGGATACAAGGCTTCAAGGGTTGTATTGAAAGTACCCAGGCTGTATTTCTTAGAAAACTTCTGGGTCTTCCTCCCTGTGTTGGATTTGCTTCGATGTACCTGGAACTGGGCATTCGTTCAGTCGAATGCATGGCATGGATTAACACCTTCAAATGGTGGTTTCGGGTGCTTTTTTGGGCAGCCCCTGGTAGCTACCTCTCCCTGGTGTTTGCTGACTCTCATACTTCTCGTTGGGAGAGGGAGCTGACAAAGAAACTCCACTTGCTAGGTTTTATGGGGGATGCTCTGGGAGATTATGGTCTCAAGGATGCCCAGTTTAGGGTAGTCCAACAGCTTGTGGACATAGATTTGCAATACTTAACAGCCAGAGCCAACAAAACCTGCTCCCCTTTGATCTTTAGCCATTCTAATAATTATGGATTGAGGATAGCCTCTTATTTCCATACTCTAACCATCCCCAAGTAGAGAAGAGTCTTTTCCCTAGCCCGTTTCAATGTCTTGCCCTCAGCACTACTCGATGGGCGATTCAAGAGGCTCCCATTTAGTAAGCGATTATGCCCCTGTGATAGGGCTGAAGTTGAAACTGTAGAGCATGTCTTATTATACTGTCCTATGTATAATACAGCCAGAATTAAACTATTGCCTCTCCTTGGAATGGATCCCTCTGGTTCTAATGTTAGTAATTTGGTTTTATATTGTCTAGGGCAGTGTTCTCAACCTTCCTAATGCCACGACCCCCAACCATATGGTCGTAAGTCGAGGACTACCTGTATTTCCTTGCGGGTGGGGCAGGAGGAGGTGCACACGCTCCACCTCCTCTCCTGTGGCTGGAGCGCACGCTGGGCAGGCTGAGGGTGCACACAGGCCATCACCCAGCAACCGCCTCAGCCCGGGAGCACTGCACATGCATGGTGCTGCCCCCTGCGCCAGCCAAAGCGTAGCTGGCAAGCGGCAGCAAGGGCGCAGGGCAACCACTGGTTGGCCACCAGCTGGCCCAGCCCAAGGGAGGTAAGTCACCCGCTGGGCCCCACATGCGCCAGCAACCCTCCTTGCGCCTACTGCTGCCCCCTTAGCCTTACCTTGGCCACCACACGTTCAGTGCGGCAGCAGGCAGGCCCAGGTGCTCCTGGGTGGCCATGGCATGCGGCAGCGAGGGCGCAGGGCGACCACCGGCTGGGCCACCAGCTGGCCCAGCCCAAGGAGGTAAGGCACCCGCCGGGCCCCATGCGTGCCAGCAACCCTCCCTGCACCCGATGGCCTCCCACCTCCCACCCCTGGCCCTCTTTTACTTACATTTAGTAGTTGCTCAGCAGGGAGGGGTGGAAACGTCCAGAAAGCTCACCTTAGCTTCAGACAACTTGCAACACCGTTTGCAGAATGGGACTTTTGGTGGGCTCAGCAGGGCAGAGACAGCCTGGACAATTCCTATTGGCTTTTGAAAGCCAATAGAATTAGACTCTATTCAAGAGAGTCTATTCTATTGGCTTTCGAAAGCCTATAGATTCTATTGGCTTTCGAATGGCAATAGAATAAGAGGGAGTAGCACAGCTAAGGAAAAGGGGGGAAAATGGCAGACTGCGTTGTTTGGCGACCCCCATGAAATGGTCATTTGACCCCAAATGGGGTCGTGACCCACAGGTTGAGAACCGCTGCTCTATGGGATGGCTCCTCCTATATTACTTCTCAGGTTTCTAAATTTCTTTTAAGAGCTGTAACTATTAGAGGAGAATGTTGTAATTCCCCTTAGCCAAGGCTTTTGGTGTTAATTGTTTGTGATTATATTTTTCTTGTGTTTTCTTTTGTTGCACTTGTATTTTGGTCTGTGACCACAAAATAAAAATTATTATTATATTAGTCTATTTTGGGAGAGCCTAATTTTCCAATCAATCCATTACTGATAGAAGCCTAGGCCATCCATTCTTTTATTTATAACTGAAGTATTTTCTTGGTTGCAAGTTATAAAGTTTATGTTATCAAACTATTTCAAGATCCGTACACAAAGTGATAACATCTCACTATGTGAAACAGAGTAGAGTTAGATGACCATGAAGGACTATAGATATGTTGGATCTGTAAACTTAACAATGTATACTTACAGTAATAGAGCAAACTGTTCACAAAATATACACTTCATAATGTAATGTGTTTCATTCATGGACTGTTTCATTCGTGGATGTGTTTCATTCATGGACTGTCTTAAGCACTTGCTTTGCTGTGGAACAGCAAAGTCAACAGGTTCACATCTGGAGAAGGGGAGAACATTATCATTCCTTGTTTGTGCTCTCCAGTGCATTTTTTGTAAAAAAAAAAAAAATGTGCCAGAACTCACACATGTCATACAACCCACTTGCTTACCCTACAAGGTTACATCCAAAAAAGGTGCCGAAACTCCGTTCTGAGCATTCTATGACAAAAAAAAAGCCCTAGTGCTCTCAAGGTAGAAAGAGAGAATGACAGATCAAGCAGACACAAAGAGTTGTCAGGCTGGTCCCAGCTAAGTTCCTCAACGAAGTCATTTTACAATCCCTGACGCAGCACTTAATAAGCTCCTCTGGGAAACAGACAAAAGTTATATCCTGAACTATAAAGTTAGGACTAACATGCTACCTATAACCAATGAAACAGACATATTTTGATTAATAATTCAGATCTAAATCACTGGTTTCATAAGTCTCATTTTCCTATGCAAACTCAGATAAAGCAAGATAGGATGAGATGGGAATGCTAATTCCACCTTGTGTCTAAGTTTCACCCTGTCCTTGTTTTAGTTACTTCTTACAGTGATATGACTAAACAAGAAGGATTGCTGTTCACCTGTTTGAAAATTCCCTCCTTCTCATCTGATTTTTTATCCATGCTTATCATACCTTTTAGCAACAGAGAGGTATTTGGGAGACCTTTCCAAATCTCACTTTCAGAAGCTCTAAGTCAGTGGTTCTCAACCTGTGGGTCAGGACCCCATTTGGGGTCGAACAACCATTTCACAGGGGTTGCCAACCAACGCAGTCTGCCATTTTTTTCCCCTTTTCCTTAGCTGTGCTACTCCCTTTTATTCTATTGGCTTTTGAAAGCCAATAGAATAGACTCTCTTGAATAGAGTCTAATTCTATTGGCTTTCAAAAGCCAATAGGAATTGTCCAGGCTGTCTCTGCCCTGCTGAGCCCGCCAAAAGTCCCATTCTGCAAACGGTGCTGCACCAGTTGAGTAGTCCTCGACTTACGACTGGTTGAGTAGTCCTTGATTTACGACCGGTTGGGGGTCACCGCATTAAAAAGGTTGAGAACCACTGCTCTAAGTGATATTTTCCTTTTCCTTCTTCTGTAGAGTGGGCTTCTTTTTGTGCTGTCTTTTTATATAAGACATATATTCTTATCTAAAGAAAACCAATAATTAAAGGTGTAAATGATGTGGGCTTCAATCACATTGTTGAAGCCACCATCCTGACTTTTCTGACCTGCCCCCACCTGCAGATGCTTTTGCTAAGTAACCTAAAACATTTTTCCTCCATACTGGAATTCAAAATCATTCATTAAAATTGAGCAGCACTAGGTTGAGATGAGTTTTCATCCAATTCTTAAATGAAAAATTAGTTATGAAAAGATCTGTTGGCCATTATCCATTTTTAAATGTCAAATTCAACCAGCATGGGTGCTGTATAGAATACCTGCATACGCATCTGAAGACCAGATGAAGTGATCAATCAAAAGTGTGTGGTCCTCTATAATCACCTGATTGAAACAATGTTTCAGGGTTTGTTTCTTGGATTGAGTCCTACCATATTAAAGACTGAGCAAACAACTGTTCTTTGGTGACCTCTTTTAATTTTTGTGCTCATACTTTGATGGCTCAGGAAGAAAAAGGGATTATGAGATTATCTCCCTCAAAGACTAAAATTACATGGGCTTGGGTTATGCATATTCTCACTGGAGGTGAGAAAGCTATTTGCTGCTCTGCTACAGAAAACAATGTCTTGAGCTGGGCCAGAAAAAGTTGTTTTTTTTTTGCATATTGACAATTAGACTATGTTTGTAACTCATAATTGCAGGAAATTAGAATAATCAGTTAATTGTTTATCCTTAATATAGGAAGTATTCAGCCTCAAAAGAAAGCGATGAAACAAATGCATAAGTGAGTTTTTGCATTTCCGTAGCAGCTTAATCTCCTCTGTAGATAGGTTTACCCATTTATCTTTGTCAGCATTTCACATGGTTGGTTAATTGTAAATGATTCTTCCTGAGTTTGTGGCACAGTGATGACATCTTGCTTATATAATCATAGTTTGCACAGAGTATGCAGATTGATGCAATGAGCAAAGAAGCTATGCCCAAGTGACCTTGAAGAACTGAAACATTTACATGCTCTTTCACAGTTTCTTACACGGATGTGGCAATGTCTAAGACTAAGCTCCAAAGCGTTCATCGGATGAAGAGCTGCATGAATTTAGCACAGCATGTCAAGGGTCACCATCCAAAATGGGTGGAGACTGGCCTGTTTTGGGATAGAGGATGGAAATGTTAAAGGGTGAAAAGAATATTTTGAATTCTGCAAGTTTTAAGCCCCAAATTTATTTCTTAAGTTGTCTTCCAAACTCCAAACAATGCAAGAAAGGACCAACTTAGGGAGCCATAAGGAGATACTGGCAAGCCATACGTGGCCTGCAAGCCAGTTTTTCCCCTATCTTCAATGGAATTAATTTCCCCAAGGCAATTAATACTTAATCTATGGTATACATTTAAAATCTACTAGCCCACCCAAATTCTTTAAAGTGGTCTTTTGAAAGTCTGGTTTGGAACACAAGAGCCAAAGTCTGGAGAGCACCGAAGCAAAGTTAATTTAAGTTTATTCAGAATCTGGAGGAGCTGAAGATCTAGTGAGCCCCTAGATTTGACCTAGTCTGTTATACCCCTTTGGGGGGATTTCTAATGTTAGGAGGATAATGAGGAAGCAAGAAAGGAAATATTAATCTCCAGTGTCAGAGCTTTTGCTTCCTTGTTCATCTTTCATCTTGATCAAGCAAAAAAGCGCGCACACACAAACACAAATGCATGCATCTGTAGTGTATATATATTTGTATATGACAGCACCTGGTTCCTTCTCAGTGCTATTACCTGCTAGCTGCTAAATGTTTTAAGATGTTCTTGCAATTTTTAAAATGGTCTTTTCTAGATACAGTATTGTACCATATGCTGGTCTTTTGTTATGTTTGGTCTTGGACCATCATTAAATGAGCTGAGGTGGCGCAGCAGTTAGAGTGCAGTACTACAGGCCACTTTAGCTGACTGTGTTCAGCAGGTCAGCAGTTCAAATCTCACTGGCTCAAGGTTGACTCAGCCTTCCATCCTTCCGAGGTAGGTAAAATGAGGACCCAGATTGTTGGGGGCAATGTAAAATATATATATACATTGCTTACTGGTGTACACCGCTTAGAGAGTGCTTGCACTTAAAGCAGTATATAAGTCTCATAAATAAATAAATAAATTGATTGACTTGTATAAGTATTAAACCCTTATTTGTTGCAGATAAGTTATTTCACATAACTTTTTAGACCCCAAAAAACTTTCCTCCAGACACTATTCATTTTCCGAAGCACAATTATTGGTGGTGTTGAATATTAATAAACACAGATTCTGATTTAATCAGATCTTACCAAAACCCCTACCTGGATTTTGCTTCTGATTATGCATTATCAGAATATTTACTTTGACATTCTGTCTCCTTCCCTCACTTCCTCTTTTCCCCCTGCTGTCTGGCAGGAAGACACTGATGAGCATAAGCAGCAGGTGAGCGTTTTATTCCCTTCTGAACTGAGAAGAGAAGAAACGAACAGAGTCCTCTGGGACCACACTCTGATTAGTGTGGTACCACAAGTGGAGTTCTAAGACAGTGACTGTTCCCATCGCTCTGATTTTCCAAACATGACACCAAGACTCCTCTTCCAGATGCATTTGTTTGTTTGATTTTGATAGGACATGCAATGAGATGGCACATCAAAAAGGAAGTCATAAAGTAATACCCCAGGCAGTACTTGCACCTAAGGCATCTCAAGCAGAGGCTGGCTGGCTGGCTGCAACTCAAAGGCAGAAAGCTAAAGAATTATTTTTTTAAAAAAGAGACATCTGGAACTCAACCCCAAATTCAGTAAAGGCTATAGTAAGAATCATCTGGGAGAACCACTGATGGAAATACCATGCTTAGGGAATAGTTTTATAGCCTTCCTACTTGTTCTTTAACTAATAGAAGCATATAAATTGTTCTGAGAATGATTAGCAGCAGCATTCTCTACTCTCTCCAGTATCACACAAGATTCTGGCCAGTGAATTTATGGAAAGATAGAGGCAGAAGGGTTTCCTTTTCAGAACTGTTTCTGACAGAGAATATTGGTAGCTCAGGGTTGAGATGAGCCTGGTTGTTTTCTTGCAGACCAAGTTTCATCATCCAAACGAAGCAACATCATCAGTGCTAGTAGGGAGTGGGGTTTGCTTTCATTTTAAATTCTAGTGGCTTGCCCTGTCAGTGTTGGTAGGAGTGGTCTTGGTGATTCTTTGGTTGGGCTGTTTACTGTTAGCTTGTTTGACAGTTCCTTGATTGGGGTATTGTTTGCTTCTCAATTGTTAGTCTAATATTAATCTTGGTGTTAATCTCTGATCATCTGCATGTTGATTCCTGGTGGAGAGGTGTTTTGTTTGTTCCCTTTTTGGCTGGTTGGTTTTCTCTTTTGATGGTATTCAGATGTTGTTTATGTCTATGTGCCTATTGGTAGCCAATTTGTCAGAGTACCAGGCTTCCAGGAAATTCTCTAGTGTTTTTGGACTTGGCTGGGTCTAACATGGTCACCATTTCCCAGCTGAAACTTTTGTTAAGTCTGTCCATGTGTTGTAAAATTAAGGAGTTTTCATTTTATCTTCTGTTAGTTGGTGTTCATGGATACGCTCTGCTAATCTACCTGCTCATTGTGCATAATCGCTGTTGCAGTCCTTACACTGTATGTTATAGATGTCTCCTGTTTTTTTTTTTTTTCCTGGGACTATTGGGTCTTTTGGTTTACTTACAATGTTCTGGTGAGCTTTAGTGGTTTGTGTGCTACACCAATGCCATGTGGTTATAATAGCCTGTTGGTGGTTTTTCAAATGTTTTTGATGTATAGCAGTTTGGGTCGGTTGTGCTATATTGGATTGAGTGGTCAGGTACCTTTTGATGAAATTGTATTGATATTCATTTTGTTGGAAGATGTAATATAGATTATCCATTTAAATATTTAAAATTAACACCAGCATCCCTAAAAATTAAAGCTCTAGTGACCAAGAAAAAAAGCTTATTCTTTTTTCAAAAAGTCACTCAAAATTCAATAAAATAATTTAAGCAATTAGGTTTGGGTACTCTTTAGTGTTAACAAAACAACCAGTATAGATAGGGTAACTTTCAATGTAATGGACAAAGGTTTTACCATTTGCCAGAAAACATTAGAAATTAATAGGTTCACAGACTGACAGCCAATGTGTATAACAATGAATTTGTCAGGCTAGGACTGGGTAGATCTTCATTTAAGTCCATTTCCAGCAGTACCAAGTTGACTGGTCAAATTTCTGGAAAGTTTAACTTACTTTCCAGAAGTGTTTTTGTAGAAAAAAATAAGAGAATTCTATGCATGCTGCTTTGTGATTCTGGGCAGGGGACGGGTTGTTAGCCAACAACATAATTAGTAGCAATACTTAAATAATGTTAAAGGTGTTTTACATAGTTTAGAAACCAATTAATGGGGCTACTGATAAGAAGAATCCTGGACGAGGAACAGAAATCCCACTTTGGCACTTCCCAGTTCCTCATTGCTAGAAAACAGAGAAAGAGAATGAGTTACTTGTCCAAAGGTCCTCTAAAATCTTCAGTCAGCCCTGATTTTCCCACACCAATTGGTTAACTAAAGCTTTGGCTTTTCTACCAACTAAATCTTGCAGCTCTGTTTTCTGGTTCAGCTCTTTCAAGTATTAGAGGTGCCCTAATCATGATTTATTTGACCATCTCTCATAGCTCAATTCATCCAATTGTTTCTGAAGTGGAACAGTCATAATGAGTTGAATTTGTTCTTGGGTACTGGCAAAATGTTCCCAGGTGGCAACATCATAAGGAAGTTACTACAGCAACTTAATAATGTCATTAGAGGAAAGAAAAGTCATGTTGGTGTTTGGTTAGTGGTTTTTTTTTTTTTTAAGCAAACCATGAATGCATGAAATTGTCAGATTTCCACTGGCTAGTTCCATTCATTACTAAAAACTCAGAATGCTTCTCTCTGATAAAGAATTATTAGAATTGTAGGATAAAATTTTCTCTATAAACATAGATTTGAGAGTTCCTACCCAATTGACCCCTCTTTTTAGTGTAGAATCCTTAAAATGGTACAAATGACCAATATTCAATGGAGCAGCAAGCAGGAGCTCACAGTTTTGGCAATAGGTGTAATTGACTTGAAGTTTTCAGGCTTTTCAGGAATGCAGACTATCTCTGCCCACTGCCAGCAGTTTGATCCTGACCCGCTCAAGGTTGACTCAGCCTTCCATTCTTCCAAGGTCAGTAAAATGAGGACCCAGATTGATGGAGGCAATACGTTGACTTTGTAAACCACTTAGAGAGGGCTGTAAAGCACTGTGAAGTGATATATAAGACTAAGTGCTATCGCTAACTTTTTCAATTGCCTGGATATCCACAATCTCTCCCCTGCCTCCAACTGCCTGAAATTCATGACTTGATTTAATTTTGAGAGGGATGGAGAGACAAACTATACTGGGATTCCCAATGGTCATGTTGTTGACCCTTGATCTAGACCAGTGTTTTTCAAACTTGGCAACTTTAAGTTACGTGGATGTCTGCTCCCAGAATTCCCCTGAAGCATTGGTCTAGCTCAGGGGTAGGCAATGTTGGCTCTTTTATGACTCATGGACTTCAACTCCCAAAATTCTGGGCATTGAAGTCCATGAGTCATAAAAGAGCCAACATTGCCTACCCCTGGTCTAGCTTATGGAGACTGGAGAATTCTTCTGGTTCGTCCACATAATATTCAGAATTAGGAAGATATCTGTTCCACATGCTTTTTAAGTGTCCTGAAAAAGGACGGAGGACTTGAAAAATCACTTTGTGTATAACATTCCACTGAATCCTCCGGGGTTCCTTTATACTCAATATCACTACTTTTTTTTCAGATTAAAAGTTTAATTTGGATGATTGCAACACACTCTCTTAAATTTCTTCATCTGCATTTTTTAAAATAGATTTTAGGATTCCTCCTGCAGCTTTTTTTCAATCTCTACTTTGTGAGAGATGTTTTAAATTGAAAAGGTTAATCAGATCATTATTATTTTTAATGCATCAGTTTTCCATGTGATTAAGAGCATAAGAACTCTGCTGGATCAGGTTAAATAGCCATCTTGTCTAGTATTATGCTCAGATTATGTTCTCATATAATATCCAATGATGAGAAACTTATGAGTTATGTCAGAGAGCAAAAGCACCTCCCACTCATGTTGCCTAGCAACTGGTGCTGAGAAGCATATATTGCTTCCAATCCTGACAGTAATATGCAACCATCATGACTAATAGCCATTGCAATAGCCTTATCCTCCATGTAGTTCATCACGGGTATCACTCTGAGATACCGACTGCAAGGAACCTACAGACATTCATTTAATACTCAGAGGATCATACCTTGGAGGCACTTAATTGAATCTAGTCCCACAGCAAGATTACAGGTTCTTTCCCAATGTATAACCCGAAACCTTTTGGGCAAAATAGTAAAACCTGTATTAGAAGCAAGATGTGTTATTAAGAGGGAAAGAAAAGGAAAGCTTCCTAAAAAAATAAGGGCTTTGATAATATTTTTCACTTGAAATGGAATTTGCTGTACTTGACATTCCATTAGAGAAGTATTGTGTTCTAAGGATTTTAAATGGGTTCAGACAGAGAGGGAGAGAAAAGGAAAAACATCCCGTTTAATTTCCCCAATGCCAAAACATATTTTAAAGAAAGCAAATAGGCAGATAAATTGAAGGGCTAATAAAATTTAAGATTGTCCTAGATAAATATGTATAACACCATTGCCATTAAATGGAAAATATTGATTGAAAATGACAAATGTAACCTCAAAACTAATAAAAAATCTATTTGAAAGAGAATGATCATGATTGCAAATTAATCTAAAAAGTTGAATATGCCAGTCCAGAACTCTACAAAATGTAGATCGTCGCAAAGCATTTCTTGTTCTAGAACATTCACTTCCAGACAGCTGCAAAAAATTCCTGGTACTATGAGATAGATACAGTCCAGAGGAAGGACAAAACTTTCTGGAATTCTCCAAACTGTTCCATCTCTAGAAAACAACTTTTCTGAAAATCTAATTGGAATAATAGTAATAAAATGCTACCACTGTGAATTCATGTTTTAAATGAATTTAAATCTTAAATTTAAATTGCAACATATGAGTTGCAACCTAGAACACTAAAGGGACTTGCTAGTGATCTGGCTAGTATTATTTCTGAGAAAACATGGAGAACTTATAAGGAGATCAAAGTTGGTCCTATCTTATAAGGGGGGGGGAGGATTTAAGCAAGCACAGAACTCTAGCAAGTCTAATTCTAATTCTCAGAACAACTCTAGAGCAGATAAAAAATATATATTGAAAAGAAAGTATCTATTACTAGAAATTAGCTAAAGATTTATCAAGAACAAGTCTTACCAAAGTAACCTCATCTTTTAAAGTCAATCAGTTCTCTGTGTGGATGCCACTTTCAGAAGTCCATTTTGGGCCTGGGCAATAAAAAATTAGCTATTGGTTCTGCCGAAGTGGTGCGAACCGGCTGAATCCCACCACTATGTACCCAGGACATTCTATGTTGATATGGCTACTTCTGTGTGAGCCAAATTTTATTTATTAGATTTTTATCCCACCTTTTTTACTTTATAAGGAACTCAAGGAAATGAACCTACCTCCTATTTTCCCCATAACAACCCTCTGAGGTGAATTGAGCTCAGAGAAACAGAATGGCCCAAGATAAACCAGCTGACTTTCATGCCTAAGGCAGGCTAGAAACTTTTCTGGTTTCCAGCCTGATGCCTTAAACATTAGACCAGGGTTCTCAACCTGGCTGAGGTATTCTGGGAGTTGAAGTCCCCAAGTCTTAAAGCTGCCAAGGTTGAGAACCCCTGCATTAGACCAAAATGGCTGACATAAAAAGAAAGTGGATGCACGGAGGCTCCAAAATCTTATTCAGAAAACGCTTATCTCTTTTACTTCATCCAGCTGGTATCCATAAGTTAATACTGAGTGAGGTCCCACAAGATTCAGTTCTGGGTCATGTATTCTTTTATAAATGATGTGGAAAAAAATGGAAAGAATGTTTATGAAATTTGCAAGGGTCACAAAATACTGTACGGTAGGATGGGCAATGCCACAGGTCGGCAACCTGCGGCTCCGGAGCGGCATGCGGCTCTTTGAGCCTTCCCCTGTGGCTCCCAGCCTCCTCTGCCTTTGCAGAGAGAGACAGAGACAGAGAGAGGCAATTGCGCTTCCCTGCTTCTCTCTCTCTCTCTCTCTCTCTGTGTGTGTGTGTGTGTGTGTAAAAGAGCGTGCACTCACAGTGTTCTCCGAGGAGCTGAAAAGCTTACTGGGCGGAGCTCCTCCCTTTGCTGCGTCTCTGCAGGAAGCAGGAAAGGGCAGGAGAGAGCTAGCTAGCCCAGCTAGGCTGACTCAGGAATTCTGGGAGTTGAAGTCCATGAGTCATAAAAGAGACGAGGTTGCTTACCCCTGAGCTTGTTGGACAACAGCTTGAAGCTTGCCAGGTGAGCAGCAGATAGGAGGGGAGGAGAAAGAGAGGGAGAGAAAAAGAGAGAGAGAGAGGAAAGAGAGAGAGAAAGAAAGAGAGTGGGGGAAGAGGAGTGGCAGACCAAGGGCAGATAGAGAGGGAGGGAGAGAGAGAAACAGAGAGAGAGAGAGACCCTTTTGACATCTAAAATGAAGATAACACTGCATATATCCTTTTTTAACCTGTGTGTGTATGTAATTTTATTCTCTTAAAGCATTCTCCTGGTGATCATTGTTTTAATAGTATGGATGTTCCCAAGAGTCATATTTATACTTTTATTTTTAATGTCATATTTTTACTTTTATTTTTACTTTTATTTTTAATATACACACATACACATACATACATACACACACATGCAAACACACACACACCTATAATAAAGGTAAAAAAGGATATATGCAGTGTTATCTTCATTTTAGATATCAAAAGGGTTTTGCGACTCCCGGTGTTTTGTTTTTGGTGGGAAACGGGTCCAAGAGGCTCTTTGAGTGTTTTGGGTTGCCTACCCCTGGGCAAGGCCGACAAAAATAAAACCCAAACAATTCTTGATGTTAGAGAAACAAGCTGAAAACAAGAAATTAACTTTTACAGAGACAAATAAAGTTCTTCACTTAGAAAACAAAAATAAAACGAACAGGTACAGAATGTGAGATGCCCTAACTTATTGCTCATACTTGTGAAAAAGATCTCACAATCACAGTTAACTGCAAACTAAGTTTGCAGCTGAGGAAAAATAAAAAAAAAGTTTAGACTGCTTCAAGAAAAGAATAGTTTCCAAATAACAGGAAATAACAGTTCCGTTTTATTCTGCAAGGCTTAGGTCTTGCTTTGAGTATTCTGTCTGGTTCCAGGCACATCATTTTAAGTATTCATACAAACTGGAACAGATTCAGAGGAGGGCCATGAGGATAATAAGGGGACAGAAAGTGAGTGTTATAAAGAGAGATTGAAGGAGCTGGGCATGTTTAGCCTTGAGCAATAAAGACTGCAGGGTAATATGACAGTGCTTTGCAAATACGTGAAAGTATGTCACCCAGAAGAAAGTCAAAACCAGAGCTTTGTAATTGTAGAGTGCAGCGTATACTGTAGTATAATGAATAGCAAGCTAGACTCCAATAGCATTTTAAAAGAAAAAGAAACTCATAGCTATCCAAAAGTAGTTTGGCAATAGAAGCAATATAGGGAGGTTCCCTTCCCTATATATGTTCAAACAGAAGTAAACCTCATTCTCAGATGCTTTAAATTTTGGTTTCTGTACTGAGAAGAGGGTTGAGCTCAATATCCTAAATGACTCCTGCCCATTCTACAGTTCTGTAATTCTGAGTGTGGGGGGTTTTGTGTCAGGGATAGGGGATATGGTATCCATGGACATCTCCTTTGGTGCCCATCAGGTGCCTTGCCCCATCTGACCTTCTGTTAATTAAAGAATTGGGAAATCTGTCTTAGGGGACACAACATTGCAACCTCCAGCTTCTTTCTTATTTTAAAATACCTTTGGGCCTCATCAGCATGCATGGTAACTGTGACTGCTTTGCAGTGTTTGTAGCTGCTAAAAAAAAGAAGACAGAGAAAAACTGGGGTGCTTTAGACTTTAATACAATTGTATTGCTTTATTTATGAACATAAATCCAGCAGAGCATTTGACTGTATAAGCATGTGAAAATATAAATAATAGGCACATATATACTGTGTGTGTGTGTGTGTGTGTGTATGTGTGTGTGTGTGTGTAAATATGTAGTAACCCAGCTATACAACTACTGACTAGCCATGGTTCTCCAACTTCTTTCTCAAGCCTGTAGGGAGATGCTGAGAACTGAATGCTGAGGTTTTGGTTTTTTTTTTCTTTTGTTTTGTTTTGTTTTTCTGCATGCAAAGCATGTCCTTT
Source organism: Crotalus tigris (assembly GCF_016545835.1). Taxonomy (NCBI): domain Eukaryota; kingdom Metazoa; phylum Chordata; class Lepidosauria; order Squamata; family Viperidae; genus Crotalus; species Crotalus tigris. The sequence continues at coordinate 380,705 of NW_024097690.1, forward strand.
CTCCCTAAGCTACAGACTCTTCACCTAATCATCTGAGCATAATGGGAGCCACTACCTTGGAGAGCCATTCAATCAGATGACATCATTCCACCCTCCCCCAAATATATTACTGATATTTTCATGGCTAATGCTTATAGAGCAGCAGATCCTTTCCTTTGTCTGATGGATCCAAGAAATGCTTAAGACAAATTGCTTTCCATTTCATTGAACTGTAAAATAAACAAAAGAAACTCATTCCTAAATGCAGTAAAGGCCAAAGTGTCTCAGTGAATGAAATGCAAATGGCTGTGTTGCTCATCAGCAAGAAAAGCTTTCATTTCCTGAAAAATTGTTCTTTTGCTTTTTAGGGGGAGGGGGGAGCTTGGATGCTAGTGCGTCAATTTACATAATAAATACAGATAGAAAATAAGCTGGAGAAGCCAAATCATCTGAAACATTTGTATCAGCCCTTTTAATCTAACAAGTGATTCTGAATATCTCTTTTGAATATAAACTTTTATGCAAACTTTGCATACTTCCTTTATTGGCAAGATTCATTCTTCCCCATCCTCCCCCTCCTTAACTGACTTGACTCATAATGATTGCACCTGTCAATAAAAAAAAAAAGTCCAAGGGTTTTGTTTTGTGTTCTGTTTTTAAAGCAGCAGCTCCAAGGTGTAGCTGATCTATTATTTTTATATTGTACTCTGAAATCTCAGCTGGCTGATATTTTAAAAAAATTAAAAAGCAAACATTAGAAGCTCTCTGCCAAGTGTTCAATAAAGTGGGTTATGAGATTTATTCTCTCTTTGGAAAAAATAAAGTCCAATTATTTGAAGAAGGTATTAAACTATGTAAATGTATTTTAATCTGTATCTTTGAGAGAAAACACATAATTAACTCTGTGTCCAGAGTGGCTTATGTTAATAAGGACTGCAAACACAGCAGATTTATAAAACTTTGTTAGATATACCTCTTTGTTTGCATCTGCTGTCATGGGTATGAATAATGCTTGATTTACAATAATGGAAGCTTTATTCTACACACACACACACACACACACACGCACACGCATCAACAGAAAACAATATCCCATAACAGCCTGTTGAACGTGAAGGCCTGTTAGTGGATTTCCAACCTCTCAATAGGATTTTAAGAGTTTAAATCCCCAAGTCGAGGGATTTCTTCCAAACAGATTGATTATCTCAACTTAAATCAGAAGGGATTTTCTTCTTCATATCCCATCAAAGGTTCTACATCCAAGCTTGAAGACATCAATTGCTCAAGAGAAAAAAAGACTCAAACACACATCCAGAGAAGTCCAATGAGATTTGTAATATGTACCTGGAAAAGATCTTAAATATGTTTTTTTTTTTCCTTTTCAACAGGTTTACTGGTAGGATATGGAGTTTTGATGGAGTGGAGTTTGTGAATTAGAGGCGAGAAGCAAATAATTTTATTTTTAAAATGTCAATGAGTTTCTCCTTGTGTGCATATAATAAGATCTCAAAGTGTGCCCGGCACTAGGGATATATAATTCAGAGGAGACCTAAGAAATATCATTGGATAATACACTACAAGTACAAGAATGCAACTAAAGAGCTGGGATGCTGCATCAAACTCCGATTTCACTCCTTTCTTGTTCTTTAGCCATCCCTTTCTAATTGTAAAATAGTATGCAAAACTGTAATAGTTGCAGAAAGATAGTTGTAAGGAATTGTGGGGGAGGACCTGCTTTTTCTACTGACTGGTCCATCAGAGAACCTGCTGCTTGGTTTTACATGGTGGCCCAGCTGACAGTGGATAGAAAGAGACATGCAGCAAAGCAACAAAGAAACAGATGAGTCTTTAGGTTCAGTACCATGGACAGTACTCCTGCAGCTAATAAGCCCCATTACTCCAAAGCCTTGTAGGGCAGTGGTTCTCAATCTTTTTAATGCCGCAACCCCCAACTGGTCGTATGTCGAGGACTTTCCCTGCCCGGAAGCGCCGCACATGCGTGGTGCCGCCCCCTGTGCCGGCTGAGGCGTAGCTGGCAAGCAGCAGAGACGGAGCAGGCCGATCACCGGCTGGGCCACCAGCTGGCCCAGCCCAAGGGAGGTAAGGCACCTGCCGGGCCCCATGCGCGCCAGTAACCCTCCCTGCACCCGCCGGCCTCCCACCTCCCACCCCTGGCCCTCTTTTACTTACATTTTTAGTAGTTGCTCAGCAGGGAGGGGTGGAAACTTCCAGACAGCTCGCCTTAGCTGCAGACAACTTGCAGCATCATTTGCAGACTGGGGCTTTTGGCGGGCTCAGCAGGGCAGAGACAGCCTGGACAATTCCTATTGACTTTTGAAAGCCAATAGAATTAGACTCTATTCAAGAGAGTCTATTCTATTGGCTTTCAAAAGCCAATAGAATAAAAGGGAGTAGCACAGCTAAGGAAAAGGGAAAAAAATGGCGGACTGCGTTGTTTGGCGTCCCCCGTGAAATGGTCGTTCGACCCCAAATGGGGTCAAGACCCACAGGTTGAGAACTGCTGATGTAGGGAAAGAAGGCCTCCCACTAAAAGGGAGTTCACTACTCTAAACAAGACTGCTGATGTCCAGGCAGCTGACACAATAATGCAGGAGCAATTACATGTAACCCTCCTTATGGTCATGGTGAAGGCTCCAATTTCACCTTGAAACTGCAGTTGAACATGCACCTTCCAGGTCAAGTCTACAAAGTCCATTTTCTCACCCATCAATCAATCAGAATAGAGCTGGAAGGGACCTTGGAAGACTTCTAGTCCAGCCCCCTGCTCAAGCAGGAGACCCTATACTATTTCAGACAAGTGGTTGTCCAGTCTCTTCTTAAAAACCTCTAGTGATGAAGCACCCACAACGTCTGAAGGCAAGCTGTTCCACTGATTAATTGTCCTCAGTCTTAGGAAGTTTTTCCTTATTTCCATATTGCTTCTCTCCTTGATTAGTTTCCGTCCATTGTTTCTTGTCTTGCCTTCTGGTGCTTTGAAATATAAATTAACTCTGTCTCCTTGTGACAGCCTCTCAAATACTGGAATACTGCTATCAGGTCCCCTCCTAGTCCTTCTTTTCTCTAGACTGGCCATACCCAAATCCTGCAATCATTCTTCATATGTTTTAATCTCCTGGCCTTTAGCATGATCCCTAGGCTGCTACAATCTCTAAACCTCCTCCTGAATAAAACAGTAAACATTCTAGGCATCTCTGTCTCCCAGCATGCCAAGATTATCTGCAAACTGATTGTCCATTCTTTTCCCACTAGCCCTTAATTACCGGAGTTGATTACCATTACTTAATTACATTGGCAGAAAACATGAAGTTCCACAAGCTAAGAAATTCTAAAGCCTGCAAGTACCCACTTCTCAATTTTCACCCACTTCTCTACCAGTCTACAGATCACCAGGCATGTCCAGGAATTTGGCTATAAATCCAGTTTTCTATTTAAACATTTCATTTAAACATTTTCTGTATCTCTGCTTTCCATTCAGACATTTAAATTCAGTCATTCTTGATTATTGCAATCTACACAGGAAAAAATGGCCACTCCCAAATCATTTAATACTATTATCTCAACATTTAGATTATTTTTGGCAACTGCATCCACAGTATATGAGAATGCTGTCTTGTCCTAAAATCTCAAGTGGTATCCTTTTCTGTCAGTGAATACAAAAATGTATATGATGCTACTTCATCGTTCGCTCCCTAGAGACTAAAATGGAAGATCTGTAACTTGAGCTGGCCATGAACAAGAAATGTATATCGGAGGTGATGACTCTTTGAGAGCTGTATGCAACGAAATTTCATTTTGATGTATGCTGATTGGTGTACTTTCAAAGTGGCTATAAAGTTGTTGTTGCTGTTGTGTTGTTGTTGTTGTTGTTATTGTATTATTATTATTATTATTATTATTATCGATCATCGCACAGTCAGCCAGATGTTCAGACTGGATTTGGCATTTTGTCTACCTATCGAGTCCTTACCCAGGACCTGGGATAGGCAGATGTGGATGTTTGATGGTATTACATGTATCGTCGCAGGATGGAAGCAGTTCCTAATAAGGCCACCTTTTGCAATTGACTAATAGCAAATTTGTCAATGCCAATGGTGTTCAAGTGGTGCTCCAGTTGTTTTGGGATTGCACCCAAGGAGCCTATGACTATTGGTACTACCCTTGCTTGCTTTTGCCACAGTCTTCTATTTCTATTTGTAGGTCTTTGTATTTTGTTATCTTCTCCAGTTCTTTCTCTTCTATTCTGCTATCTCCAGGCACTGCCACGTCCACTATCCAGACTTTTTTGTCTTTCTTATCGACATTTGTTAAGTCTGGGGTGTTATGTTGCAGGTGCTTGTCTGTTTGAATTCTGAAGTCCCAGAGCAGTTTAATTTTATCATTTTCTATGACTTTCTCTATTTTATGATCCCACAGTTTTTGCTTACAGGCAAATGATATTTTTTGCAGATCTTCCAATGCACCATTGTTGCTACTGTGTCATGTCGCTGCTTGTAATCAGTCTGTGCAATCTTCTTGCAACAGCTTACCAAGTGGTCCACTGTTTCTTCAGCTTCTTTGCATAGGCGGCACTTACTGTCTGTTGCTGTCTTCTCAATTTGGACTTTGTATGCATTTGTCCTTAAGGCTTGGTCTTGTGCAGCCAGAATTAGTCCCTCGGTCTCTTTCTTCTATTTTCCTGCTCTTAGCCATTGCCAGGTCTTGTTATTATCTGCTTTCCCAGCTATTTTTTTTAATGTATTGGCCATGTAGTGCTTTGTCTTTCCATGCCTCTATTCTGTTCTTCATTTGGTCTTTCTTGTAGGCCAGTTTGGTCTCTCCATTAGTTAGTAAGCCTTCCTGATATACTAATTTCAGTGCATCTTCATCATTGTTCTTCAGATATTCTTCCAAAGCCATTTTTTCTCCTTCAACCATCTGATGTACTTGTAGCATTCCACGCCCACCTATTTGCCTTGGTAGATAAAGTCTATCAATGTCCCTGCGTGGATGAAGGGCATGATTCATTGTCATTATTTTTCTGGTCTGCCTATCCATTGCTTTTAGTTCTGCTTGAGTCCAGTCCACTATTCCAGCTGTGTACCTAATGACTGGGATTGCCCCGGTGTTGATTGCCTTTATGGTATTTCCTCCATTGAGTTTGGATTTTAAAATCTTCTTCACTCTCTTGATGTATTCACCTCTAATCTTTTTCTTGACTTCAGTGTGCTTGATGTTGTCAGCTTGAAGGATACCCAAGTATTTGTAGTATTTGTAGTATTATTATTATTATTATTATTATTATTATTATTATTATTATTATTATTATTATTGTATAAATAGAAGAAATTTTGGTCTATTGTAGTGATTTATGTAATGTAGATTAAGCTGCAAACTAATGTAAAGGCTTATTCCTGACTCAAATGCCAATGAGGTCTGAGTGAAACCATGAGTTTCTTCAAAAGTGGTAGTATTCAAGGTCAGAATAAATATTCCTCTATATTTGCTGTTACTACCAATCAAACTGGATAATGCTACCTTAATTCTGCACATTAATGAGGAGCTAGAATGTGGTGATAGAGCACCTGATCTGCCTGGAGACGGTACCATATTCGTTCACTAGGAACTTCAGCAGGGTGGGGCATCCTGCTCAAAAATGAATTCATGTTGACTACATTAGCCCTGATAAACTTGCTTTTGTCAGGAAAGGGAGGTTAAGGTAGTCCTGGAAAACAAATCAAAAGACATACATTTAAAAAAAAAAAAGGCTTGACGTCTGGCTATCTAACCAGGCTCATCAACAGCATATTGTCTTCACTTGGTGATCTTAAGTAGTGCACACCACAATGCTAGTAATCATGGCAATGAGGGCAGAGTTGATGTTAGATGATTGGGAAAAATTTCTGACAGGGGCATGTCATCAATATCTCCTTGCTTCAAATTCACCATCAGTCCTGCAATGAAAATCTATTTTTTCTTTCTTTCTATTTCCTTTCTTCCTTAGTTTCTTTCAGTTTTTATGCTCAGTTTCAAGATGTTGGATTTGACTCTGTGGGACAGATTTATTTTGACTAGAATGACAGTTTTTGCAGCTTCTACAGCTAAAATTACTCAAATATTCTCCACTCACTGAGATATTTTTAAAGCAGCCTGATTTTTTCCATATATAACTAACTACAAATTCCATAATTTTTGATTGAGTTATGGGCATTTTGGGAAGACTTATTTTAAAAATCCATCTAAAAATAACTGTAGCTAGGCAGTATTACTTTGTTTACTCTGGTTGTTTATAAATGGTGATATCACCATCCTTATCATCATCAATCCCTTATTTTAGGAAACATCTTCATTAAATATCCGGTACTTATTATTTGTTTGTTAAATTTATGTCTTATGTTTCTTATCAACAACAGAAATAATGAAATCCAATAACACAACAATGAATATAAAGAAATACATCAACAAAGCAGACTGAAGGTAAAAACAGCTACTTAAAATTCATTACATAAGGTAGCTTTTTGTAAATAAGCCTATTAAGACAATGATTCAGAAGCAGAGATTCAAGTTTTAATTATTATTGTCTTTAGTATGAAATCAAAGATTTTAAAACCACTCTTCAATAGCTATCAGTGTACTGCACAAAACAGCTTTCCCCCTCTAAGCTATCCTAAAATATAATAAAAGCAAAACAGCATGCAAGCACAAAACAATTGAAAAAGCAATAAAAGTTCATGCAATAAGCAGATCAGTGAAAATTCCAAGCAAACAAAGAAATTAAAAAGTCACATAAGTCGCACCTTTATGGAGAAGAAATTTCAAAAAGAGAATTCAGTAAATAAAAAAGATAGCAATACTGATAGCATTTAAGCTTATATGCCACCCCATAGCGCTTTACAATGTACAGGCATTGTTTGCACATTGCCCCCAACAATTTGGATCCTCATTTTACCAACCTTGGGAAGATGGAAGGCCAAATTGAACTTGAGCCCATCAGGATTGAACTGCAGGGTGTGGGCAGAGTTTGCCTGCAATGCTGCACTTTAACTATTGTGCCATCAGGGCTCATCAATGAGAAGTGGCAGGAGGTTGCAAGTTGCTCCCACTCCAACTCCTTTTTCTCCCAAGGAGTCCATAGGTGGCATGTGGATCTTGCACTCTGTAGCACCTGCTTTCCCACTCTCCATATACCTACCTACAGCACCTGCCCAGCCCAGCCAGTGTTCCACAGCGCTTGCCTGCAGCACCCATTCTCCTATGCTCCATTGTGCCCAATTGCAGCACCCATCTGCCTGTTCTTTGTAGCACCCACTTACATAACCTGTCTGCTTGCCCACCAGCTTGCCTATCCAGAGCACGGATGTCAAATTCGCCATGTTATGTGACATGTCGTGACATATCATAACTTTTTTTGCATTGGGGTGGGTGCAGCCTCTGTATGATGCAACCGGCCCACAGGCTGGCAGTTTGACACCCCTTCTGTAGAGTCTGTAGATCCCTGTAGACTCTGTAGAGTAGAGCAGGTGACCTTGATGACATAGATAAACCTCCAGGTGGCCTCAACAACTCTCTAAAAGAATGCGAATGACCAGCTGTCTGAAAGGAGTATAAATCCTTCCATTCCCCACCATCCAGTCAAAGCTGAAGAAGCTTCTTGAATGAGAAGCAAAATGTCTTCAAAGAAAAACAAGAAAGTCCAATTGCCTTGTGAAAAATAAAATTTGGGATAACTATGATCCGGATGACTGAGAATCTCCATAGGCATGTAACCAGCAAAGTTCTGCTGTTATTTTAAATTCACTGGATCTCCATGTATTCTAAATAATTGGTTGTACCTCAATGTTCGATTATGATTTGAGTGTGGCTATTTTCCGGGGCTTTCAGTGTGCGTGAACGAGTGACCATAAGCTGTCCTAAGTGAATAACTGCAGAAGGCAAGAGTGAGGCTTGAACTAGTCAGCAAATAAGGACTGCCTCTTAAGTTTCCTTATGTGTTCCCAACTTTTTATTCAAGCAGAAAGCAAATCTATAAATGAATTGTTTCCTCAAGCTTGTCTGGCACATAAAATTACCCGACAGGCTCAGGTACATCACCCATTTAAGTCAATATTGGGGTCTCATTCAGAGAACTTTGAAAAACGTTCTGATGGATAATGGAAACATTTTATTTTGCAGACACTTTCCTATCCTTGGTCATTTGTGTATTTATGCCTCGGCTCTGTTGAAGCATTTTATTTTCACATCTAAAAAGATCATTTCAGGGTTGAGCAAACACAGCATATTCAGCCGCAGCTGGAATACATGTGCTACAGTTCATTCTTTGGAAAGTTTATGAAAAAGACTGGTTTGGTTTTGAAATATTAAAGGGTCTTCTGAAGGCAGAGATCAGATGAGAAATGTTAAATAAAGAGGCTGATCTGGTTGAATACATAAAGGATAAACTATTTCTTCTTGTTGTTGCTCCTGGGAACTTGTTAACCCAAACCTCAAAAGCTATTGGCAGAACAAAGATGTTCCACTTCTCTGCCTCTGCTGCCACAATATGGCAGACCAAGGGAGCCAGCGAGTTAAACAGTGAAGCCCTGTTGGTCGATTTTCTGCAGCATATTCAGCAAGAGTTCCAGGCACTGTTCTAATCCAGAAAAAAAAAAAAAAGGAACTGTTAGACAAGATAAGCATAGAGTGCTGGGTGCCTCAGCTCTTGTACCCAGCAGTTCCTGGAAATCTCAGTTTAAATTTAAAAAAAAAAAAAATGAAGGACAGCTCCAAATCTGTAGGATGGAGTTTCACAGATGTAGAATTACTCCATTAGGTGGCAGATAATGATAGATAGATGATAGATAGATAGATAGATAGATAGATAGATAGATAGATAGATAGATAGATAGATAGACAGACAGACAGACAGACAGACAGACAGACAGACAGACAGACAGACAGATGTTAGTGAGATAAATAGTGAGATAGATAGTGAGATAGATAGATATAGAGAATGAGATAGAGAGTGAGATAGATAGATGGTGAGATAGTTAGATAGTGAGATAGAGAGACAGAAAGACAGAGAAACAGAGAGACAGAAAGGGACAGAAAGACAGTAGATAGATAGATAGATAGATAGATAGATAGATAGATAGATAGATAGATAGATAGATAGATAGATAGATAGATGGTAGATAGATAGGTGGATGGAAGACACATCCCATGCACAGTGTAAAAGTTAAAAATGTGCATTGCTTAAGTGGCCATCAGGGTATGACCATTTGTTCAGTGAGCATTCAAACCTATAACAGTACTGAACAAGGGGAACTTATGATGGGTTCTCAAAGTTCTGGCTGTCTCAGCATCCCTGTGGTCACATGATCACAATTCAAGCATTTGGCAACCAGCTCACAATTATGACACCACAGTGAGCCAGTCCTGTGATTACAATTTCCAACTAGCTTCCCACAAGGAGTCATTGGGGAAACCAACAGGAAGTTGGAAGTCATGTTCACCTAAGTTCCTCATTTAATGTTCCATATTATCCTGGCTTAACTATGGCAGCCAAGATTGCCAGAATTGCCATCGGTAAACAATGCAGTCATATGACGTCCTGCTTCACAACCATGTCACTTAGCAACAGCACTTCTGATCCCATTTGCCATTGTAACATGAAGACTGCCTGTAACTGTTTCTAAACACCTAAACTGTAAATGTAACTAGGAACTCTATTTAAGCATGATTCTCAGAAATACTGTATATGTAGAATATGAGGACACACATCCATTCATGCCTTGAGTTCACTGAGTTTGCATTTTACTGCAAGGAATGGAAATCATAGTTCTACACAGTGCCCAGCAGTAAGAAAAATCCTGCTGTGTAAAGTGCTGCATTTCTTTATTTTGAAAGAGACAAGCCAGAAAAAGTTCTATTAATCAGACGAGATTGTGCACATTCTTTCTTCTCTTTGTGGAAACTGTATCATTAATTAAACAAATGTTTGCTTTGTTCCTGATTGACATACTTTAAAATTCAAAGGGGAGATAGATATGGTTATTGGTAACCCTGCCTGTCTTGGATAAGGGCTTTATGACCTGCTATTCTTCCTGTAAGGAATTTAAGGGCTTGATTGTGCCTTTTCTGCTAAAAACATTACCTATTCCTACCTTCCCAGGGATCATTTTATTAAAGCAAGATTAAAGAAACACACCTGAAATTCAGAGCCCACTTTAAGATGGAGTTTGTGGATTGAGTGCTTAGTCATTACTACCTGTTGATGTCTTACATTATACTTAATCCTCGGGGATTCATTTCATGTCTGTCCAAACTGACAAGGAGGAATGAAAGGAGAAAACATCAGCACAGTAATATACTGTAAAATGGAGGTTAAAAAACCTTAAACCCTTCATAACAACTGAGGGAAGGGATAGTCAAGAGCAAACCATCAAAAATAAGGGTTGAGCCAATGAGAAATAAAAGAGAGGTGAGACATAATATTAAGGAGCTTGGAAATACAGATCCATCTTTAGCATTACTGTTCCTATATGCAAAGACCCTACAGTTAGAACTAAACTGAAGACAACTTCAAATCACTTCTCTGGTTTGTTTGAAGATAGAAGGCTGGCTTCTCTTTCTATTTGTTAATTCACCACCTTCAACAGCACCTAATTCACCAGCACGTATCAGAACGATGGTGACCACAGTTGCTCATTCCTATTACATAGTCTCCCTTTATCTCTCTGCCTCTCCTAAATATAGAATATATCTGGCCTTTCACAATCCAAGCATTTATTGATCAGATTCTAAGCTCAGAATGTGAGGAATAGCTTTTTCTTTCTTTGAAAAAAGAAGATGGTGATAATAACAGAATAACAGAGTTGGAAGGGATCTTGGAGATCTTCTAGTCCAACCTCTGCTCAAGCAGGAAACTCTATAACATTCAGACAAATGGTTGTCCAGTCTCTTCTTAAAAACCTCCAGTGTTGGACCACCCACAACTTCTGGAAGCAAGTTGTTCCACTGATTAATTGTTCTAAACTGTCAGGAAATTTCTCCTTATTTCTATGTTTCTTCTCTCCTTGATTAGTTTCCATCCATTGCTTCTTGTCCTGTCTTCAGGTGCTCTGGAAAATAGTTTGCCCCCCTTTTCTTTGTGGCAGCCCTTTAAATATTGGTACACTGCTATCATGTCGAGCCGAGGTGGCACAGCAGTTAGAGTGCAGTACTGCAGGCCACTTTAGCTGACTGTGTTCAGCAGGTCAGCGGTTCAAATCTCACCGGCTCAAGGTTGACTCAGCTTTCCATCCTTCCGGGGTAGGTAAAATGAGGACCCAGATTGTTGGGGGCAATGCAAATATATATATACATTGCTTACTGGTGTACACCGCTTAGAGAGTGCTTGCACTTAAAGCGGTATATAAGTCTCATAAATAAATAAATAAATAAATGTCACCCTTAGTCTTTCTTTTCATTAAACTAGATATACCCAGTTCCTGCAATCATTCTTCATATGTTTTAGCCTCCAGTCCCCTAATCATTTTTGTTGCTTTTCTCTGCACACTTTCTAGAGTCTCAACATCTTTTTTATATCATGGTGACCGAAACTGGATGCAATATTCCAAGTGTGATCTTACCAAAGCATTATAAAGTATTAACACTTTCTGTGATCTTGATTCTATCCCCTCTGTTAATGCAGCCTAGGACTGTGTTGATCATATTTAAGTGATTGTCCACTAGAATTCCCAGATCCCTCTTGCAGTTATTATAATTAAGCCAGGTACCACCTATTCATCATCATCATCATCATCATCATCATCCCTTTTTTTAAAATGAATAATTTGCTATCCTTTCACATCATCCAAAATCAACTGATGAAGCATCCTTCCATTTAATAGTGGTGCCAAACTCCCCATAACAAATTCATGAAATAAACAGTCAAAAGAATTGTGTTAATTTTTACAAAGTAGTGTTTCCTCCATATACCTTCCTGTAATTAAAAGACATTTGGAAGTGAAGATGAAATATTTGAAATCTATGGTTAGACTTATCTTACTGGTTATGTTTTCATGATGGTACGTTTGTCATTTTGTTAAGGGGCAATAAAACCCAGAAATTTTATTTGAGAGATGCATTTTGTAATGGCTTTTCATGCTTATTTCGCAATGATAAAAATGTGATGAAGCAGAAAGTGAAAGATGGATTGGGACAAACTAATTCCTCTATGTCTACTATGTCCCATCTTTTTCCTTGCCTTATTGGTTTTTGTAAAAGGGTAATGAGCAGAGCAGCATGGCTGTTAAATGAGACTGGAAGGAGGAGGACTTTGAAGGTGCCATCTTAAGATGATGAAGATAAAGGAGAAGGAGAAAAAGAAGGCTTTCTAAATGCTTACCTACTGCAATTGGAGACTTTATTGATGAATAATTTAGATGGCATCTTAGCTCTTCTCCATGTGCAACAATGTTTTCGGATTTAATTATGTGTTTCTGGATCAAAAAAAAAAATCCACTTCAGGCATGATAAGAAAATATTCTGTTTTATGAAAAAGTTCAATAGACAGCATGAATATTGACACTGTATATTTCAGAATTTCTTTTCAACCTACTCCCACCCCTCACACAGAGTCTACAACTTGTTGGCAAGAACTTACCTGCCATTCCACTAGTAAAGAATTTGCATAGTAATTAGAGAAGTTGTCAGCATTCAGGAGTAACCGACTTGGAATAAAAAAAAAACTATCCTAACTCTAATGCACAGTTTCTCCCGAAGTTTCAGGAAATAGAGGTTTTGCAAAAATTTCACAAGTAATTAATGCATAATGTGTAGTATAATTGTAATACTGTGATTTGGCCCCAGAATTCAGTTCTTGGCCCCAGAAATTCCAAAATAAACTTTATTCTCAATGGCAAACCCTAACCCTAACTCTTAAAAAATCCTTTGTTCTATGTGCATTTTTTTTCTATTAATGTCAATTCTCATTACTATTAGACTTTTGCTTTATGCAAAGAGTGGTGAATCTTAGCTGGGAAAGCAAACCATATCTCCAAATCTTGCCTCCAATACTTTGCACCCCCATGTTTTACCCCCATATCCAGAGTGCATTCCTTTAAAGATATACAGGTAGTCCTCAACATACAACCACAACTGAGCCCAAAATTTCTGTCGCTAAGTGAGAGATATATTAAGTTAATTTTGCCCCATTTTATGACCTTTCTTGCCTCTGTTGTTAAGTGAATCACTGCAGTTGTTAAGTTAGTACCCCAGTTGTTAAGTGAATCTGGATTCTCCATTGACTCTGCTTGTCAGAAGGTCACAAAAGGTAATCGCTTGATCCTGGGACACTATAATCATCATAAATACGAATCAGTTGCCAAGTGTCCGAATTTTGATCATGTGACCATGGGGATGTTGCCACAGTCATGAGGGTGAAACCTGGTCATAATTCACTTTTTTCAGTGCCGTTGTAACTTTGAACAGTCTCACTAAATGAACTGTTGTAAGTTGAGGACCACCTGTATTCAGGCAGATACAGGTTTCCACGTAATTTGGAGCCTTGAACAATGTGGGTTCCCAACCACATCTGGCACTTGATGTACAGGTTTCCAAAGCAGCAGACCTGGCATTTAATACATGGACCTTGCATTGAAGGCTCAAGGAAAGGTCCTGCAACATCAAAGTCAATGTCAGGAGAAGCAATCTCACTCCTACAATGCCACATTCAGAGAAGGTGTTCAGACAATTTGTGTTTGTGATTCAAGCTTTGAGGGCTTTGAGCTCTGAGATTCATTTCCAAATAAGATCGGTTCATATGCTGTAATGGGGAAACATGAAAATGCCTGCAGCTGCTTCACTCTTTTTTTTTTTTTTGGTAGAATGGATGAAAATAGAAAAGATGATAGATCCTTTAGAGCACATTTCCCCTGCTAAGCTTCAGCTGAATATTTTCAAGAGTTCATGGTAAGAGGTTTGTGAAGTGTTCCCCCTCCACTTCTTTTAAGGCAGAGATGAGGAAAGGTCAGCAAGAAGAAACTCCTCGTGGTCCAACAAAGAGTCCATCTCTTGCCTAATTAATACAGCAAGGCTCTTACTCAGTGTAACAATAAGCCCTTTTTAAAATAGTTTTTAAAAAAACAGGCCATTACTTTCACAGGCTTGGTGTAGCACTAAAGAATGATGACTGATTGCTATAGATCAGTGTTTCTCAACCTTGACAATTTTAAGGCATGTGGACTTCAACTCCCAGAATTCCACAGCCAGCATTGCTGGCTGTGGAATTCTGGGAGTTGAAGTCCACATGCCTTAAAATTGTCAAGGTTGAGAAACACTGCTATAGATGGTACAGGTAGTCTTTGACTTATGACACTGTTAAGTGAATCTCTCCTGTTATTAGCTTAGTAACCTGGTTGTTAAGCGAATCTGGCTTCCCCATTGACGTTACTTGTCAGAAGGTCATAAAGGTGACGGCATGACCCCGGGGACACTGCAACCATCATAAATATATGGCGTCTGAGTTTTGATTATGTGACCATGGGGATGCTGCAATGGTCATGTGAAAAGCAGTCATAAGTCACTTTTTTCAGTCCCTTTGTCATCTCGAACAGTCACTAAATGAACTCTTGTAAGCCGAGGACTACCTGTATAGGTTTGTTACTATCAGTTCCTGGGTTTTTGGCATAGTCAGTTGGCAAACTAGCAAGACTCCCTCATCTCTAAAAGGACTTGATTCAGGCTGTGACTCATTAATTCTTGATATTATTTCAGAAACTGACCCAGCAGAAGCTAGTTAGTGTAGAGAGGATACAGCACAATGAAGGCAGGCAATCCAGTAAAAAGATTGGGCCTGATACATGGCCTGGCATGTTTTCACTCACTGTCAAGAGAAATAAATCTGTCCCAACTAGGCATAATTTAAAACTAAGTTTAAGCCCAGAGTACCTACTAGGCTAGATAAAGCTTGTGGTTGAGCTGAAGAAAGAAGCTAAGAATGTGACCGATGCCTCAAACAATGTTAACGGGTCCCAAGAAAACTCTGATAGATGGAGTAATAAAGTGATATAATATCTATATAAAGTTATTCGATTGGCTATCGATGTCAGACAAGCCATCACACCATCCAATCCTGCTTCCACCAGAATACCCATATTTGAAAGTGATATTATTACATTAACTATTGTTTGTATGCTTTGTAAGTGCCAGAAAAAAAGATGCTGAATTGTCAAAATACTTTGAAGGACTGCAAAGGACTAGCTAGGCTTGGTTCATGAATCAATTTTGCACAATGTCCAAAATTTCCAAGGGGCAATAATCAGGCATATGTATATGCCAGTAGCATGAAGGAGAATTTTCAGAACAGATGAATATTCACTAACAGTGTTTGAAATTAGTCATGGATTTCTGTCTAGCTGAAGAAAATTTGCCCATCATTAGCCGCAAAGAGTGAGTGGCAGTAGGTTCAAACCCCAGATTAGCATCTGATACGTTGAATTATTACTTTGTCATTTGTGAATGTTCGGCCTATCAATTTTTGTTATTCTTGGAAGATGAAAAGATGAAACTCCAGTCACCAAACCTCTTCTTATCTCCCTATGTCTGTTTTTAGAGCACTTTCATTAACCAGGCATTGTATAGAGATCAACATACAACACAGACAAAGGGAGTCTGGAGGGTAGAGGAAGAAAAGAGAGATCAATTTGTCAGGTCATAACAAAGAGGTATGTTGTCTTGCTAACAGGCATTTATTACCATTACTTGCCAGCTGATTTTCATTTGCTGGTATTCCTGCTCAGATAGTGGGGATGCAATCACCCACCAGACTTTGCTCCTCTTGTTAGAGCCTCGGTGACCTTCCCTTTATGTTTACTGTCACTGAGAAACCAATTGTTCAACTGCATAATGTTGTCCGTATGGAGGGCAAAGTTAGGTTCTTGCCTCTGCTTAGACTGTGGCTAATGGCTGGGCCAGTCTGGTCCTCCCCTTTCCATAGGTTTTTTGTAAGAAGGTAGCAATGGGGCATATTGTAATCTGCCAAACAATCCATTCTGTGCTCCTAAAATAGACCCATTAGTAAAAGAGAGAGAGGGGGGGAGAGGGAGAGGGAGAGGGAGAGGGAGAGGGAGAGGGAGAGAGAGAGAGAGAGAGAGAGAGAGAGAGAGAGAGAGAGAGAGAGAAGGATGATGATGATGATGGTGGTGGTGGTGGTGGTGGTGGTGGTGATGGTGGTGGTGGTGGTGGTGGTGGTGGTGGTGGTGGTGGTTTAAGGTGACTGGGAAGGAAAGAAAGAAGTGCTTAACCAAATTCTCAATTCTCAGATAGTGAAGAGGAGGGATGTAAAAGATCCACTGCAAATTGTCTCTTAAGCAAAATGACATGATCTGCTATCTTGGCATGAATATGCATGTGAGATTCAAAGCCAGCAAAGGGGCCATCTCGAAATATTTTATAACTTGGATATTACAAAAAAAACAAACACAACTCTTATATATTTAATGAAATTGGATACAAAGGAAGAACCCATTTGGGAAAGAGGCGCCACGAATAAAACATGTATTTGAGGAAGTTTTATAGAAGAAAGAAAGGATACAAAAAAAGAGATTACAAGTTACTTCTTGGAAGTTATGTACAAGTATGCAAAGATTACACTGTAATGTAAGTTGAGAAGATGTTTCTATAGGATTGCTGAGACCTAATATGGACTTGATGACACATACATCTTTCAATCATTCAAAGGAAGTTGCAGTGAGGATGAGAACTATGAGGATATAATGAATTGTCTCTTTAAAAACCTAATTTGTGGACAAATTGAACAAACTGGTTTTCAGTTGCACATCATATGGATTCATACTGCAATTAGACTAATCTGGACCTCTCTAATAACAATAAACAATGTCCATTACCTTTCCTTCCTTCCTTTGTGAGATAATGTCCGCAATCGTATGAACAGGGAGGTCTCCTGAAGGCACTTAAGAGTAACTTCTGAAATGTTTTCAAAGTAATCATTCTGAAATGAATGTACTCTATTTTCTTGTCATATCATTCTTTTTTTTAAAAAAAAAAAGGAGATGAAATGTCCCATATACATGACCACATAAAACAAAAGGCAAAATAATTGTATTGACTTTATTTTTATTTTTTATTTTATTCCTTGGTTGCATTCACACCTCTAAAGCAGTAAATCAGGAAAGCTATGATTAAGATAATGACAGTAGTGATACATCAGTGTTGAAAGACTTACTTGTTTTCAGGAGACAGTAAAAAAAGAGGCATAGCATCAGCAACATTTACTTGTGCATATTACTTCATGCCTACTAATAGCTGATACCAATCATATCTTTGTATTGTTCCTTACAGATCGTGGGAGGTCAATGCACAGTTCAGGGCCAGCAACCATGATCAGGATGCTCCCAAGTGATCCTCTGTGAAGCTGAAAGCTTGCTTGCTAAGTTTCCTTGCCAGCTTTATGACAAAGACTTACACGAGAGGGGATTGGCATCAGGAGAACTACCCTTTCTTAAAAGAGTTGAGGAAACAGAAGCTGTGCCAGAACAATTATTTGGTAACCCTCACCTGTGTGACTGAGTGTATAGGAAACTGCTCTGGGAGATTTACAGTGCTGATCTTCACCCAGAGCGAATTTTCTTTTATCCTCCAGTAGTACCTTAGTACTCAACTCCTTTGAAACTCACCAAATTTGGTACTCAACACATTTTGACATGAAAAATTTGTCCCGGTGGTCATCATTTCTCTGGTACTCAATGCACAATCTGGAACTTGTCAGTGTTGGTTGCCTTGTAACACATTGCCTTATTCCTTATGGAAAAAAATAGTTTAGTATTCATCATTTTTAGTACTCATTTAGTACTCATCACACCTCCCAGAACCAACTAGGGATGAGTACCACTGTAACAATCTCCCTCCTTATAGCTCTTTGGGCTTGGTTTCCTATCTCCTATTTCTCAGCCAGGTGACATCAGCAGAAAATTGCAGGACTCAAGTGCCTATTTTGGATACACCACAATGATTTAATGAATGACTTGAGTGGAGATTTCAGAATGAACCTGACCTTTGAATCTGAATTGAAGCAACCCTTCAAATTAAATAATCTCTACTAAGGAGATTGAAACTTTGGCATGTCTGGGACAAGCATTTGCAGAGTCACAAAAGTAGAGGTGTTCTTCCAACACTTGTGCCTTGTGGTATCTTGTATAGGGATGAACCCAGGGACTGTGTTCTCTTTTCTGTGAATTTTTCAACTTTTTCCTGTGTTGTAAGCAGAACAGCAATTTTCAGAGAAGTTGCTACGTGCATTATACTACCAGCACCATCGTTTTCCTTCCCTCCTGAATGCACACTGAATATGAATAGCCAGTCTTCTTTGTAGCATCTCACATTTGGTATAATTCATGTATAGGTTTGTTCTCTCCAGCAATGGCTTTGTATGTAAAGTAGCATCTTTCTTACTTGCTTACAAAATAGAGGTATATTGTACAGTTTTTGCAAATGTGAATAATGTGTTAATCTTATGAACCTGATCAGTTCTCAATACATTCAGAATGCCTGAAAAGAGGAACCATGTAAAACTATAGAAGGTTCTTCTGATCTATTCAGACACAGTCCAGAGGCAGACGGAATTTGCACTACCTTGTGGATAAATTATAGCTGCCATCACATTTCAGTGTGAAAACAATGGAATTCTGTGAAAAGTTGAAAGAGGCAGGGGTGGGAGGGGACCCAAATCCCTTTAAGTAGAAAGCAAAAGAATAGCAACTGCAGAAACAGCAGTAACTATCTGTGGGGGCAACCTGGTTATTCTGTAAATCTGACAAGAAAAAAATGTGTGTGTTTTTTTAAAAAAAAATCCTTTGAAGCATTCAGATCTTTAAAGACCTTTTCACCACTTATTCAACTGATTTATTCAAATATACTCTGAATAGAAATAAAGATGTAAATTAGAAGGATTCAGTTCTGCTTTCTGTTTGCAAATACCAGCTTCCTGGTTGTTTCTCCCAAATAGAAGTTTTTGATTCCCTTCTATTCTCTTCCCATCTGTTTCTCAACAACAGTATTCATTCAGGCCTTGAGATCATGGATCAAGCAAGCTCAGAAAATATACATCTTGTTCGCCATCCGAAGCAACAAGCTTCATGGATGCTGATCTTCTTCATGCAAATGAGGAATTATAGCCCCTTGGATGGTCTTCAGTTACAGGGGTCAATTGCCCCAGTTCATGCAGATTATATAGTAAGAAATGCTGTTCAATGGCATCTGGAGGGCCAAAAGCATTTTACCCATAAAGCGCTGAGTAAGGCAGGACACAGACTGTGAGGGTTGAATTAGGAGAACCACAAGGAACTCTGGACCCTGATTGTTGTTCTAAGCCTCCAGCTAAGAATCAGCAACCAGCCTGCCTCTTGGACAACTGATGGGATCCTAGAAATCCAGCAGGGCCCATTTCCTAGGGCTAAGTAATAGTAACTGGCCCAAGGTCACCCAGCTGGCTTTGGGCCCAAGGCTGGATTAAAAACTCACAGACTCTCAGTTTCTAGTCTGATACATTAACCACTACACCAAACTAACTAATTTAGTCCCCTCCCTTTTCAATACTGATTTACACCTCGTAAATTTATATTAAAGTATAAAAGAATCCAGTCATTAAGATCAGTTATTGATTTCTTTTTATATGGCAAAATGCTATGATAAGGCAAACAGATCCTGCAATAGCAGGGATAGCAGCAATGAATGGAGTAAGATGGTATTGATTGTTCTTGACCGCAGAAATTTGGGGATATTCACATACAATTAGGGAAGGTGTCATGGTTCCGACAGATGAAACTCTTCAAAAGAACTTCAAGGCATTGTTTACCTTAAAGAATCTTTATTTTGAGTAGCATAACATCAGCACTGCATAATCGAAGCCAAAAACTGAATTCCCCTCCCCTGAGCACATAGTATCAAAGCACAATTCCCTCCTCCAATTAACAATCATAAATCACATTCCCCAATTAGCTAGAAGCGTGGGCTTCCTCTCCAGTTCTCCATCCCACCAATTCCTTATCAGCTCTGGTTACAAAAACCTTGTTTCTCACACTAGGTCTAGTGTTGTTATGTCTAGCTGGACTCTCGTTCACATCCCCCCTCCCAGCATCATCTAACTCTAAAAGCAAAAGGTAAAAGATGATTACATTTCCATCTGTTGTCAATGCAAAAACATCCAATGTTTATTTTAAAAAAGGTTACTTCAGGCTAAGTGGCATTAAAATATAATTTGAGTTGCATGGGGATTTATCATCTATAATCTCTCTATCTCTCTATCTATAATCTCTCTCTCTCTCTCTCTCTCTCTCTCTCTCTCTCTCTCTCATCTATTGGGTGCAAATTTTCTAGGACATTTTAAAAAATAATATATCCCAATTGTGTATCCCATATGTATCCCACTTTTCCTCCAGAAATATAAAGCAGTATATGTAAGATTCTCTTCTCCCATTTTTTCCCCCAATAACTACCTCTTTGGTAGTTATTGGGCTGGCAAAGAAAGAGAGGAAAGGAAGACTGGCCAAAGTCATCTAGTGAGACTTTGATATATGGTCAAGGAAAGGTTTGAACCTCATCTTAGTAGCATAATTTAATTGTGACACCACACTGCTCCTCAGTAAGAACGTGAAACACTGTCCGAGATCATGTTTCCATTGATAAACAAAGACCTACCCTTGAATCAGCAGTGATAAGTGCATTGCCAGTGCAACTCCAGTGAAGCAAAGCTGGAAAAAAATTCTAAGATCTTAGAAAAGTAAAAAAAAAAAAAAAGATACCAACGTGGTTAGGTTTGTTATCTGACAACATAAAGCAATTCTGTATGTTCAAGGAGCAAGATGGGAAGTTATAGGGAGTGAAGGAGGCATCAAAAAAAATTATGACAACTAATGTCCACGGTCATGAATGCACCATTAATCCCATGGAAACTTTCTGGAATGGGGTCACCAGCTGTTACCAACTCTGAAAACATCTTCTCACTTATATTCTCCCTGACTGGCTTGAAATTATGGTGATTAATGTCCCTGTTGTCTAGGGAAATTTGGCCTGATAAAAGATATGCACTTCTAATAGACAGAGTAATCTTTGTTGGCAGCTAATGCTGCTTGGAATCTGGGAGAGTTGCATGGTCCAAATGAAATTAATGGCCATCAAAGGAGTTTCCCCAAAGAGAGGGGGAAGCAGCTGGCATCAAAGGGGACAAATTCTCCTCTTTACAGAAGAGAAGGATCCGGTCACATTTGCAGCCTCACCTTAAAATGGATCAAACCACATTGAACAAACATTAAGTGCAGTGTTCGAGTGCATATACTGGCAAGTTATAGAATTATACCCTGAAGAGATTTGAATGAACTGGATCAACGGTTCTTAAAGCAATTATCTGTGGGTTGGTTTTTTTTGTTTTTGTTTTTAAAAGCATCTGGGCTTTCTCCAAGAAGATTTGTCACGCAAGAGGAGAGCAGCCAAGGGCTTCTCTGTAAGAGATATAAAATGGAAAAGGACTACAAGACACTGGAGGAGTGTTTGAGCTAGAAACAAACAACCTCTATTGTGTGTAGACTATAATTATAAGGAGAGTATTATAATACTCTACTTTTCTTTGACATTTCCCTCTCATTTGCAATAAAGGAAGGAAAGAAGATCTGGAAAATACTGGTTTTGTGTTTTCATATTCATCCATCCCTCCATCCCTCCATCTATCTATCCATCCATCCATCCATCCATCGTATACATTGCTTTTCCATAAAATGCAGCTATCAAACTGGAGCCGTGAACCTGATCAAGCTGAAGCCCACTTCCAGAGCAACCTGGAAGCAGATTTTTATTTCCTCAAGGCAAAGTGGGTGAGTCTAATCCCTTCTATTCCAAATCAAAAAGCTCCATAAAGCTACAGTTCCTGATCTGTTTGTCTGGCACAATGCAAGTGGCAGGGCTTGCAACAGCTGCTCCCAAACAACAGAGCTTCAGTTTGTTTATATAAAACATTGCCAGAATATTGTGGTGAAATCAAAATGACCCTTCTGGTTTGGGTATAATTGGTTATCACACAGGGGAGTGGGTAGGAAACAAATATTTCCTTTCATTCAATTAGCTCCACTGCACTTATTCCCCTCAATCTCTCTCCAGCCTCTAAAATTCGCCTCAGAGGTTTTTTGCCATGTGAACTAGCTTTGCTACATACTTCATCACATTTATCATCATCATCGTGCACATTTCAAAAATAAGGAACACTAAAATCCTGACTTCTATTTCTCAGCTATCTTGCATCATGCCTGCAACTTTTTAGCAATTCAAATATTTCATTTTGTTTGAATGAAAAAATGACATTCCAACTGTTCAAGACTTTGCCAATCTAGAACACAGAAAGGAAGGGTCTCGGGGTTTTTTTCTTCATCCAATTTTCTGATCTAGAACGTGGCTGAAATTCAACATGCTTGTTAAGTGTCCGTAACAAGTGGCAATGCCTTCAAAATGTTGTGTCGTGACAGCATCACACAAAATTATGCTTATTAATAATGTCATCACCTCCGGCAGAACTATAAGCGGAGGGATTTATATCTACATCATCTATATGTAAAACAGATAATTTATTTATTTAATAGAGCCTGAGTTAACTGCCAACTAGGCCATTCTAACGCTGCTTTCAGTTCATAACGGTATTGTGCTTTCCCCTTAACTTCTTTATATGAGTTATGGTTGTTGTTTGTGCAAACATGGATTCTTCTGGTTCTCCCATGCATTTGGATTAATTCATAATGACACAGCACCAAACCATTAAAAGGACCCTGGCTAGTGTTGGCAGCCATACTCTTACCAATCTTCCTAGTGGTGACAGAAGGATTTTTTTGTGTACATTTGTTTGTGTGTATGCATGTAAACTATGCCCATTTTTCACATTTATGACCTTTGCAATATCCCCATGATCATGTGATCAAAATTCAGACACTTTGCATCTGACTCATATTTATGACAGATGCTTGTTGGAAAGTCACCCCTTTGGCGACTTTCCAACAAGCAAAGTCAATGGGGAAGCCAGATTAGACAACCATGTTACTAATTTAATAGTTGCAGTAGTTTACTTAACAACTGTGGAAAGAAAAGTCATAAAATATGGGCAAAATTCACTTAACAAATATCTCACTTAGCAACAGAAATTTTGGGCTCAATTGTGGTCGTAAGTCAAGGACCACCTGTATATTCTACCATATTCTGACTTTATAGGCACTGCTAAAAGAGTTGCCTCTGTTAAGCCAAGAATTTTTTTCTTCAGGAAAGTTCAGTCAAGTGTCTCATATCCAGTTTAGACTATATTTTGTCCATCTGTTTTCCTTTTAGGATCTCCAAATCAGGTGATTCTGATCTGAGGAGAGGATGATTTTCTGGTTTGGGGCACCACTGCAAAATTCACAAAATTCTGTATGAACAAAATGCAGTTCAACCATCTGAAACATTTCAGGCTTTGGGAAAGATCACTGGTATAATATATGGAGAAAGTGCTGCTGAGACCATTTTACTTATTCCTGAATATACAGGAATACAGTTGTCCTTAGTAGTTGATGACTGCCTTGTTGGAACTTACGATGGTACTGTAAAAATAGTTTACAACTGATCCTCAAACTTACAATTGTTGCAGTTTCTCACAATAAAATGACCACCATTTGTGTGCTTCACAGCCAGATTCCAACAAAGCAAAGTCAATAGAGAAACCAGTAATAAGCTGAAAGTCACAGCCACCTGATGTTTATTTAATGACTACAAGTGATTTGCTTAATGACCACAGTGGAACTGACATCATAAAGGCAGCATAGTCATATGGTGTTCCACTTAATGACCATGTTGCTTAATGATGAAGTTGCTGATCCCAATTGTGGTCATAAAGTGAGCACTATCTGCAATTTTAATTTATATAAAATTAAAAATTGATTTTCAAGCTATTGACAGATTTGTTGACTCCTTCATGATTTGTTTACTTAAGAGTTTTCTATCCTGTCCTTCCTCCAAGAACCCAAGCAGCATATATTTTTCCTCCAATTTTTTTCCCACAGTCACAAACATGTGAATTTAGAGTCAGTGAATTTAGAGTGAATTTAGAGTCAGCTGAGTAGCACTGTCTGGCCCTAAGCCACCTATGGAAATTTTGTGTCAGAAGGTGGACTTAAATCTTAGGTCTCCCAGCCCTAGCCCAACCTTTTACCCAGAGTGTCCCCACCATTTTAGAACTAGTGGCACATATTTGCATATGCTCCCAACAGCAATTGCTATAGCCAGACAGAAGAGCATAACTGTTCCTTGCTGGGTTGGGAAGGATAAGCCCTGAAAGTCTCCTCTGGCATATGGATACATGAAGCTGCCATACCTTATTTTTTCACCTAGCCTGTAGTTGTTAACACCAAGAGGCAGTGACTCTGCCACAGGATAGGAGGCAATTTTTCAGACTACCAACCCCCTAAGGATAAACAGTAGCTCTGATCTATCATGTTTAACTATGGACTTTCATGCTAAAGATAGACAATGCTGGAATCGCAGACATGAATGCCTTGCCAGCCAGTTCACATGGAAAAGTGCTTGAGGTTGTATTAACAATACAGATAGTCCTTGATTTAAGACCACAGTTAGGATCAGAATTTCCATTGCTAAACAAGGCAGTTTATTGGCCACCTAATGAGAAGGAAGGACTCACTGGAGAAGGGCCTAATGCTGGGAAAGATGGAGGGCAAGAGAAGAATGGGACGACAGAGAATGAGGTGGCTGGATGGAGTCACTGAAGCAGTAGGTGTGAACTTAAATGGACTCCAGAAGATGGTAGAGGACAGGAAGACCTGGAGGAACGTTGTCCATGGGGTCGCGATGGGTCGGACATGACTTCGCAATTAACAACAACAACAACAAAACAAGACAGTTGTTAAGTGAGTCGCAACCAACATTTTTGTCAGAGTTGCCAAGTAAATCACTGCAATTGCTAAGCAAATTCAGCTTCCCCTACTGACTTTGATTACAAGTCAAGGACTATCTGTAATAGATTTATGGAAAGTGGCCTTTCCTGGCAGGACCCCGTGACCTTAACCATGATCGTTCTTTACTGTCTTTGAGTCGTCTTCTGCTGCCTCCCTAAAGTTTTGCACTTCATCAAGCAGCAGCTAAGATCTAGCATTGACTGATTTATTCCTGCCTAAACTCATTTACAGCCTGAGAGGGGAGAGAGAGAGAGAGAAAGAAAGAAAAGATGTATTTATTTCCCTGCCCGCCATATAATCTGATTGGCTTTTTTTTGTGGCAGCTGAAAGGAGAAAGTGGCTGCTAAGAGAGAGACAATCATAGCAGGAAGAGCACATGCTAATGTAATCAGGGGCTCTAAAAGGAAGTGATTTTGACAGATTAGAAATTATAGCTTGGGATGGGATCCCACCCAAGTTGTCAGCCTCTCTTCCGGCAGTAACAGCAGGCTCAGTGAAACTTAAAGATCATTCTCTCGGCTTGTGTTCTGTTCTGTCACACCAGCCTGTAACAAAGCTGACGGATTTCTGACAGGAAAACCTAAGAAACAGGAGGTAAAACCTTCCCGTTTGGCATCTTAATGTTCGATTAAGGATGCAACCTGGATGATGCCATAGGAAAAGTCTTGAGGGTTTGCCTTTTCCAAATGAAAACTGCAACTCTTAATGCGGAGATCCTTCTCTTCTTTAATTGCTGATTGTTCAAGGACTCTTTAATCCTTAAGGATGGCATTGGTATTCTGACTGTGGAACAAAGATATACTCATCCTGTCATTTGAATCCTCCTTGCTAGCCAGGTGCGCATCTCCTGGCAGCAGAACAGGTCAAAGCTGTGAAGGTAAAATGTGCAGTACTTATTTTCCCATCTCTCCCCAACTCATTAATGCCCATTAAAAACCCACCGAGGGAATATAATGACCAGTGGAAAAAAGGGCAAAGCAACCCGCCCCCCCCAAACGAACCAAACAAATGGTGCAGATAGATATTATCCAATAGCAATACTAAAGCAGAGAAGCTCAGCCATTGAGGGCATCTCCTAGGAAACCACTGGATCACATTAAAAGATATTGACGTTAACATAAAGAGAGCTGCATGGCGAATAGCATGAATCTGACAAAATTGAGGATGGCTTTCTAAATTCAATCATTCTGAATCCTAATGCCCCAAAAGTCATCTGTGTATATCTCTTGGCTCAGAGGCTTTCACATTTTGTCACCGTTACGAAACAAGGGATACAAGGTTTAAGTAAATGAAATGCTTTGGAAGGGGAAAGAGCAGAGCTGCTCACTGTATGCACAGCGAGAAATAAATATAGACTGGTTCTGAAGGTCTCTGTTTGGGCCTTGGGTCTGTGCTAGGGATCCCCACATGCACAGTCTTCTGACATCCCAGGTGTAAGAGGCAGACAGAGGGCTCTCTGGAAGCTGGTGACTAGACAGGCTAAGACTTGGGGGCTGAGTGAACCTTCAGTTTGAATTATTCCTTCAAGCTGAATCACCAAAGTAATCTGAAGCGTCAGCTAGAATTGGTGCTTTTGAATTGATTTGGCAGGTAATGGACTTTTGTGCATGAGAACACTGGAGCTGGGCAAATCCTTGCTTTGACTTGTGCAGGAACCTATACAAACCACAAACCAATAAAATTGCTACAGCAGCTGCTTCTTTTTCCAAACATCTGTGTGTGTGTGTTGAGAGTTCCCAGCTCTCAACACACACACACACACACACACACACACACACACACACACACACACACACACATATATATATATATATATATATATATATATATATATATATATGCACCCCTTTATGGATTACTGCCTTGTCGTGGCGAAGGGGCTTGTGTAACTCAATGAAGCTATAAGCTATGCCATGCAGGGCCACCCAAGACGGACAGGTTATAGCAGAGAGTTCTGACAAAATGTGATCCACTGGAGAAGGAAATGGCAAACCACTCCAGTATCTTTGCCATGAAAACCCCATGGACAGTACTAAAAGGAAAAAAGATATGACGCTGGAAGATGAGCCCCTCAGGTCGGAAGGTGTCCAATATACTACTGGGGAAGAGCAGAGGGCTAGTATTAGTAGCGCCAGAAAGAATGAAGCGACTGGGCCAAAGCCGAAAGGACGCTCAGCTGTGGATATATCTGGTGGTGAAAGGAAAGTCCGATGCTGTAAAGATTTTTTCTCCATAGGAACCTGGAATGTAAGATCCATGAATCAAGGCAAGCTAGACGTAGTCAAAAAAGAGATGACAAGACTGAACATCACATCTTAGGAATCAGCGAACTAAAATGGACAGGAATGGGTGAATTTAACTCAGATGACCATCAAGTATACTACTGTGGGCAAGAATCCCTCAGAAGAAATGGAGTAGCCTTCATAGTCAATAAAAGAATAGGAAAAGCAATACTGGGATACAATCCCCAAAATGACAGAATGATCTCAATTCGAATCCAAGGCAAACCATTCAATATCACAGTAGTCCAAATCTATGCCCCAACCACTGGTGCTGAAGAGGATGAAATTGACCGGTTCTATAAAGCCCTACAGCACCTTATAGAATTAACACCAAAAAATGATGTCCTTATCATCATGGGGGACTGGAATGCTAAGGCAGGAAGCCAAAAGATAATCGGAATAACAGGCAAGTTTGGCCTTGGAGAACAAAATGAAGCAGGGCATAGGCTAATAGAATTTTGTCAAGAGAATACGATGGTCATAACAAACACTCTTTTCCAACAACCCAAGAGACGGCTCTACACATGGACATCACCAGACAGTCAACATAGAAATCAGATTGACTATGTACTCTGCAGCCAAAGATGGAGAAGCTCTATACAGTCAGTAAAAACAAGACCAGGAGCTGACTGTGGCTCAGATCATGAGCTTCTCGTTGCAAAATTTAGGCTTAAATTGAAAAAAGTAGGGAAAAGCACTAGGCCACTCAGGTATGAACTAAATCATATTCCTGATGAATATACAGTAGAGGTGACAAATAGATTTAAGGAACTGGATCTGATAGACAGAGTGCCTGAAGAACTATGGATGGAAGTTCGCAACATTGTACAAGAGGTAGCAACTAAAACCATCCCAAAGAAAAAGAAATGCAAGAAAGCAAAATGGCTGTCTGAGGAAGCTTTGCAAATAGCTGAGGAAAGAAGGGAAGCGAAAGGCAAAGGAGAAAGAGAAAGATACACCCAATTGAATGCAGAATTCCAGAGAGTAGCTAGAAGAGATAAGAATGCCTTCTTAAATGAACAGTGCAAAGAAATAGAAGAAAACAACAGAATAGGGAGGACCAGAGATCTCTTCAAGAAAATTGGAGATATGAAGGGAACGTTTCATGCAAAGATGGGCATGATAAAGGACCAAAATGGCAGAGACCTAACAGAGGCAGAAGAGATTAAGAAGAGATGGCAAAACTACACAGAAGAACTATACAAGAATGAGCTTAACATCCCAGATAACCACAATGAGATGGTCACTGACCTCGAACCAGACATCCTAGAATGTGAAGTGAAATGGGCCTTAGAAAATCTGAGCAACAACAAAGCTAGTGGAGGTGACAGTATTCCAGCTGAGCTATTCAAAATCTTAAAAGACGATGCAGTAAAAGTGCTACACTCAATTTGCCAGCAAATTTGGAAAACTCAACAGTGGCCACAGGATTGGAAAAGGTCAGTTTACATTCCAATTCCAAAGAAAGGCAATGCCAAAGAATGTTCAAACTATCGCACCATTGCACTCATTTCACATGCTAGTAAAGTTATGCTTAAAATCCTACAAGCTAGACTCCAGCAGTATGTGGATCGAGAACTACCAGAAGTACAGGCAGGATTTCGAAGAGGCAGAGGAACTAGAGATCAAATTGCCAACATACGCTGGATCATGGAGAAAGCTAGGGAGTTCCAGAAAAACATCTACTTCTGCTTCATTGACTATGCAAAAGCCTTTGATTGTGTGGATCACAACAAATTGTGGCAAGTTCTTAAAGAGATGGGAGTACCAGACCATCTCATTTGTCTCTTGAGAAACCTATATGCGGGTCAAGAAGCAACAGTGAGAACTGGACACGGAACCACTGATTGGTTCAAAATTGGAAAAGGAGTCCGGCAAGGCTGTATACTGTCGCCCTGCCTATTTAACTTATATGCAGAGCACATCATGAGAAAGGCAGGGCTAGATGAATCAAAAGTTGGAATTAAGATTGCCGGGAGAAATATCAACAACCTAAGATATGCAGATGATACCACTCTAATGGCAGAAAGTGAGGAGGAACTAAAGAGCCTCTTGATGCGGGTGAAGAAGGAGAGTGCAAAAGTTGGCTTGAAACTCAACATTAAGAAAACCAAAATCATGGCATCCGGCCCTCTCAATTCCTGGCAAATAGATGGGGAAGAAATGGAGGTAGTGACAGATTTTATTTTTCTGGGCTCCAAGATCACCTCAGATGGGGACTGCAGCCAAGAAATTAAAAGACGCTTGCTCCTGGGGAGGAAAGCTATGGCAAATCTAGACAGCATTCTAAAAAGCAGAGACATCACCCTGCCAACAAAAGTGCGTATAGTCCAGGCCATGGTTTTCCCAGTTGCAATGTATGGCTGTGAAAGTTGGACCATAAGAAAGGCTGAGCGCAAAAGAATTGAGGCCTTTGAACTATGGTGCTGGAGAAGACTCCTGCGAGTCCCTTGGACTGCAAGGCGTTCAAACCGGTCAGTCCTAGAAGAGATCAACCCCGACTGCTCTTTAGAAGGCCAGATCCTGAAGTTGAAACTCAAGTACTTTGGCCACCTAATGAGAAGAAAGGATTCACTGGAGAAGAGCCTAATGCTGGGAAAGATTGAGGGCAATAGAAGAATGGGACGACAGAGAATGAGATGGCTGGATGGAGTCACTGAAGCAGTAGGTGTGAATTTAAATGGACTCCAGAAGATGGTAGAGGACAGGAAGACCTGGAGGACTGTTGTCCATCGGGTCGCGATGGGTCGGACATGACTTCGCAATTAACAACAACAATACATATGCAGGTGAACTGATTGTGGCATGCTCCATGTCTTCCTGAGCATTTTGAAGGATTTGTGGACATTGGTTTTTTTTTATTAAACTGAGTTGGTGATTCAAATCTGAGCTTTTCAAATCATATCAGACCTTAGGGAATTAGATGGCCTAGGAAAGGATGGCTGAGGAGCCCATTTAGTTTGGTGTGTGTGTGTGTGTGTGTGTGTGTGTGTGTGTGTGTGTCTGTGTTATTAAGCTAGCTTTCCATCTCTCTCTCTCTGTGTGTGTGTGTCTAGAGAGAGAATGTAGAAATGTGTGTGCAAGTACATACATGTGAAAAGATAACAGTGTGATAGCTCTAAACATGTGAAAAGAGTGACAGAATTTCAGGCAATGATGATTTTAAAACAAAGAGAATTATGGCCCACTGAATATTCCTCTAAAGATTTACCATCTTTGATCTATACAAATTGATTGATTGATTGATTGATTATTTGCCATCATGTCATTTTGTACCACTGGCAACCCCATAGATAGATTTCCTCCATGGTGATCAGTTCCTAACCTGATCTTCCAAGTTTTTCAATGGTGCACCAATTATCATTGTAACTTAGTCCATCCACCTTGCTGTTGCTTGTTCTCTTCTTCTTTTTCCTTCCATTTCTCCCAGTCTTACAGCCTTCTCCACAAAACTAGGTGATTGCATAAAATAGGATCATTTGTGCCTCAAGTAAGAACTCTGGGTTGATTTCTTTCCTTGGTTGTCCATGGTATTCTCTCTCTCTCTCTCTCTCTCTCTCTCCCCCTCCCTCCCTCCCTCCCTCCCTCCCTCCCTCTCATATAATTTGTATTAAAGAGGTTTTTCTTAATGTAAGATAAAAACTTATATAAAATAATATATAGTAAGAAAAGGAAAACAACAACAAAAAAACTCAAGGAACTGTCTGCAGTAATCTCAGAAGTCTTCTCCAACACCAAGGTTCAAAGATACTTAATATTTTTCATTTCCTGCTACTTTAAAGTCCATATATAGGAATGCAGCTTCCCTTTGTATAATAGCCATATCATTTTCTTGGAAAACCAG
The DNA here is from genome assembly GCF_016545835.1 of Crotalus tigris. Taxonomy (NCBI): domain Eukaryota; kingdom Metazoa; phylum Chordata; class Lepidosauria; order Squamata; family Viperidae; genus Crotalus; species Crotalus tigris. The sequence continues at coordinate 411,763 of NW_024097690.1, forward strand.
ACAGAAGAGATTGGCCATTGTCTCCTTCCAGATTGATTTTCCCTCAGTCTACCCTACAACCTTGGAAGATTTTTGGTAATCTTCTCTATAAAGGTTCATTACTTCCAACCAGTGGTAGAATTCAAATATGTAAACAACCAGTTCTCTGTGTAGATGCCACTTCTGGAAGTCCATTCTGGGTCTGGGCAACAAAAAATTAGCTACCAGTTCTGCTGAAGTGGTATGAACCGGCTGAATCCCACCACTGCTTCCAACTCTCTTTAATGTCTGGGGCCAACCAGGGTTGGCTATGTGACAATTCTCTGATGCAGCAACAGCTCTAAGAAGAGTCCCTCCAATTTGGAGACTTGCTCTCTACTTTGCAACATGGTAGCTGTTCCTTATTTGGAGTTTTCCAATATAGATGTGTGCCATGACAACTAAATAAAATATAATTTTTTACTCAGAGGGTTTTTTTCCCATTCATATGGAAATATTCTCTCAAATCCATTACATAAGAGCTTATTCCTTTTCCAATTACACCCTGCCCTTCAAGCCCATTTTATTTGCTAATTTACATTTTAGAATTACCTATAGCCAAAGGAGGATGAGATTGAGATTAAATCCTTCAAATTTGGAGCCAAGCTCTGCAAATCAGAGTTTTGGGGAAGAGTTCCTGAACTAGGAGCAGTTGATGTAAAATAGGATTTTGTTTTTTTGTAGGAAGCATATCTTTACCAAGATGTTGATTCTTGTACTTATTATCAAACAGACATATCAGACATAAGTGCCTGCCTCCCCTCTGTTCACCCTTACTGAGGTTGCTAATAGACAGACAGAAGCATATGAGACACAAATGGATTTTTGTTGTTGTTTGGGGAGGGCTTGTCTCTGCATTTTCTGAGTGGGGAATACAGCAGAGGGCATCTTCTTCAAAATAGCCCCTCTGCCCCCAAAAGACTCTTAGGCCTCATCATTTGCTGAAGTTCCGATTACTTGGTGTAAATGTCAACCAATTTTGTAGAATATCTGAATGATAACAGAAACAAACCTGGTCAGATAATAGAAGTGTTGAAAGAAAAATCTTCAGGTCCAGTCCAAGCTGGGAATAAATAAAATGGAGGCTATTTGGAGAGAAGGTTCTGTTTATTGAAAAACAGAACCAACATCATGTGGTTCTGGGACAGCTGAAAAAAATGGAGTTGGGATAGATAGCTTTTATACCTTCTTTGGGGTTTTGTGTTTGAAATGTTCCAGGGGGTTGTGCAATGATGTGGACTTTGGTGTCTTTTGCTAGTCTGAAGAGGGTGTAGGATTATGTCCTAAAGATCATGTTCCTATCCTTGGAGTCTTTGTTTTTCTAATCCCATCAGCTCAAACCTTCTCTGTGGTTGTGGCTGAAGGCATTTTGCTTATGAATAGGTGGCCCAAATCTGCATTTCTAAAAGCTGGCCTGCCTGGAGGAAGGAGACTGGGGGCTGGTTTTTGCTTAAGATTTTTCTCCATTATTCCTTTGGGTAAATATAATTTTCTGCCTTTTTTAATATCCCCCAAAATATTTCCTTCTCTAGGAGGGTGGTGGGTGCTGATTTCCAACAGAAGCACAAAAGGAAAATGTGAAATGGACAATCCAATTGTTCCGTTCTTCTAAATTATGCATGGGTGAAGGGTTGGGATATTTTTTTTTTTTTTTTTTTTTTGGCAACCAAGTAATTCACTTCCACCAACAGACTGACAGCAAGTCTCAGACAGTAAATCCGAAGAGGATCTTTAACCATCAATTTAAGCTGAAATTATTTTTGATGTGCAAAGCTTACTGCAGCATCATTGTGCAGAATGGAAGCAATTGTAACAGTTTCAAATTATAGGATTAAGGTTTATCGAGTCAGCAGGGCTGGGAGAGAAAAGTCAAATTACGGTCAAGAACAAAAAAAGGCAAGAGGCAAAATAAATATCAGGTATTCAGTCCTAATGATAACAAAGGCTATGGCATCAAAGATTTGGCTCAGTCAATAGGCAGGATAGTTTGAACTTAACAAGATCAGCCTTGCAAGGTATGATTTGAGCAAGGTGATCTTATGTGTCTACCTTCATGGGCTGAAGACATTTGGCTGCTTATAGCAAGGGACAAATTGCTGCCCAGCTTATGTTCTACATATAGAAGCTGGCAATGTTACGATATTTCAGTGCAGGTAGTCCTTGACACCTGTGTCCATTTAACAGTTCAAACTTACAACAATGTTTGAAAAAATGACTTGCAATCCATCCTCAAAGTTATGACCATTGCTCCAGTCCTTTGGGTCATAAAATGGGTGCTTGGCAACTGGTTTGCATTTACTATGGCTGCAGTCATGTGACCACAATGTATGACCTTCCCAGGAGGCTTTTATCAAGCAAAGTTAATTGGGAAAGCTGGATTTATTGAACAACTGCATAATTCACTGGAACATCTGTAAAAAATACAATGTGCCAGTCATTAAGAATCTACAGAGAGAAGACAATTAAAGATTATTAATGAGAGATCCAACCTAGAATTAAGAAGAAATTCCCTAAGAATGAGAATAATTAATCAGTGGAACAGCTTACCTTCAGAAGTTGTAGGTGCTCCATCACGGGACGTTTGCAAGGAGAAGTTGGACAACCATTTGTCTGGAATGGTACAGGGTCTCCTGCACAAGCAGGAGGTTGGAGTAGAAGGTCCCTTCCAACCCTATTATTCTATGTTCTATATCAGTGGTGGCAAACTATGGCAAGGGTGCCAGAGGCGGCACTCAGAGCCCTCTCTGTGGGCACGCAGGCTGTTGCCCCAGTCCTAGGCCTTCAACTGGGATTTATAAAACCTTTTTGCTTTAAGCCTCCACCACCGTGTGCAAAAAAAAAAAAAAGGTTCAATCAGTCAATTTCAACTTCTCGTGGAAAAAAAAGTTTTCACAAAGTTGGAATTGATTGATTGAACTTTTTAGTCCCACCCAGTCTGCTGTTAGCACGGCAGCCAGGCCCACCTAATGGGCCACGCCCACCCAATTGGCCACACCCAGCCAATGGGGCACACCCACCCGGCACCCGACAATGCATAAATGGGTTTTGGGTTGCAGTTTGGGCACTCAGTCTCTAAAAGGTTCACCATCACTGTTCTATATAGTTGAAAATGTAGTTGAAAATGAGCAGGTTAAAATATTGAGAGATTTGCAAATGCAAACTGATGAAGTCTTGGAGCATACCACGCCAGATTTAACTGCTGTTGAAAAGAAGAATATATATATAATTGATGTGGAAATACTGGGGGATAGTAGAATAGAAGAATAGGAGATCACAAAGTATCAAGTTCTGAAAATTGAAGTGGAAAGGTTGTGGCATAAGGCAGTGATTTCCTGTTGACGTGTATATAACAGTAATAATATATTAAACTTGTATGCCACCTGTCTGTCAGCAATTCTGTTAGGCCTGTTGAGAGAGAGAGAGAGAGAGACAGAGAGAGACAGAGACAGAGACAGAGAGAGAGAGTAAAGCTTCCATGGCAAAAGAATTTGCTGGAGATATCACTGCTGCTCAGGGGATGCCCAGTTAAAGGCTCCTTTCATGTGAAGATACCCACCGAAGTGGTACCCATTAATCTATTCACAGTTGTCCACTTTCAAATCGCTAGTTTAGCAGGAGCTGGGGCATGTAATGGGAGCTCACCTCACCCCAGTCTATTGAGTAAGACCAATGCATGACTTAAACTAATTTAAAATGAGTTAAGAATTAAAGTCTGATGAAAAGAGTGACTCAGCTGCTCTTCTAAAGGAAGAGGGAATGGGAGTTTTGAAGGAGTTCATGTCCCAATTTTGGAGATGACTCTTTTTCATGCCAGATACCAATATGACTATGAGGGCATCTTCAGAATGACCTCTCTTATACTTCTTAAGGCTTCAGCAGGTTCACAGTAAGAAAAACGGTCTTTACTTAGTCAGGATCTAAGCTGCTTAAGGCTTTAAATAGCAATAACAGCACTTCAAATTGAATAAGCATTTCTTAATCAGTGCAGATATTTCAGGAGAAGCATCAGATGTTCCTTGTGCCTTCTGCAGATGGCAAACTAGACCCACATTTGCAACTTCTGGGTATTTTTGAAGAGCAGCTATCTGTAGCTCATTATAATTGCAAAGTAAGATATAATTGAGGCATGAATGACTATCCTTACCTCTAACTGGTCCAGAAACTGTTGAGTTGATGCATTGATCATAATTGTACAAAAGCATTTCTTGGTCACAGTAGCATGCAAATCCAGTGATAATTGCAGATCAAAGTGCACTGTTAACATGCAAACCAGCTCTTTTAGGGAGAGTACAACTCCATTCAGGCAGAAACTCCATCTATGAGTCCAGTTTCCTATTTATCAATAACAGCTCCTTCACATGTGTATTAAATTTCAACCAATTCTCCCTCATACAGTTCACCATTGAATTTAAACAAAATTGAGGTTAGTGGTTGCTTCATTGGATGTTTGTGTTTAAGAGCAACAGAGCTGGGGGCTGTCAGTATACCAGTCATATTACAATCTCCTTCATTCTTTCATGTAGATATTGCAAAGGTAAGTCTTTATGAGACTTACGATGTCTCCACCTCTGAGTATAGCATGAAAAAAAAAGAGAGGAACCATTACAAACTGGTATGACCAAGGGCCAGCACCTCTAGATAATCTAGAAAGATGCCACAGTCAATGGTGTGAAAACCCACAAAAGAGTCTAGAACAGCGATTGTCAATCTTCGTGTGACGGCGACCCCGTCACACGGACGCAGTGCGCATGTGCGGCGGCGCCCCCATGCGCAGCGCACATGCGCAGCGGCGCCCCCATGCGCGGCGCACATGCGCAGCGGCGCCCCCTGGGGGGGAAATGGCGGATCGCGTTGTTTCGCGACCCCCGCAAAATGGTCGTTCGACCCCAAATGGGGTCGCGACCCATAGGTTGAGAACCGCTGGTCTAGAAGAACTACCAGGGTCACACTCTCCCTAGCCAGTTCCCAGCATTGGCTATCCACCAAACAACAAAAAGGGTCTCATTATCATGTTTCTGCTTAATGGATTGGACCCACAGTTCTTCTTCCTCCTCTTTTCCTTCCTTTTCACTACAGCATATTTCCCCAATGTGCCTAGTAAAATACACACAGACATATACACAAACAGAGAAAGAGAGGGGGGGAGGGAGGGAGAGAGAGAGATGTTGCACTTTAACACATCTAAGGTAAGTGGTGCTCCCTCGGAACAATAAAAGAGTGTAAAAATCCTGCAGTATGCTAATAAATTCACAGAAAATGTTAGCCAGTTCTTGAAATTAAGTAAACTGGATAAACAGTTCAGCACTCAAGAATTCCCAGACAATAGGTAAAAGGCTTCTATTGTTATTCCAGTCTGTGAAAGACTGAAGATGCCCCAATTCACTTCCCAACCTTAAAAAAAATGACACATGACAATCAGAATGTCTTAAATTTAGGTCTCTGAGTGGCAGGGAAGAGGGGGGGGGGGAAGGATTCTATGCAGGCTTGGAAGAAAAGCAACTGATAGACCAGGGCACAAGCTGTGCTGAATGTCCAGGGAACGCCTGGTGTTCTTTTCTATAGCTTTTCAAAATACATCTTGACATATTACTCTCCAAATCCACTCTTTGATCAGTCCTCTCTGGAGCTTGTACTGAAGAGCTTTAAGAAATGGATTCTCCATACTCTCACACAGGCCCGTGCTTTGTATACCTGCACTGCATAATATACTTGTTTCTCCATTATCCAGCCTCCAAATGGAATACTTGATGTGCATCCATTTTGATTAATTAAACATCCCATCAACTGAATTGGGACTCTTGCATTTAGGCTAAATTTGCTTAGTAGCCTTGTCATAGAACTGCATCAATATACCATCTGCTTAATATCTAAGATGGATGATATTGTTGTTGGTATGCAGAATATAGCCGTCATGTCACTTCCCTGCATTAATTTATTTTAAACGTTTCTCTCCTGCTTGTCTAAATTGGAATTATGCAAAAAAGCCTCAGAAATTAAGACTCTGTTTATCTGTTGTCTCCCAATTCTGTGTCTGTGTTATCAGAAGATTGGTTCAATGGATGCCAGTGTGCAGTTCTGCCATGAACTTCAACCAACGATTATGTGATGGCCTGGCTAGTGCCCATTTTAATACAATCTACAATACAATTGTTTAATACAATAAACAATAAAAATAAACCAAGAAAACAGAAACCAGGGATAGGGTCGAAGGTGAATTGTAAGGATATTCAGCCAAGTAACCCTGACATGATGAGGAGGAACCACAGCTCATTGCCTTCATAACCTGGACTTGAACAGGTGTCTTCTGACTTAATAACCCATAGAAAGAGGCTTCTATGGTTATTAGGTCAGAGGACACCTGTTATGCATGGCATTTTATATGCATGGGGCTCTTCCACAAAGAAGAAGACCATAGACCATCCATGATCCCACACCTTCCTTGGCAAAGGTGTATACATGGACAACTGTTGAGTCAGAGCCTTTCTTTCTACTTATCAAAGCATTAATAGAGGCATGTCCACCAAGTGTGATAGAATCAATTGCCTCATACAACAATCACAATATGTTTTATTAATTTATTTTTTTCAAGAGAAAATGTTACTACACTTACCAAAGGTCACGTCAAACAAGTAAGGAAGTGTTTAGAAGAAAACGGCAACCCCATTAGATTTATATAATAAATTATCTATGGGGGATGACTATTGGTACTTCCTTTATGGAGGCTAGCTGGTGTACACGACCACCTCAGCAACTTCTCCTCCAGGACTAAAAGGAGAGCCAGTGGATCAGAGTGAAATTGGGGAAAGTTGAGTTCAAGTCCATCCTCAACCATGCAAGTTTACTGGCTGACTTTAAGCCAGGCCTACCCTCTGAGCTTAAGCTACCTGAGGTTGTTGTGGGACAAGCTGGAGGAAGGAATGCTATATACTGCCTTAAGCTCCAGAAGGAAAAAAACAAGATATAAATTCCATCAACAAGAGCTAAAAGGTGACTTTGATTGGATAGTTTCTCTCTTGACTCTGTTCAAGTTCAAACTTCCACAAAGTTCAAACTTCTGTTCTGCACAGAATACATAGCATAAAGCATTGTCTTCAGTTTTCCAGACCAGTTAGAGGAAGGGATCTTTATCCAGAAGACAGATGGAGAATGAAGAGGTAGGCTTTCTTCTCTTCTATGTTTGAGTCTTAATTGAAATAATCTTGTTTAGAAAACATTCAAAAGAAAAACAGTTGTAGCTGCATGCTGCCTATTCAGCCCGATGTATAAAACCCTGGTGCAGTGATCCAGATTCAAAGGAGGGGGGGAGAACACAATCACACCTGTTGGCAATTGCTCACGAAGCTGCAACTTTTCCTGGTTCATGCACAATCCAGGAACCAAAGAATTTGAATTAAAGATATGCTGACAGCCCAGGAAAGATATCTAACTGCCTGAAGGCAATGCTGTCAGATAAGATGTACATGCTGGCATATGCTGGATGACCTTTCCCCCTTGGAATCCAGTTCACTGAACAGCCCTAAAGGGTCATTTGATGCTAAGGGAATCATACCAGCAACCAGAGATTTGAAATGAATCAAAGGTGGCTTCTGAATATACCTAATACCTTTCTTCCAGATATTCTTCACTTTAAAGATGGATGCTAGAACAAAGCCTCCTTTTGTTTAAAACTGACTCCTGGTGATTTCAGGGATACATCCCTGTAGTTTTCTTGGTAACAACCTGGGAGTGTCTTGTCATCGCTCCTTTGGTGATTCTTCTTCTTCTTTCATCTTCTGTTAGCTTCCAATCCAGATCAGTCTGCCCCCCCTCCCAACCAGGTCTAGATGATATGGAGGATGTATATGTATCTACATCTTTTACTAATATGAGCCAGAAATGTTAGCCAGAAATGTTCAAGGCCCCTTCAAAATGAAAGGAAATCCCTTCTTGTTTTTACAAAAGAACTTCACCTATTTAGTAATTCATGAGAAACCTGCACTGCCAGAGTTGTGGAAGAATATCATTCAGTACAGAAAGCCATACACAGAAAGATTGTTTTAAGCCATTCAGCAAAATAAGGCATATTACAACTGTAAATAAAACACACATTGCTGTTTGGCTGTAAACTACTGGCCTTCTACTCCAGTGTTGTGACAAAGTGGTATTATTACAGAGAGCAACTCTCTCAGTCAGCACCAGAGAAATTCAGCATTAGCACCAATTAGATTAACTCCTCCAAAACTTCACTTCTTTTATAAAAAGCAAAACACACACACACATACAGCTCTTTTCAAAGCTGTGATAGTGAGAACAATAGTAATGATGATAAGAAAGGCACTTAATAATGCAACTCAATCACAGTATAAGTGTTTCTAGGAGAGCTTTCAGTAGCAGAAGAGAATTCCTGCTTTGAACAAGGAGGTGGACAACGCTCTAAGTGGCTTCTTCCTCCAACTCTATGAGCTGATGAGTCTTTAAAAGGTTGCTGGTCCCAAGGAAACTGGTCTCAGATTGCAGAGTTTTTGTCATGTTCTGGAAGCAATTGCTTCCTTAGACTTGGAGGCAATGTTATTTGAGCCCCATTGTAGACCAAACTGAGAAATCAAACTCTACATGAAGGCTAAAACTATTGATGATGGCTATACTGACAGAATCTAGCAAGCTTGACTGTTCTTGATTCCCACCACACCACCCTTATCCTCATGGGAATTAGAAAGGTTTCTGCCCAAGTCTTCTGCACATGCTTTCTTTTCATTTTGGACTTAATTCATGTTTCCTCCTCATTACCTTTAGTAACATATCTGACCTGTCTTTATCGAGGCCATCTTCCTTATTCTCCACAGTTATTGTCTTGGGTTCCAAGATCTGGATTATGATGTCTTGGAAAATTAAAAGCCCTCCAAATTCCTTGTTAATGTTTTTTTGGGGGGGGGGGGGCTAAATGGTCTTCACTAAACTTTCTATGCAGACACTTTGGTTTTTTTCATTTTCTTTTTTTCACTGGAGTTCTTTGGAGTTGTCCTTTTATAGGAATTTCCACTCGTTTGGTGATCTTTTCCCAGTCAGTTCTCCCAGCAAAGGTTTTCTACATCTCTTTGCTCTGAGTTTTACCATCTGGGTTGTTGAAGTTCAAGAAACATTTATCTACAGTATATTCAGCTTTAGTCTTTTGTAAAAATGAAGAAGTTCAGCATTCCAGTTTCCCCATTATTTCCACTTCTTCACATAGATTTCCCCAGCTGTTTAGTATCAATTCAAGGAAATCTGATTCCCCTGTGCCTTTCTGGACTTTTTTTTTTTACAGAAACAGTTATCAAGTCAGAATTTTTCTGGAAAAATCTTGACTGGCTCCTGTCTGATAGCAGGTGGATTAAAGTCACCAATCACTATTACTGCAGGCCTCTTTGAAAAAACTGCATTTTAATTTTGGAAAGCATCCTTCATACTTTGTTGTTTGACACAAGCAGCACTGGTTCCCCTCCCCTACTTATTTTATCCAAATATTCTCTATAACATTGGCACTCTGCTGTAGCACTTGTAAAGGACCAGAAGCTACAGCCAATCATGAAATCCCATTCCACTTGCAAAATTTTGGAAGGTTTTGTAGGAACTGGTGATTGTCAGATTATGTGGTGTGAAAAACATGTGCAAGGGGTTATATTAAACCACTGACAAGAGCTAGCAGGGCTCCAATATCTCAGGGGCTGCCACAAAGACAGGGTCAACCTATTCTCCAAAGCACCTGAAGGCAGGAAAAGAAGCAATGGATGTAAACTGACCAAGGAGAGAAGCAATCTAGAACTAAGGAGAAATTTCCTGACAGTTAGAACAATTAATCAGTGGAACGACTTGCCTCCATAACAGTGATTCTCAACCTTTTTAATGCCGCGACCCCCAACCGGTCATAAGTCGAGGACTAAACCGGTCATAAGTCGAGGACTAAACTGGTCGTAAGTCGAGGACTACCCAACTGGTTGTAAGTCGAGGACTTTCCCTGCCTGGGAGCCCCGCGCATGAATGGTGCCGCCCCCTGCGCCGTCCGAGGCGTAGCTGGCAAGCGGCAGAGACAGAGCAGGCCGACCACCAGCTGGGCCACCAGCTGGCCCAGCCCAAGGAGGTAAGGCACCCGCTGGAAAAGGGGAAAAAAATGGCGGACAGCCTTGCTTGGCGACCCCTGTGAAATGGTCGATCGACCCCAAATGGGGTTGTGACCCATAGGTTCAGAACCGCTGCTCCAGAAAATGTAGGTGTTCCAACACTGGAGGTTTTAAAGAAGAGATTGAACAACCATTTAACTGAAATGGTATAGGTTTCCTGCTTGAGCAGGGGGTTGGACTGGAAGACTACCAAGGTCCCTTCCAACTCTGTTATTCTTTATTCTGATCCCGATTTCATACAAAATACAGTCCCAACTATGACTGACTGAACAAAGAGAGATTAAGCCACCATGGTGATTGAGGTAGCAGAGAAGGTCTGCTCATGAATGTGAGAACTGATTGGGAAAAGAAGCACAGAGCTTTACATCATCATCATTATCATTCAACTATATCAGGAATCAAACATTTGGACAGATATATTATATATATTGAAAAAAGATAAAACATTCATATCCTAGTGCCAACCAAATATGTACAATCTATTATTTATTGACTCTATGTTTGAAAAACCACTCTATTTACATTTACCAAAAGCGGAAGAAGTCTGAAGCATTTTATCATCTTTCTCTCCTGCCATTCAGGGAAACAGTTTGTTTGTTTGTTTGTTTGTTTGTTTGTGTGTGTGTGTGTGTGTGTGTGTGTTTCCCACTTGCAATATTAGCAAGCAGAAGTTCCATTAGTTATCTGTTCAGAGCTCTGATGAGAAACTATTCTATTCACTGATCGTTATGGACACCCTGACATTTGTCACTGTCTTTCACAGCAGTTAAGTCTTTTTTTTATCTGCAAATGTCAATGTTTCATTTATTCATGAAAAAGGGTCACATTCCCAAAATAGCGTACTCATTTCTGTTGGTATTAACATTTCTTGGAAATGTATTGAGCCTACTTTTTTATTCAAAGCAGTCGTCTTTGTGCAAACTTCATCACTGATAATATTATTAGAGTTCATTGCACTGTGAGCTGGACAGAATTTGGCATTTTTGTCCACCTATCGGTCCTTCCCAAGGATGATGGATAATGATTTCTAAAGTTTTTACCTCTGAATAGCAGCCTTAAATCTGCTTTTGAGATAGAAAATATCAGAACATAAAGAAGAAGAAAAATCAGCTCTGGCTTTTTTTAAAAAAAAAGAAAAAGGAAAAAAAGCTATTTATCATTTAAGCTTCTATATCTAACTTACAAAACTTTATCAATACTCAGTGTATTGGGTGAGCTGCACAGTCTCTTTAATTTGACTTTTTAGAAACTAACTGAACCAAACTGCTTGACTCTGTTTCAGAAAGCTCTTTATGTGGGTTTCTGATTGATATCTTCAAGCACATTGGTCTGAGTAATCTCAGGTAATTTCAAGGCCATTTGCAAAGAGTGGCTAATCTCTAAAGTCACTCTTTGTGAGATGAAAGTAGGGGCATGTAGTCCCTGCATTAATCAAATGCCCCACTGTTGGCCCTGGGAACTATTTCTTTTCTAAGCCCAGTTCAATCTACCAGCTTAGGGTTTACAACGATGGGCATTGTCGGTACTGCCAAGAGTGACATATTGTCTTGTTCTTCTGCAAATATTCAAGAGAATGAGGAGCAGACTAACTTACCATTAGCATTAGACCTGCCAAATTCACATGCTTTATGGAACAACAACAACCAGCTTGCCACAGCCAACTTGTTGTAGCCAACTTGCCATGGGACAACTCACCGTGGGACAGGAGTTACACAAATATCAAAGAAAGAGTGGAATAGAATCACAAAAGAAAAGATGCCAAAGGAGGGGCAAAATGAAATGACTTGACAAAAAATAAAATATTTTTTAAATTATTTCAAATAATTAAATTGAATTGTTGAATTGTCCCACAGTGAGTTGTCCTGCAGTGAGTTGACCATGGCAAGTTGACCGTGGCAAGTTGGTTGCAGCAAGTTGTTCCCTTCCACCCATTATAGGCTTCCAGAATATAAAATGATCTTAGTGTTTTTTTCTCTTTCTTTTGTCTCCCAACTTCTATTTCCATGTCAGTTCTTATATTATGTGGAATTAATTAATTAATGCATTTGTTATAATTTATTATAAGAGTAGGGAAAGCGGATATTAATTTAGCATGAAATTGCAGGGAAAGGTAATTTGAGGAACATCAATTGGCTTAAAAATAAAATCACTCTCTTTATCACATTAAAAATTAAATGATCTTTCACATATTTGATGGCAGCATCTATGTACCAAAACTGAACAGAAAAGAGTAAGGAAAAATCTTCTTTCTGTCTAAGTACTATGTGCACCATAAATTTGTCTAAGAGTCCAATTAACAGATAAAAATGTCCACATCAACTCAGATTGATTCTGAATCATCCCTAGTTGGACTCTCCTACTAATGTTCCTACATATTAAATGGATATCATTCTTAACAGAATAGCATGAACCCTACTCTGTTGAACTCTCTTCAACAGAGTAGCATGAAATATAGGCAGGTTAAAAAACTGCCAACATTAAGTTTGAAGTTCATCAGTCTTTCTTTAATACATGCAGGGTCTAGCTGATCTTTGCTGATCTCAAACATTAAGCAGGGTCTGGTTAGTAGTTTTATGAGGGACCACCAATGAATTTCAGGCTGTGAGCTAGAGTGGAAAGTTGAAAAAACACCCCAGAAGAAGACAATAGTGAACCATTTTCTTTCTTACCAAGAAATTTACATAAGTGTCAGTAAAGTCACCTAGCTGATGTTCACAAGAAGCTGATGTCATTGAAATCACCAGAAGTTAAACTTGATTCAAGGGAAATTTACTTTTTTAGCCAAGTTGACTCACTTCTGTAGTAATAGGATTTATTTAAACATTGGCATTCCCTTTATATATAGTTCATAGTATAGATCAGGGGTAGGCAACCTTAGCTCTTTTAAGACTCGTGGATTTCAACTCCCAGAATTCCTGAGCCAGCCATGGCTGGCTCAGGGATTCTGGAAGTTGAACTCCACGAGTCATAAAAGAGCCAAGGTTGCCTATCCCTGATATAGATGTATGAAAGGAAATGTGAAGCTACTTTAAGCAATCTGGCCTCAAAGATCCATGAATTAATTACCTCCCAAACAAATTGCTATATTGTGCTTGACGTGGGGATGCTTCTGAAGAAAACATAGAAAGTACAGATCCACGTTCTAGCTCCAGAATGCATCAAAGAGGTTCCTTCCTGGTGTTTCTTAGTGGGAGCACGGGAACTCTATTCTCCACAATTGTACAAGCTTCTTGTGGCCTTCCAAGCTCAATTTCAGGTATTCATTAATTATAAATAGCTAATGTGCTCAAGGATAGAATTGCTTCAATGAAGGATTGAATCCATACAGAGTATTAAACATAGAACATCAAACATGGATGGCTTGGGCTCTGTCTTTTTTTTTTTTAAATAGAGAACACTTTCCCCTTATGCCATCAGCCAGGAGCAGCATTCATTCTATATGGATCTATCCTGAGAGACACTTGGAATGAGACCCAAGTAAAAACAATGAGGGCTCCAGCTTTCTCAGGGATGACACCAACTTTGTTGAATTCCTCATCTACTTTCACCAGCTATTTTACAAGAAGTCTAAAGATTTCTTTGGAATTCATAAGCAAAGCATTCCCTTTTAATCCTTGTACATGTTATTACTTTATATGAAAGATGGTTTGTTTTCATCTGTATTTTGTTTGCATCATTAATTGTTTCATTATTTTATAGATGTTCTTTTAACTATTACATGTTGTTTATTGTTGCATGGTGAACTCCTGTTGCTTTTGTCAGGAGTATATGGGGATAAAATTGACCATAAATAAATGAGCAAGGAAGTAAACTATTGATGCATCTGGTTTAACTATAATCTATATTGGTGGCAGTAAGAGAGAGGTATTTTTCCCAATCATACTTGTAGATGCCCGCAAGAAACATCAGATCTTCAATCATAACATGCTTTCTATCCCTAAGTCTCAGGAAGCCTTCTATGGAGAGAAAATGGTGACAATAACCATATCCCATTTTCATTGAACCAAAGTTCCGGCATTCATGAAGGGTTATATCCATACAGGATACTAAAATCACAATATTAAGCAACCCCAAATAGATAGCTGGGTGCAAAACATCAACTTCATGCCTCACTACAATGGCAATAGTCCTTCTGTAGGGATCACTATAGTCAAGCTATCATCCCAAAGAGATTGCACAGACATATCAAAACCATTACCAAATGACAGAACATTTAACGCAAATAATTCCTCATGTAATAAATAAATCTCTGTTCTGATCCCCCAGGGACAATTAAAAATTCAAAGAAACCATCTGGCTATTACTTAGTCATTTGCCTGTTAAGCAATTGGATGCCCTCCTGCTAATGTGTCACTTGTGACAGTGTGCAAGTACATCAGGAGATGAAAGGTTGTCTCAAATGTCACATCTAAATCCAACTGATCAACAGAACAGCTTTTCTCGCTCAAAGCCAGCAATTTCATAATTGATATCAAACATCCGGAATCATTCAAGGGGGAAAAAAAAAAAAAAGAAAAATGGGGTAAGGTGGGGCTTTTTTGAGCTGTCTTTGGAGTCAGCTTTCAAAGCTGACAATACAAGTTGTTTTATAAGGTGATAACACAATATTGCAAGCATTTACTTCAAAATAAAAAAAAATAACACTGGAGTTAGGGTAAGCAGGTAGACAAATAGATAGACCCGATTAGATAGTTAGATTATTTATCATCTATCTAATCAAGTATATCTATTTGTCTACTTGCTAGATGATAAATAGCTAGATAACTAGATGATATAGATGATAGCTAGATATTTTAAAAATGTAGAATATATATGTGTTTTGTGTGTGTGTGTGTGTGTGTGTGTGTGTGTGTGTGTGTGTGAGAGAGAGAGAGAGAGAGAGAGAGAGAGAGAGAGAGAGAGAGATGGATGTATCTTTGTGTATATGATAAATGTGTCAAAAGATACATTTATCATGGAATCTTTGTTGAGAGTCTCTTTTTCTACTTATCTTGGGGATGATTTCCGTCTAACAAGTCGACCAGCAAATATTTATTAGAATATTACTTCCTCCGATAGATTCTCTGCTTTTCAACATTATACCATTCCAAAGGCAATTCAAAAGACTGCCGTGTCCCCACCTAAATGTAGTTTGCACCAGGACAATATTTTAGGGTGGTTGGCATTCATAGATTTATATTCTACATATTCATACTCATACTCTATAGTAAGAGGGGAGGGGCTTGCTGTCATTCATATGAATTTATCCTGCTCCCCAGGAAACATCTCTAAATTAAAGTTATTTATACAGGCCTTAATGAAACAGGGTTCATGAATCAGATGGGAATATCATTAGTGTCTTGCCAGTTATAATGACTAACAACTTTTCTATAAAGCTGGCTGAAGTAATATCCAGCATGGTGAATAAACAGTGGTCCTGTTGGACTTCAACCTGTATACCAAGTTGCATGGTAGGACTAAGTCAGGGCTTCTCTGAAAGCTGTAATATGTCTTAAATTGTTATTAGACTAACATATGAGATAAGGCCTATCATTATCTCCTCCTCCTCCTCCTCCCCCCGCCCCGATTCTTATAGAAAAACAACTCACAGCAGTTTACAAAAAAACACCATTAAAAATCAAACATGAAAATTATATACAGGATAAGACAGAGGAAACAGGAAAGCAAAACCCATTCATTCAATGTACATGTAGATAAGGTCTGGGAGAAGGGAGGTTCTTAAAAGATGCTACAAAGGATACAAATTTCAGAGGACCATCATGCTACAAGCAATCATAACATGGTATCCTGTAGTTCTGTGTCCATTCATTAGATCCATTAGGTATCCTGGCCATTTAAGGCCTTTGTGTAAGAAGCAAAAGCTGGAATCTGGCTCTGTAATTAATTGATGACTTCCAATGTTGGCAACAAGTCTTAGACAACCACACAAACTGATGCCTCTCTCTCTCTCTCTCTCTCTCTCTCTCTCTCTCTCTCTCTCTCTCTCTCTCTCTCTCTCTCTCTCAATGCAAAAATATAATATCAACAAGTGGAGGAAGGAAATTATTGGGATCGTACAGCATGTTCTATATACTATATTGTTGATGAGGAATTAACTATAAAATGTACATTAAATTATTTCAACAATGCAAGAAATTATTTGAATTGTGCCAAAATCTCCACAATTTATTTTTTTTTTTAAAAAAAAATTATAGATAAGTATTAGTTTCTAATTTCTCCTTTGTTGTTCAACATTTAAATGTTTAAATAAACATTTAAAATGTTAGTGTATTACTGATTTCAGTTCTTTGATCAGGTCTTTATTCCCTTCAAAACCATGCCGTGAATACTTACATTTGCCTTGCTTTGAAATATATAGTATGTATGGAAGCCATTCTTGCTTAAATTTGATTAGGCTCCTGTAGTGAATATAAACTATTAATTTTGCCATTACTGCTTATTTTCCAAGGTTAAGTTTTGCAATCTGGTCCTGGATGTGTGAGAGAATAAAATCAGTGAAAAGAGCAGTTTTCTGATTCTGTTTCCCTTATGTGACCCTTTCACTTCTAGTCTCTCTCTCTCTCTCTCTCTCTCTCTCTCTCTCTCTCTCTCTCTCTCTCTCTCTCTCTCTCTCTCGTCAGGATTTAATGTCAGTCCTTTATCCACCCCATACTGCCTCTAGACAGTGGTTCAGAACATGTACAATGTCTCTTGATGATCCCTTCCGATGGCATCATTAAATATAATTGGTAAGTAAAATAATATCCTCTGACACATCACAGTATTGCTGCAGAAGATGAATGTGCCTGGTCACAATAAACATTTAATTTTTTCTCCAAAGTTATTCTACTGCCCAGAATATAAAGTAAGATTCTGCACCTACAGAGAAAGGTTTTTAATGTCATTTCTGCTCCAAGTGTTATATGTGAATAATTTTTAGACAAAATAGAGAAATGCTCCCAAGGTAGGATGTTTAATCCTGATGAGTGAATGAAGCTTCAGAATCAGAAGACAAAGAAGCTTCTTCAGGGCTTCAATTGGATCAAAATTTCTACCTAAGGTTGGTCTTCTTTCTCCCCAGAAGTTTTGATACACTAGCATGATGATGTTAGGAGTTGTTTCTCAGTGGAATAAACCACTGGTTTAAATTGGGTAACTTTAGATAGGATTATGTACTGTAAACTATATAGTTTTTGTCACTCAGCCAGTTTATTTCTTCTCTCTTCCAGGATTTATCATTGTTAATAATATTTTAATGTATTGATGTTTGTTATATTATCATTATTATGCCTAATATTAAAACACATTAACGAAAATGAGTAAGCAAAGAATCCCAAAACAATTTCCTAGTTATTACTGAGTAGCAATAGTAATAGCACCTAGACTTATATACCGCTTCACAGTGCTTTTACAGCCCTCTCTAAATGGTTTACAGAGTCAGCATCTCCCCCCCCCCCCAACAATCTGGGTCCTCATTTTACCGACCTCAGAAGGAGCCTGCAGTACTGCATTTTAACCACTCGCCTCTCTATGAGTAGCCAGCATAATGGAAATAAATTCCTTCCTTCCTTCCTCCCTCCCTCCCTCCTTCCTTCCTTTTTTCTCTCTCCCTCCCTCCCTTCCTCCTTCCTCCTCCCTCCCTCCCTCTTCTCCCTCCCTCCCTCCCTCCCTTCCTTCCTTCCTTCCTTCCTTCCTTCCTTCCTTCCTTCCTTCCTTCCTTCCTTTCCTCCTTTTGAATTCTACATATTTATAGTGGCATTTTCCAGACTGGCTACCATCTGCATAAACCAGCCTAGACCTAGCGTTACTTAGGTAAAAATGGTGATATAAAAACGTGATGAATAAATAAATACAGTTGCCTTGGTGACTGGAGGATTTGGGGAGTTAAAGTCCACATATCTGGAGATTTGGGGGTTAAAGTCCACATATCTAGGTTAGGGAAAGTTGATCAGTACAAACAGGCCCATTTGAATGTTTTTTAAAATATTAAGTTCTCCTCTTTCATATATTCAACATATAATACCCCAAAAGCTTTTTATGAAATGTGACTACTTTTTCCTTGGGATATAAATGCCAATTTTGCCATGGTAATGCTAGATGTTTCTCCGCAGAGGCATCTTCACAAGGTTACCGTGCTGCATGCACCATTCCAAAAGCTTCCCACCATATTTCTGCTAATTTGTTTTCTAATTATATTCATTTAGGCATGAAGGCTTTACATGGTTGTGCACAAGAGAGAAGGGCGGGTAGTAGCACAGAAGGCAGACACAAATGTCAAGGATTGCTAAGCTGGAGAAACAGAGAGCCACAGAAATGTAATTTTAGCTCTAAATTAAAGAGACAGAAGGAGGCTAAAAATGCTCATTTGCACTAAGCCAGTTATACAACACTCTTATACAGCAGAAAAAAATGTGGGGGTTTTTTATGAAATAAATAAAAATTATTTGGAGATAACAATTATTTTTAGTGGAAGAATCTGTGAGTCATTTGCTAAAATGCATAAAAGGCACCATTATCAGCAAGTGTATAATTTGGGCTTCATTCTTTCCTTTTTTTAAAAGGAGGGAGAAAAGTAAACTGCAAGGATTCCCAAAATAATTAAATAAACTGATATCTGAGAACAGAAATGCCTGATGGGACAAATGAAAGGTTGTGGAAAAAACAGACAACTAACATCTTTACAAAGGAGGAAGAGGAGAAGGAGGAGGCTGGACTTAATAATATTAAGTAATATTAATGCTGGAATTAAATCTGCCTTGCCATGCTTCAATGGTTTATTTTTTTTCCTGCAAAGGGGGCTTCAGGTTGTTGCTACTCCTGCTCCTGTCTGTGTTGCTTTATCTTACCTTGAGATTCCTACTCCACTGAAATAAATTTCTTGTTCATTTCATACTTGGAGTCCAAAGCTGGTATTCTTTCCTGTAATACATTTTTCTATTTCTATAGGATAGGGTTTCCTGCCTGAGCAGGGGGTTATTCTATTCTATTCTATTCTATTCTATTCTATTCTATTCTATCCTCCCTGACTTCACTTCCCACTGTCTCCACTCCATCTCAGATGGGAAGAGTCCCATCATGACAACCAGCCTTTTGATTAAATGAAGTAGGGAAAGGCAGAATGATTTTAGGCCACTGGATCCTATATATTATGGAATGAAAGCCAGAACATTCACTACAACTTGTATCTAAGGAAATTCAAGAACACCACATGCTGCCCACTGAAGCTGTCTTCTCCCTCCTTTGAAACAAGTGTCAACACTGCTAACATCGGATGTTCTTGCTTTGACAACAGATGGAAATGCAGCAAATTTTTCCCTATTGTTTTTAGAGTTAGTTGATGGTAGGATGGGGAATGTGGATGAGAGTCCAGCTAGTCATAACAATAATAACTCAGCCCTGGGAATCCAAGGTCATTGGGCCCAGAATTGATAGAGTTTTGGTGGGCTGGAAAGCTGGGGAGAAAACCCGAACTTCAAGCTAATTGGGGAATGTGATTTATGACTGTTTATTGGAGGAGAGAATTGTGCTTTAATACTTTGTATTCAGGAGAGGAGAATTTAGTTTTTGGTTTCGACTATGTAGTGCCAATACTTTGTTTGTTGAATAAAAGATTCTTTAAGGTAAACAATACCTCAAAGTTCTTTTGAAGAGTTTTATCTGTCGGAACCATGACAACAAGGATGAATGTCAGTTTAACAAATGGAATGAAAATTGATAGAAAAATGCAAAACTCAAAAGTGTTTAGCACAATGTTTCCTACAATGGAACTCTTCAGATGTATTGGATTTTACTCCAAAATTTCTAGCCAGCAGGGCTACTGTAACTTTCTGTTATTGTTGTTGCCTTCAAGTCATTGCTGATTCGTGATGTTTGCCTGGACTAGTCCCCGCAGTTCCCTTGGCAGGATTTCAGAAAAGGTTTGCCTTTGCCTGTTATCTAGGGTTGTGAGAGAGCACAAATGACTTTGTGTCTACTAGAACTCACATTCTCCCAATTTCTAGTCTGGTACCTTAACCACTGCACCAAACTGGCTCTCAGTGTGATAGAAACATTCTTAAGATTTTTACAAAGAACCAGAATACAAAAGGACAATAATTTCTCAAAGCGCACATTCTTCCCTTTCTCTGTTATTTTACTGTAGTTAAACTGCCTTGGTTTATACATTGCTTAAGAAAAAGGAGACATTGATCTCCTAGGTGTCCTTAGTTTTATGCAGTTTGCCAAGGAAGCATAGTACGGAAGGAAATCCCTTATCAGAAATCTAGAAGCTGGTTACCAACATTGTATGGGAAGCCAAGAGAGTTTAAAAGCCTATATTACCGGACTTCTGGTTTGCCGATGTAGCCGCCATGGACATTTGAAAGGCGAGCTCTGTCTTCCGCATCCAGTTTTGCATTGCTGGGGGACCCTGGAAAGGGTTGAAAGTTGCCCTGTAGGGGTGACCAGCAAGGAGGGGATCCCTGCTTGATCATGGGAGGACATGATCTGCTTCTGCTCAATCCAGGGCAGCCCTCCAAACCAGCGGATGAAAGACCGGCCATAGCAATATGGCTCGTCATTAGGCTGCAGATAGCCAAAGTCACACTTACCACCAGGCAACTATAAAGCAGCACAGATGAGACTACCTCTCTTAAATCCTAACTATTTTTTCCTGCATAAGCTGCTTAAAGTACTTTCCCCCATGTGAGAGGGAAGGGAGATTTTATCTCTTCCTCTAGAAACAGCGGTGACTGACTATCCAGGGGAGTTTTTAAAAGTTGCAAGAATAACCTGATCCTAAATGAAACTTTATTTCTTAAAGTTTGTGGACTAAAAAACTTTCTATTCTTACTGAAGATCTGTTTTTTTTAACCTATAAAAATGTAGCAAAACTGAAAAGATTATAAAAGCATTGGATTCAAAAGAAAACTTTAAATTAGTGGCGACATCTTGTGGCTAAACCTGACATTACAATTTATTATTACTTAAAAGAGACTTAGCCAGCAGCCCAGACAATAGATAAGACCTATGTAACTTTGAAACATTAGCTGTGAGAAGCCCAGCTGAGTTCCATACTCAGTGACAAAACTTTTTTTTCCTGCATTCTCTGATTGTAAAGCTTTTAACACACTACTAAGAGAATATGGAGGAAGATCAGGAACAGATTCTCTTTATGTTGAAAGCAATTCATCAAACTATTCTAATAGCTACTGATGAAATAAGAGATTATAGAAAAGAACAAGATGTGAACTCAAACTGTGGCTACAACTAAAAAATTAATTACATAGAATATAATAGAAAAAGCAGAACAATTAAATATTATGACATAAGACTTAACTGATCAACAAATACAGTCAATGGAAAATCCAGAAAAGGGGCTAACAATATGGAAAAGGGAAAAGACTTTCTACATAAATCAGAAGAAACCTGAGGATCGAGAAGAAGAGCAGATTGAAGAGAAGATAAATAGTTCAGGACAACCATGTCGAGATGGAAAAATAGAGAGATGATTTATCAGTCCTCTCAAAAAAATGGCAGTCGGATGGTTCTTTCTATGTTACACAATATACATAACAACACAGGGAGATTTATTGGATGATTCAAAAGCACGGACATGGAAGACAATTTGGCAAAGAAAGAAAGCTAGAATAAGACTGGAGAAAATTGGGGTTTTGACTTATTAGTGAGAATTAAAATAAAATATACTCAAATAGATAAGATGTGTATTTTGAATACTAGATATTGTTATGAGTCAAGATAAGGAAAACTTTGGTTATTTAAAACTTGGAAGTAGAAATATTAACAGTTGAATTTGAACATTGATTTGCTTATAAAGGTTAATTGTAAAAGTAATTAAGATATATATAAGGTAAAAATTTGTCGATGAGTGTAATAAATATGTTCTTGCTTAGCAGTAATAAAAAAATTACTAGCTTAAATATGAGATAGTAGATATTAAGAGAAGAAGAGAGGAAGTATTAAATGTTGAAATAAGAGAAATTTTGGTTACTAAATTTAAGTTATTTGGAAATTATGAGAAAATAAGAATATTATATTGTATTATTAATTGATTGATATAAGATGATGAGAACTCAAATGATAAGACATGTATCCTGAACATTAGATCTTGTGATGAATTGTGATAAAGGGATTGGGATTATTTAAAACTTGGAAACTATAAATACTAAATGTTAAATTTAAATATTAATGGGAAACTAAAAATTGGGAAAAACTAACCAGGACTTTGATTGTCTAAAAAGATTGAATGTTAAAACAGCTAGGATATGTATAAACAAAAATTATTGATAAATGTAAGAAAGTTATTTTTATTTAATCGATATAAGAATTGTATTAGTTTAAATATGAGACAGTAAATACCAAGGGGAAAAGAGAGGAAATATTCAATGTAATAGTTTGAGATCTGTACTAAAGATATTTGTATGTTATTGAATTATTGACCAACTCAACCGCCACATTGCTTTTCAAATATTTAAATGTGAAATTAGAACATCAAGAAAACATTTTCAAAAATAAAAACCATTCATTTCAAAGCTCATACAAGGCAGGAGCCAGGACCTCAGTCTTAGCATTTGCTTTCAAGTATTTCATTCTCATCTCATGAAGAAGTATGAAGTAAAGAAAAAGGATTCCAAGGGACTTGATGACAGAGGCAATAGACACCACTGATCAGTTTCAGAGCAGATGGGAACCTGGACACCACTGACAGATTTCCTTGATATATTATCTTCACTTTTGAAGTCTGTTGGCTCACTCAACATCTCAAATTTCCAAAGGATCAAAAATCCTGTCTTCATACTTAATTACCTGAGTTGGTCTAGGGGGAAGCACTTGCTTTGTGTACATAAGATGATCCTGAGCTAATGCTCTAACTTAGTAAATGAGGCAACTTCAAATTTCTATTAAAGCTGATAGTATTTTGTCCTGACCTAACTTACTGGATATTATAGTTTTAAAGGTGGGGCTAGGAGAACCGCCCTTCTTTAATGTACGGCAGATTTTCTTACCTTGGTGTCTTTCAGACCTTTCGTGCTCATCACTACGAGTCTTGATAGCAAAGATTGATAGAAAATGAAAATCAAAATACCTGGGAGGTCTCAGGTGAGATAGGCTTTCTATAGTATGAAAGGAAGTGTCAAGCACCAGGGAAATTCAGGCAGTTCAAATGGGAACAAGATTTCTTGCAAGCTTAAGCTCTCTACAAGAATCAGAATTACTAACAGTTAAAGCAATTTGGTAGTAAATAGAAGAAATTCAAGATGGGCTGGACTTAGATCTTTTGGGGCATGCAGGGACTCATGACTAATGATGCATTTGACCTCCTCCCTTGGGGTCAGACTGGCTATCTCCTCCAGGAAGAATCTGATCTGGTTTGAAAAAAAAAAACACATTTACAATTAAACAAGGGTTACCATACTAACTTTGCCCTCATAGGATTGTTACTGACCTATAAGATCCCTTCCTGTAAAAAATAAAAAAAAATGCCTTCAGAGCTTCAAGTCATGCCATATGGCAGTTGTTTGTTCCCAGAGCTTCATTTCCATTTTCTTCTACATACCATACATACACAGATATGCAAAGTAGTAACTGAATGGGCCTCTTTCTCCAACCTGGCGCCCTGCAATCTGGCACTGGTCTATTACCATTCTGATTGTTTGGCACCCCCCAACACCATAGCACTTTTGTGCAGTGCACAACCTACATTCCTTCTTGTGGCTGCCCTGTACCTTCAGTTATTAGAGAAGAGCAAAATATTTAAATATTTCATTATGTTTTCCCCAAACTGAAAAAGCAATCTGAAAATTCTAGCTTGTTGGCAGATTTGGTGTCTGCCTTCCTGCACTTCTCAGAATGCCCATATGGTTCCCAAACTCCTTGATGGTCCTGTGTGAGCTTCAGAATTCATTTATCTATTCCTTAAATTTCTTCAGCTGCCCATCTCAATCAATGACTCTGGGCAGCTTAGTATGTGGGCAATGTAATATATATATATATATATATATATATATATATATATATATATATATATATATATATATATATACCTATTTTCTACCTAGTTCAGGAAATCTGTCTGATGACCATCTTCATTCCAACAGACTGGAGGGTTTAGAAATTAACTCTGAAGCATTCTAACTCTTCCAATTAAGGAAATAAAAAATATATCTACTTTTTTCACTTTGGTTGGCTTGTCTGCTTTGAAAGAATACAAATTGCCCACTGTATGCTTAGCAAGTTACTGCTAACTTTTGGTCACCGTGATGTAAAAAAGATGTTGAGACTCTAGAAAGAGTACAGAGAAGAGCAACAAAGATGATTAGGGGACTGGAGGCTAAAGCATATAAGGAAAGGCTGCTGGAATTGGGTATGTCTAGTTTAACGAAGAGAAGGACGAGGGGGGACATGATAGCAGTGTTCCAATATCTCGGGGGCTGCCACAAAGAAGAGGGAGTCAAGCTATTCTCCAAAGTGCCTGAAGGCAGGACAAGAAGCAACAGATGGAAACTAATCAAGGAGAGAAGCAACCTAGAACCAAGGAGAAACTTCCTGACAGTTAGAACAATTAACCAGTGGAACAACCTGCCTCCAGAAGCAGTGAATGCTCCAACACTGGAAGTTTTTAAGAAGAAACTGGACAGTCATTTGTCCAAAATGGTATAGGGTTTCCTGCCTGAGCAGGGGGTTGGACTAGATGATTTCCAAGGTCCCTTCCAACTTTATCATCATCATCATCATCATCATTATTATTATTATTATTATTATTATTATTATTATTATTATTATTATTAATCTTTTCCTCAGGGAGAAATGGAGATATCTGATCATTCTATCTGGGGCCTAAATGATTGAAAGGAAATGAATGCAGTCAGAAAAATATAGAGCCACATTCTAACCATCTGCAAATGTACTGACCCCCCTTTTTCTGTATTATATGTTCTGCTTAACTTTCTTAGCTTCTGCTGGCTAATCTGACTTAGTGAGTACCTTCCCTGTTCCGTCACTTCTTTTCTCCTGGCATGAAGGAAAGAGCTCTACTCTTTGATCCTTTTTTTAAAAAACAGCAGCGTTTTTCTTTTTCTGCTTTATCTGCCTGCCCAATATGTGAAAAACTAAGATAGATGGTAATGTTCAACAAATAACCTTGCTTCAGCCTCTCCATTTTATGCTGCACTCTGCCCCTTCTCTGAATCTTAACACATTTGGGGAAAAAAATCTGTATGTTCAGCAGTTTTAATTATATTCCACTCCTTGACTTGGGAACAAGGGGTCAGTTTAAAATAATTGGATGAGATGAATTTATCTAAATGATTTTCATTAATCTGAACAGAACTGGGCTGACTCATATTTGCACACTGGACTGATTAGTTCTGTTTGCAGAGTCAAAGACAGCTTGAGATAATCTTGTAGCTGGGTTATTATGGAAGCCCTGGACATGTACCAAAGTGGATTTATGTGCACACAGATTTCAAGAAACAAATGAACTTGACAGTTGAGATATTTCCTAGGTAAATACAGCCCTCATAGACTTTCAGATCTCTTGAGTTACAGGTTATCTTGGCTTCAATCATTCCAATGAGCTTGTCTAATCATTTGCTAAGTTTACTGAGACACTTTAGAATATTGGTGTATGTAAACTGTGCTGTATAATTAATGCAAACATTAAAAGGCTGTTGATAGAAAGAACCCATGAGAACCTCCAAGTATGGTTGGCCCCCACCCTGTTGCTTTTCCTAAAAGCCCTAAAAATGTGGTTTTTTACAACAGGCCTGGGGATCACGATGGAGACGAAGCCAATCCAGTGCCTGATCGTATTGCATTGTTACCACCATGGAGGTGGAGGGGGCTGTGGGTCTTTATTATATGGTAGATTTTTTTAAAAAAATTCTAAACTGCCCAGAGTTACCTATATGTGAGTCGGGTGGCTATATGGGTATATTTAATAAATAAATAATATAATAAATTATGTACCATAGATTAGATTGGACAATCTGATTCCCCTGGTCCATATGTAGCCCCTGAACTCCTTTTTTTTTTTTTTACAGCCTACACAAAATAGTTCATGAACCACTAGGAAAAAAGAAGCATGATTTTCTATTTTGGGGATAAGTATGTTAAAAATAACTAAAATCAGGATTGTGATGAGAAGACAGACAGAAGGATAACCTGAATAGATGTAATCCAGAACCATAGCACGCCCTTTCCTCCTGCTTTCTGGGCTATGTATAGTTATGCCAATTGATGATATTCTTATGGACTTTAGATGGGATTGCATTGTTGGAGTTTATAAGGGGCAGGGCAGGTGGCCGACTTCTTAAGTAAACTGCCTAAATTCACACTTCTGGTTAAAGAACCAATTTGTCCAGGGAGAGCAACTCTATTTGAAGTTTCTGACTTTTGAGATGTTCCAATTGTTTGATCTATACCTCACAAAGTGCAGATTTGATATTGTTTCCTCCTACTTGGAAAGCTTCATCACACATACACAGTCAGCATAAAATGAAGTAATAGCTTTCAATGCTGTTTCTATTATAAGAATTTTAACACCAGCCCAAATTACCTGTCATCAGCTGTTCAAGTCTTTTCCCCATTACTGACAAAACAAATGAACAGCTGTTTGCCTCATGAAACGGGTGCCCTGAAAGACAGAGAAAGAAAGATGCTAATAACAAAAAGAGAGGCAGGATGTGGCAGCCAAAACTAAAAAGCTGAGGAGAAAAAGGAGAAAGTGAGTTTGGGGGAGAAATGCCAAGCTTTCTCTTGAGAAATCGATGGAAGTTCCTTGTTCTCTTTCCACATGGAAAGAATTTAGTCCTCCATCAGTGTCCATCAGTGTCTTGTCTGCAGGATGCAGTCTCTGTGGCTAAGAGGGTGATGTGACATGACAGGAGTGCAGAATCAATGGGAGGAGGACACAGGGCAAGGGTCTCTCTCCTTCCCTCTCATTGTGATTTCAGCAGGGAGGAGAGAGTCAAAAGAACTCCTTGCCAACAATAATGCAAAAGGTACTAAAAGTAAAGATAAAGTTTTCCCCTGTCCAGTCATGTCTGCTCTAGAGGATGATACTCATCACCATTTCTTAGCTGAGGGTGCATCGTCCAAAGATACTTCTGTGGTCATGTGGTCAGCATAACTATATGCCGAGATGCATGGAATGCTGCTACCTTCCCAATGAAGAGGTAACTATTTTTCTACTCGCATTTGCATGCTTTCAAACTGCTAGGTGGGCAGGAGCTGGGGCAAGTAATGGCAGCTCACCCCATTGCATGACACTCAGGTCTCAAATCTGGGCTGTTATTTTTCCAGCTGACAAGCTCAGTGAGCTATTGCTAAAGTTACTAGAGCTATTGCTAAAGTTACTAGAAAGAGGGAAATAAAGGGACATTGAAGGCACTGCTTGATGCCTTTGAATATATTTAAATCAGAAACAAGGAATACTGTATTAACTTTTCTGCAAAGGGAAAAGTGCAACCTCATCTCTATACTGATTTGTAGCTCCCGCGCACCCCTTCTTATCCTTTCTTTTAATCTGCTTGCTCCGTAAGCCTTGGTTAATTTCTTTCCTGCACACATGTGCCTCCCACCCCCTCCCTTGTGAGTTAATCCTGGTGCTCCAACTCTCAGTCAGAGCTTACTCCTCTTTCAAAGCAGGCTTGTCACTTCCAGCAGGGGAAGGAAGGAGGGGTTGGTCTCTGTAATAGCTGTCCAAATAATCCTTTTAAGATGTCTTTTAGAATACCACCAACACAAAAGTATGTTATTGATCCATTGCCATCAGGAGAGTTTCTGCTTCTTCCCCCTCTATTGTTCACTAGGATGAAAGCACTGACATTAATCATAATAAAAAATGTAGTTTCCAATCTGATTTTAGCCCAGGTAACTGAAACATCCAAAAGAATACAGTTTCGATTATACTATTGGCAAGATATTTACTTGCCTGCTTGCTTATTAAATTTGTTTGCTGCCCATCTCACCATGTGTATAGTCTGTGGCATTCCAAATGTTGCTTACAAATAAGCCCTGGTGGTGCAGTAGGTAAGCTGCAGTACTGCAAGCAAATTCTACCCACAGCCTATGGTTCGATCCTGATGGGCTCGAGGTTGACTCAGCTTTCCATCCTTTCAAAGTCAGCAAAATGAGGACCCAGATTGTTGGGGGCATATGCTGACCTTGTAAACCACTTAGAGAGCGCTATGAAGCAGTAAATAGGTGTAAGTGCTATTGCTACTGTATCACAATTGTTGGAAGTAAAGTCTTCATCCTGATTCATCCAAGCTGGGAATAAATAAGCAACATGGTGACTGCTTTGGGAAGATGGTTACAGTTTATTGAAGAGGCAGAAAGATGGTTCTTGCAGGAAAGACCAGAGGGAAAAAAAGGATCTGAGCACATGGGCAGTACGTTTTTATACCCTCTCTAGCCTTTTGTTTGGAATAGTTTCCTGTTCCTGTGGCATGAACTTTGAGGCTATTTCCTGTATTACATATTCTGACCTGAGTTTAGGGGTGCCTCTCTGGTATACTTGATGGTAATGGGTTAGTCCTATTATGTCC
This sequence comes from Crotalus tigris, assembly GCF_016545835.1. Taxonomy (NCBI): domain Eukaryota; kingdom Metazoa; phylum Chordata; class Lepidosauria; order Squamata; family Viperidae; genus Crotalus; species Crotalus tigris. The sequence continues at coordinate 440,444 of NW_024097690.1, forward strand.
CATCTCAGGTGGGATATGAAGATTTTAGGTCTTTGTGTTTTCTTGAGTTTCCTGGCTCCAGCTTTCCTGATGGTTTTACATTTGCATTTGTACAGGCTGGCTCCTGCTTGGGGCAGAGACTTGGTTGGGGGCAGGGTTGGTTTCTGCTTTTTAAAAATCCTTTTAAGGAAATATATTTTTCTGCCCTCTTAATATTTCCTTCTCTGGGGCTAATTTCCCACACTATTACCCGCAACCAACATTTCTCGTCTTTGGTCATGCTGGTTAGAGCTGATGGAATCTGAGGTTTAGCAACATTGGGAAGGAACAGCCACTTGTATGATCTAATACAGGGATTGCATCAGCAAAAGCCAGGGTTTCTGGGTCAATCCTGCAATTGATTAGCATTTTGAATGAACTCCCGTAACTAAGTCTTGTTTAGACAAGCTAGCTTTTCCTAATAAATGGCTCAGTGAAAGGGACCCTTTGTGTATGGACTCTGGGAGACAGTTCTAGCTGCTTGGGCTCATCACAGCATATTGGGAAAGAACCCCTAGTGCTGTAAGTTATTAATGCGGGCAATTCTAATAAACATGGTCTTCTTTATTTCAGTCCTAATGCCTCCTTTAACATCCTTTTAGTTTTGTATCCATCTTGCAAGTTCTAAGCCAGCCAGAACACAAGAATTTCAGAAAACAAAACACCCTTTGGCTCATGTTAACATGCTAGACTAGAGCTCCAGGAACAGCTCAATCTTGTCCTGAATCACTTCAACAGGGAATCAGATTTGACCTCCTGACTGTGTTTAGCTTGTTAAAACGAGGCTTTGTTTCTTACTGATTACTGTAAGGAACAAGATATAAACAGCTGCCAATTTTCAATCACAGGAGAGATGGAGTGATTCATTATCTTGGGGGGTGGGAGAGAGAACAGGGATTATTTGAAAATCAGTGGAAAGCATAGGCATACAGTGAGAGCCATGGTGGTTTTAAAATGTCATTTTGCACAAATGACATTAACCGTGTAACCTGAGTCCACTGGAACTTTATTTTTAAATTTATTTTTTATTTTTTAAAATGTATTGGTCACCCAATAAACCTGAGCTTATTGGGTGACCAATACATTAAAAAAAATAAAAATAAATTTAAAAATTACACTGTCATCTGCCTCTCCTGCTCCCTCTTGTCGATATTCATGGCAAGGAGGTGAAAAAAAAGGGAAAAAACTGATTATGTCTATAAATGATTATTACCTGATGATGAAGATGGTGAGAGTTATATTTAAAGAAATGTATGTATTATGCTGGTAGAAAGGACAAAATATTATCTGCCAGCATAATATATGTATTTTGTATGCAACTCTTATAAACGGACTATGGAATTGCCACACTACCCTATAGGTCAAAAAAGCACTTTGTTTTATTATAATTGTAAAATGCAATGTCAAAGAAAACATTTTATCTTTGGGTTTTGTTCTTCTGTTAAATATGCTGGTTAAATCTAATTAACATGCTAGCCAGTAGAGTAAGCAAGATAAATATTTGGAAAACATATGAGGGGAAGATGCAATTTTATGCCTAATATTTAGCCTCATGCTTGTCCTTATCTCCATTTCTTGCTCAGTAATTTAGATTCTTCCCTTCATTTGATTAAAGATACCACGGCCAGCAATATTTTTTCAATGAAATCAGATGCCCTCAAAATTAAAAGTTCTTTAGCAAAGGTGGCTTTAAAGCAGAGGTGTCAAACTGCCAGCCCACAGGCCGGATGCATCATAGTGAAACCACACCCACCCCATTGCCAGCAATGGAAAAAAAGTCATGATACATAGCGACATGTCACATGACGTTGTGAGTTTGACACCCCTGCTTTAATGTCTATTCCTGCCTGATGGTATTTTTGAAGCTCTGTTATAAAACAAGCTTCCAATGGGTTGCTTTTATCCTAAAAAAAATGTTTCATGGAGAAAACTGTATCAAGCAGCAATGCTGAGATACTACATTCAGTCTATATGAATGCCTGATTTTCTGCAGTCAAGTCACCAGATATGAACTCTGTGTTGTGAACACCAAAAGGGTAATATCAAACAAGGATTAAAGATTTAAAATTTTATCACTGCATTAATCACCTAGGAAATGGCATTTGTCAGGAAGGAGCCCATATTTCTAAATCTGCTAGCCATCTATGGAAAAGCATTGCCATAAGCATAACTGTCAGAATTCATAATAAAGCACCTTGTTGCCAATATGTCTAAATCACAGTCACAGCATTAGTAAAGGTGCTTCTTTCCCAGTGATCCCAAATGGCACACACACTTATCTTTCTTCCAGTTTGCTTGTTTTCATTCCTCTGAGAGAGATGCTGTGCAAGCTCACCAAAAAAATAGCCTCTCTAGAATCAACTGGATTTAAGAATAGAATAGAATAGAATAGAATAGAATAGAATAGAATAGAATAGAATAGAATAGAATTTTTGGGCAAATGTGATTAGACACACAAGGATTTTGTTTCTGGTGCAGATGTACATGCAGAGCAACAGACTCATTATCATCATCACCACCATCAACACTATCATCATACCAAGAAGAGGGGAGAGTAAATAAGATAATAAGAAAGATAAATGATAGTACTGCAGCCATAGTACATGGGTAAATAATAATAATAATAATAATAATAATAATAATGATGATGATAAAGTTGGAAGGGACCTTGGAGGTCATCTAGTCCACCCCCCTGCTCAGGAAGGAAACCCTATACCATTTCTGACAAATGACTGTCCAGTTTCTTCTTAAAAGCTTCCAGTGTTGGCGCATTCACCGCTTCTGGAGGCAGGTTGTTCCACTGGTTAATTGTTCTAACTGTCAGGAAGTTTCTCCTTAGTTCTAGGTTGCTTCTCTCCTTGATTAGTTTCCATCCGTTGCTTCTTGTCCTGCCTTCAAGCGCTTTGTAAAATAGCTTGATTCCCTCTTCTTTGTGGCAGCTATCATGTCCCCCCTGGTCCTTCTCTTCGTTAAACTAGACATATCCCATTCCAGCAACCGTTTCTTATATGTTTTAGCCTCCAGTCCCCTAATCGTCTTTGTTGCTCTTCTCTGTACTCTTTCTAGAGTCTCAACATCTTTTTTACATCGTGGTGACCGAAACTGGATGCAGTATTCCAAGTGTGGCCTTACCAAGGCATTGTAAAGTGGTATTAATACTTCACGTGATCTTGATTCTATCCCTCTGTTAATGCAGCCTAGCACTGTGTTGGCTTTTTTGGCAGCTGCAGCACACTGCTGGCTCATATTTAAATGATTGTCCACTAGGACTCCGAGATCCCTCTCACAGTTACTACTATTGAGCAAGGTACCCCCATACTATACTTGTACATTTGTTTTTTCTTGCCTAAATGTAGAACCTTACTTTTTTCACCATTGAATTTCATTTTGTTAGATAGCACCCAGTGTTCAAGTCTGTCCAGATCCTCCTGTATCCTAAGCCTGTCTTCTGGAGTGTTGGCTATTCCTGTCAGTTTAGTGTCGACTGCAAATTTGATGAGTTCCCCATCTATCCCTTCATTCAAATCATTGATGAAGATGTTGAAGAGCACTAGGCCCACAACAGAGCCCTGGGGCACCCCACTACACACTTCCCTCCAGGTAGATGCAGTTCCATTGAGAACCACACACTTGAGTACAGCCAGTCAGCCAGCTACGGATCCATCTGGTAGTGATGCTGTCTAAACCACATTTTTCTATCTTATCAAGTAGTAGGTTGTGGTCTACTTTGTCAAATGCCTTACTGAAGTCCAAGTCAATTATATCCACAGCATTCCTCTGGTCCACTAATTTTGTCAAAGAATGCAATAAGATTTGTCTGGCATGATCTGTTTTTGACAAACCCATAGATATTTAACAACATTGTGAGAATTAGGTGTTCAGTAGATTGATGGTGTGAGGGAAAAAACTGTCCCTGTGTAAAGTTGTTCTGTCTGTGTCTTGTTGCTTTATTCTTTAAAAATGAGATTTAGGGCTGCAAATTTAGGCAGTGAACAATCATTTTAGTGGCAGATAATTTGCTTTACTTAAGAAATTGTTGTTCCATGATATCTAAGTGAACGTAGACCAGTTCCCAATATTCTATACCTACAGAGCTCTATGTTGGGTTGGCTAAGAAGTCTGGGAATTATTATTATTCTTAAAAGTCAGATTATTTGGGCAGGGTTGATATAGCCGATTTCCTAAACAGATAATAATCCTCACTTTATTACTTTCTGAGAAAATCAGCATGCTGGCCATGACCTGAAATGAAGCCAAACGAGTGGTAATTTGGAAGATTATCTTAGAATGTCTAAGGCAGAGGTAGGGAATGATGGCCCTTTTATGACTTGTGGACTTCAACTCCCAGAATTCCTGAGCCAGTCACAAAGTCCACAACTCTTTTTTTTTTTATTGAATTTTTTTCAAAAATTTTACAAATAAACATCCACCCCCCCTCCCAAACCACCCCACCCTCCCCCCCCCCCGACTTCCCAGAACTGAATATAGGATTATTTAACAAATTTTAAAAAATAACGTATACAATTTATAAGATAATTAATAATAATAATAAAAATCATAATAATAATATATATAATAATAATATACGTAAAAAAAAGGAAAAAGAAAAAAGGGAAAAAGAAAAGAGAGAGAGAAAGAAAAAAGAAAGAGGTAGGCGAAAAATAAAACATATATAGAAAAGTATATAAATAATAATACAGAAGAAGAAAGAAAAAAAAAACAATCATTACAAGTTATAAAAAGGCTAAATAATATTTTTCCATGTCTAAATTATGTTGTATAAAATTTATCCATTTTTCCCATACCGCAAAAAATTTCTCTTGAGATTGCTCCTTTAAAAAAGCCGAAATCTTTGCCATTTCTGCCAAATACGAAACTTTATAAAACCACTCTTGTAAAATAGGCAAGGATTCCTTCTTCCAATATTGTCCTATTAACAGCCTAGCGGCTGTAATCAAATTTAGCATCAATATAACCTCCCTAGCATCACAATCAGTAACAATACCTAATAAAAATAATTGCGGAGTAAATTTTACCCTCCTTCTAAAAATTCTCTGAATATTCCACCATATCTTAATCCAAAAAGCTTTTATATGCTTACACGTCCACCAGATATGATAATAAGTAGCATCCAAGTGTCCACATCTCCAGCATTTCGGCTGTAGATTAGAGTACATAATGGACATTTTCTTTGGATCAAGGTGCCATCTATAAAACATCTTATAAAAATTCTCTCTTAAATTTTGCGCTTGTGTGAATTTAACATTTCTTGTCCAAATAAGTTCCCAAGTATCCATTGAACCCCCAAATATTTTACCTTATCAACAATTTCAAAGTCTGTTAACTTAACTAAAACTTGTTTATCACCATTAGTCATATTTTTAGCTAATATTTTGGTCTTGTTATTATTAATTTTAAAACCAGAAACACGTCCATATTGTTGGATCAATTGTAATAATTTTACCACCGAACAAATAGGTTGAGACAAAGTAACAACCAAGTCATCTGCAAAGGCTCTTAATTTATATTCTTTTTTATTAATTTCTATTCCTTTTATTTCTTGAGACTCCCGAATTTTAATCAACAATATTTCCAATGTTAAAACAAACAATAACGGGGATAACGGGCATCCCTGTCTTGTACCTTTTTCTATTACAAAAGCCTTTGACAAACCCCCATTTACAATAAGTTGAGCAGTCTGTTTTTGATATATATTAGATAATACTTGTAATATATTTTGTCCAAAATTCATCTCCTTAATTAAACATAACATAAACTGCCAGTTCACTTGGTCAAAGGCTTTTTCAGCATCCAAAAATATCAAGCCTGCAGAGACTTGGTTATTCTTTTCTAAATACTCTAATAAGTTAATAATTTGTCTAACATTATTTTTCATATACCTTCCAGTTATAAAACCCGATTGATCCTTATGTATAATCTGCTGCAAAATCCCCATAAACCTATTAGCTAAAATTTTTGCAAAAATTTTATAATCCACATTTAAAAGAGATATAGGCCTATAATTTTTAGGCAATGTAAGATCTTGATTGTCTTTTGGAATCAGTGATATAAATGCATTACGCCAAGATGGAGGGATCTCTAACCCCTGTAATAAGTTATTAAACAATTCACACAACGGTTGAGTCATCTCTTCTACTAGAGTTTTATAATAAATAGATGTCAACCCATCCGTACCCGGCGCTTTGCCCAATTTCAATTGTTTAATAGCTGTAACAATTTCTTCCTTAGTAATTAAACCATTAATCTCTTTTTCCTGATCTTCTGTTAATTTAGGAAAATTAACTTTACCTAAATAATTGTTTATATCTGTAGTTTGAATATTAGTACTCTTGTATAATTTTTGGTAGTATTCTAAAAAAGATTTCTTAATCAATTCTTTCTGATAAACCAATTTACCATTATAATTTATTTTATCTATATTCCTCTGTTTCTGTTTCTTTCTTAACTGATAAGCCAACCATCTCCCTGGTTTATTAGCATTACAAAATGTATTTTGTTTCATAAATAGTAAATTGGTTGCAGCTTGATCAGCCATCAACATGTTAAATTGTGTTTTTAACAGTTTTATAGCTCCTTTCACCTTTTCATCTAAAGGATTTGAAATTAGGAGTTTCTCTTTTAATTTAATCTCCTCTTCTAGATCTTTACGTTTCTGAATCTGTTTCTGTCTATGCAAGTTATTCATTTTTATCAAAATACCACGCATAAAAGCTTTACTTGCATCCCACACCATTGACATTGATGTTCCCTTATTCATATTTAAAGCAAAATATTCCTTTAAACATTCCTTTAGTTTATGGACATTTTTTTCTTGTTTAAATAAATTCTCATTCACCCTCCAGGATCTCCTGTCTTCTTTCTCAGCAAACAGTTCCATCCAAACTGGACTATGATCAGACAATGTCCTAGGAAAAATTTTTACATTCTTCACCCTGTTGTATAAATCTGTTGTAATCAAAAAAAAATCAATTCTTGAGAAAGATTGGTGTCTATCTGAGAAGAAGGTAAAGTCCCTTTCTTCCTGGTTACGTTCACGCCAATAGTCTCTCAATTCCCAATCTTCTTTCATGTCAAAGAAGGCTTTAGGTAGCTTAGCCTGTTTAAAAAAAGTAGAAGAGCCTTTTTTATCCTTTTGTATATCTAAGACACCATTCCAGTCTCCCATTAAAATCACAGATCTATAGTCCAACAAGGTTATTTTCTGATGTAGCAACCTGTAGAATTGCTCCTGTTGCTGGTTTGGTGCATACAGCCCCACGATAAGAATTTTCTTGCCATATAAACCAAGTTCAAGCATAACATATCTTCCATGAGGATCTGATTCTAACAGGATAGCAGATAAATTCTTCTTAACATAGATTACCACACCCCCTTTTTTCCCAGGGGCGGGAGATACAAAATGAGATCCCAAACGAGGATTGTTTAAATATTTTTGGTCTTTAGATGTAATATGAGTTTCTTGCAAACAGATAATATCATTGTTGTGTTGCTTTAAATAATGGTAGATTTTTTTTCTCTTTTGAGGAATATTTAATCCATTAACATTCCAGGTCAGGAGCTTTGCCATCTCCCTTGGCCTTGAGCCTGGAGAAGATCCCCTCAAATTCTGCTACTGAAGAGTATGTTGCAGAGCTTTTGGGTCTTGCTCCTCCCACCGGCATTGAGACAATTTGCTGAGTAGATTCTTTAATTTCTTTTTCTTTTTTCTGTTGTTCTTTTTCTTTGCGTTTATGTGCTGCACGGGTCATTCTCTGTTCTTTAACCTCTGCTTGGGACATCCATACCACCTGTCCAGCAGTCATCACACCTGTACCTTCAGGTTTCTGTTCCATCTCTTTATCACTCAAGACTTTGTGCATCATGGGCAGAGGTGAGCCTGCACCCAGGACCGTTTTGTAAAAATCCTTAGCTTTAGCAACTGTATTAAGTCTGTAACGTGTCCCCGCATGGCTCAGGACAATACCCATCGGAATCTCCCATCTAAATGGCATCAGTCTTGCTTTAAGTTCATTTGCTAAAAAAGCAAAATCTTTTCTGCTTCTTAAAATTTTAGGTGGAATTTCCTTTAATATAATAATATCTTGGGCAGCAATCTGGAATCTTTTATTGTAGAAAATTTGCAAAATCTGGTTTCGCAAAGACTTCTTAGCAAAATATATCACCACATCTCTAGGCAGATTCTTCTGTTTTGCAATCCAAGAATTAACTCTATAAATTCTTTCCACTTCCCCACGTAACTCATCTTTATCTATGTTCAAAATAACAGCCAAGTCATTAATCACCATTTCCATCAAGTCTTGGGTTTTATCTTCTTTCAGGCCTCTTATTCTCAAAGCATATTCCATCTGTCTATACTGGAACATAAGAATATCATCTTGTGAAGCTTCCACTTTTTTCTCCATATCTTGGAATTTATAATCCAAAAGTTCTACTGTTTCTTCAATTTCCTCCACTCTAGAGTCCAGCTTCACGACCACTGAGGCCACTCCAGATAAAGCTAAAAGTATATCATCCCTCAAAATAGTATTATTCTGTTCTAAAAGTTCCTTCATCTCTTGCTTCATTTCTTCCTTACTTTCAGATTTATTCTGTTCCAACAATTGCTTCATTTCCTCCCTAAACTGTGACACAGCATTTACCATTATTTCTTTAATGTCTTGTGCTGATGTACCAGATGGGGGAGGTGAAGGTGGAGTAGTTTTAGGTTGCTGCACTGAGGGTATTATTTTAAGTTGTTGTTGCCCAGTAGAAATAACAGGAGAAGAGATTACCTTAGGAGCTGTAGTGGCTGGTTGTCGTTTTGAAGCCATTTTAATTTATCTTCCTTTCTTCATAAAAATACCAGTAAAAAATAAAAAATCCAAAAGATTAAAAATAAAATAAAATAGAATAAAATAGAATCAATTTAGAAAACTCCCAGAAGATAAAAAAAACTTAAAAAAGAAAACAGTATTAAGCAATAATTCAGCCAGTCCGTCTTTCAAAAGAAAAACTTTCAAAATGCCATTTTACTTTCACTCTCACTTTTCCGCCTGCGAGAAAAAAAAAGAAAGCTCAAAAAATAAAAAAAAATCAGCACATACTAAATAAACTAAGTAAACTAAAAAAAATAAAAAATAAAATAAAGCTAAACTATAAATAAAGTCCTTTAAACAGTTCTGTCCGGTTTAAAATTACTCACGGTTACTTTAAGTACGGAGATGGTAGCGGCGTTTCGCTTTGTTTCCGAAGAAACAAAGACAGCTGAGAGGCAGAGAAGGCAATGAACTCCGAGGGAGCACTCTTTCTACCCCCCTAAAATAAAAATCCAGGGAAGGTTAAGAGGTTCTACCTCTATTCATGCGATCTCTACCCCTTCCCTTCGCCCGGGAAGAGGATTGCGAGCCGCGGGCCAGCTGATGAACGCTGTGCTCCGCGGATCTAACACCATCTCAGGAGGACGGCTACAAAGTAGCCGCCATCTCCACCGCCTTAACCACCGGAAGTCAAAGTCTTTTTTTTTTTTTTAGCCCTGATACATTCTGAAAGTCCCTAGAACAGGGGTGGGGAACAATGGCCCTTTTAAAAGTCCACAACTCTTAAAAGGGCCATTGTTCCCCACCCCTGTTCTAGGGACTTTCAGAATGTATCAGGGCTAAAAAAAAAATGAGTAGGCAAAATCAAACCAAACCAAAACACAACCCCCCAGTGAGGACCGTACCTGCATTGTTTCCAGAGAATGTTGAGTATCATTTGGAAAATGAAAACCAAATGAGGAAGAGTGGGTAGAGAAAGGCATAAAATGATCTCCATGGTCTAATCTTATGCCAAATATATGCACATACATTCCAAATATAACCATGGTATAACACTATATTTGAATAAGCTTCCTTGATATCATATTTTTTAGCAAACTTTTCAAACTGAATGCCAAATACACTTATCAGAAATCTCATAGAATTCCCAAATAATGTAAGATTTTAGCAATTTAACTTTGCCTAAATAATTGGAGATCTTTGAGGTCTTAAAAAAAATTAAAAAAAAAAAAACTTTGAAAAACCCCAAAGCCACAACAGGAAAAAAAAGCTGGGGCCAATCCTCTTGCAATGTTTCTGGGTACTCAGTCAGTCTCAGAAATATGCTACAGTCTCACAGATTTGCTGATACTGCAAGGTACTGACCATTACTTTTCGGGGGGGAGTGTTTCTAAGTGACATTTAAGTTCTAAGGATACTATTTTTCGTGTCACACAGGGGGCATAGATGACAGGCTGCATTCTCTTGGCTTAGCAGCTATTCCAATACAATGGTATGCAATGCCTTAAAAATTGGAGACAGAAAACATCTTGTCGTGACATAGATGGATAACATTGGAAGACACAACTACTGAATTTTCTTATCAAAATGTACTTCACTACTATGCCACAAAAATTTCTTTTTTAAAAAAAGTAACTGCAAAAAATGTATAATGGATGGATACATTTTTTAAAAGAAAAAAATAAGAGTATTTATAAGACTTATATTAAGCTAATGTGTGAAAGGAAAATGGAATTTGGGGAATTTACATTAAATTCTATATACATAGGGGAGACAATATGATTATGTAATGAATACAGATTAAAGTTGTATATTTTAACAACGTGTGTACACAAGATGCTCATTTTAAGGAAAGTTGCATATAGAGTCAGATTTTTTTTAAAAAAAAGACTCTTAAAAAAATATTAAAAGCAATCAATAAACTAGAATACTGCCTTACTTAAGAAGAACAGAAAATAAAAGATTTATACAGCTTAAAATTTACCATTCGGGGTAAAGTCCTGTTGGATTCAGTGGAAACTACATGTAGAAACACTCTGAGATAGCTTCATTTTTCAATTTATCTAGGAATAAAGTCGATTGAACTCAGTGGCCCTATTATATGAGTGGGTATGAATAGTCATACTGTTCTATCAAACTCTTGCAGTAATATATTCTTCAATTCCTTGATTAAAACTCCATTATCTTCAGTGCATAGAGAAAAAATGTTTTGCTAATTAGCATGACCTCTGTTACCCAATAATGATTATTTCAGATAACAATGCCTGTGTGTGGGAAGTGAAAGATAAACTCAAAGCTCAGATGATGAATCCCTGTGTTGAAATTCTGAAAGTACTGAAACAACAAAATTCCAGGTCACCTAATGGAGCTCAAAACTCAAGTCTTTTATAGTTTAGTTCCCCAAATTTCAGGAACAGAGTTGAAAAGGAGAGAGAAATAGTTTTTAGAATAAAAAAATAAAAATGCAGCCGTGCCAATAGATGTTATTCTCAGTGTATTTTTTGAAACTTTTATCAAAAATATTAAATTGCATATATACATATACATGTACACACACACACACACACACAGACTTATATAAATAAATAATATTCTTATTTAGTTATGTCTTGTCTTGTCCATAAATGATTTTCTCCAGTGGCCAGATTATTATCAGATTGTCTTTGTTCCCAGCAAGAGGACCTTGTTAATCTGGGTAACCTCACTTTTGTCAATAAAGAGACCTTTAACCACTAGCTACAGAATACCTGAGCTGCTGGGAAGATGACATCCAAAGATGAGCTGCTGAGGGAATATCTGAGGCAACAGCAAATGGGGGAGAAAGATCAAGCAAAGGAAGACTCATGGCAAGACAAGACCCTGCATATGGTGTACTATCGACAGGTAGCTGAGATGGTTGACACTTGGAATCCCATCGGTGGCTGGAAAGGGCTGGACTAATAGACAACACTGAGGCACTGATCATTACAACACAAAAACAGGCACTAAGCACCAGATCCATAGAAACAAGAATCTACACGCTAGACAGGACCCAAGGTACAGGCTATGCAGAGAGGCCTCAGAGACAATCCAACACATTGTCGCAGAACTGTATGATACAGATAGGAACAGCATATACTGAACAGCATAATCAAGTAGCTGGCTCTATGTACAGGAACATCGGCACAGTGTATTGGCTAGACCCTGCTAAATCCAGATGGGAGATTCCACAGAACATGGTGGAGAATAACAGGGCTAAAATTCTGTGAAACTACCAGATCCAAATGATCAAGCAAGTATAGGCCAATCAACCAGATATTGAGGTAGTAGACAAGGACCAGGAGACAGTGATGGTGAAAGATTTAAAGGTGCCAAGTGACAGCAACATCAGGAAAAAGCTGGAAAAGCACCAAGCTTGAAAGAGGAAGTAAAGAGGACATGGAACGTAAAGGCCAAAGAGGCCCCACTGATGTGTGGGACCACTTGAGGCTGTGATTCCTAAGCTGGGAGAGTGGCTCCAACAGATCCCAGGAACAATATCCAAACTCTCTGTCCAGAAGAGTGCAGTGCTAGGAACAGCTAAGATCCTGCTCGATAACCTCAGAGTTCCAGGCCTTTGGGAGAGAACCTGAGATTGAAGAAGAGTCACACTGCCCATTTTACATCAACAATCAGTTAATTATTTCTGTGAGCAAATGGGATCAAAGGACCATGAGAGATCTGAAAGATTCTTCAAGATGTTTTTCTGCCTACACCTCTCCTGAAACAGGCCTTCCCACAGGGGAACCAAATCAGCTTTTGCTCCAAATTCAGAACTGGAACAATATTGAAAATGGATCAAATGTTCCAGAAACTGATCGGAAATCAGTCATACAACCATCTTGGTCAGGATTGAGATTGTTAATGTTTGCTGAATGATTACAGATTACCTACTATTGGCCATGGCAGTAATCCAGGAAACATTAGCCACTTCACCTGGGGAAATCAAATATTTTAAAATCACCTATTTAAAGAATCTAAATAAAAACCTAACAATAATTTCAATACAGTGTGCATGTATGTGTGGGCATATTTTTAAAGTATCAGTTTTAGTGTTTCTTACAGCACTGTTGAAAACATTTTTGTGGCATCTATAAAAGCAACAACTTTTTTGCAGAAAAGGTTTTTGGGGCTTATTATGTGCCCCTATTCAACCCAGTATGATGCAGTGGTTTCTTTTCTGCCAAACCTTCTATCCCACTATATCTACTACTTTAAAGTGTCAAAAGAACAGACTGTGTATTGCAGTAAGAAACTAGCACAGCTACCCCTCTGGAATGAAATTATCAAGAAATTTGCATGAAAGCCCTCTGTTTCTAATTACAAAGGCATCAGTGGAGATGGCTGACAAAATGCTAATATAATGAGGACGTTTATCACAAAACTTGGGAAGGTGGGGCAGGGATCAGTGTTACTGTAAGGCTGCTGTGACAGTTTATAGACGACAACAAGCAATGTGCCAGCCATTACAAAGCAGTTGTTAAAAATGGCATTGGGGAAGAAGCCTCCATTGCTTTCCAAATCTCTTTTAGGAGCAGTCGTCCATATATAATCATTCTGAAAAAAAAAGACATCCATCACAGTAATAAAGCTAAACTATTTGCTAAAGTCAGTAGCAGTCTCTGGAAAAAAAATAGGGCTTATTAAATGCTTTTCAAATTAGACAACAGGCAAAAGATAGGAGCTAAATAAAACTGAAAAAGTGACAGATATAGCAGAAAATTCACAATGCTTCCTCTTATGAAGCAAAGATCTATTTTTTTTAACCATGCATATACATAGCATGTCATTAAAGACCTGATAACATTGGTAGTATCACATTATTCTTAACTTGCCTGAAAACTTAACCAAGTCTTGAAGTGAATCTCAAATGTGCAAACGCCTTAGTTCCTTTCTTGTGCATAAGTCTCCTTCTTTTGGTTTCAAAATGTCTGCACAAGGCTTCATAACACAATACCAGAGGGAATAGTTATGGCCAGGTTCTCCTCTTTACATTCCAGTTATTATCTCTTTCAAATTCATATGAAAATATAAATGACTAATATGTTAACACATCTTATGAAAACAAAAGTGTGTAAATGATAGTTGTAAAGATGAGCAGACTTCAGCCTTATAGTATACTCTTTCTTTTGTACTAAAACCTAAAAATATCCAAAAGGTTCCTTGAAATATTTAAAATATTCCAAATGCAGGAGAAAGCTATACTTCATGAGCGTTTAATTCCACAATGTCTAGATTTCTTCAACATCCCCGTCTGTATACTCCTAAAACTCCTGTGTCTGTCTATTTGTAGGGTGAAACCGTGTGCCATAGGGCAACCATTTTTGAACCAAGGTACCTCAAATGGACTAATTTATAGAATGCTGAACCCATTATTCCCAAGAGAATGAATTTGGGAAAGTTGTGGCCACTTCAGCATGGCTGTAATCAGCTGTAGCCAGGTGATCATAATTTCCATTGCTCCCTGCCAGCTTCCCACAAACTAAGTCTTTGCTTGTGGGAAACTGGCAGGGAGCATTGGTGGTAGGGAAGCCAGCAGAGAACACAGCTAGTTGCTCAGATAAGTCTCCCTCACCTGTGCAATCTTCCCAGAACTTTGGTGCTTGGGCGGCACTAGCCACTTGTGCAATCCCCACTCAGCCTTCCTGACCTGTGCTGCACACCTGCATACCCTTCCTTTCCTATCAGCACCTCTCGCACACCCCCACACACCCCTTCTGACCTGCCCAGAACCCCCATGCATCCTTCCCAACTTGCACTGTACCTGTGTGTGCTCTCCCTGATCCATGCAGCACCTCTCACAAACCCCTGTGCATTCTTCCCAACTCACACAATAGCTCTTACAAATTATCTTGCACACATGCATACCTGCCTTAGCACTTCTCTCTCTCTCTCTCTCTCTCTCTCTCTCTCTCTCTCTCTCTCTCTCTCTCTCTCTCTCACACACACACACACACACACACATATCCTTCCTGACCCACACCATATCCTTCTTTGCCCTCTCCAATCCATGCATCATGTTATGGCAGAAGTACCATGTAAATGCAGGGGTGGGAGTAGGCGCCGGACAGACACCACCTGGGTTGGAGCTGTTGCACAGGGGTGCAAGGGCCTGCACAAGAAGTACTGCATAGGCCATAGAGAATGCACAGGAGTGTGTGGGGATGCACAAGAAGTGTTGTGAGGGTCAGGGAGATTGTGTTGGGGTGCAGCATGGGTTGGGAAGGCTGAGCCTGTACGTGTGTGTATGCAGTGAGCAAGGGTACAAGAGAGGTACAGTGAGGGTTGGGGAGAGTGTGAGGGTCTGTGTGAGTGTTAAGTAAAGAAATATACTTGAAACAAGGAATCATGATTGTCTAGCTTATTATTAAAAATAAATAAACAAACAGACATGGGGAATGGGAGAATACATTAGCTAATAAAACACTGAGTAAACAGGGTTCTGTTAGCGATTAAAAGATTCCTGTCTAATTTTGTCGACTTCATCTGAATGGGAAGCAGGAATGCAAAGAACAAAAGCAAGTATCTCTCATCAATGGACAGTGTGAGGGTTAGGGAAAGACAGGAAATCCAATTCCTCCCATTTGAAAGGGCAATGCTACAAGACAGTGTGGAAAGTCTGAGATCTGATCATTCGGAATCGTCATTTTGTTCATTTGAAAACTGCCATATATCTTCTATTAGTATTCTTTCCTGGACTACAGTAATGATATACCTCCTAGCTGTGTTCATCTTTGTCTCTGTGGGAGCTTAATAGGTACAGGTTCCAAGTCAGCCGCCATTGGTTAGAAAAAGACGGGTTGGGAGAAACAGTATAACAGAATCAGTTAAGCACATGTTCACAGATGGATAATTGTTTGGGATATAAGAAAAAGATGCTACCTGCACAGGACATTATTTCTGCTCCTTCTTATAAGGAAATTATAGACATTAGGTTGTAATGTAATGTTGTTGCTCCTGTCAGTTGTTCTCTCTGTATTAAGCTTTTTTCAGGCAGATTGCCAACTACAATAGTGTGTAATATGCATATACATTATAGATAGAATTACTGTTGGGTTCTGTTCTATGGCTGTATTTGCAGTCAGCTAGTACTTAAAGCACCCAGAATTATTACTTTCACTATTTACTGTTTTCTTTTTTCTTTATTGTTGTTCCTAATAATCCTTTGGCCAATTTTTCTGTAGTTCAGATGATGGGTAGTACTCAGTATCAATGAAAAGTGCAGAGCAAGGGCTGGTTTTCAGCTTCCGTTGCTCTTTATGATGGAACACTTGAAACATCCTGAGTTCCACAAGAGCAGAGAATACTTGAAACCATCTAATTGTGATGTGCCAAATGCACATTTAAAAGATATAATTTGTGGGAGATCAGAACATTCTGTTTTCTTCTAAAATATTTTGACTTGGAAATTTTGGATGAGACTCGGGAATTTTCCAGAAGAAAATCCAGAATAGTAAGTGCTTCATAGTTCTACATACAAATACTCATCAACTGAATATTTCGTGCAGGATGTTTTTGTGCCGACCTCAGAATAGATATTCTAGTAGTTGTTGTTGTTGTTATTTCAGGCAATGATGATTTGAAACCTAAAAATAACAACTAGAAAAAAGGCACATCCAAAACACTGTTCCGAGGTTCATCTGAATTCATAATACACTCAAGAGTATGGAGTATGCCATTAATCCATTCTCACCTCTCTCCATCTATACAGTATTTGCTGTAGCTTGAACACAAGCACAGCTCAGCATATGACCCAGGATTTTTAAAAAAACACCAAAGGTCCTGGGTCAGCTGACAGTTATAATTGCATTCAAAAAGCATGACTATAATTAGATGCCCTTCAGGTCTCCAGTTAAAAGCATGGAGGCAGGATAAAGGCAATGGCAAGATAAATGATCATCACCACTGTTTCCCCATTTAACTTGTTTGTGTTTTTGTCTGAATGGGAATTTACAGTTAAATAATTGTTGCGAGCAACCCACAGTCACATTTGTGTGTTGGGTGGTGAAAGGAAGGAAGGAAGGAAGGAAGGAAGGAAGGAAGGAAGGAAGGAAGGAAGGAAGGAAGGAAGAAAGAAAGAAAGAAAGAAAGAAAGAAAGAAAGAAAGAAAGAAAGAAAGAAAGAAAGAAAGAAAGAGCTATAGCCCTGGGCAATTATTTTAAATAGAGAATCAAACCAGAAAGAAGATCATAGTCATTCTACAAATAACCTGAAGTTAAGCCAACTTCCTTAGTTTCAGCAGTAAAATTTAAGCAAAGAGAGCTTTTTTTGCTGCTGTTCCTTTTAAATAATCTAATCATATCCTGCAGACTACCCTACTTTGTAATTAATATATCACAACCTTCTGCTCAATTTTATGTTTATAAAGTGATGATGATGAAGTGGACAACATAACCCAAGTTACACAGGATTCATTTAATTCTAATCAACTTGTTAAATAAATGGCACCTAATGAGACCTAAATGAGAAGGAAATTTTCCCTGATGCTTCAAAGAAATTGACCTGGCCTTGTTAAAGACCTCAAGAAGCCCCTAAGGATTATACTCATAACGAGCTGCTGTAGCAGAACGAAGCACAATAGATACCTTGGAGAGCTCAGTTCAAGAAACTACAGGATGGGTTAATTCTCTGTATAAGAACCATTGTTCTATCCCTGTTTGTGCTGAATTGAAATTAACAGAATCCCTCAGTTCTGTCACTCCTTGCAGCTGATTCTAACCTCAAATAGGCCTTGACAGTTTCTGGAAGCTTGATATTCCTATACATTTGGGAAACTGCAGAAAATAGGGAAGAGTCTAAAATGATGGAAAAATTATATCCTTAGGCTGGAAAGACGTAAAAAGGGTTGTGGAGGTCTTCCATCCATTAAATTAATCTGAGTTCATCACTCTCTGAGTCCTGTTAGGCTCCTTATCCAGTGAAGAGCTTGACAGTTAGAAAGACTTTCAATTATTAAAGAAAAAAAGAAGATGACACAGGATAAGTATACCTTCTGAAACAGAGAATAGAATTCATCCATTTTCACCATGTGAAAGCTTTCATGAGCAGCATTTTACAATTATGAATTCCTCTTCTTCCACAAAATATGTAACGCATATATCAGAGAGGGAGCAAAAAAGCAGGATGGCTATAAACTACATATTAAATTTCAAGGGTACTACTGCTCCTGTTATTGATGGTAGAGATGATGATAAAATTTTTCTCAGGATTTTATGTAGTTTCTCCAAAGGCTTAGGTAAGACTTCAAAAACCCTACCCCAGAATTGCCATCAAATTTTAGTTCTTATGATGACATGAAAGGAAAATAAATTATAGGAAATAATCAATTTCCTGTATGTAATTAATGTAAATCAAAATGTTTGTCCTAAACCTAACTATATGTTGATTACATCCTCAAAAAGATTGCAGATATTCCTACTCTAGGAACTCTAGATTAAGGATACCAATCTGGTTGAGGATCAGGGTACCATGGAATGGTTAACCTTTCCCCAGAGTTACTTCAATTAGACTAGCACTAGAGATGATATTCTGAGAACATGTCTCACAGAATGTTTCCTGAGGGGATCTGCCCACTCACAAGAATTTTCTCATGGTGGAAACAGCCAATTAAACCTACCATTAATCAGAAGGCTAACTGAGAGATTGAGCTTCGTTACTTATTTACCTCCTTCCCCTGTTCCTGTTGTAACATTCCCTATGTGTAGGAAATGCTTTTGAATTGTGGTGTTGGAGAAGACTCTTTGGACTGCAAGGATATCAAATTAATCAACCCCAAAGGAAATCAACCCTGACTATTCTTTGTAAGGACAGATACTGAAGCTGAAGCTCAAATACTTTGGCTACTAAATGAAAAGAAAGGACTCATTGGAAAAGACCCTGATGTTGGGAAAGATTGAAGGCAAAAGGAGAGGGGAATGGCAGAGGATGAGATGGTTAGATAGTGTCATTGATAAAGTGGAGGCAGGAGGGCCAGGTGTGCTGTGGCCCATAGGGTCATGAAGAGTCGAACATAACTTTGTGACTGTACAACAACAAATATGTAGAGAAGATCAGGCAGAGCCTGGGGGCAGACTTGAGAGAACTCAGACTAAAATTGTTACATGTCCAAAAATGCTTCAGGTCTAGCCCCCACTGTATTCCATTAACTCCTATTTAGTACCAGTTAAGTGCTGACAGTTAGTTGACCAGATTCTTATGTATAGGCTTGAGCAATAAATTGTCTGAACTGGAATTTAAATGTGATTCTAATTCTTCAAATAAAGACCTTTTTGTCTTTATTTTTCAAAGCAGGCAAGTACATTTCCAAACAATACTCTGGGCTGTAGCAAATAATTTTAATTTCTCAAGAATGTGTCTTGGGTTTGCTTTGGGCCCAGATATATTCTTGGAAATGAACAGATGTTAAAAATAGCCATTTTGTTCTGTATATGACAATTTTTTGCTATTTTTTAAAAAAGTTAAAAGAATCTTGATATGTCAAGAATCTGGATAAGTGCCAAGGGAGGTCTCCATATTTGTACCCCTGGGCATCACATTGGGTGCAATACAATACTCCTGATGAATGGAGTCTTGGGAAGTATGAGTTCAGCCAGTGCCTCCTGTGTTGTCAAGTCAATTCAAGAGGTCACCTATGGTTGTATCCGTGCAATGATGTAATCCTTTTTGAAGGAAGGAATGGTCTCCCTAGCCTCGAAGGAGGCACTGATGTGTTTCCATCTCATGAGGCCATCACTGAACCCTTCCATTCTGGACAGTTACTTTTCTGTCAGTTTTCTGACAGTTTCTTTTGTGAAAAAAGTTGTTGAGAAGTTGCAGTTGTGGTTTGGAGGAAGTGGATAATCTGAATCCATTCCAGTCCAAGACTTCAGCACTGAGAGGGCATTGATTGAGCCTGTTGATGACTTTTAGTAAAACCAGGATAGGCATGGTGCATCCATTTTTGTGCTCCTTGATCTCTCAGAACCTTTTAATACCATCCAACATGGAATCCTTCTGGACAAATTGCAAAGGCTAAGATGGGGGCCACTGTGCTGCAGTGATTTGCCCATCCTCAGTAATTAATTCCAGTCAGTATTAAAAATGGGGAAAAGTTATACCCATGGCTCCTCACCTATGGAATGCTTCAGGGTCAACACCCTTCTCCTTCCTGTTTAACATCTATATGAAATCACTGGATAATATTGACCATCATTCAGGGTTTGGTATCATCAGAATGCTAATGATACCCAATTGTACATCTTAACTCTGGGCTGCATAGATGAAGCTGTCAGTGGGTGCACTCTCTGTCATTTCACCATGCCTTCTCTGCCATGACATCTGCCATCTAGAAGAACATCTTCACAAGGATACATATATCTCCCATGCTATCACAATCCCTACTGGTGTTCCCAGACCGGGGGTTAGGAGGTTTGTGGAGCCATTTCTTGGATATTTTTTTTTTAATTGTATTTTAATGTATACTAGCCAGTTTTTTTTAAATCTATCATGCTCAAAATCCAATACATAAACAAACATTTAATCTGTCTCTAAGGCACAGCGCAAAGCTGCCCACTATAAAGAAGTATGTATTTCATTTTTGAACACATAAGAGATAAAAACATGTAAAACCATCTTATATTAAAACTTATAATTTAGGTAAAACTTACTAAATGTAAATATTGTAAAAAAATAAGCATCATAAATACTATCATAACACAACAAACACCCACACTAACAAATTGTTCACAGTAGTTTCTTAGAGAGGTAAGAAAATTTACAATATTTATCCAAAAGGAAAATGATCGTGAATGTAAGATGATATCCAAAAAGAAAGAAGATAGTCAGGAACTAATCTCCATCCTTTATTGAATTGTCAGTAAATTTAGGACTTACTTTCAAGATAAATTAGTGGAAGAAAAGCTAATCTCACTTTCAAGTAAATCCATGAGTGATAAATACAGAATGAATAGGAAGAAAATGGTTCAGATCAAATGGGGAAATAAGGTTTTCTCAGCAATGGCTAATGAAGTGGTATAATTAATGATTGGCACAGAACTTCGGCTACAGTCTGAACACAATCTTCAAGGAAATAAATTTCAGGAGCAGGCTCCTTCCTCCCCTCACTTTTTTTTTTTCCATCTGAACAAATATGTTTTCCATTTTAAGCCAATTCAGGATTTTTTTTTCAAAGTTTTATATATGTACTGTACAGATTCATCACTATGGCTCCTCATGTAGCTCAAATGGCACCACTCACCAGGAAAGGGTATTTTGGAGCACCAAACCTTCCAGAAATATTATTCTTTAGAAAGACAGAAAGGAACCAAAGAGATGAATTTTCCAAGCCGTTAAATCAGGATAGAGCATGCTTATTGGGTGAGGAATGGTGGCTGTCTGTCAAGAGGAAAAAAGACAAAAAGGGACTAGAAAAGATATGGCTGCCTGCTTATAGATATACACTATCAGCGGCTGATTGAATTAACTTGATATAACACTGCCATTGTGGGATCAAGGTAGGCTTCAGTTTTTGCTGAAGCAGCTAAAGCTTTCCCATCAGTTCTGTGTTTTTTTTTTTCTCTTTGAGAGTTATGGATGTGTTGAAAAGGTTCCATTTACCAGAGAACACACCAATTATCTTTGCTCAAAAGAAAGAAAATGGGAAAAGAAAGTTTCTATCCATACTGAATAAACGGAGTATTGTTCAACATTTAGAGATCCTCAGTTAAACACTTTTATACAATCTGAGCCATAGCAAAAAACAAAAAAACAAAAATGTATGTTCTGAAACTTTTATTTACAAATCTAATCTTTTTAGCACTTTCTGTCAAATCCTAAGTGTTATATTTTACCAAAGTCCTCCATAATATGCTGATTAACAAGCCAGTTAAATGGAAACTAGATGGCCTGTCAATTAAAGGGGTATACAGCTTCATTGACTATCACATGAAAAATTACTCTCTAGCTTTTACTTATCAAATTGGAAATATTGACAACCACAAACTTCAATCTGTAACTAATATTCTGAACATTAACAAAATGGAGAAAAAGATGGAAATTGCGAGTTGCAGGTGAGAAAGTTGACAGGAATATCTAACACCCTAGAAGACAGAAGGGGAAATAAAACTATCTGGATAGGTTTCATAATTAATCTGAAAATAACCAAATGCAATTTAAGCAATAAATGCCAACATTCTTTACTTAGGAAATAAAACCCAAATGCACAGGAATAGGAAGAAAGGTGGTGGTACCTGGCTTGGCAATAATAGTTGTGAAAAGTATCTTGAAATAGTAGTTGATTGCAAAATCAACGTAAATCAGCAATATGATTTGGCTCCCAAACTAGCAATTATTTATTTTATTAAATTTATTTGCCTCCCATCTCATTTCAAAGTGACTCTGGGCGGTATACACACAAAAACATTAAAATCATCCAAAATAAATATTCCTAACCTAATAAAATGACAATACAGTTGAAGTATACAGTTGTAATGTTTAGGCTGTATCAGCAGAAGCATAACAACCAAATCCCAGAAGGAAATACTTTCATTTTATTCTGAGAGCCACACTCTGTCTTGAATATTGTATCAGCTTCTGGTCATAGCATAGTATAGATACAGATTCAAAGATCAGGAATAAAGACCATCATGGGACTTACTACTAAGAGAGTAAAGGTTCAGATGGGGATTGATATGACAGCAGCCTTCAAATACCTGAAAGGATGTTGCACAAGGGAAGGTCAAGACTTGATCTCATTGTTCCAGAGTGCAGTCCTGGATTTAAATATCAAGAAGGTAAATTCTGACTGAGCGTTAGAAGGATTTTTTGAAGAGTCTGAAACATTCAACAATGGAACCAATTATTCAAGGAGGTCATGGGCTCCCATTCACTAGATGTTCATTCACGGGATTAGGCTGTGATCAGTCAAGGATTATTAAATCTGGAATCTCATATAATTAGAGAATAGACGTGACATCCTAAAAGAGTTTTTTTTTCTTTAGCTTTGTAATTTTTGTAATTTTGTAGTGCAGTTTATCAAATTGAATTTAATGAATATACATTATGGAAAAATGTGTACAAAAATGCATGTATTCAGAGTAAAAATAAAAGTCATTGCACTCAGGAGAATTGTTTACGAACTTAAGTGTGTTTGGCAAAATTACAAAGTATATTCAGAAAAATATACACCAAAATGTTTCTTCGCTTTAATGCATTTTTTTTTAAAATCACAAGTTAAGTGAATGAAAAATGAGAAACAGAGAAAAAGCAAACTTGACATATTTTGAAAAATGGGAACTCCATGACACATTTGTCCTCTCTGTATCTATTTGTGTATATATGCATATGTATGTATTTAAACTATCTAGAAAAACTGAGTGCAATTTCAGTCAGTGCTCCACAGTCACTGCTAGGATAACTAGACTGGGTAATGATGATTTGTTGTCTTTTGCAAATAATAGCATAAATTGGTGGCTCTGATTATAAGAATTGTACTTTTTCCTAACTATATAGGCCTGTCAACTCAATGCAATATTTTGTTTTAAAAAATGATAGAGGGCTGCAGTAACATTAAGAAAAATTGGTTTGGCAAGAGCATTGTTAATCATGCACACAGATCAGATCTTACCCCCAAAACATATATTCTTGGGAAAATGCTACTATTTTAAACTACAAGAAAACCCCGTAAGTTTCACTTGATAGTCTAGCTCAGGCTTCTATGAAAACTATGAGAGATGTTTTATTAGTCCGCACACCTTGAAATTGCCACGGTTGAGAAACAGTGCCATAGCTGAAGGGAGAGAGGGAGGGAAAGAGGAGGTGTTTGGCTTCAAATCTTCTGTCCAAAATGTATAAATCACTCTACAAGTTGTTGGTTGGCACTAGATCCTGGAAATGATCATATCACTGATTACTTTCAGAACCTTAAATCAGGCACAACAATATTTACGTACTTTGAGATCTCTTTGTTTCTGCCTTTAGTTCTGTTGGTGGCATTTTGAGTTGCTCAATAATTAATTAATCTCTTTTTTTCCCTCTTCCTGATAGCAGACTATTATTTATTTATTTATTTATTTATTTATTTATTTATTTATTTATTTATTTTATGAGACTTATATATCGCTTTAAGTGCAAGCACTCTCTAAGCGGTGTACACCAGTAAGCAATGTATATATATATTTACATTGCCCCCAACAATCTGGGTCCTCATTTTACCTACCCCGGAAGGATGGAAGGCTGAGTCAACCTTGAGCCAGTGAGATTTGAACCGCTGACCTGCTGAACACAATCAGCTAAAGTGGCCTGCAGTACTGCACTCTAACTGCTGCGCCACCTCGGCTCTTATGGGGATAATGGACTGTATGGGTGACTTTGGGGGATGAGGGAAAGAGATGCTGCCTAGGAAACAATCAGTCAACAGAGCAAGGAACCCCCAAGGAGTTCATGATCAAAGAAAAAAACTTAGGAGGGACCTGTTTTAATTGATCAGTTGGTTAAAAGTGACAGTTGAAAATTTGTACCTGTACTTGCAAGATTGATGTCTTACATGGGTAAATCAGACAGGAAACATGACTAGATGAGGTCAATTTATTTTACTGCAAGACTACATTAGACTACATTAACAGAATCTTGCAAGTCTGAAGACTGGCTTCCTGCTGATTAATTAGGGTGAGTGTTCCATTCCATTCCACTGTCTGGCTCTTTTGTTGATTTTTTTCTGTACATAAGTTGGTTTTTATTCTTGCAGAGACCTGGTGCTTAGATTTGATATTATAGTATTGGCATCTGTTAATACTTGTGCTAGCAACTTTTTGTAACAAGCATCAATGCTTGTTTTTGTGCTGTTCTAGTTGCTCAGTTATTCTTTGTTTTAATTCTTCAACTTTTATTTTTTCTGAGGAGAAGGCAGAGGAGAGGGTGCCTAGTATGGGAATGAAAATGATTCAAGAATTATGCCAGCTTCTTCTACTGCAGTGGTTCTCAACCTGTGGGCCAGAACCCCATTTGGGGTCGAACGACCATTTCACGGGGGTCGCCAAACAAGGCTGTCCGCCATTTTCCCCCTTTTCTTTGGCCACGCCCCTGGCACCCGGTGATATATAAGTGGTTGGGGGTCACCAGAACATAGGGAACTGTATTATGGGGTCGCGGCATTAGAAAGATTGAGAACCACTGTTCTACTGCTAACTCCTCCTGGTTTTCCTCTACTGTCTGAGCTACTTCTGGCAAGACTTTAATTTCTTTGTCCTGGGTAGATCTTTGCAATTCTTGCAATCCTGCTTGTTTGAATACTTTATTTCATATTATAAATTTATGTTGATCTGCTGGCCTTTAGGATTAGGGAAAAAGCAAAACCAGGGATGCAGGCAAAGAAAAGGGAATAAAAATATAGAAAAAGACTACCTTTCAAATTTCTTTGGTACAGATACAAAAATAAAATACATTAATGTTTTGCTCTAAAATTAACCATAATACACAGTGCTTCTATAATCACAAACAATTCTAATAGTCAAAAGTGGTTTCCAAATAGAAACAACACTAGAAAAAGTCTTGTCTTTAATCAAAGTAGTCAATTTCACCATCCCCATTAACTTCACCATCCATTCATCCATTGTGGGAATGTATAAGTCCTTTCTTCACTGTGCATACAAAAGTCTTGCTGCGGTGGTCATATATAAAAACAAAGTCCTATTTTTCTATCACACCTAAAAGAAAAACTCCAGTTTCCATTATATATTTAAATTAAGAATTATTTGAATTAAAAGAGTCACAATATTTCTTAGTTTTTTACTTGTCCACCAAAGATGTTAAAAAGTACTTCCACATTGATTATATTTCCAATTTATATTTGACAATTTATCAAGTGTTATCAATGATACAGCATCTTATAAAAGTTCTCTTTCAAGTTATAATTCAATGTAAATTTCAGTCTTTTACTCCACATATTCTCCCATTGATCAAGCATTATATTATATCCAGAGTTTTTGCTCACTTAATCATATGATCTTTAACATATTCATCTTCCATATTCATTTTGAATAAAAGTTTATACATCTTAGCAATATTATACTCATCATCAATTCATAAATCTAATTCAAAGTCAGTTTTCACATTTATAAAAAGAAAATTCTTCTTGTCCTACTTGAATCTGTCAACTGAGCATAAGCAAGCTATTGACAAATATGACCTCCCATTTCTAGTTCTTTTCTGGTATTTAATTTATATTCTCCTTCAGAAAAAGTCAATAAATCAACATAGGTCAACCAAGTTTGAGTAGCAATCATTTTTCTTATAAATGTCTCTTCTTGTAGTGACAATAAAGGAATTTTAGGAATCATCTTACTTTATATCTATTCCAAACCCTCATTATGACACACCTAACAAAATGATTTTGAAAATCTATATTGACCTTAACTTTATCATACCACAGATAAACAAATCTCAAATAATGTCCTTCCAGCCACAAACTTTTCCAAAAAGAGCTCCTGGAGAAGTTGTCCTGCATAGATCCTAAAAAATTTCAAAAATTGTTTAAAACGGACATTCTTTTTAAATTTATATTTTGGAGATTTTAGATATAGAACCACTCTGGTATGATGGTTAAAGCACAACACTAGAGACTGGGAGTCCATGAGTTCTAATCTACCTTAGGTACAAAGCCAAGTGGGTGACCTTGGGCCAGTCAGTTTCTCTCAGCCCTGGGAAACAGACAAGGGGAGATCACTTCCAAAACCTTACCAATAAAACTGTGAAGTCTTGTCCAACCAGCTGCCAGGAGTCAACACTGACTTGAAGGCACAAAAGAAAAGAAAAAGACTTTAAACGCCCATTTGTTTTCTCTTACAGGTTGATGAAAATTGTCTACCTTTGATTTCTTGGTGTTGTAGGATGGCAGAATAATTGTCATAGTTAGTGGACAAACCTGGGCCATCTTGGGAAGGACTTCATCATTACTAGTTTTTGCTTAGGGGACAAGTTGGTTAGGGAACATTGACATTACCAAGTATCTGGGCATTTTATAGTTGGATAATGTCAACCATGGACAAGTTAAAAATGTCATTAGTAAAGAATACATCCAAAGAGTGGGAAAAATGCTAAAGACAAATTGAATAGTGGAAACACCTTCAAAGCCATCAGTGCCTGAGCCATATCTGTGATATGATACACTGCTGGATTATTAAATGAACACAAGCTGAACTGAACAGTTTGGACTATTTGGCTCAAATATCTAACTAGCTTAAATCCAATATAGCTAAAAAGCTTAATGATATATTAGGTAAAGAATACATCAATGACTGGTTAATAAATAAATTTTTATTTCTATTTTTGCCATTCCCAATGCATATTTATTAAAGCAGTAATTGCAAACATATATACACTGTCATCCTAGATCCCATTCATTCATTGTTTGAGGCTAACAAACTCAATTTATTATGTCAATAAATTGAGTTTAACTCAAGAGTGTAGACTGGACAGATCAGTTTGGATCTTGTATTCAAAGTGTGGACAGCTGAGTTGACTCCCAGTTGGGTTGTAGAGCCATCATAGAAATGCAACATTTCATTAGCACAAGAGAGAGCAAACTAGTTAATGCTTCTGGCTGATGACACTCAAGACATTGAGAGCTGAGAAGATAGATGAGGCCCCATGCTAGCTTAACCTTGATATCACCAAGAAAGCTCCTATGGACAGAGAGTTTAATGAGGTGATCAAAGTCAATGCTGGCTACTTGTTTCAGGGTCAGTGAGTCCATCCCATTACTATGATCTCTTTAGCATTCTCCACATCTATAAGGGAACATTGTATATAATCTGTAACAACCCCAGAAGCACCAGGAAAACCAGCAAGTCGGCAAAGTACTTTGAAAGATTTGAAGCATTTGGAGTCCCTGGTGAAAAATGGCTACATGTAAAAGCTCACATTTGTAGAAAAATTAACCATATGAACTGAAGAAAGTGCATGCAGTTGCTGGAATCAGAATGGTTCCAACTCCACGTGAAAATAAATTTCACCATCATTTTCATCATTGACTGAATACTCTAATATATATATCTGACAGTATTGGATGGGAAATCTCACGGTGTAGAAGAATCTTACAGAGTTCAAAAAGGCCAGATTAAAATTCTGAGAAAAACAATTCCAGCAATCCAAATGCTAGATATGTCTGTTTGAAACAAAAGGGCAAATGTCTAGGGCCAAAAAATGAACCCATAATAAGAAAAATAAAATTAAATCCATATTTTCTCTCATATGTATTACAGCTTCCCCGAGGAAAAATTCCAGCAGCACTGAATTTGATGTATGGCTCTTAAAAACAAATAACACAGAAATACAAAACAGTAGACTAATACCAAAACACATAAACAGACTGTGGAGGAAAGCTCTCAAAAATTATTTTAATTTTTTGAGTGTATGTTAAAAGCGTGGGAGAAGGAAATACTTGATGTTGATAAGATTTCATTCCAGACCCTTTATTTTTTGAAACAATAGACCCAGAAGTGATTTTTTTTAAGCTTGGAGGAAAGAAATTAATCAAATGATAACTTTAGTGTTCAGTTTTCTTAAGCCAAATATTAAGAGAAAGAAAAACAGAAAAAGCACTATCATTACAAAAACAATAAAAGTTATCTCAGTGCATGTCTGTGGATAAGGCTAATAGAATTTAAAGTATCACTAAGAATAAAATCCAGCCATATGCAGCATTCAAATCTTGTTTTTCCTTCCATCAATATTGGCCATGCATTATTATTTTTAAAGTACTGAATGCCAGTGCTCAGGTAGGAAAATGAATACTATCTTAAGAGGCAAATGTATCTTACTAACACGTTGCAGGGATTTAAGGATTTTGAGTGGCAGTAATGATTATTTACTTATATTGGACATCCCAGCATCGCTGTCTTATACATATTTGCTCAGAATGAAGTTTCAGTTTCACAGGTTGCTGGGCAGCCCTGCTGTTTTAATGTACCAATGTTAATTCTGCAAGGTAGTCCAGACAAGAATTAAACCAGGAATACTAGCTCTATTTTTATTGTAAGGTTACGTGAATTGAGTCTTTCTTGATTGAAAGTATTTCTCCCCTCTATTTTCTTTTGCTCTCCAGAAAACCAGGGAGGGTCCCTTCTGAAATGTTTCCCACATTCTCCTTCCTTTTGTGGGCTAAGGTACATTTTACGTGATGTTTGTCTGGTCTGCAGCTTTCCCTTCCATCCCCCAAGGTCTTTCTCACGTAACCTTACAGGAGCCCTCTTGCCTTTAAACTCATTCAGTAATGCCAAATAGTTTGGTTAATGGGCTTCTATCAAGAAAATGTACCATAGATTCCAAGGCTCCTTAAATTTAGCATATTACATACCTGTAAAAATAAAGCTTATGGTTATGTGATTCAATAGGAAAGTGGTCCTTTTTATGTCCACATTCATAGGCTAATGTTCTGCTCCATTATTTAACTTCCTCTGGAGCCTCAAATTGTGCCCTTCTGCAGGTCTTCCTCTAATTTGCATCTCTGTTGCAGACAAACTCTGCCCACTGCCAGGAGTTTGGTCCTATCCAGTTCAAGATTTACTTCAGCCTTCCATTCTTCTGAGGTCAGTCAAATGAGGACCCATATTGTTGGAGGCAATAGGCTGACTCCAAACAACTGCTTAGAAAGAGCTGTAAAGCACTGTGAAGCAGTATATAAGTCTAAGTGTTATTGATATTGCTATTTGTTGAGAAACCATTTTCTTAATGCCCTTCTTGATTATGTTAATTTCCTCTTGTTCCAATAATTTAGATAAATTTCTCTCATGAGAGCATTTTTTTTAAAAAAAAGGGTACTATTATTGTTGGATCGCTACTATCCAAAGCATCTTTTCTTCTTTCAGACCTCAAAGTTATTTTTACCAAAAAGATTGGTGTGGGATTTTTGTTTTGTTTCATTTTTGTCTCTATGTAACTGTGAAACCTATATGTGGGTCAAGAAGCAACAGTGAGAATTGGACACAGAACTACTGATTGGTTCAAAATTGGGAAAGGAGTCTGGCAAGGCTGTATTTTGTCACCCTGCCTATTTAACTTATATGCAGAGGACATCACGAGAAAGGCAGAGCTAGATGAATCAAAAGTTGGAATTAAGATTGCCGGGAAAAATATTAACAACCTAAGATATGCAGATGATACCACTCTAATGGCAGAAAGTAAAGAGGAACTAAAGAGCCTCTTGATGTAGGTGAAGAAGGAGAGTGCAAAAGTTGGCTTGAAAATCAACATTAAGAAAACCAAGATCATGGCATCCGGCCCTCTCAATTCCTGGCAAATAGATGGGGAAGAAATGGAGGTAGTGACAGATTTTATCTTCCTGGCTCCAAGATCACCAAAGATGGGGACTGCAGCCAAGAAATTAAAAGACGCTTGCTCCTGGGGAGGAAAGCTATGGCAAATCTAGACAGCATACTAAAAAGCAGAGACATCACCCTGCCAACAAAAGTATGTATAGTCAAGGCCATGATTTTCCCAGTTGCAGTGTATGGCTGTGAAAGTTGGACCATAAGAAAGGCTGAGCACCAAAGAATTGAGGCCTTTGAACTATGGTGCTGGAGAAGACTCCTGCGAGTCCCCTGGACTGCAAGGCGATCAAACCGGTCAAATCCTAGAGGAGATCAACCCTGACTTCTCTTTAGAAGACCAGATCCTGAAATTGAAACTCAAATACTTTGGCCACCTAATGAGAAGGAAGGACTCATAGGAGAAGAGCCTAATGCTGGGAAAGATTGAGGGCAATAGATTGAGGGCAAAAGATTGAGGGCAATAGACAGAAAATGAGATGGCTGGATGGAGTCACTGAAGCAGTAGGTGTAAGCTTAAATGGATTCCAGAAGATGGTAGAGGAGAGGAAGGACTGGAGGAACGTTATCCATGAGGTCACGATGGGTCAGACACAACTTCGCAACTAACAATAACAAACTGTGAAACCTGCAGTGGATCACACAGATCTGTTTCCAGTGGAATATATGGCAGATTTGTTCTTGCAGCCTTGTTACAAGCTTGAGTCCATTTAGTCTCTATAGATGAGGGTGGTGTTGTAATTGTTCCTTTTTACTTAGGATGTTTCCTTTATTACACGGTTATTTTATGATATTATTATTCTCATAGAATTAATTTCTGCATTCTTAGTCTTTTGGAGGAGGTTTCTAACCTGCACAAATTCAGGCAATATTGGAGAAGCTGAAGCACATCAATAAAAGAGTAAGATACATAATATAAATATACTGTATACTAAAGGCAGTAAAAGGAGCTATATCCATTACTGCATACTACATCTGAGCTAAACTATTTCTTTAGCTCAGATACAGTATATATGTTTATCTACATTGCATCTTGAGAATTCCAGAACACAGAAATGAAAACAGAACATGATCTTTCCAGCCATCCCTTTTTCACTTTGTTACATTCCCTTTGTTTTACAGGTAGTCCTCAACTTATGACCACAAGTAAGCTGAAAAATTTCGATTGCTAAGCAAGACAGTTGTTAAGTGAATTTTGCCCCATTTTACGACCTTTTCTGCCATATTTGTTAAGTTAGTAACATGGTTGATAAGTGAACCTGGCTTCCCCATTGACTTTGCTGATCAGAAGGTCACAAAAGAGGATCATAACCCCAGGACATTGCAGCCATCATAAATATGAGTAAGTTGCCAAGCATGTGAATTTTGATCAGGTGACCATGGGAATGCTGCAACAGTCATAAGTTTGAAAAATGGTCATAAGTTTTTTTCTGTGTGTGCCATTGTAACTTCAAACAATAACCAAATGAACTATATAGGACTACCTGTATAGACAAGAACCACTGTTAAACAGAATTTTAAAAAGGATCAAAGCTAATAAATAGTACAAAGTTGCATTTATATCTGCAAAACATTCACCACTTAGGAAGAAAAATCTTCTCAGGGAAATTGGAAAGGAATAAATAAATGCATAGAACCATAATTATGTTTTAAAAAGCCAAAATATAAAATGAAACCATTGAATAAAGTGATAAAAACCTCACCAAGCTATGTTCTTCTAAGAGCATTCAGGACAGACTTGGACTAACATGAAGAATTGTATAACTAGCTAACTTAGTTGAAAATGAAGAATAAAATACCTGTTTTGCTGAAAGTTATTTCCATCCTCAAATAAACCGAAATCGCTGAGAACTCCAAACTGCACTACACTTGAACTAAAGTATTTTTTAAAAATAGAAAAAATAGTAGATCTTCAGATTTCCTGTACTTGCAATTCCCAGCAGGAAATATTACTGATCAGTCATTGGGTAATCAAATGAGATCTATCTCCTCCCTCTATTGGGAGGGATTCATGAGTCTCCAGACTTCCAGAAATCCTATAGCAACTGAAATATTCATATCCT
The DNA here is from genome assembly GCF_016545835.1 of Crotalus tigris. Classification (NCBI taxonomy): domain Eukaryota; kingdom Metazoa; phylum Chordata; class Lepidosauria; order Squamata; family Viperidae; genus Crotalus; species Crotalus tigris. Next base: position 472,658 of record NW_024097690.1, read on the forward strand.
TCATTTAGTCTTGCTGGAACTATTAAACCCCTAAATCCAAATCTGCTTTTTCTTGAACAGAATAATGATTCTCTTAATGCATCAAATTAATATTAGCATTTAGCCAAAACCAAAAGTGATTTGTTATGGCTGCTCTTCATTTTTTTAAAAAACAGTGTCAATGCTAATGTATATATTTTTAGGTTTTTTGAGATTTAATTCACAAATAGATTGGATATTCAATATGTGGACCACATATTGTGTTTGGTCTAAGGGGTTAGAAAATCTGTGTCATTTATGCGCTTGTTTAGAATCTCCAGCACTGACATACACATATTGAAAGCAGCCCAGAGTAGTCTTAGCAGCGAGGTGGCAAACAAATTTAATAAATAAATAATGAAATAAATAAATATTCTGTACTAATTGCAAAGACTTTAGAAGGAAAGAAATTACTGCTACAATGTACAAGAAATCTTCAAACTTTCATTCTTCTAAAAATAGGAAATGGGACTGTTTTGAGGCCCCAAGTTGTTTTTAACCAATTGCTGGTATTCAGAAGTATTCTAGATAATCTTAACTGAAATCACTATAACAAATTTTTTCATTAAATTTTAAAGATCATCTCTCTCTCTCTCTCTCTCTCTCACACACACACACACACACACACACACACACACACACACACCCCAATACACACCAAATACAATCCCTTTTATTTAGCACAAATAAATACCGAGATGAATAATTTCTCCTAATTCTTCATAAATGGCCATCTGGCAGTTGTGTTTCTTATATTTATAGTGAGATCTACAGTATTCATAGGAAAGGTATGCATTTCTACCTGTAAACTGCAATCATGTTTCCATAAACTTCTATTGGTGAAGAATGTCCTTTACGATGTACAGGCTCTAAAATATTAACATCTGCTCTAAAATATTAATATCTCATTTAAATGCACCTCAGAATGGAAGGATCTTAAGCAATCTTTGAATTTTTTTTAAAAAAAGAAATGACCTTTAACTGCTTCTTCAAGTGATAACAAACTCATCTACATACCTTAAATAGCTCTGAAGATGAAGTATTTGTGATAAAAGTGTATTTGGTCTCCAGATTTTCATCTTTATAATCAGTTCCTTTGCCCATTCCTTTATTCTGTGACTAGAACCATTATTTGGCCATATTTATTATTTAATCCATAACATTGTTTCCAGCTATTTATTTAATGAATATACTACAAGTTGGAATACCTGCTCTTATAGGAGGCTAATTAATTTAGGAGACTTAAGGTGATAGATAGATAATATTCACTTAGGGCACTTTTGGAAATTTGGTTTTGTCTTTGTATATACAGAATAAAAGCCTTTCTGAGGAAAATCTGCATATTGAGATAATGGTTCCAGAACTGAGAATACAAATTTTATGATTTAGAAAACTGCATTAAAAAAAAGATAAGAAAAATGTACAACCATGTTTCAGTTCTGAAATACTGTATATTTCATCACCACTCACTTTCATTATTTCTCATATTCTTCTCAGAGTGCATAATTATAGCTTTATCTTGGGTGATTGTTGATAAACCTGAGAGCACATCCAAAGGGATTGAATCCAGGCTGGGATTAGTCTGTGGGCCATAGGATTCACATAGGATCCTCTGGATGGTTCTGCCTAAATTTGGTGGCAAATCAACTCTTAACATGAATTTTTTGCTGAGAAAGAAAATATAGTCCCATTTCCCTTACAGCTTTTATTCTTTTCCGGATGTCAGTTTGCCTCCATGTTATAGCAGCAGGTTGATTTAATCTCAGATTCTTCTTTTTTTTTCTTTTTTTTGTAATTTTTTTTTATTTTCAATTTTACAATACATAACGATCTTACAAATACTTCAGATAAAAAACAAAACAAATTGATACACACCACATTCGGTCTTGCCCACCCATTTCCCCCCAAACCGCATCCCACCTCAAACCAACTTACTTCTTTCCCTCTTTTTCTTCACTCACCCCCTCTCCTCCTTCACCTCCACCTTCCTATTTACTTCTCACCTTTTTCTCCTCCCTCTTGATGCGGTCCAGGGGAAATGCCCGAGCAGTTCCTCTCTCAAAATTAAAACATTAATATTATATACAATAAGACTATTTCTATTTTATCTGAACTACTTAAACTTCAACCCATCCAACCCCCCACCCCCCTCCCCCCACCTAATCTCAGATTCTTCTTGTTTTGAAACACCTGATCTAATCTGGTCATGGGCTAGTGACTAAATCCATGGCTCTGGATTTTTGGATTTTTCTTTTATTTTGCCTTAAGGATGCACTCTGACTTGGCAGACTGCCTACTTTAAAAAAAAAAAAAAGTGGGGGGGGGCACTTGCTTGGAAATCATTCCTGACAAACTTTTGATACTTGGATCAAGAGCCAGAATAGTCAAATCACGAATTTAGGCTAAGTCAGTATTTAAGGTATTGGCCAAATACTTGCAGTCTTCCCTCTATTTTTTTTTTTAAAAAAAAAACAGCAACCAAGCTCACCCAGATATTTTCTACCCAATTGTGTCTGCTAAGAGACACAATTGGCCTTTGAGTAACTTGCTAAGCACTGCATTCAACAAGGTAGGCAAAGGCAGGGGGGACAGGAGACAAACAATACATGTAATCTATATTTAAAAGATGTATAATTAACATATAATTACTATCCACATATTTGATAATTTTTATCTTTCTAGCTCATTAAAAATTAGTATTCAGTGGAAAATTATGGATCAGCTCTGGAAAATACATTGGTGACTTTGTGGGACTAAACATTGTGCTATGATAGATTTTGCACCCCTGTGGAAAACAGAGTTTTCTCCCCCCACACACACACACAACTTTCTTTAGCATATTGGTCCTTGTAAAAATGATTGCTTTCCCATAATTTATCTGTTTGTGTGTTTTTTTTTCTTTATTTGTTCATCTGCCTGAACTTAATCATTTGATTGAGCTAATTATTATTTATGAACAAGAAGATGATTTATTCTCTGATTTTTTGGAATTTTTGAGTTAAATTTTGAGCCATGTAGATTCCTCTGAAAAACAGTGTATCAGAAATAACTATTTCCTCAAATAGCAAGAGCAATACAGTCCTCAAGTCACAACAGTTTGTTTAGTTCGAAGTTACAACAGCACTGACAAAAGTAACTTATGACCATTTTTCACACTTACGATCCTTGCAGCATCCCCATGGTCACATGATCAAAGTTTGGATGCTTGTCAATTGACTTATATTTATGACAGTTGCAGTGTCCCAGTGTCAAGTGATCAACTTTCACGACCTTCTGACAAATGGGGAAGCCAGAGTCACTCAACAACCATGTTACTAATTTAACAGCTGCAGTGATTCACTTAACAACTGTGGCAAGAAAAGTTGTAAAATGAGAAAAAAATCACTTAATAACTGTTTCTTTTAGCAAGAGAAATTTGGGGCTCAATTGTGGTCGTAAGTTGAGGACTACCCGTAATGCATTTGTCTGCTATGCAGACAACACACTTCAGTTAAAGCATTTTTTAAATTGGTTCCTGGGCATATATTCGCATGTCCATGCAATTGGATATGTGTGGACATAAAATGCACAAGCCTGACCAAAAACAAAAACCTACAAACAAAAACTTACAAAAGTGCCTGGCTATGTCACAGAGGGAGTGAATATCCCACCAACTCTTAATTATCCACCAAGACTGATAACGCAGACTATGAGTAGAAACTGAAAGCAAACCATACTCCCTTCGAGCACTGAAGACATTACCTAGTCTTGGTAATGAAACATCTGCAAGCAAACAACCAAGATAAAGCATTGCAGATGTGCAGGAGCTGTGGTGGCACAGTGTTTAGAATGCAGTATTGCAAGTTAACTCATTGCTCACTGCCAGGAGTTCAATCCTGACCAGCTCAAGATTGACTCAGCCTTCTATCCTCCTAAGGTCAGTAAAATGAGCTCCCAAATTGTTGGGGGCAATAGGCTGACTTTTTAAACTGCTTAGAGAGGACTGTAAAACACTATAAAGTGGTATATAAGTCTAAGTGCTATAAGTCTATTGTTATTGCTAAGTGCCAAATGGGGAACTGACTGCCAAGTCTGCCCAAGCAGTCGATTCGAAAATGTGTTCTGGTGAGCGAAGAAATTTTCAGAGAACTACAAGCAAATTTCAAGGAGAGATCAGATGTCTAGAGTACCATCTAAGTGTTCCTTATTTTGTATATCTCTGCTTAATCTTCTATCATAGCATGACTGTTCAGTATTCAGATTAACTTTCAAAGTGACTGTTCACACTTCTATTCTCATAGTCCATCATTTCAACCTACCCTAGTGGTCCTCCTATGCAAAATTAATTCTCTTTATATTTTTTTGTCTCTTTATTAGAGCTATCATAGATATAGTAACATCGTGGTCCCTTTGTCTTGGAGCAAATCTAACAAGTCACTTTTATGAATATGTTATATTAACAATAAAATCTGTACTCCAACTTCAGTGATGAAGCTATTATACCCCATCCAGTTTACAATGGCTATTTTTCACACAAGGCCTACAATTACTGTGTGTATATGTACTTTGCTTTCAATGTTCTAATGCAGGATTGTTCAACACTAGCTTTTTCTCTCAAACAACTTATTTTTAAAACAGGAAGAACATCTCACAATAGCTGAGAACATAGCAAAAAGAAAATAAGAAAATAAATAATAATTTTTTTCCATCTAATATTCTTTTTGAGGAAGAGGAGAATCTTAAATTCAGGACTGTCTTAGTTTCAAATAAATACCCTCAATTATTGCCATAATCTCATTTCTTGACTGCAGCAGAACCTCTCCAGTATATGTACACTAATATTAAAGCATTTAATTTATTTATTTATTTACAGTGTTACATACTCATTCATTACTATAAAGGAGAATATTTGTAGCTCAGGGTTAACATGAGGGGTCCTTGGTGCTCTCTGAGCTTACTTGTTTTCTTGCAGATGTTTCATTAACCAAACTAGGTAACATCATCTATGCTAGTAAGGAGTGGAGTTTGTTCTCAGTTTACATTCTTCTGGCTTGCCCTGCCAGTGTTGGTGGAGGTAGTCTTAGAGTTTCTTTGATTGGGCTGTTGGCCTCTTTAGCAGTTTCTTGATTAGGATATTGTTTACTTGATTGTTGGTCTGATGTTAACCTTGGAGTTCATCTATGCCGATCTGGGTGCTGATTGCTGGTGGAGAGATGCTTGGGTCATTTTATTCCTTTTTGGGTTGGGTGATAGTCTTTTTTGTGTGGTCTATAGATGTTGTTAATGTCCATGTGTCTATTGATGGCTGATTTGAGAATACAACAGCAAACAGCCCTACCAAAGAATCACTAAGACCATCCCCAGAAACACTGACAGGCAACCACGAGAATATAAACTGACAGCAAACTGCACTCCTTACTAGCACTGATGATGTTATCTAGTTTGGGTAACAAAATGTCTGCAAGAAAACAAGCAAGCTCAGAGAGCACCAAGGACCCCTCAGTCATTCCTATTTCTATATCTCAGTGATCTGCAGTTCCCTTAAAAATGCACAGCATAATCAATATGTAATTAAAACGTTCTCTGTAAACAAATAAATGAAACACCCACAGGGGAAAAAAATCAATAAATATTTACTAAAATGAAATTTCTTTTTTTAAAAAAACCTGAGCCAATATACAGTCTTATATAAATAGAATCAGCTCAATTAAATCAGAAAAGATCTCTGGAAAGACTGGCCCATTTAATAGTGAAAGTGACTCAAAAATTCACATACCAAACACTCTCTTGGTATAGTTCATCCAGTTCTAGGTACTGTTAACTATAATTAATTTCAAGAGAGGAGTTAAAATTGCTTCCTTTAAAATAATAGAATTTTGAGAATCCTAATTTTTGGTAAATCAAATTTGAGGATATAAAAACGTATAGCTTTTTTAAAAGTATTTTACTCTTGGCTATCCAACTCTTTGGAATGCCTCAGCTATCTTTTTTTTTCTTTCCCCTCAACTATACCTGCCTATGTTGGAAAAACTCTGCACAAAACTCTGCTAGATGCATGAAAACAAGACAGTCATTATCTTGTGTTGTTTCTTAGGCAAGTGGAATGTTGCTTTTGCTAAAACTTTCTGTTTTCAAGAGCACACCCATGTGCATGCATACATTTAGAGGCCCATAGGGAACCATGATCATAAAACTATTACCCTTTTTCAGAGTTAGCTATTCACAGAGTTGATGTGAGGATACAGTAGGAATAATTGGAGAATCCTGCAGGCTATTTTTTGCCCTTAAAATAAAAAGCAGGATCTAGACATGTTCAACAAGCAATGTTAACTAGCAACGGTATTACTTTAATTCCATTAAGCAAAATGGTATCTGTGTCCAGTTTGTTATGAAAGAAGCCAGTTTGTAATCAAATTCTGACTCCTCGTTATTACCTACAGTAGTTTAGATAGTTGTGTATTATTGTTTAAAGAAAGAGAACCCCATTACAATTCATGTTAAGTCTGTTTCATAGATATTCTCAATGATTTGGCTAGATGTCCATGGTGTTAATTTTTTAAAAAATTTGTATTATTTTCTTCCTTGTGGCTGACTTTCTGAGACACTACTGCAGAAAACCATGCCATACATATATTAATAAACTTACAAATAAAATCTTCATGGCCCCATATCAATTTTGCTGAGATGAGAATTTGCAACTGCAGCCAATATACCATGGGAGATGGAAATGGGAGAATTATTGAAACCAACTACCACATTTCCTATTCTACCCTCCATGTAGTGAAAATCCTCTTTGTTTCCTCTGCCTTATAGCAAAACAGGGACATACATATCTCAATTGAAGGTGCTCCTGATTTCTTTTGCCCATCCCTTTTTGGCTACCTAAGTAAGATGTGGAGTGAATCTAGCTGCTGATACATTTACAAATGGCCGACCAAAACCTGGTACCATCCAGAGGCAGAACTTAAAACAATATGGGCCTTGGCATCTTTTTGTATAAGATGTTTCATTCTTTCCAAAGAAAAAATAAAACGCTGAACACATAGCAAAGCAGGTCACTTCTAAACATAAGCTTGGATTATATGATATACCACAGTGCCATCTAGCTGGAACAAATGTCATAGTGCCATTGTAGCTCTTGACAGGAAAAACAACTTCTCCATTCTAATATAAAATGTTCATAAATAATTTGTGACCTTGGATGAAGCTTAGCCCCTAGCTTTATTGTCTGAGTTTTTATTCACATTTGTTTTCCTCAACATAATGCAGACCAGGATCCCCTGGGCCAGGCTGTAGCTGCAGGACACAAACCAACATATGCCATTTTCATTATTCCTGGAATTGGAAGGCACATGAATTAATGCATTAAATAAACTGCCTATACATTTCAGGAGGGAATTCTTATGAGAAGGGACTTCAAATTGCATAAAAGCCTAAATTTGTGGGTACGATATTAGAAATGTTGTGCAAAACAAAACTTAGAGAGCTACTTCATGGAAGCCAAGAGAAATAAAAGTCCATATTTTGGTAGAATCATTATTGATCTTTTTAAAAGTGCATGTACACACCCAGACTAAAAGCACAATCCATTTTGAAGTCACACTTCGAGAAAGTCTTCCAAAAATTCTCTACTGATAACATTACACTTTAAAAAGCTGATGGAGGGCAAATCATCCCCCAGTCTCCTTCATGGAAATATAACTGGCAGCACATAGGAACCAACTTTGCTTAATAAAATAAAATAAACTCTAGAAAGTATCTTTCATACTTCATAACAATTCCAGGCACAGATGTCCATTGTTCATATTCCAGGAACAGTTCTTTTCTCATCTATTAAATGATCTGGAGGCATTGAACTCATAGTTCTGTTTTAAAAAGGAAGACTGAAACCTCCTGATATTTTTTTCAAATCTTGCGGAGATCAAGTGGATGGTTTGAGTTCATGGATTTATAATACTCTCCATTTCAGATTTTCCTCTAATAGCCAGCAGCTTTTTATGATCACAGATCACAAACCTCTGAAGTCCATCTGCAGTTCCCCTAAATATGAGTGGCAAAATGGCACAATGTTGAGGCCAGGAATACATGGAAACTGTAAAGAAGTTTCTTTACATATAATTAACATAACAAAAAACCAAAGGGGGGGGGACCAAAACCTTCCATAATAGTATTGCCCTGTTGAGTTACTGTTTTCTCTTCTCTGTTGCTCCTCACATTGTCCAACTGTGCCATAATGGATGCTAAATTTGCATAGGGTTATTTATGAGCTTCTCTTCCCCAGTTTCATTGTTTCTTTCCACATAGAATTAACAGTAAGATTTAAAGCATCATATCTTTTCCTACAGCTAGAAAGCCATGTGAAAAAGTAAGTCCCTCTCTTGAATGCTTAGGACATAGGGAAGCTTAGCCCATGTTACAGTTCAGAAACTGAAAGCAAGCACTGGGGCTTTAAATAAAATTGAGACACATTTTTAATACTAACATGAATTCAGAGATCCCTCTTCCACACACAGATAGATACACTTTAACTTGAGAAATTCAAAGATTTTTCTCCAGCCTTATTTTTGCTAAGCATGTCTGTTTGAAGTATGTGGGGGAGGGGTCTTATTTCATTATAAATCTTAGTTAGCTTCCACATTTGAGCTACCCAGGATAGTTCATTGAACCTTAATAGTGAAGGTGTTGAATTGCACAGGTGCCATACTAACAGTTAAGAGCTTGGATTGGATCAGAGAGATCCAGTTACAATCTCTACTGAATCACAAAGCTAGATGCAGGCATTAACCTCTCTGCCCAATTTACTTTACAAGGTTATTGTTGTGGAGATAGAATTAGGGCAAGGCTCCTATATACTGCTTTGACTTCTCAGAGAAAAGATAGAACATGAAGGCAGTAAATATTATTACTACTAATAATAATAATTTGAGAAAACTAAGAATAAATGAGGAATGAAATACGGGCAATCACTGCTACTTTAAGAAGAAGCAGTATTTCATACACATTCAAAACATGCAGGATAGCAAGCACAGCATCATGATCAAAGCCCTAACCATTATGTACATGCATCAGCATCATATGTACATACAAAAAGGCCAGGGCCAACTTCCCACCTTTCAAATGTTGACTCCCCAAGGAGAGTCATTTTTAAAAAAGAATCTGAATAACATATACTAGTAATATAGTAACAGTAGCAGAGTTGGAAGGGACTTTGGAGGTCATATAGTCCATCCCCCTGCTCTCACAGAAGATCTATACTATTTCTGATAAATGGTTGTCCAGTCTCTTCTTAAAATCTTCCACAACTTCCGACTTCCGGTTCCGGTTCGCAGCAACTCCAGTTATGTCTAGAGACTCGTCTCCACACCGGCTGTGTTTTTCTTCGCCAGTAGACTCCTTGTGGTCGAAAGTCACCCTGGAGGGGCGACCACCGAGGAGGAGGCTTGCTGGAGACTGCAGAAGGGTGGCAGCTTCTCTCATGGCTCCAGCTATTTCCTGAGGGCCAACGGAGCAAAAGATCGTCCTGTAAGATGGCCGATTAGCCTGCTGCACCAGCCAAAAGTCACAGCAACATCTAAGCATGAATAGATCCACCGCAGATGATCCAGGTGAGACCCCTTCTCCTCCTCTCTTCACCCTACTTTGTTCTTTTTTTGCCTGCAAAAGCTCTGTTGGAATCACTTCACCATCTTGAAAAAGCAGCTTTGGTATGTGTGGGAAGAAAGGTGCTGAACAAAAAGGTTAAAATAAAGAATTCTAAAGACTACACTTTATTCTTATCTACTCTGGGGTACAGAAAAAAACCTTTTTTAAGAGCTTTACTATCATATTATACTGGAAGATTGTTTCTTTTTCCACTTTTTTCTCTAAAAGATAGAAAAAGGGGAAAAAGTGGTGTCTTGGAAAAGATTTTTAATTCTACTGAGGACATCTAGTGGTGAAAACTTAATATTGCAACTGCTGGTTACTGTTTGGAGATGAGATGGACTTGGCCATCAAACTATTTTTGAAGAGAAAAGATAAGCGGATGCAGCTGTGGGAACTGTGGGGGTGGATACTGCTTTATTAAATACAGCCTCCACTAAAAGAAAAAAGGTACTCTCTTCAACTATTTATTAAAATGGAGAAACCTTATTTACAATTGAACTATAAACTTATATTGGAAAAGATCCACGAAGCTACTGAAGAAATATGTTCTACAATCAAAGGGACTTCTACAGAATTAAGAGTTAGAAGCCATATTCCAAACCTTCAAACTGACTTTCAGACAACATCTGATCATTCTGTAAACCAAAACATACTAGGAGAGGATATAATTGAGACTAAAGAGGAACTTATTTTACCCTACAAGCATTTCATTTACACCTTTGAGGATCAGAAAAATCAAAGACTGAGATTTGAGCCTTTAAAGCAATGAAGCTTTAAGGATAAGAGAAATAGACACCCAATGCAGAGGACGGGATGCTTCTTACTGTCTCAAATGATGTTACAAGCAATAAAGAGAGACTTATTGGCTGAAAGGGAAGCTTTGTTATGGAAACCTGTTTGGCGCAAAAAAAAGAGGCCAGAATAAGAATGAAAAGTTAAATTCAAAATTATATGTGATGGATCAAAAGCACTGTTGAATTATGGATTGATTTAAGGTTTAAGATTTAGAGTTAGAAATAAGAGAAAAATGGGTGATTATTAGAATATATATTTTAAATAGACTAAGAATGTAGTTTTTGGAATAATAGGTTTATTTGTATGAAAACTATTATGTAATGGAATGAAGAAAACTGGTGTTTTAGTGGATTGATTTAATAACTAATTGAGTATGTTAAATTAGTAAGATGATGTTCTTGCCTGACAATATGGACATTATTAGGTATGATAATTAACTGAATGAAATTTGAATTTGGTCCAAAGGGCTGAAATGATTTAAGGTTTGATATTACTTTGTTATTTTGTTATCTTAAAGAGATTGATTGATGGATGGATTATATATGTATAAGATAGACTAATATTTTATTTTAAATAGGAGATATATTGTGTAGTGGAAGAAGAAATAAATAAGATTTGTGATAAAATTAAGGATTTAAGAGATTGAGATCTAGAATATATCTAGAAGGGATACCTGAACTGATAATCTGTTTCTTTAAAGTCAAATTTGATTATGTTAATTGTAAATTCACAAAGCTCTAAAACAGATTTAGGATTGTTAGAAATTTAAATTAGAAATGGATTATTTTAAATGTATTAGGTTAATTGTGGGAAATAGAGAAGGAATATTCAATGTATTGATTTGAGTTATCCATATATGGTTTTATTTTTGGATGTTTTGATTACCCCAGCACCACCGTGTGTCTTAAGCACTTTGTTCTAAGAATTAAAAAACCAATAAAATTTGCTTTAAAAAAAAGCTTCCACAACTTCCAAAGGCAATTTATTCCATTGGTTAATTGTTCTCACTATTAGGAATGTTCTTCTTAGTTCTCGGTTACTTCTCTCCTTGGTTAGTTTCCATCCATTGTTTCTTGTCCTGCCTACAGGTAGTTTCATGAATACGTTGGTCCTCTATTCCTTTTGGAAGCCCTTCAAGTATTGGAAGACTGCTATCATATCACCCCAGGTCCTTCTTTTCACTAAACTAAGTATATCTAGTTTCTGCAATCATTCTTCGTATATATTCACTTCTCAGTCCCTAATCATCTTTGTTACTCTTCTCTGTTCTCTTTCCAGAGTCTCAACATCCTTTTTTGTATTGAGGAAACCAAAACTGGATAGAATGTTCTAAGTGTGATATTACTCTAGAGTGGTACTAGTATTTCACATGTTCTTAATTCTATCACTCTGTTAATGCAACCTAGGATTGCATTGGCTTTTGTGGATGCTGCTGCACACTGTCAAAGTAATCTTAATGGTTTGAAAACAAAGTGGTCTTAAACAATGTCAAAGTGGTCCTAACAGAGCCAGGTTTTTTTTAGCAATAAGGGATCAACAACATGAACCTTTAAGAGATTTTGTTGATAATATTAGAAACAAATATGGTTGCACTCACAGGCATCCAAGGAAAGGGACAAGAGGGAGTAATGATAAAGCATCCATAATGAGATCATAACTCACACTTTTTGGTCAGATTTCCCTCATTGTGGTTGTAATGGATGCTTATGATCATATTAGCAGATAGAAAATAGCCATATTTTTATTTCTCAGGGATGATGTGATCCAATATGTTTTGACACAATGGTTGATGAAGTGTGCATCAGATGGGTAGAACAAGAAAACAATGATTGAGTACCTAGAATAGGCATCCAACTGAGAGCACTAACACTTAGCACTTAGACTTATATAAAACTTCATAGTGCTTCTAACTGGTTTACAGAGTCAGCCTATTGCCCCCAGCAATCTGGGTCCTCATTTTACTGACCTCGGAAGGATAGAAGGCTGAGTCAACCTTGAGCCCCATCAGGATCAAAGTCCTGGCAGCGAGCAGAGTTAGCCTGCAATACTGCATTTTAAGCACTATACCACCATGAGAGGCTAAAGATTAGGATGACTGACCATTCTGATATGCTTTCTTAGTCAGTCTAATAAATTCATTGCATAATAATATTGCCTTAAAAAATCTTTCCTCATGCAAGAAAAGATTTGTTGTCTTGCTTTAATCTTTACTGAAGACACCCCTGTACTGATATCAAGAGATACAGTTTCAGTACTTTTCCAATCTGTCAGTTGTTTGTTGGTATACTATCCCTTCTTAGCAATGTAGATATTTCACTGATTGAGTCATCAGTAAGGGTCTTGTGATGGGTCTTGCGATGGGGAGATTACATCAGGTGAGAGTCATTGGGAGGTGAATTGCTGGTGGGGTAGAACTTGCATGGGTTGGTTGGGGGTTGGTGCTGTCTCTTGTTGGTGTGCAGTTTAGATTTAGATTCTGAGGAGTTCATAGGCTGTTTGTCCTTAATCTCTACCCACACCAACACCAAACAACACCAGTTCAATTGGAGCAACTCTAAAATCATCAGCCATGCTACCATCCACCACACTCATGAGTTCATCAAAGCCTGGCACTCCACAAGCAATTCCATCAACAGATATATTGACCTACAACCAACCTACAAACTCCTCAGAATCCAAATCAACTGTACAGCCAGCCAGAGACAGCATCAACTCTCAACCAACCCATGCAAGCCGCCCACCAGCAGTTCACCTCCCAATGACCCTGTCCTGATGTAATGTCCCCATCACAACACCCATCACAAGTGTCTCACTGATGACTCACACCTGACCCATCACAAGACCCATCACAAGACCCTCACTTGACACACCCACACCTGAACCCCTCATAAACAGAAGAACACTGACACAGACATCCCCTAAACTCCATTGAAGATGTTAATAATATTTTTTATAATAATTCATTGAAGATGTTACTTAACCTGGTTACGAAACATTCAGAAACCAACCCACAAGCTCGGAGAACGAACCTTCACTCTCACCATAGTATAACTTCTAGACATCTAACTCCATGTCTTGTATTTAAATATGTGGTTAAGATAGCTCACCAGACAAGAAACAGGAAATGTGGTGCAATATTTTCCCTTACTCCATTTTATTACTACACTTTCCCTACTACTGGGAGGGATTTTCAAAAAGAATACAACTGCTGGAGAAATTGAAACACAAATACATTATATACATGCTGTCATGCTCATTTGTAGAGTTGACACATGCATTGCTGGGAAGTCTATATTTAGCACTCTAGATTCATTAACTTGTCAGAGGAACACATGCCTGCTTCCCCATGTGTGTGTCTGGCATGTATGGTCCTTTTCTAGAGCAATTAAATAGCCATATACCAAGTTGAAAGTGGATAGCTATGCTATTTCAATCTGTAGCAGTGTGCATAATTCCTAACAACCAATTTTTAACAATGCAAATTCACTTTTGCAGAGATTTCTCTTAGATCGAACAAATGAAAAGACGTACACTCTGGTTTCTGCCATTGGCCCTCTGATAGTGAGGCCAAAGACTCAATGATCTACAGCAGTGTTTCCCAAACTTGACAATTTTAAGGCATGAGGACTTCAACTCCCAGAATTCCACAGCCAGCAACGCTGGCTGTGGAATTCTGGGAGTTGAAGTCCACATGCCTTAATTGTCAAGTTTGGGAAACACTGATCTACAGTGTAATTCCTTGGACCCAAGAGGCTTTTCCCTGCAAGCGGCTTTTCAGTCTGTATTGTTGTATGTCAGCTTCCAGTAGGCAAAGTTATGTTAGATACTAAAAGTCTATTAGCTGTCCTACAAGGTCAGTTGCTTTTCTAGAATCCAAACTATTTTATGATCACACAACTATGGGCTAAACCCAAATGCAAGTATGCAGACATGAAAAATACAAATTACTACCCACAATTCCATCAGATCAGTACTGAATTATATTGCCCATGAGCAGGAAGGTCTTGCTTATCACAAGTTGAACTTCATGAACACATTGTCATTTAAAAACAGTGGCCCATGCAACACTTCTTAAGTCCAGAATTGAAGAGTATGCCACAACATTGTTATTCAAATGAGCTTTATTAGAAAAAAAAAACCAATATAGCATCAGACTGCAGAACTATCAGGAATGGAAATATATTGTAGGTTTTAAATTGGGTCACCGAAAACTATATATATATATATATGAAAGTATCCCTAGGTATAAAACCAAAACCTTTTATGGACAAAATGCTATAGCAGTTCCTTTTCTGCTTGAATGAGTATTTGAAATTGCAATAGAACAATACCTTCTTCCTCAGAGAGAGATTCTTGAGGGAAACACAGATGAAAGTCAATGAGACACCAAATCCATGTGGCAAAGAAGCCACAGAGCAGGGCCATTTCTTGCAGTCCTGCTTGGTTTCACTCTCAGTTTAAAGTAAAAGAAAGCCATTTCCTGGTTGATTTCAGTTACAATTGGAGATGGTTTTTCAATCTGACTAGCAGTAATACTTTTACAAAAAGTTAAGAAAAAATAAGGAAAGAAAGAAGAGAGAGAGAGAGACAGAGAGAAATGGAAAGAAAGATTGAATGGAAATTACAGCTTAGCATTAGAGGGAAAATGACACTGCTGAACTGTTCAAGGAATTAGAATGTATGATATGAGCCAAAGAACTGCAAGCGAGCTAGATTTGAAGATAAAGCAAAATATTTTTTAAAAGATTAATTTATTTTAACAGGCTTAGCAAAATAGCTGGAATCTTTTTGCCTTTTATTGGTGTGATAAAACAGTTGGTGACACCTGAATGCAGCAGTTCTTCCACACAACAAAGACACTGTGTTCCATTTAATAAATCGTCAATATAAAAATGATAAACCCCAACCACCAGGACATTTATTTTCCCCAGTAGCAAGTTATTTATCACTGTAAATTTGTTGCACTGCTGTTTCCTATAATGAATGCACCACCTTATCTTAATTATCAACAGCAAGACTTGGCTCGTTCATCTTATGAACCATTATGTCCTGCTTGCTATAACATTCCTCTCAACTCATTGGTATGCCTGGTATGGTGGCAACTGATACCTTCTCCAATTTGGTGGCTTCAGGCGTGATGGACTAAAATGCCCATCATCCCAGGCCAGAGTGTGAACCGCATTCCAACACCTCTGGAGGCAAACCAAATGTCAGATCAGATCTTCTACAACAGAAAGATCCTGTTTTAATTTACATCAGAATCTAGATCATTATTGCGTGCTACTTATAGCAGTACAGTATATAGTACTAAATTTTTTAAAAAATATGTCAACAGTGCATTCAGAGCAAATGAAATTAACATTTGCTTGTTGACATTTAACAGTGATTCAATTAACATACCTGGAACAGGCTAGAGACGTTCTAGCATGAGTCACTAAGCCTAAGCCCCTTCTGATAATCTCAGGCTGAGCACTCAATTTAATCATGATTTCTCTGATCTTACAGAAATACACGTGGGACAATACATAAGGATAATACATATGATTAATTTTAATTACACAATGACCACTAATGTCATGGGTATACTAAAAAGAAATGTCATTCCAAAATCTCCACATTACCTTTGTTGTAGAAACAGGTAGGTGCATTGTTTCATTAATTCAGTAACCAACAGAACTTGTCCAACTAATTTGGGTTTAGAAGCAAAGTAGAGTAAGGTCAGATTAGATCTTGGATCATGTCGAGACTATTAACCTTCCTGGAATAAGACAATAATATAACACATTCATATTGTTGCCAAGAGCACTGCATACATGTGCCCATCTGGTCAGCAGGAGTCAAGCTAACCTAAGGGGACTTTTAACATTAATATTGCAGTGATTTTAGGTTATCCAGCCATTTTGAAGATTCTATGAAACATGACCGGATCTTTCATTCCACAATATAGGCTGTATAATTTAAATGTACAATGAGATCTATGGCACAGAATTAAACCACATTTTACAATTCAAGATGTATGGAGAAATCATCCATTTAAACTCTAGAAACCCTCTGCCTGTCTCTGCAGACACTGATCTCAAGGTCAGTGGATTAACTACATAAGGCAGTTTTATGTGTTTATGTTTTTACTATACTGATTTGTTAACTAACAGTTCAGAGATTCTAGGAGCTTTATTAACTCGTACTTCACAAACCAGCATGAAGACCTGAATACATGATTGGGCTTGGAAGAAAAAAACAGAAAAAAAACCAAATTTCTATTCAGTCATAATCTCTCCATCATGAAAAGTCTTTTATAAGGTACAGTTTCTGCAGTGGCTGAATTAATATATACAGTATCTCGTGCAAATTCCTGGCAAATAGATGGGGAAGAAATGGAGGTAGTGACAGATTTTATTTTCCTGGGCTCCAAGATCACCTCAGATGGGGACTGCAGCCAAGAAATTAAAAGACGCTTGCTCCTCAGGAGGAAAACTATGAAAAATCTAGACAGCATACTAAAAAGCAGAGACATCACCCTGCCAACAAAAGTGTGTATAGTCAAGTCCATGGTTTTCCCAGTTGCAATGTATGGCTGTGAAAGTTGGACCATAAGAAAGGCTGATCACCAAAGAATTGAGGCCTTTGAACTATGGTGCTGGAGAAGACTCCTGTGAGTCCCTTGGACTGCAAGGCGTTCAAACCAGTCAGTCTTAGAAGAGATCAATCCCGACTGCTCTTTAGAAGGCCAGATCCTGAAGTTGAAACTCAAATACTTTGGCCACCTAATGAGAAGGAAGGACTCATAGGAGAAGAGCCTAATGCTGGGAAAGATTGAGGGCAATAGAAGAAGGGGACAACAGAGAATGAGGTGGCTGGATGGAGTCACTGAAGCAGTAGGCGTGAGCTTAAATGGACTCCAGAAGATGGTAGAGGACAGGAAGGCCTGGAGGAACATTGTCCATGGGGTTGTGATGGGTCAGACACAACTTCGCAACTAACAACAACAATAATGATACTCAATGTTATTTTATAGGATTCCTGTTCCTCAATGTTATCTTATAGGACTCCTGCTCCATAGAAGAGGATGGACTTCTCATATACACATATAATTCTAAAATACCAAATTCAAGGAAAGGGTTAAAAAAATTACCTTTTCTAAACTACTGTATTAAACAGCATCAAAGCATTCTTGCAAAGTTTCTAGTTCATCTTGCAATACCCTAATTATCTTTCAGTAACTGAATCCATACAGGACAGGGAGATGCATATTCATTAGAAAATTATAGATCAGCATTTGTATTAGATGATCAGCTGACAATCAAAATAACATATAGTGTCGGTTTAAAGGCAAGCAAGCCATTAATTAAAGACCTTGCTACTAAACTAAAAAAGATGAAAGCCCTAATAATTCTTAACAGGCACTACCAGGACAATAACTAACTCTCAGAGGATATTAATGTGTAATTGAAAAAAAAAACTAATGGCCTTAGTGCAACATCCTGCTCAATTCCGTGTCAAAAGCATATGTTATCTTTTTCTGGTAAAAAGTGTTTTAGGCTATATTTTTTTCATTCAACCCGAAGGATTATCCCCATATAATTACACATCCTGTAAAGAGAAAAACTTCATCCTTAAGTATTTGCCAAAATTATAAATTGCTTTTATTTACAGATGAGGCTAAAGTTATTTAAAATGCATTGAGCACTCTTATCCCTGCTCTTTATCATCAAGAATATCAACTTAAATTAGCATTCTTAATTATGTCCTTGAAATGGAAGAAGGCTACAAATCATTTCAATATGGGGAAGCTCAGCTCTGGCAGAGGGAGCTGAGAGTTGCATGAAATAAAATTCAGTTCCAGCAAAACAAACCTTAATTTATAGCATGGTCCTCTCAGCTGTTGAACCAGCAAGATCTTCTTCAGTCGCCAGAATCGTTTATGTCCTGTGTAACCTTGACAGATTTAACACCTGCTGCAAAGATAAAATTGAAAACTGACACCTGAAAATAGCCAAGCACATCTAGACCCTCAGGTAACATAATATCTCAATGATTTAGAATTTGCATTTCCTAAACAATGCTCAGAAATAGTATTTCACAAGATCTTGATGATGCAAATCACATGCTCTGGAGATGCTTGCTTATTCTTCTCTTGCATTAGCTTTATTCATAGCTTCCTACTCACAATTACAATAAATACTCATTACTCAGATGATTAACAAAAATACAGGAAGACATGAAAATATACTTTGTTA
This sequence comes from Crotalus tigris, assembly GCF_016545835.1. Taxonomy (NCBI): domain Eukaryota; kingdom Metazoa; phylum Chordata; class Lepidosauria; order Squamata; family Viperidae; genus Crotalus; species Crotalus tigris. The sequence goes on from NW_024097690.1 coordinate 491,332, forward strand.
GGACAAGCCTGTTCTGTGCTTATATGTAATGATAATTTAAGTACCTCGATAAGCACAAAATAATTAAATCACAACTATATTGTTGGTAAGGGGGCTGCGATGGTTCAGCAGTTAAAGATGCTGAGCTTGTCAGCTGAAATGCTAACAGCCTGAGTTTGAGACTCGAGTGCTGAATGACAGGGTGAGCTCCCGTTACATGCCCCAGCTCCTGCCAACCTAGCAGTTCAAAAACATGCAAATGCAAGTAGATAAATAAGTTCCAGTTAGCCGGGAAGGTAACAACATTATATGCACCTCGGCATATAGTCACATTGGCCACATGACCACAGAAATGACTTCAAACAATGCAGGCTCCCTTAGCTAGGAGGCAAAGATGAGTACCACCATCCTAGAGTCAGATATGACTGGGCAGGGGAAGTCTACCATTTTATTGTTTATATTGCTATTACTACAGTTATTTCCCTTTATGGATTACTGTCTTGTCATGGCGAAGGGGCTTGCATAACTCAATGAAGCTATAAGCTATGCCGTGCAGGGCCACCCAAGACGGACAGGTTATAGCAGAGAGTTCTGACAAAATGTGATCCACTGGAGAAGGAAATGGCAAACCACTCCAGTATCTTTGCCATGAAAACCCCATGGACAGTACTAAAAGGAAAAAAAATATGACGCTGGAAGATGAGCCCCTCAGGTCGGAAGGTGTCCAATATGCTACTGGGGAAGAGCAGAGGGCTAGTACTAGTAGTGCCAGAAAGAATGAAGCGACTGGGCCAAAGCCGAAAGGACGCTCAGCTGTGGATATATCTGGTGGTGAAAGGAAAGTCCGATGCTGTAAAGATTTTTTCTCCATAGGAACCTGGAATGTAAGATCCATGAATCAAGGCAAGCTAGACGTAGTCAAAAAAGAGATGACAAGACTGAACATCGACATCTTAGGAATCAGCGAACTAAAATGGACAGGAATGGGTGAATTTAACTCAGATGACCATCAAGGTATACTACTGTGGGCAAGAATCCCTCAGAAGAAATGGAGTAGCCTTCATAGTCAATAAAAGAATAGGAAAAGCAATACTGGGATACAATCCTCAAAATGACAGAATGATCTCAATTCGAATCCAAGGCAAACCATTCAATATCACAGTAGTCCAAATCTATGCCCCAACCACTGGTGCTGAAGAGGATGAAATTGACCGGTTCTATGAAGCCCTACAGCACCTTATAGAATTAACACCAAAAAATGATGTCCTTATCATCATGGGGGATTGGAATGCTAAGGTAGGAAGCCAAAAGATAACCGGAATAACAGGCAAGTTTGGCCTTGGAGTACAAAATGAAGCAGGGCACAGGCTAATAGAATTTTGTCAAGAGAATACGATGGTCATAACAAACACTCTTTTCCAACAACCCAAGAGATGGCTCTACACATGGACATCACCAGACGGTCAACATAGAAATCAGATTGACTATGTGCTCTGCAGCCAAAGATGGAGAAGCTCTATACAGTCAGTAAAAACAAGACCAGGAGCTGACTGTGGCTCAGATCATGAGCTTCTCGTTGCAAAATTTAGGCTTAAATTGAAAAAAGTAGGGAAAAGCACTAGGCCACTCAGGTATGAACTAAATCATATTCCTGATGAATATACAGTAGAGGTGACAAATAGATTTAAGGAACTGGATCTAATAGACAGAGTGCCTGAAGAACTATGGATGGAAGTTCGCAACATTGTACAAGAGGTAGCAACTAAAACCATCCCAAAGAAAAAGAAATGCAAGAAAGCAAAATGGCTGTCTGAGGAAGCTTTGCAAATAGTTGAGGAAAGAAGGGAAGCGAAAGGCAAAGGAGAAAGAGAAAGATACACCAAACTGAATGCAGAATTCCAGAGAGTATCTAGAAGAGATAAGAATGCCTTCTTAAATGAACAGTGCAAAGAAATAGAAGAAAACAACAGAATAGGGAGGACCAGAGATCTCTTCAAGAAAATTGGAGATATGAAGGGAACGTTTCATGCAAAGATGGGCATGATAAAGGACCAAAATGGCAGAGACCTAACAGAGGCGGAAGAGATTAAGAAGAGATGGCAAAACTACACAGAAGAACTATACAAGAATGAGCTTAACATCCCAGATAACCACAATGAGATGGTCATTGACCTCGAACCAGACATCCTAGAATGTGAAGTGAAATGGGCCTTAGAAAATATGAGCAACAACAAAGCTAGTGGAGGTGACAGTATTCCAGCTGAGCTATTCAAAATCTTAAAAGACGATGCAGTAAAAGTGCTACACTCAATTTGCCAGCAAATTTGGAAAACTCAACAGTGGCCACAGGATTGGAAAAGGTCAGTTTACATTCCAATTCCAAAGAAAGGCAATGCCAAAGAATGTTCAAACTATCGCACCATTGCACTCATTTCACATGCTAGTAAAGTTATGCTTAAAATCCTACAAGCTAGACTCCAGCAGTATGTGGATCGAGAATTACCAGAAGTACAGGCAGGATTTCGAAGAGGCAGAGGAACTAGAGATCAAATTGCCAACATACGCTGGATCATGGAGAAAGCTAGGGAGTTCCAGAAAAACATCTACTTCTGCTTCATTGACTATGCAAAAGCCTTTGATTGTGTGGATCACAACAAATTGTGGCAAGTTCTTAAAGAGATGGGAGTACCAGACCATCTCATTTGTCTCTTGGGAAACCTATATGCGGGTCAAGAAGCAACAGTGAGAACCGAACACAGAACCACTGATTGGTTCAAAATTGGAAAAGGAGTCCGGCAAGACTGTATACTGTCGCCCTGCCTATTTAACTTACATGCAGAGCACATCATGAGAAAAGCAGGGCTAGATGAATCAAAAGTTGGAATTAAGATTGCCGGGAGAAATATCAACAACCTAAGATATGCAGATGATACCACTCTAATGGCAGAAAGTGAAGAGGAACTGAAGAGCCTCTTGATGCGGGTGAAGAAGGAGAGTGCAAAAGTTGGCTTGAAACTCAACATTAAGAAAACCAAAATCATGGCATCCAGCCCTCTCAATTCCTGGCAAATAGATGGGGAAGAAATGGAGGTAGTGACAGATTTTATTTTTCTGGGCTCCAAGATCACCTCAGATGGGGACTGCAGCCAAGAAATTAAAAGACGCTTGCTCCTAGGGAGGAAAGCTATGGCAAATCTAGACAGCATTCTAAAAAGCAGAGACATCACCCTGCCAACAAAAGTGCGTATAGTCCAGGCCATGGTTTTCCCAGTTGCAATGTATGGCTGTGAAAGTTGGACCATAAGAAAGGCTGAGCGCAAAAGAATTGAGGCTTTTGAACTATGGTGCTGGAGAAGACTCCTGCGAGTCCCTTGGACTGCAAGGCGTTCAAACCGGTCAGTCCTAGAAGAGATCAACCCCGACTGCTCTTTAGAAGGCCAGATTCCTGAAGTTGAAACTCAAATACTTTGGCCACCTAATGAGAAGGAAGGACTCACTGGAGAAGGGCCTAATGCTGGGAAAGATTGAGGGCAATAGAAGAAGGGGACGACAGAGAATGAGATGGCTAGATGGAGTCACTGAAGCAGTAGGTGTGAATTTAAATGGACTCCAGAAGATGGTAGAGGACAGGAAGATCTAGAGGAACGTTGTCCATGGGGTCGCGATGGGTCGGACACGACTTCGCAATTAACAACAACAACAGTTATTTATATCACGCCTTTCAGGATAATATTCTTCCCAAAGAAGATTTCAAAGAATATAAACAAAATGCTAATTGAATTACAAAATAGCTGACACATATGATCCACCATGAACAAGAGTGAAGACTGTGATCATTAGTTTCCAAAAAATATGAAATCTACTGACAATTATCTCTTTCTGCCAATGCATGTGATGTCAAATGATAATGTACAGTTGGTCACAACTATGTTGACATGATCTAGGAAGATGTACAAACCCTTGGGACTTCCCATCCATGGAAGTTGTGAGAACTAGTGTTCACATGGTTAAAAAACAGAGATTCTTTAAGGTACCCTAGCTGAACCGTTTGTTGAATCTAACTGAACCTTTGAAAATTTTCAGACAATTAATGTAGTGCCAGTTGACTAGAGGATAGCACTTGTCTTATCATGGATTAGCAACATCCATTTAAATGAGATAGGAATATACAGTAGATCTTTCTGAGATTTGTCCCACCAGTTTTGGGCCTATCAATAGCTGTGATTCTAAGACAGAGCGGGAGCTAGTGATGATTCTTCAAGACACCTGTGTTATGATCAGGGTACTGCTCTTTAAGTGATGGGCTGTAAATTGTTTTTGAAGCTGGATTGAAGTTTTGAAGCCTTGGTGCCTAGAAAATTCATTGAAATTCCAATAATTCCAGCTCCCACCATTAGTGCAGAGTAATAACATAAGTTGCCTGCATATGGCAATCTTCAATCATTCAAAAGAATAATGATAAATCTATATGACAAGTTCTTCTCATTTTTCTATCCATTTTCATGTTTTGATATCTGCTGACACAAATGACTTACATTTTTGTATAATACGTTTTATTATTTTCAAGGGTAGTGTTAATACTTTATTAAATAATAAAGAATTATGATGGTCCTTATAAGAGGTAATCTTAATTTTCTAACAGCTGATTTTCTAAAATCTTTGTTTGCAAAGAGCAAAGAACTAGTAAGAAGATCCAATGTTGCCAATCTGGCCATGCCCTCTCCTCTTTCATGCTTTTCTTTGGGGAAGTCACACTTGTCCTGGAAGAATATGAAGCTTGTTTCTCTTTTTTTCTTTTCTCCCTTTTGATGCATTTTTCAAAGATTAAAAAATAGATTTAAAAGGAACTGGCTTTTTTTCTCATGGAAGTCTGAGCTCATGTTTTTAAATGAAAATGGGCTCAAAGTCCAGCTGATACTTAGTTCCCCAGTACTTCTTCTGTATTTTGGCTTTACCAAATAATAAGGCATTCAGTTGAAAGACTTGTTCAAACCACTTGAGGTAGTTCTGGAACACAACACGACTACCAATAAAAGGCAGGTGCCATAGACAACCTAATTTAGTTGTAGTGTTGCTATGCTAAAGAAGCACATTTCAGCCTCCACCCACACACTCTTTGAATTTTTTATCCAAACAGATAAAAGGAAAAGAAAGGAAAGGAATCCCTGGAGATTTTACTCTACTAGTTGCCAACTATAGGATATGCACTCATCTCTGTTTCAAGGCTGTTGAGTCAGCGCTATGCAAAGATATTTCTGTGGTCATCTAGCCAGCATGAAGTCATGGAGCACTGTGTCCTTCCAACCAAAGTGGGACCTATTTATCTACTCGCATTTGCATGCTTTCGAGCTGCTAGGTGGGCAGGAGCTAGACAAAGACGGGCATTCACCCTGTTGAGCAATTCTTGGGGCTCGAATTCAGGCTGTCAGCTTTCCATCTGAGATATTTCCACTGCTTTTCTTCTAGATTAAAACTATATTCAAAATAGTTCACCTAGAGTTCCCAAGTGCCTAGGGGGGAAAAAAACTAAGTACAGATTTTTCTTGGGTTTCATTCTTAGAACACTAGGATTGTCCTGCCATCATGAGTGATAGCAACCTAATGTCCATATTGATTTTGAAACTCTCACTTTGGGACATGTGAGGGTCTCAAACTCTACTTAAGAATTGTGAACTGGGACCGAATTTGGATAACAGCTCAGGCAGGATAATTTGTACCTATATTAAGTTAGAAAGTGATCCAAAGATTACTGCCTTTATTTCAAACTAAGTCATCTTGGCAATGCAACAGATGCAGGCTTTTTGCTGTACAGATACTTTCTTCATTGGGTCATGAGTTCAAATCAAAATAGCAATTGGGTGTGATTGGGTCATTGGCACATATTAACAAAATGTGGGGTTCTGAATGCCCAGGGAAACTAACAACATTGCAGGGTTGCATACATACGGCAGAAGAGACAAGATGTGGGTTTATTTCATGCAGTTTTGTGTTTTCTTTTTTAGATTCTTAAAATGTAGCCCCTTGCAGCTTAAACTGCTGTTTATAAGTGCCAACTGACTATAATGCAACAAGATTAAAAGCAGTAAGTATACTGCTTTTATTGTTTGTATATTGTTTGTTTGTTTATTTGACAAATTTATATAGCGGTCTGACTCAAACACAGTAGCTCAGGACAGTGTACAGCATTAAAACTCCACAATTAAAAATTCACCCACCATCTACCCAGTAGTGATCACAGCATAATCAAACAAGCCACTTGATCAGCTCCAAATGGGATCCTGAAGCTCACTGACAAAACAGTGTCTACAAGGTTTTGCATAAAAGCAACAAGATGGAGGCCAATCTTATCTCTGGGGGAATGATGTTCTAAAGGGAGGGAACCATCACAAAGAAGGCCCTTTTCCTAGGGACCACCAGATGTTCTTTCTTGATAGTTGGGATATATACTCTATAATGAATTACCCATTACAGCTTATTAATTTTAGTACTGAAAAAGGACAAGAAATGAGTTTGATAACTGGGCACTGCAGTTTGTGGTTCCTAGAGTTTTATTGGACTATTAAAAGAGGTGACATTATTTTAGCCTGTGATAAACTGAAACCAATAATTAACAATGCTGCACCCTCCATGGTTTAAAAATCAAAGATACTTTTTAAAAATTAGTTTTTATCAAGATTATTCTGGCAGCATTGATTGGGCCAAATGAATGGTCTAGAACAGACATGTTAAACTTGCGACATCACATGACGTCACGTGACATATCAAAGCTTTTTCCCCATTGCTGGCAATGGGGTGGGCGCAGTTTCCTCATGATGCGTCCAGCCCACAGGCCAGCAGTTTGACACCCCTGGTCTAGAATATTATGAAATGCTCAAGCTATTTCAAGATGCTGATTTTCTATCCTGTAAATTTGAAAAGTCCAGATTTTCCATGGTTTGTTTCTTCAATACATTTGTAAATGGAATATATGAGTAGAATAAATATAGGTAATACTATTTTGTTATGTATACACTCAGTGTAATTTGCCTATAAGTAGCAAATTCCAAGGATCAAACCATATCCATTGCCTTACAGGTATGAACTGCTTTATTCCCATTACTTTCTTCCTCTGAAACATTTATAAGTTGTAAATTGAGGATTTCCATTATAGTAAACCCTCAGCTTAAAACTATTTGTTTAATGACCATCCAAAGTTACAATGGCACTAAAAAAGTGACTTATGATGTTTTTCATACTTACAATCTTTGCAGCATACACATGGTCAAATGATCAAAATTTGGATGGTTGGCAACTGACATGTATTTATGATGGTTGCAGTGTCCTGGGGTCATGTGATCACCTTTTGCAAACTTCTGACAAACAAAAGTCACTGAGGAAGCCAGATTCACTTAAAAATCACGTTACTAAATTAACAACTGCATTGATTCATTTAACAATTGTGGTAAGAAAGGTTGTAAAATGGAACAAACTCATTTAACACCTGCTTTGCTTATCAGCACACATTTTGACATTCATTGTGGTCATAAGTCAAGGACAACCTGTATTTCTTTCCTGTAACATGAATAATAAGGAGAGAGAGAACATATGCAAAGGTAAAACTAGGAGAGATTGTTCCACCTATTCCAGAGGTGATTATTTCACCAGAGAGTCTCTGTAGGAAATAAAATTACTCTTTGGTGACATTTTCACCTTTCCCGGAATAGTTTTTATTATTCCTAAAAGCAACAACAATGTTTAAAAAGCAAAACTGTCTTCAAAATGATATATATATCATTGAGAGGCAGAGTAAGCACCCGATCACGCAGCAAACAAATGGAATGGTGGAAAACTGTCAACACAGAGATTGCCAGGATGGACGAGGAGGGCATAGACCCCCAAATGTGCAACACCCGTATGAAAGTTACTCAAGGGGCGAGAAGAGAGGGTGTGGAGCAGGGATTGAGAAAAACGTGGGGGGGGCGTCTGTGATCCCAGAGAGGGTTGTAATACTGATAGAGGAGAAACGGATGCCCCCAGGGTGGAAAATGAAAACAAAAAGGAGATGATGGTCAATACTATGGAAGGAAATAAGGATAAAGGGGTGGTGGAGGAGATGAATGTTAGTAATGGAATGGTGGGAGGAATGATCCGGAAGAACGATAGAAGGAAGCGCAAGGGGAATAATAAAGAAACATCTGGAACACTAATTAACCGGCTGGGACTGGTGACTCGGTCCATGAGCCGGGTGCAAATGTCAGCCAAACCCATTTAAGTCATCATTATTTACTGGCTCCTTAACCCTGATGATGTTTGGAGTTTCCAAACGAAAGCTTGGCAGCTTTTAGTAAAGTATATATTTTATATTTATATTATCCTGGTGTTTGTATTTTATTCGTATATGTAAATAAAATAGTAGGGCATAATGAGCAAGCAAAGGGAATAAAAATGCTCTGAAGTGGGAACTCCTATCCCTACAGGACTTAATCTGATATTCCTCAAGCCAGAACAAAGTAGCTCTATCTAGTTGCAAATCCCTCATTCGTGCAAAATGAAGGTTCATCTAAAGTGCAGTAATAAATAATACATGGCAAGCATTTTTCTGAAAGGTTACTCTGTCACCAAGTTAATTTTGGAATAACATGACTCAAACCAGCTGCAATCTGAGGAAGAAGACTTAAATGTTTTGACGTGCCTGAAACCTCAGAGTTTGATTTCAGTTTTCAGTATCTTTTTAAAATCCCCAGTTACTTTTGGAAATAGACTTTGTCACTGCCTTGACAGGAAATCTTAGCCCAAGACCACACCCTTTGTCCTACTGGCGCGTCCACTTTTCTCCTCTTAAATCAAGGGTTGAAAAGGTTACACCGCTTTTTGTTAACTTCATCACACAAACTGTTCCTGTCACACTTATTTTGAAAGTACACTGTCAGTGTTTTAAAAGTGTCACCTAGCTGAAAGCAGACTCAGAGTCTAATGAGGTGCTGAGGATCAATTTTGGAAACATCACTCCCATCATTTTGGAGGAGTTGGCAAATAACTCCATTTACTGTTTTTTATATCGCAGGGGAAAAAAAATCCGGTTGCTATAAGCATTCCATTCACACCGTGGGTTTCAGTATTTGTAGTAGTTCAATCAAAAAGGCATTTAAAATAAGTGTTTGTAATGGGGGGAGGGAGGGAGTACGGGAAAGAATCATGGTGCTAAGCCAAGAGAAATCAAGCAGAAGATTACGTCTATGAAGAGAAATGGAATGAAGAGTAGAGAACCAAGGACAGAGCAATGATGGGAAAGAAATTAGCAATAGCAATAGCACTTAGACTTATATAACACTTCATAGTGCTTTACAGCCTCTCCAAGCAGTTTATAGAGTCATCTAGGTCCTCCTTTTGCCAATCTCGAAAGGATGGAAGACTAAGTCAACCTTGAGCCGGTCAGGATCGAACTCTGGCTGTGGGCATAGTTAGCCTGCAATACTGCACCACCATGGTTCCTTAGGTTCTCAGGGAACTGAGGACTTGGGAAGAAGAAAGGAGGTAGCTAGGACAGAAGAAGAGAGAGAGGAATAAGGGCAGGGTATAGGACAAAGACAAGAAAGATGGAACTATATGGGCCGGAAGAGATCTAGGGAAAGGGGAAGCGCTACAGAAAACAAGTAGATGAGGGATAGATAGGAAAACAAAGTTATAGGACAACAGAACCAACATGGGCCACAAGTGCTTGGTGAAGGACTTGAAAATAAAAAAAAAATAGATTCAAATGTCCACTTAGCCAGGAAGTCCACTTTGGGCTAAATTTACTTCACAAGCTTGTTAGAAGAATAAAATGGAAAGAGAAATATTCTGAAGGCCAACATAAGCTACTAGAGCAAAGGTGAATTACGCATTCAGTAAATAGACAAAGTTGTGAAAGTCACTGTCCAGCTTTATTCCTGGAATCTCATTGGCCTTTGAACTAGCCAAAAAATAAAGATATGCTACAGGAAGCATTCAGAAATCCCAATGTTATAGTCCAGCAATCATTTTACCTCAACTGCAGAAATTTCTCCATTTGCAGGCTCATAAAATCTGGCTGAACATGCTGAAGAATTGGACAATTTTGGCAGAACAGCCACAGTATGGGAATTCATTATACCAACAAGTTGGGAAGACAGCTGATTTCACTTAAATATATTTTGGCATATGTCATGAATGCTGGATTAACCCCAGGAAAATTAGTATGCAAACAGATTCTTTGCATAGAGTACACAATGCAAAAGAGTAAAAAAAAATCTCTCTAAAATATTATGTATGTATTAATCTATTAACCAGCATGTAAGCTACTAACAAGCTATGCCTTAACACTTGGGAATATTAACAGACCCCTTTTTATGAACATATTGTATAGTCTGGCTTGCATCTCATCATTTACTAAGTAAGAAATTAATTATTTGATGATAATGAGAATTGGTTTTGAAATAGCTGGGAGAAATCAACACACACAATTAATGTCACACATTAGGAAATTACAGGTACCTCATTCGCATCACTTTTCTCAGTGTATTGTGCAAAGAAAGAGACAAATTATTAAATTTTGTCCTACAGCTCAGCAAACACAGGGCTCTGTCCAGCCAGATGGATGTTTTTGTAAGCCCCATTGACTTCAGTGAGGAGAGCTAAGCACACTACACGTTTGCCTCTCTTCAGCTGAAGTCAATGGGACTTAAGTGTCACAAATAGCAGCTAATTCATGCCTACATTATCTCATAATAGCTGGTTCAGATAATTAAAAGTGACAGGCAAACATGTTTAGGCAGCATGACAAAAGATGTGCAGTTCCAGCCTGCTAGGAAACTATATGAAGCTTGAGAATAAACACATGTAAAAGATTCATATTCAAGGTGTACTTCATTTTGCAAGAACTCGGGAATCAGATGAGAGGGCAAGGTCTTAAAATGCATATAACAAAATAAAGATTCTTTTTTCCCCAGATTAGAAGGCAGGTTTAAAAGAGAATCATGTTTGTCAGTTGATTCATGCCTTGGGAACTTAGAGAAAGTTTGTTTGCTTTTTTGTCCTTTTGAAGAATGAATATAATTTCCACATCAATTTAAGGTAGGCTTGGGATCTGTCAGACCACCTTTAGAAGCCATTTTTAAAATCTCCCAAGCCTAATTCAAGTTGCCAACATTTAAACACTTCACTGTTTATATTAATGTATCGAGTAACCATTTAATATTTGAGCCCAGACATCAGCATGGTTCATACCTAGGTATCCTATGATGGCCCCAATTCCAGATCCTTTGGCCTATAATCTGATGAATTAAAGGGTGATAATTATCAGGATAGATGTATTTCTCTTCAAAGGCTTGGACACAGACTCTGAATTGGTTTCCACTTCTCCATTAAATTTAGACATTAACCCTGATGTGGCGGAATCAAATAAAACTGTTTCCTGGTTACATAAGCTCAAATTTTGTGGGAGAGGTTTCATTCTTCTTGCTTGCCCCATCTTGTTTGTTGGTTCATACTTTGTCTCCTAGTTTATGTAGCAGCTTCATATTTGGGATCTACCCCTTTCTGTTAGGTTTTATAAAGCAGTGCCTCTTCTGTCAAAGGAGGATTTGCAAAGTACACACTGAAAGAGAATCCAAACTTTTGCACCTGAGATAATCACTATTTACCTTTTGTGAAACTGCATCCCAAAGCAAGCATGCATTCAAAGTTGCAAGAAAAGCTTGTGTATAATTTGTATTATATGGGGGGTTAATTGTTCTTATCCCTTTCTTAGGGATTCATTGAACCCTACAATTTGACCAGGGGTGCCTGTATACAATTGCATTGCTAAGAATGTAGATGATTCTGCTCTGAATCGCCCTTAGCAGTGTTGCTCTGAAGAACCAAATAACTGCACCAGGCTCTCAAAATTTTCACAGATCTCTGAAAGGCTGTATTTCTTATGCAAAATCCTTTGAAAATTCTATTTCTTTTTCCACCTGCTGCCATTTTTATATAAAATCAATGAGAAGCAACAATATTTCAAACACTAAAGGAAGATGGGAGGGCCATCACAGTCTGCCTTGGAAGCTTCAAGTCCTACATCATATCAACTCACCTGGGACCATCAGAAGAGCTTCCAATATTCCTGGCTTTCTCACGCACCCTCTTAGAATGCTTTTGAGAAGATGTCAGTCTGGTCCCCAAAGCTGCCTGCTAGACAGGGCATGAAAGATTCATCTCATTGCCACCTCCAGACGCATCAGGCATTATGCTGCATGAAAAAACTCTCTGGTACACAAAAGGCATGTCTGCATCCATCAGAGTTGATAGCTAGCTAGCACTTGAAAATGAGGAAATCACCCAATGTCTTTCTCTAAAACTAAGATTCCCATCTAAAATTATATGTAATTTTGCAACAATTTTCCATGGATAGCAGGCTTGGCAGCATATCAGCAGTCGATGCTTGTATTTACTATAGAGGAGTCAAAAGAATTGAGCCAAAATGCATTCCTACAAGTACAGATAACTTTGCACAGTTTCAATAGCGATGATTGGTCAAAGCACACCGGTCCCAAATGGAAAGAGCTTGGGAAAATGTCCCTTTGTAGGAGTTGATTCTCGGAGCTGATTGCTATGCTGAAATTCTTTCCCAGTCCAACTAGAGTTGTTTTTCACATTCATTCTCAGCAACAGCTGGCCATTGTCATATTCCCCTATCCAAGATTTGATAAGCACTGGCATTATATCCTAGTTTGGTAAATTATTCTGAAATGGCTTTTTGCATTGGCTGTAAGCATTTTAAAATCCATAGCCACAGAAAAGGGAAGTTCCTTAACAGGGAAGTTAGGAAGTTGCCTAACATTGAACCAACTCCTTGAACAACCTAAGCCAATGACTCTGGCTGGCAGCCCCTCTTCACAGTTTTGGAGGGGAGATACCAAGGACTGAATCTGAGAAGTTTTGAATGCAAATCAAATGCTCTGATGATGAATTACGGACCTTTCCCGATCCAATGTGACAGGATGACTTATTTGATTCTCAATCAAATAAGACAAAATGAGATAGTTCATTCTCAACCTAATAGGCCAAATGACATATTTGATTATTAGTAAACCTACAGAATGTTCTGACCAAGTTTGAGTTGAATGGCAGGGGCCACAAGTACAGCAGAACCCAGAAGAGGGGAGAATTCACATTAATGATAACAAGCAGCAGAGGACAGTCTTGGGGGAACCCAGCAAGAAGGGGAACAGATAGGTTGCCAAACCATCATGGGTTGTGAAATTATTAAATCCACATGTCCACTGCTTAAAACACTTTTAGATCTGGCATCAAGGACCCACACAAAATTGTTGTGCTTGTTGTGTTTCTTGTTTCCTCACATCCTGGTCTTCTCACAATTGTCTCTTCTTCATCTCCTGGTGATCTGTCAGTAGAACTGAAGTCACTGATTCGTGGAAGATATGGAACACTGATAAAGCAAAGTTCAACTACAAAGGTCACATAGAAAGCTATTCTTATAAAACTCTGGAAGAAGGCAGGGAAGATGGTATATAGTAGCTTAGGATATGAAGCTAGACTTCAGAGAAGACATCCTTCTATGTGGCCCATCCCTGTATGTTTCATTAATGATAGTCATTCATTAGGATATTTAACATACTTCCATTAATAACATAAAATAACATACAATTATACGTTAATAATATCTAACTGTGGTTGCCTGTTGAAGTATTTGTGGATCAAGGAGAAAACCTGAACTACTGATTGGGCTATTGAGACCTCCAACACCATCATACTGGTGATGGCTTCCCAAGTTAAGAACATTAAAAACTGGACATTTAATCTAAAAGCAAATTTCTTTTTTTTTCCTTCCATTTTCAATCATGTCCGATTATGGGGACTACCTAGACAAATCCCTGCAGTTTTCTTAGCAAGGTTTTTCAGAAGTGGTTTGCTCCCTTCCTAGAGCTGTGAGAAAGTGGGTGCCCCAAGATCACTCAGTTGGCTTTGTACCTAAGACAGGACTTAGGTCTCCCAGTTTCTAGCCTGATGTTTTAACCAGTACATCAAACTGGCTCTTAGAAAAGCCTATACATCTAGAGATATTTCCCACATTCACTTATAGTCTATCAGATAATTAAAAGTATTTGAAGGCAATTAAATTCCTTATTTTTTTCTTAGCATGAAGAAAAGAAGGGAAAAAAAGGGATATTATAAGGCAATAGCCTTGTTAAACTATTAGGTGTATCTCTGGCTTTAGACACTGACAGGAAAATAGTCAAGTGATTCAGTTAATCAGAATAATCACAGATAAGTAGTTCAAGTGTCATTCAATATTCAATAAACCTTCACACAATCTCTTCACTGGGACACAATGTATTTCATAATATTGCATTGAGCAGATTATGATAGGAATATAGTAAATGACCGATAGGGAGAGGAATATTAATTACATTATTCCCGATTAGTCTTCAATGCTGAGAAGAAGGAAAGTTATTAAATAAAATCTATAAGATCTAGTACAGTAACTCCAACACGGCATGAAGTGGTTCTAGCACAGTGGTTCTTAACCTTTTTGAATGAATCACCCCCTTGAGCCAATGAGGAAGTTGTCATCGCCCCTTCCCCCAACATAACCTCTCAATCACAACATAGGAAATAATTCTTCAATTTATGCAAACACTTTTTTTGTTTTCTTTAAAATTGTCATCAGGATATATTGATGCAAATAATTTATTTCCATATCTCAACTGTGTGAAAAATTTTGGTGCCACCCGTCACTTTATTCCCAAACTTGGTGGTGATACATGTACTTCATTATCTTATTTATTGAAGACACTTAAATGTAATGACCACTGAAAGCAAAATTCAATTGCTAGAAAGTGAAATGCCCGAAAAGAAAAACAGTAACATTTAATGATTGAATTACAAGTGAAATTTAAGACACAAAAAGAAATATAAAAAGGGTAGAGACTGCTGCACAACACGCATGAAGATAAGCGATGCATATTCACATATGTACGGCGTTCTGTACTGAAGCTAGCTGGAGGAACATTTGAAAACACAATTCAATCCACTAATAGCGAGCGATCTGATGTTTTTGTACGACAGATATACAGCGATTCACTGTATGAAAAAGTCTCAAAAGTGTCCCCAAAACCTCTCTCTCCATTGCCCCCATATTGCTCCCTTTTCATTCCATCGCCCCCACATTTCCCCTTTTTGTTCCATCGCCCCCCTGAAAAACGAAATCGCTCCCTGGGGGGGCAATATCACCCAGGTTAAGAACCACTGATCTAGCAGATGCAAATCAGACTGTCTTTGTTCAGATTATTAGTTTAGCAATTCAGATTTAACAGCATATGATCAAGTCTTTTGTAGAACCATTCAAGATCATCCTGGATCAAAATACTTGTCAATGAAGGCATTTCTTTTATCAACCACATGAAATGCATTCACCTTAATATCATCATCCTAACATCAATAGAACAAGCAGTCTAGACTAATGGAAGCACACAATCATTTTGATGATTCTTGAAATAATCCATGGGAGATGATGAAATAGCAGAATAACAGAGCTGGAAGGGACATTGGAGGTCTTCTAGTCCAACTCCCTGCTCAAGCAGGAAATCTTATACCATTTCAGACAAATGGTTGTCCAATATCTTCTTAAAAACTTCCAGTGTTGGAGCATTCACAACTTCTGGAGGCAGGTTGTTCCACTGATTAATTGTTCTAACTGTCAGGAAATTTCTGACTGTTAGTTCTGTTAGGGATGATGATGGTGGTGGTGATGGTGGTGGTGGTGGTGGTGGTGGTGGTGGTATGGTGGTGGAGGTGGTGTGGTGGTGGTGGTGGTGGTGGTGGTGGTGGTTTTGCAACATCAGTATTTACATGGTATAGATATTTTTTTCTCCTCAACAGCCTACGATCTCTCTTTAGCAACTACAACTCTTCATTTGAATTCTTCACAAATGATACATTTATTCAGGTTGCTGAATTTTAGGTCTGGAATGAAGCCATTCGCAATCAGAGTAAGATGTTCTATAAATAAAAAAAAATAGTTACTGTTGTGCCATATAGGAAGAGTTTATTTGGGTATACATATATGCAGTAAATTATTTTTTTCAATAGCTTTACTTTTGAAATGACACATTTTGCCTTACATGACATTTTGCACACAAATCATTCATATAAATTTGTTCTGCTGCTGAATGTTCTCTCTGATATATGCATGAGAATTCTCATTTTTTATAGAGATGATAACGGACAAATCATGTAAATAATAAAAAAGCTTCTTTCAACATGTAAAAAACAAGAAAAAAGTGAAGGAAACAATTGGTCCACTAGTGGGTGAAAGTGGCAAGAAGATGACAAGCAACAGGGAGAAAGCAGAACTATTTAACTTGTTTTTCGCATCTGTCTTTACACAAAGGGAAAAAACAGACCAACCTATCAAAAATAGTGCCATAAAAAACAGAATAGAAACACAAGTTAAGATAGGCAAGAAAATGGTAAGTGAGCACCTATCCAGCCTAGACGAGTTCAAATCGCCAGGACGAGATGGATTACATCCCAAGGTTCTCAAAGAACTGGCAGATGTGATCTCAGAACCACTGAAATACATTTTTCAAAGATCCTGGAGCACTGGGGAACTACCAGAGGACAGGAAAAGAGCTGATGTAGTTCCCATCTTCAAAAAAGGGAAAAAAATTGATCCAGGAAATTACAGACCTATCAACCTGACCTCAATACCTGGGTAGATTCTGGAAAAGATAATCAAATAACGAATCAGCGAACACCTACAGGCAAACCAAGTCATTACTAAAAGCCAACACGGGTTTGTCAAAAACAGATCATGCCAGACAAAACTTATTGCATTCTTTGACCAAGTGACAAAATTAGTGGACCAGAGGAATGCTGTGGATATAATTTACTTGGACTTCAATAAGATATTTGACAAAGTAGATCACAACCTACTACTTGATAAGATAGAAAAATGTGGGTTAGACAGCATCACCACCAGATGCATCTGTAGCTGGCTGACTGGCCATACTCAGCATGTGGTCCTCAATGGAACCACATCTACATGGAGGAAAATGTGTAGTGGGGTGCCCCAGGGCTCTGTTGTGGGCCTAGTGCTCTTCAACATCTTCATCAATGATTTGGATGAGGGGATAGATGGAGAACTCATCAAATTTTCAGACGACATCAAGCTGGCAGGAATAGCCAACACTCCAGAAGACAGGCTTAAGATACAGAAGAATCTGGACAGACTTGAACACGGGTGCTATCTAACAAAATGAAATTCAATGGTGAAAAAAGTAAGATTCTACATTTAGACGAGAAAAACCAAATGTACAAGTATAGTATAGGGGGTACCTTGCTCAATAGTAGTAACTGTGAGAGAGATCTCAGAGTCCTAGTGTACAATCATTTAAATATGAGCCAGCAGTGTGTTGCAGATGCCAAAAAAGCCAACGCACTAATAGGCTGCATTAACAGAGGGATAGGATCAAGATCACGCAAAGTTTTAATATCATTTACAATGCCTTGGTAAGGCCACACTTGGAATACTGCATCCAGTTTTGGTCACCAGATGTAAAAAAGATGTTGAGACTCTAGAAAGAGTACAGAGAAGAGCAACAAAGATTATTAGAGGTCTGGAGGCTAAAACATACAAGGAACGGCTGCTGGAATAGGGTATGTCCAGTTTAATGAAGAGAAGGACAAGGGGAGCCGTGATAGCAGTGTTCCAATATCTCAAGGGCTGCCACAAAGAAGAGGGAGTCAATCTATTTTCCAAAGCGCCTGAAGGCAGGACAAGAAGCAACGGATGGAAACTAATCAAGGAGAGAAGCAACCTAGAACTAAGAAGAAACTTCCTGATAGTTAGAACAATTAACCAGTGGAACAACCTGCCTCCAGAAGCAATGAATGATCCAACACTGGAAGTTTTTAAGAAGAAACTGGACAGCCATTTGTCCAAAATAGTATAGGGTTACCTGCCTGAGCAGGGGGTTGGACTTGATGACCTCCAAGGTCCCTTCCCACTTTATTATTATTATTATTATTATGGATCATCGCACAGTCAGCCAGATGTTCAGACTGCATTTGGCATTTTGTCTACCTATCGAGTCCTTACCCAGGACCTGGGATAGGCAGATGTGTATGTTTGATGGTATTACAGGTATCGTCGCAGGATGGAAGCAGTTCCTAGTAAGGCCGCCTTTTGCAATTGACTAATAGCGAATTTGTCAATGCCAATGGTGTTCAAATGGTGCTCCAGTTGTTTTGGGATTGCAACCCAAGGAGCCTATCACTATTGGTACTACCCTTGCTTGCTTTTGCCACAATCTTTCTATTTCTATTTGTAGGTCTTTGTATTTTGTTATCTTCTCCAGTTCTTTCTCGTCTATTCTGCTGTCTCCAGGCACTGCCACGTCCACTATCCAGACTTTTTTGTCTTTCTTATCGACAATTGTTAAGTCTGGGGTGTTATGTTGCAGGTGCTTGTCTGTTTGAATTCTGAAGTCCCAGAACAGTTTAATTTTATCATTTTCTATGACTTTCTCTATTTTATGATCCCACCAGTTTTGCTTACAGGCAAATGATATTTTTTGCAGATCTTCCAATGCACCATTGTTGCTACTTTGTCATGCCGCTGCTTGTAGTCAGTCTGTGCAATCTTCTTGCAACAGCTTACAGGTGGTCCACTGTTTCTTCAGCTTCTTTGCATAGGCGGCACTTACTGTCTGTTGCTGTCTTCTCAATTTTGACTTTGTATGCATTTGTCCTTAAGGCTTGGTCGTGTGCAGCCAGAATTAGTCCCTCGGTCTCTTTCTTCAATTTTCCTGCTCTTATCCATTGCCAGGTCTTGTTAATATCTGCTTTCCCAGCTATTTTTTTAATGTATTGGCCATGTAGTGCTTTGTCTTCCCATGCCTCTATTCTGTTCTTCATTTGGTCTTTCTTGAAGGCCAGTTTGGTCTCTCCAGTAGTTAGTAAGCCTTCCTGATATACTAATTTCAGTGTATCTTCATCATTGTTCTTCAGATATTCTTCCAAAGCCATTTTTTCTTCTTCAACCATCTGATGTACTTGTAGCAGTCCACGCCCACCTATTTGCCTTGATAGATAAAGTCTGTCAATGTCGCTGCGTGGATGAAGGGCATGATTCATTGTCATTATTTTTCTGGTCTTCCTATCCATTGCTTTTAGTTCTGCTTGAGTCCAGTACACTATTGCAGCTGAAATTGGCTTTAAGTTGGTGATTAAGAAAAGTAGAAGTATTACCATAACAAAAAGAAAACTTACAAATCAACTTTTGAATATATTAGTTATGAGATTAGCCTATTTTAGAGAATTTAGAGACTAATTTAGAGAAATTTCAGAAAACAATGGAGCACAAACAGTTCAGCCAAAGACTACTTTGAACTACTAGATCAGTGGTTCTCAACCTGTGGGTCTGGACCCCATTTGGGGTTGAACGACCATTTCACAGGGGTCGCCAAACAAAGCAGTCTGCCATTTTTTCCCCTTTTCCTTAGCTGTGCTACTCCCTTTTATTCTATTGGCTTTTGAAAGCCAATAGAATAGACTCTCTTGAATAGAGTCTAATTCTATTGGCTTTCAAAAGCCAATAGGACTTGTCCAGGCTGTCTCTGCCCTGCTGAGCCCGCCAAAATCCCATTCTGCAAACGGTGCTGCAAGTTGTCTGCAGCGAAGGCGAGCTGTCTGGAAGTTTCTACCCCTCCCTGCTGAGCAACTACTAAAACTGTAAGTAAAAGAGGGCCAGGGGTGGGAGGTGGGAGGCCAGTGGGTGCAGGGAGGGTTGCTGGCACGCGTGGGGCCTGGCGGGTGCTTTACCTCTTGTGGGCTGGGCCAGCTGGTGGCCCAGCCGGTGGTCGCCCTGCGCCGTCGCTGCCCCTTGCCAGTCGACTTACGACCGGTTGGGGTCGCAGCATTAAAAAGGTTGAGAACCACTGTACTAGATCAAGGGAAACAGAGATCACATGTTACTCCTTAGCTACAGGCTTTGGATCATGAATTAGATGGTCATTCACCGGCTTCCAAATAATATGACAAACCTTGTCATCTGTGAATTTAAACAATTTCATTACAAAAATTGAATTTAGAATAGAGAAACTAAAAAGTTTTTCTTTGTACCTAGTACTCTGAGGGAAATAGCCAATACAGAAAGGAATTACTGGAGTTGGGTAATCAGTCTAAAGCAGTGGTTCTCAACCTTTTTAATGCCGTGACCCCCAACCAGTCATAAGTCGACGAGGTGTAGCTGGCAAGGGGCAGCGACGGCGCAGGGCGACCACCAGGTGGGCCACCAGCTGGCCCAGCCCAAGGGAGGTAAGGCACCCACCGGGCCCCATGCGCACCAACAACCCTCCCTGCGCCCGTCGGCCTCCCACCCCTGGCCCTCTTTTACTTACATTTTTAGTAGTTGCTCAGCAGGGAGGGGTGGAAACTTCCAGACAGCTCGGCTTCACTGCAGACAACTTGCAGCACCGTTTGCAGAATGGGACTTTTGGCGGGCTCAGCAGGGCAGAGACAGCCTGGACAATTCCTATTGGCTTTTGAAAGCCAATAGAATTAGATTCTGTTCAAGAGAGTCTATTCTATTGGCTTTCAAAGCCAACAGAATAAAAGGGAGTAGCACAGCTAAGGAAAAGGGGAAAAAATGGCTGACTGTGTTGTTTGGCGACCCCTGTGAAATGGTTGTTCGACCCAAAATGGGGTCGCGACTAGCTAGCATGAGGACTTCATAGTGAAATATACTTTTTCAGGTATTCAGAGTTGCTACTGGCAATTCCCTTCAATTTTAATTAACAAAGGCTATATATAGATTGCAACCTTTTCTTACTCCCTGGAAGATGTGGAAACCGAAATACATTTGAAGGGCATGGTTGCACAAAAAAAAGCTGAGGAATTTGGAGCAAGCAGAAGTTAAAAATTTAAGATTTCCCTAGGACCATCTCTACAAATTGTAGATTTCACCACTTGGCCCCATTTTGAATTCATCTGATCCCAGCATCAACACTATAGTGAAAATGCAGATTCAAGTTTCAGAATAAAAGATATATATCCACCTATCCTGAGATAAAATATACTTAGAAATGTTTTACATTTAAAATTCAAATGTTTTCCAAAAATTTTGGATTACCATAATCCCACAATCCTTTGTAATCGGTCACGTTTGCTTGATCTGATTGAAGATGGTCTAAGAAAGCACCACACTGCCCAGGTCTTGTCCTACTGGATAAGACTAGAATGGCCCAACAGAAACAGACCCAAGGCCTAAAAGGAGCTAATCTCCGTGTGTGTAAAGCTTCAATGCATGAGTAGAAGCATTGGTACATTAGTATGTGTGTGTTTGATGATAGTGAGAAGCTACTTAAACATTTCTTTATATTTGTGTCTTTCAGAAATGCAGAACAGAATTAGGTGCTGAAACATACCGTATAAGTAATGAATAGGGTGAATCTGGGTAACTCACCATGCATGTAAACTTATCACATATATTTCACACTATATGCTCCTAAAATGCAACAGAAACAGATGCAGAGCACTAACTGGTCCATGTATAATATAATGGCCAAAGATCATCTATCTACTTGATTTCCAGTTGAATTCTGCTTTCAACCACAAAAACTGAGTTATCAAGTATTCAATAACTTATAATCCTCAATTCAGGAAAAGTCCAACACCAACATAAGTTATTTCAAAATTATATTATCTTCCTTTCACCATCCATCCATCCATCTTTTTTTTTTTTTTTTTTGGTGGAAAGTTGTGGAGACCTAAATTTCATCTATTTTTCATTGTAATACCATTTATTCTTCCAATGATGCAGGATAATCTTTGGGCTGTATTATCTCTTCTTTGTGAAAAGGAGAACATTTCTCAGATAATATTTTACATGGAGGGATACTCTTCAGACTTGTATATTTTATCATTGTGTTGCATTCTGTTCTTCTGCATAAGCCAGCCAAAGACCTGGAAGAAGAAATTTTCAGACTTCCAGTTCTGGTACACGGCGACTCCAGATGTGCTTGGAGGCTCGTCTCCACACCGTCCGGAATTTTCTTCACCGGTAGACCCCCTAGGGGATCAAAAGTTGCCCTGGAGGGGCGACCACCGAGGAGGAGGCTTGCTGGTAGATAGGGGAGGGGGCAGCTTCCCCCATGTCTCCAGCTATCTCCTCAGGGCCGATGGAGCAAAGATCCGCCTGCAAGATGGCAGATCACCAGCCAAAAGTCACACTGACACCTAAGCACAATAGACCCACCGCAGATGGTCTGGGTGAGACCCTTTTTTGCTCCTCTCTTCACCCCATGTTGTTGTTTTTGCCTGCAAAAGCTTCATTGGAATTATTTCCCCGTCTGGAAAAAGCAGCTTTTGTATTTGTGGGGAAAAAGGCGTTTTATAAAAGGACAGATTAAAACCTTTTTAAAGACTATATTTTATCTCTACTCACGTTGAGGTACAGAAAAAATTGTTTTTTGTTTTTTTTTCTTTGGAGCGGTATTATATTGGTAAAGTATTTCTTTTTCCATTCTTTCTTTAAAAAATAGAAAAAAGGAAAAAATGGCATTTGAAAAAGTCTTTTTAG
The DNA here is from genome assembly GCF_016545835.1 of Crotalus tigris. Lineage (NCBI taxonomy): Eukaryota > Metazoa > Chordata > Lepidosauria > Squamata > Viperidae > Crotalus > Crotalus tigris. Next base: position 513,893 of record NW_024097690.1, read on the forward strand.
CCTACTGAGGACATCTACTGGTCAAAAGTTAATATTGGAACTGTTGACTATTTGGATATGAGATGGTTTTGGCCTTCAAACTATTTTTCAAGAGAAAAGATAATTTGAGCTAGCTGTGGGATTTGTGGGGGTGGATACTTTTCAACTGTAGCCTCCACTAAAAAAGAAAAAAGGATTTCTTTTCAACTATTGTTAAAATGGAGAAGTCTCAACCACTTTTAAACTGTAAACTTATATTGGAAAAGATCTATGAGGCTAAAGAAGAAATATGTACTACAATAAAAGAGTTTACTACAGAATTAAGAGCCAGAACTCCTACTTTAAACCTTAAAACTGACTCTCAGATTACACCTGTCTACTCTACAAAACAGATTATACAAGAAGAGGACTTAACTGAGAAGAAAGAGAATTTTATCTTGCCCTATAAGCAATTCACTTATGGCTTTGAGGACCAGGAAAAGCAAAGACTGAGTTTTGAACTTCTGAAGCAACGAGGCTTTATGGACAAGAGAAACAGAGGGCCAATGCAGAGACCAAGATGGTTTTCATCGAATCAAATGACACTACAAGCAACAAAAAGAGATTCATCACCTGGAAGGGAAGCCCTGCTATGGAAACCTGCTTGGCATAAGAGGAAAGCTAGAATAAGATTGAAAAATGAAATTTAAAATTTCATGCACTGGATTAAAGGCAACCTAGAATTATGGAATGATGTAAAGATTAAGATTATGAGTTTGAAGTAAAGAGATGTTTTAAACTTTGATTGAATTAATAATTAATTGAATGTTAATTAAATAAGATGACTTGTTTGTCCTATAACATGGATGTTATTAGCTATGATAACTAACTGGATGAAATTTGAATTTTGCTCAGTGGATTGAAATGATTTAAGGTCTGATACTATTCGGTCATCTTAAAGAGATTGATTAATTGATGGATTAGACATGTATAGAATAGATAGATAGATATACACATTTAGATATGTTTAGGATAGATTAATATTTTTTAAAAAAAATGAGATATTTTTACATGATGGATTAAAAGTAATCTAGAATATTAAGAATATATTTTTTAGAATGTTAGGTTTATTTGTATGTAAATTATTATGTAATGGAATGAAGAAAATTGAAGAGATGTTTTAGATTTGAATTGAATTATTAATTAATTGAAACTTAATAAGATAATGTGATTCTTTGATGACATGGATGTTATTAGTTATGATAATTTGGATGAGATTTGAATTCTATATAATGGATTGAAATAATTTAAGGACTGATATTATCTTGTCAGCTTAAGAGATTGATTAATTGATGGATTAGATAGGTATGGAATAGATTAATATTTTATTTTAAATAGGGGAGATTAGTGGAAGAAGAAATAAATAAGATTTTGATAAAATTAAGAAAGTAGAGCATACTTGGAAGGGATATCTGAATTGAAAATGCCTTTATTTAAAGTTATTTTGATTACGGTATTGTAAATTTATAAAGCTTTAAAACAGGTTCAGGTGGAATAAATTTAAGCTAGAATTGGATATTTTAAATACACTATGCTATTTGAGGGAAAAAGAGAGGGAATACTTGATGTATTGATTGTACTATGTATATATGTTTTGTTCTAGGATGTTTGATTACCCTAGCACTACGGTGTGTCCGGAATACTTTGTTATAAGAATTAAAAAACCAATAACATTTCTTCAAAAAAAAAAAAAAGAAATTTTCATTCTCCTGGCAATTCCCACCCGCAATTTTTTAGTGTTTATTTCTTGTGCTTTTGGAGTTATATAAAAATCAGCCACAGTAACAATACCAGCTTATCTCCTCACATTTGAGTTTTTTACAATTGAAAGTTCTTTTCTGTCTAGACTTCTGGTAACTACCAATTTATGTAAAACTGAGATTCATTCTTTGCTTTGGAAGAATATTATTTGGTGTCATTTTCCTGCCCTTTATATGATTATTTTCAGGATAGCTGACTATTTGATTGCCTTTACTTTTCTCTTTGCCTTTTTAAAAAATAATCTTTATATAACTTATTCCTCATATAAGCATCCCTCTCAGTCCCATCACAATTTACTTACTGGGAGTGTCAAAAGCTGGAGTTTGGGTCCTATCACATATTCTATTTTTTTACATGGTTTTGGCAAAACCTATTTAAAAAGCCAACCAATTTGAAGGAAACAAAGTAATTTAATACAGAACAAAGAACAAGAAATGAAAAAGAAAATGAATTACACTTTATGATCATTGCTTAGCAAATTATATATGAAGCTATAGGAATTTCATTACAAAGAATGATTCTACTTCAGTTCTTCCTGGAATTATTGATAATCTTGATTTTAATAGAATTTGGGCATATGTATCAGCTGAGCTATTGATTCCTGACCTCACTCAAGGACCATAAATAGCAATTGTTAATCTATGCAGTACCGTTCACCAATCCCAGTCCCTTCTTGCTTTTCATTGATATTGACCATTGAAAAATGGAAGGACTCCTTCTTTGAGGGGAAAAATTGTAGATGACTGAAAATCATATGAACAAAATGGAATACGTACCTTTCCCTTCAAAGGCTCTTAAGTAACAAGACATCCCAGATGGCAATGAAGCCTGGACCATAGTGTGAGATAAAATATGCAAATGTGCTGTTTCTCAAACAATCCAAATAGGAACTTTTTGTATGTCCTTTTTAATGGAAACCATTGTAGGATTTTGTTTATTGACGAGCAATAGAAAAGCAACTGCAATAGATATGTATTTTATATAACAGCCTGCAACCTTTGGAAAACATCTGGGCTGCTCACTTCCCCTCTTGAAATGTTTTGGCAGATTAATCAAATAATAAACTCAGTTTGAAGAATATCCATAGAGTTTCTGAAGAAAAAGATTAATTAATTGCCCATACCCATGCTTCTTTAAAAATCAGCATGAGAAAATTCCAGGGGTTTATCTGCTCAAGGGAAGTAATGGTGCTCTTGGGAAATCCATGGCCATCCTGCCCTCTTTCATTCACCCCTATTTTCCAAATAACACACATCACACTAAACACACAATACAATACAATGCACACACATACACACATTGCTACTTTCAACAGATCTGGAAAAAAAATATATCCAAAGCTGAATGCAGAAATGCAAGAATAAATCATTTTTTGGCCTGGCTTCTCTCTATATGCCAGTGGTTCTCAACCTGTGGGTCAGGACCCCATTTGGGGTCGAATGACCATTTCACGGGGGTTGCCAAACAATGCAGTCCGCCATTTTTCCCCCTTTTCCTTAGCTGTGCTACTCCCTTTTATTCTATTGGCTTTTGAAAGCCAATAGAATAGACTCTCTTGAATAGAGTCTAATTCTATTGGCTTTCAAAAGCCAATAGGAATTGTCCAGGCTGTCTCTGCCCTGCTGAGCCCGCCAAAAGTCCCATTCTGCAAACGGTGCTGCACCAGTTGAGTAGTCCTCGACTTACGACTGGTTGAGTAGTCCTCGACTTACGACCGGCTGGGGATCGCGGCATTAAAAAGGTTGAGAACCACTGCTATATGCAAAGGAGTTTTGCTAGTTATAACTTAGGAGATGAAAAAAAACCAATTCAAGACTGGTGGGAAATGGACTGTAGTAGAAGCCAAATGGATTTTCTATATAACAGTGCTTCCTTCTTTTAAGGATAAAGAATCCATCCCGAACCTCACCCCAGAAAAAGATTCATGTCTTGGGCTGCTATCATACAGAATTTTGGGCCCGTCTCATTTTTGGGCTGAGTCCTTGGAACGACCCACCATCCTCCTCTTCCTCCTCCTTGGGGCACCAGGTGAATCTTCTTCTGGCTCATTGCAACTCCACTGCAGATTGCAGTACAAGAGCTATGCAGGGTTTGGGAGCAGATTTTTTAGGTCTTCGAGGAAGCTCTGGACAAGAAGCACAGATTATGAGTACTAAAACTATCTTTATTGCAAGGTAATGAACCTTGCAATTTGACAGTATTTCTCCCTACTTTTCTTTTACTCTCTGGAAAACTAAGGAAGGGCCCTTTTGAGAACCTTCCCCCACCCCTTTTCTTTCTATCCCTTTTACATGCTGGTTGTTCAGTTTGTGGTTCTTCCTCCTGTCTCCCAAAATTATTTCTTACAGTCTATACTGTAACATCCTTTTACTGTTCACAGGTACTTTTGCTTCACCTCATTATCACTATCACCTTCTGCTAGGGAGGTGGAACTGTGGTGTAATATAGGACAGAGTTGAAGGAGGGAGGAGAGGGGGTCTTTCCCAAGGAACAAAAAGGCAGCTCAGTGTGGAATCTTTTGTATGGAGGGAGAGCCAGGATGGACTCTTCCTAACCTTTCACAAGATATATCTAATAGTTATGCAGATTTGTGGCTTAGTCTAATGAAATTCCTGAATCAGATCAGCCATCTTCAGCTTCTTCACTTCGCTGGCATCCTACCATAAATTGCAAGGGACGGGGGGAGGAATTTAGAGTAGTAACATGTGGGCCTCAGAATGAGAAGACAAATGGCAGGAGGTGAGACACATTGACAAGAACCAGAGGTGCCAAACTGGAATAAACTAGCCTCCAGGGACACCTGAACTAGGAACTGAATGTGAAACTGCAATGAGAGGTGCCAAGCAATTCCCATAACATCAAAAAGGCATTCTATTGGACATTGAGGGAGGGCCAGGGAAAGGAGGAAAAGTGTAACCTTTGTGTGGGAATATTCAGATCTAGCTTTTATTTTATTTTCTCTGCAACCACTTAACTTTAGTAAAAGAACCTATTACTTCAGCCAACTGGAGTTGAGAGTCTTTCTTTCCTAAATGTCTACATGGGGCAGGTTTGACATCCTCTCTATAGGGGAGCAACAATAAAGAAACTACTCTAAAGTAACTCCATGTGTTATTCTTGGTTCCTTGCACCTTGTCTTTTGTGTGTGAATGCAGGTAGGTGTGCATGTATATATACACATATCTGATGTTGTGCCTTAGGTTTATTTGGTGAAAGAGCAATATATGGTTGTGACTGTTATTCACAATTATCTTATCAATGAACCCATCCTCCTTTTAGTCATTTTCTAGTCACAATCCTTGGAAAACCTACTGGGCTTGATCTCAGCTTATGTAAACAGTGTACACATAAATCCTTCCTCTGTTATCCAGCCATTACTCTCCCCCACTATGTAGACACGTAAAGACTTTATGCTGCAATTTGCAGATTTTGGTGAATGTACCTGGCTGCAACATTTTCAGTGTATTGTCATTAACACAACTTTCAATGGGAATTTATATGCAGGGAAATGGATGGCTTGACAACCAGGCAATATTTCCTTTGTATCAACAGCTCAGAAATTTGGCAAAACAATAAGATAAATGCATCAAATACATACAACATACAACTCTAATCTTAAGGAGGGAAGGTAGTACTGAATATATTCACAGATAAGCCCATCTGAAGATAATCAACCCTCAAAGTTTTAACCCAAATATTATGAAATATGCGACTCATAGATATGCTCTCCCTACATTTTTGTGTGTTTTAATTTTTAAAATTAGCTTATCTATGGTGTAATATTTTTCATGGTATTTGGGCTAAAAATTCAAGGGGCATTTTATCTGCAGAATGGTTTATTCTTGAGTATATATGGGTACATTAAAAAAGTATTACCATTTATCCTTGTGAATAATGGCTTTTTCTTGAGTATATGTGGGTATATTTAAAAAGTATTGCTGTGTATTCTTCTGGATAAACTCATCTACAGATAAGCAAAATCCAATCTTTTGGGTCTATTTTGGGACCTAAAATTCTCAGCTTATCTGTAATTATAGACAGTAATTTATTTGCCTCCTTTTTGTGTGAACAAAGACAAGGGAAATTTGTTGCTCCAGGAGCTGTTGTAGCTCAGGAAACTAAGCATTTCCTGAATTACAATTTTTGCACGTTCCCATTGATTGGCCTGAAAGAGAACTGATTGGCTGATCGTGTTTCACGCCTTTTCTCAGCAGACTGAAAACAATGACATAGTGATTTCAAAATGCTTTAGAAGGACTGGGTAGTAGAAATGATGTTATGCCCAAAAGATGCTATGTTCTTAATTACTGATGTCTGATTGGAGAAAAAAGTTGAAAAGCATTTTATAAAACTCTTTAGCATACAGGAAAACATTTAAAAATAACAAAAAAACATATATAAAGAAAAGGGAAAAGAATATACTTAGGTAAAGGGAACAGCAAACAGCAAAACTGTTGAGCACATAGAATAATGTTGGCTAATCTTTCCTTTATATAGGCAAACAACCATTTATAAACATGGAGAGAAAACATATCAATCCAAGATTATACATCTGGGATAGCACATGTTTTTTGCTACACCATATTCCTAGTAAACCTGTAACTCTTCAAACAGGGATAATAACAAATATTGAGTATATAATTTAGAACCACCTTCACATATTTTCACCATGTTGCTCTTCCTAATAAAGAAAAAAATCCAATTATTATGGGGCAAACTCATATCCTATGCCCTATAGTTATTCCATTTGGGTTTCATATTCATAAATGCCCATCATTTCACTAGGATTCATTAATCTTTTAAAAACATATGTGGTTTTTAAGGCCCATAAGCCATTGATTTGTTAATATAGGGTATTCAAACTCTGTTCCAAAGTTCCTGAAAATAACTAATATCTTTCTTAGCAATACTGTTTATAGAAAAATACTGCACAATTAAAATTGTCCAAAACAAATTTCATTTCTGGTCAGGCATCTTAAATGCTGCTAATATATCTGGATCAAATTATAAAATCAAAAGGTGTTTTAACTGAGCATAGTGCCATTCCACAGTTTGAGACAATCTAAATTAATAGATTCATAGAATGGTTGAATTTAAAAGGACCACAAAAATTATCCACTACCTTCTGCAATGTGCAGGACTGCATAGGTTGGATAATCCAAATACCAGGATCATTGTCCAGATCTTGACATGAACATTCAGCAAAGAGCATAGCAGGATCTTTACCAGCCTTCAGAATCACTGTTCTATAAGCTGTATTAAAATAAGTTGAGAAAAACTTTATTCAGAAAAGCACAGTTATGAAACTACAACAATATTGCAGTGTAAAACATCAATACATCTCTTAGGTCCCTGAACACAATAGCCATCAGTATCATGAGCATTTTCTGTTTTCATAGATTTCATAATGTCTATTATTTCCCAAAGAGATAAAGGTGACGCTAAATGATGAACTGGGTCATGTGTAATCTTTTGAAAAGCTTTATTGTATAAAAAAATATTAATTTCTTTTTCAGTAACCCTTGACTTAGAATTATAAAGTCAGGTATGAAAATAATTCAAAATATTTCTGGCTTATTAGAACAGAGTCACTGCGTATTTTACCCCAAGGATCTTTCATAGGAGAAATAATATTGCTTTGTTGTAGCTATTTCAAATGAGAAGCCTATTATACGCCAGGCCATTCTCCCTCCCCCGTCCCCACCACACTATCTCTGTTTTAGGTGATTCAATTAATACGCTGTATTCAGGGCATGGAGGGAATTAAGATCCTGTTTAGCAGACATAAAAGCTTTCTGTAATTTCAGCACAGGAATTATGCATGTGTATTCAAAAACTCCTTCATCTTATTTTCCAAATTGTCTTCTTAGTTTTCTATTTCTAAACCCAGCATATGCTGATTTTTTTCAAGTTGGAGTCCATGCAACTCTAGCATTCCAAAATGGCTTGAACAGGTTCTATGATACGAGGGAATTCCCCCCTTCAAAAAATACCACTATAGTCCCTTCCAGAGAGATATTTTTCCCTTAGTCCTTTGTGGATGGTTTATTCGCTCTTCATCCTCAGCTTTCTGCAAGGAACTAAGGCAGAGGTGGGGAACGATGGCCCCTTTACGACCTGTGGACATCAACTCCCAGAATTCCTGAGCTAGCCAGGAATTCTGAAAGTTGGTCCACAGGTCATAAAGGGGCTATCATTCCCCATCCCTCAGCTAAGCAGGCAGGGAGGAAAGAAACAAAATGGGGAAAGAGAACACATACATACATCTGTCTCTGCTTCAGTGCTACTCTTCAGGGGCATTTTGATAGCAGAAAGGGCAGTGCTAGTCAGCTGATATTCAGATGCTCTAACCCTTTTTTAAAAAATCAACAGGTTTCACAGCCTGAAAAAATTAGAAAATCCTTAGCATATGCAATAATACAACCACAAATATATACCTTTAAAAAAATCTCAAACCACCATTAAATTTCAATTTATAGGAGGGGAAGAAATCCACAATCTGTTTTCTATAACAATGATGTATTTAAATACTATTTTTTTTTAAAAAATGAACAATTTTTGTATATTAATTGAGAGTATTATTGGAATATGATGAACTTTTGCAGTAGTGCCTATATTACATTTAACTATCCATTCACTTAAAGATCAAAACACTAAAAACTAATAAATTCAATATAAGTTTTATATGGTGATAAAAATGGTATATTCTCACGGGGAAGGATTTAACTCAATATATACCTATATATCTATATCACTATATATATGTACAAGAAATAAATTTAGTTGGAACAGCATTACGGCCTAATGTGATTAAAATCTCAAGCTATAATTATCTGATTCGGAGCTAAATAAAAAGATACTTAATATAACTATGTAAAACATCTGGATGAACTTTAATCATGAACATATTCATTGATAAATGCATTACAATTATTAAAACATTTACTTATCAGTATTTTTAAATGTATCTGACTCACTTATTTTTTGTTCCACTATAAAGTTTGAATGCTTATTATTCGGAGTTATCACATCCATAACAGAGTTTGAATGTCCATGAATATATACATGACCAGCTTATCTTCTAAATAAGAATTGTTATTCATGGGGAGGAATATAAGTTTCTTGTAAAATAAACAACCTCAAATTTTCATTGCCCAGTTCAATCTGTCTCCTCTTAGAAGGTCATTTAAGGCCTTTTATATCCCATCATATGGCCAAAATCATCATAAATAAGCAAAACACCATATCAACCAATCAACATTTTCATAGATTAAAGAAGGGGGAAAACCAATTAGTTAACTGAGCCAAACTTTTTGAGGAACTAAAGAAAAAATATACAAGTCATAAAACAAAAGTTACATTGAATTAAAAAAAAAGAGAAGAACTAAACAAAAGAAAAATGCAGGGCAAAAAAAGGAAACTGACTCAGAAAAAAAAACTACAGCTACTGGGATTTCTGGATGAGACTTAATTAACTCACAATATAGTAACACCAACCATTCCTCTAAAAGATAGAAAATCAATAAATATATATACTATAATAATATATATAAAATATTTAGACTTATTCTTTATTTCAGATAACCTGAAAACAAAAAAGTTTGCTACAGCCATAGATCAAAAAGCTTCTTTATACTGCAATCCAGGGGTAAAGATAAAAATAACTGGAAACAGAAATTATTAAATCCTATTCCTTTTATGAGAGCCAATTTGGTGTAGTGGTTTCAGCACCAAGCTGGAAATCAGGAGATTAGGAATTCTAGTCCCACCTCAGATACAAAGCCAGGTGGGTAACCTTGGGCCAGTTATTTTCTTCCATCCTAGAAAGGAGAAAATGGCAAACAACCTCTGAAGAAAATTGCAGGCAGTCTCCGAAAACTGGATACAGTTGAATAGAAGGGGGGAAAAAATCTGTTTATAAGATTTTCTTAGCCATCATCCAAGTTTTACTGAATATTTCTACTTCTGAAGAATTTGTATAAATAGGCAAAAATTATTATTATTATTGCATTTTATTCCAGAGATGTCACTTGTAGAATATGTTCCTATACTGTAGCTCCCCCTTGCTGTACCTATACAGCAGCTCTCAAAAAGTTCAAGATAGGACTGAGATTTTGTCCAGTATGAAAATGAAATCTCGCACAATAAACAGCCTCATATTTAAGCTTATATTGCACTAGCAGGCCCGATATTCCACATAAAATTATCCATTAAGACTGCTGTGAACTATATTATACTGAACTTTCTGAAATTGAGATATAAGTCCTCTAAACAGGGAACTGCATTCTGCAGGTCTTTCTGGATTTTCAAGCTCTGTAGTATGTCATTGCTCAGAATTTTAAAGATAAGCACTTTTGTTTCACACAACTCAGTCACCAAGGCTATTAAGGCCACCATTTTCCAATCTAATGTATCAAGGCTTAGTTTTGATTCCAGAAATGTCTTAGTGTCGGTCTCACATCAGACACTAAAGTTTTATCTGCATAAATCCAGTAAAAGTGCATAAATCTTAGAAAAGACCCTTTAAATGGTAAGTGACTCCATCTAATTTTCTTTCTCACTTGGCCCTCACTCAGCCCTCTCAGGAGTCTGCTCTCCCCTTCTACTCAACTTCATTTTTTACTATGTCATTAAACTTTAGCAGCATAAGCAACAGATGAGCACACTTGAATGAAGCATGATGCCTCCCACTATTGAGCTGACTAGAGGAACTGAATAAGGGAGATAAAAACATGATGAAGAGGCTCTGCAGCATGCTAATCTCTGTGCCAACGTATCAAAAGGAACAGCTCTAGAGAGTACTAAATGCTATCCTGTTAACGTGGGTTTTATATATAACGTGAGCTTATTCACATTGGACTCCCTGTCCCTCTAGATCACCAATCTCAGATGTTTTAACTGTATAACTTTGGACTCAAAGGCTTTGTTATACATTGCCATAGGTGTATACTATAGGCCACCCAACCAAACAGAGGTAATAGATGAACTTTTTGCTTGTCAATTAACTAAGATATGTAGGAAGCACATCACAATAGTAATGGGGGACTTTAACTACCCTGACATCAACTGGGAGATCTGCACCAAGTGGAAGATCAAACAGATTCCTGACAAACCTAGCAGACAACTTTGTCTCCCAAAATTAAGCCATATTGGACTTAATTCTCACTAACAGAGATGAAATGATAGAAGGTGTTGAAAGCACAGGAACTTTGTGGGGGGAGTGATCATGCAATATTGGAATTCAACATTATGCAAGCACAAGCAATAGAACACAGTCAAAATAGAGTCTTGGACTTTAAGAGAGCTAATTTCAACAAACTTAGAGAGAGCTTGGGAAGGATTCCATGGATGAGAATCCTCAAGAGGAAAACAACTCAATAAGCTTGGGAAATTTTGAAAAGTGAGATTATAAAAACCCATTCTAGTACAATACCAACGGAGAAGAAAAATAACAGCTCTCAAAAGAAAACAGCATGGCTGCATAAAGAACTCTCTGATAAACTAAAAGACAAAAAGGACAAGTATAAAAAGTGGTAAGAGGGGCACATAACTAAAGCAGAATATTAGTAAATACCTCGAGCCTGCAAAGATGAATTGAGGAAAGCAAAGGCTCAAAATGAATTAAGGCTTGCAACAAAAGTCAAAAATAACAAAAAAAAGCTTCTTTCAACATGTAAAAAACAAGAGAAAAGTTAAGGAAGTGATTGGTCCATTAGTTGGAGAAAGTGGCAAGAAGGTGATAAGCAACAGGGAGAAAGAGGAACTACTCAACTCGGTTTTTGGCATCCATATTTACACAAAGGGAAAGAACAATTCAACCTATCAAAAACAGTACCATAAAGAGCAGATTAGAAACATAAATTAGGATAGGCAAGAAAATGGTAAGTGAGCACCTGTCCACCCTAGAGGACTTCAAATCACCAGGATCAGATGGACTACACCCCAAGGTTTTGAAGGATGTGATCTCAGAACCATTGGCAGATGTGATCTCAGAACCATTGAACTATACCTTTCAAAGATCCTGGAGCACTGGGGAACTATCAGAGGATTGGAAAAGAGCTCATGTGGTTCCCATCTTCAAAAAAGGAAACAAAATGGATTCAGAAAACTACAGACCTCAATACCTGGGAAGACCTTGGAAAAGATAATCAAGCAACGAATCAGCAAACACCTAGAGGCAAACAAAGTTACCAAAAGCCAACATGGGTTTGTCAAAAACAGATCATGCCAGACAAATTTTATTGCATTCCTTGATCAGGTGACAAAATTAGTGGACCAGAAGAATGCTGTGGATATAATTTACTTGGACTTCAGTAAAGCATTTGATAAAGTAGACCACAACCTACTACTTGATAAGATAGAAAAATGTGGGTTAGACAGCATCACTACCAGATGGATCCGTAGCTGGCTGACCAGCCATACTCAGCCTGTGGTTCTCAATGGAACTGCATCTACCTGGAGGGAAGTGTGTAGTGGGGTTCCCCAAGGCTCTGTTCTGGGCCCAGTGGTTTGAACATCTTCATCAATGATTTGGATGAGGGAATAGATGGGGAACTCATCAAATTTGCAGTCGACACCAAGCTGGCAGGAATAGCCAACACTCCAGAAGACAGGCTTAAGATACAGAAGGATCTTCACAAACTTGAATATTGGGCACTATCTAACAAAATAAAAATCAATGGTGAAAAAAGTAAGGTTCTACATTTAGGCAAGAAAAATCAAATGCACAGGTATAGTATAGGTGGTACCTTGCTCAATAGTAGCAACTGTGAGAAGGATCTCGGAATCCTAGTGGACAATCACTTAAATGTGAGTCAGCAGTGTGCTCCAGCTGCCAAAAAAGCCAATACAGTGCTAGGCTGCATTTACAGAGGGATAGAATTAAGATCACGTGAAGGGTTAATACCACTTTACAATGCCTTGGTAATACCACTTGGAATACTGCATCCAGTTTTGGTCACCACGATGTAAAAAAGATGTTGAGACTCTAGAAAGAGTACAGAGAAGAGCAACAAAGATAATTAGAGGTCTGAAGGCTAAAGCATATAAGGAACTGCTGCTGGAATTGGGTATGTCCAGTTTAATGAAGAGAAGGACAAGGGGGGACAAGATAGCAGTGTTCCAATATCTCAGGGGCTGCCACAGAGAAGAGGGAATCAAGCTATTTTCCAAAGCGCCTGAAGGCATGACAAGAAGCAACGGGTAGAAACTAATCAAGGAGAGAAGCAACCTAGAACTAAGGAGAAACTTCCTGACAGTTAGAACAATTAACCAGTGGAACAACCTGCCTCCAGAAGCTGTGAATGCTCCAACAATGGAAGTTTTTAAGAAGAGACTGGACAGCCATTTGTCCGAAATGGTATAGGGTTTCCTGCCTGAGCAGGGGGTTGGACTACATGACCTCCAAGGTCCCTTCCAACTTTATTATTATTATTATTATTATTATTATTATTATTATTATTATTATTATTATTATTATTATTATTATTATTTTATTATTATATGGATCATCGCACAGTCAGCCAGATGTTCAGACTGGATTTGGCATTTTGTCTACCTATCAAGTTCTTACCCAGGACCTGGGATAGGCATATGTGGATGTTTGATGGTATTACAGATATCATCGCAGGATGAAAGCAGTTCCTAGTAAGGCCGCCTTTTGCAATTGACTAATAGCAAATTTGTCAATGCCAATGGTGTTCAAGTGATGCTCCAGTTGTTTTGGGATTGCACCCAAGGAGCCTATCACTATTGGTACTACCCCTGCTTGCTTTTGCCACAGTCTTTCTATTTCTATTTGTAGGTCTTTGTATTTTGTTATCTTCTCCAGTTCTTTCCCTTCTATTCTGCTGTCTCCAGGCATTGCCACGTCCACTATCCAGACATTTTGTCTATTATTATTATTATTATGGATCATCGCACAGTCAGCCAGATGTTCAGACTGGATTTGGCATTTTGTCTACCTATCAAGTTCTTACCCAGGACCTGGGATAGGCATATGTGGATATTTGATGGTATTACAGACATCGTCGCAGGATGGAAGCAGTTCCTAGTAAGGCCACCTTTTGCAATTGACTAATAGCAAATTTGTCAATGCCAATGGTGTTCAAGTGGTGCTCCAGTTGTTTTGGGATTGCACCCAAGGAGCCTATCACTATTGGTACTACCCCTGCTTGCTTTTGCCACAGTCTTTCTATTTCTATTTGTAGGTCTTTGTATTTTGTTATCTTCTCCAGTTCTTTCCCTTCTATTCTGCTGTCTCCAGGCATTGCCACGTCCACTACCCAGACTTTTTTGTCTTTCTTATTGACAATTGTTAAGTCTGGGGCATTATGTTACAGGTGCTTGTCTGTTTGAATTCTGAAGTCCCAGAGCAGTTTAATTTTATCATTTTCTATGACTTTCTCTATTTTATGATCCCACCAGTTTTTGCTTACAGGCAAATGATATTTTTTGCAGATCTTCCAATGCACCATTGTTGCTACTTTGTCATGACGCTGCTTGTAGTCAGTCTGTGCGATCTTCTTGCAACAGCTTACCAGGTGGTCCACTGTTTCTTCAGTTTCTTTGCATAGGTGGCACTTACTGTCTGTTGTTGTCTTCTCAATTTTGACTTTATATGCATTTGTCCTTAAGGCTTGGTCTTGTGCAGCCAGAATTAGTCCCTCAGTCTCTTTCTTCAATTTTTCTGCTTTTAGCCATTGCCAGGTCTTGTTATTATCTGCTTTCCCAGCTATTTTTTTAACATATTGGCCATGTAGTGCTTTGTCTTCCCATGCCTCTATTCTGTTGTTCATTTGGTCTTTCTTGTAGGCCAGTTTGGTCTCTCCAGTAGTCAGTAAGCCTTCCTGATATACTAATTTCAATGCATCTTCATCACTGTTCTTCAGATATTCTTCCAAAGCCATTTTTTCTTCTTCAACCATCTGATGTACTTGTAGCATTCCACGCCCACCTATTTGCCTTGGTAGATAAAGTCTGTCAATGTCACTGCGTGGATGAAGGGCATGATTCATTGTCATTATTTTTCTGGTCTTCCTATCCATTGCTTTTAGTTCTGCTTGAGTCCAGTCCACTATTCCAGCTGTGTACCTAATGACTGGAATTGCCCAGGTGTTGATTGCCTTTATGGTATTTCCTCCATTGAGTTTGGACTTTAAGATCTTCTTCACTCTCTTGATGTATTCACCTCTAATCTTTTTCTTGACTTCAGTGTGCTTGATGTTGTCAGCTTGAAGGATACCCAAGTATTTGTAGTACTCTTCCTCATCCAGACTCTTAATGTTATTTTCGTGGGGCATCTTGATTCCTTCAGTTTTCACTATTTTTCCTTGTTTGATAGTAAGTGTGGCACATTTGTCCAAGCCAAACTCCATAACAATATCTTGGCTATATATACGGACAGTTTTGAGCAGCGATTCTATTTCAGATAATGTTTTTCCATACAGTTTCAGATCATCCATGTAAAGGAGATGGGATAGTCTGGCAGATGTTTTTGATGTTTGATAGCCATGTCCTGAGTTATTCAGTATTGTTGACAGAGGAAACAGTGCAATAACAAATAGTAATGGTGATAATGAATCTCCTTGAAATATTCCTCTCTTGATGTTAACCTCTCCCAGTCTCTCATCATTGACCTGCAACTGTGTCTTCCATTGTGCCATCGATCTTTGCACAAATTTTCTGATGTTTCTACTGACTCCTGTTATTTCTAGGCACCTGATTATCCAGTCATGTGGCAGAGAGTCAAATGCCTTTTTGTAGTCAATCCATGCCACATTCAGGTTGGTCTTCCTTTTCTTGCAGTTTTCCAAAATCATTTTATCTGCTAGGAGTTGATCTTTTGTTCCTCTGCTATTGGGGCGGTTTCCTTTCTGCTCAGGTGGAAAGAGATTGTTTTCAATTAGATGCTGTTGTGCTACATCAGCTACCATACCAGTTAGCAATTTGAAAGTTGTTGGTAAGCAGGTAATTGGCTTGTAGTTGCCTGGTGTTGCCCCTTTTGCTGGATTTTTCATTATTAGATAGGTTTTCCCAGTTGTTAGCCACTTTTCAATTTCTCCTCCTTGTAGTATATTGTTGAACTGTTTGGCAATGAGTGGATGTATAACAGTTAGATGTTTCAACCAAAACCCATGTAGTTCATCTTCACCTGGTGCTGACTAATTTTTGATCTTCCTTGCTCTTTTTTCTACCATTTTTGTTGTTATTCCTAGTTCTTTCATTTCAACTTCTGTTTTATTTGCATCCACCTCTTTTAACCAAGCTGCATCCTTGTTGTGTTTCTTTAGGTTATCCCATATCTGCTTCCAGAACTGTACTGTTTCTTCCTTGTCAGGTAGTGACTGATTCATTGCAGTTTCTCCATTGATGGATTGGTAGAAACATTTCTGATTGGATTGAAATTGGAGGTTTTGCCTATAGTTTGCAATTCGAGCTTCATATCTACTGATTTTCCTGGCTATAGCTGTTATTTGTTGCTTTATTATTTCCAGTGCTTCCTTGATCTTCCTTGTTTCTAAGTGGTATTTCTTGATTAGGTATTCTTTGGTCTTTTTGTTCTTCAGCTTCTTTTCTTTCATCTGTTTTAGATTGCTTGCATGTGATCTTAATTTGATGATCTTATTTTGTAGTGTAACCTTCCATTTTTCTGGTGCACTTTTTGTTCGTTTTTCTTCTTTGTTGATTTTGCATCCCAGGTATTCAGTTATAACTGCAGCTGTGCTGTACATTAGTTGGTTTGTTTCTTGCAGTGAATTGGTGCTTATGCTTGATATTGCAGTATTTGCATCTTTTAAGGGTTGTGCTAGCTGTTTCTTTGGAACAAGCTTCAATGCAGGCAGCCTTATTCTGTTGTTTTTGTGCTGTTCTAGATGCTCAGTTATTCTTTGTTTCATTTCTTTAGTTAGTAGGTTTTGTTCTTCCTGAGGAAGAGGTGCCTGGTTTCCAAATGAGAACAGTTGTATATCTCTTCTGAATTCTTTCACTGCCAACTCCCCCTGGTTTTCCTCTACATTCTGAATTACTTCTGGCAAGGCTTTGATTTCTTTGCCCTGGGTGAACCTTTGCAGTTCATCCAATTCTGTTTCTGTGAATACTTTATTTCGTATTATAAATCGGCGTTGATCTGCTAGTCTCTGTTCTGTTATTTCTGATTCTGGATGTTGTTCTTTCCAGAACTGGTGCATTCGTTTTAGATATTCTCTTCTTGTTTGACTTGATCTGTAGTAACAGATCATTACTTCTTTGTTTTCAATCACTGTGTACCTGCGATGGGTAAACACCTTTTCTTCCAGTAGTTCTGCAGCTGCTGGCCCTGGTTGCTCAGCCAACAGTCCTGAGTCCTGCAACCCATTTTTCACCAGATATCCAGGAACTCCAATATCTAGCGCGGACCTTGTTAACCCGGGCGACATCTGAGCCGGTATGGCATTCTGAAATTTATGTCTCACCGTATTTTTTATGGGAGAGACACTCTTTGTCTGACTCTTCTGATGAGACCTGTCCAGTATAGTTGAACCTCTGGTATAACTCTCATTTTCCTCAGAGTACACAAGCCCCAGAACCACATCAAGGTAGTGCCTTACTGGGGGATTATTATTATTATTATTATTATTATTATTATTATTATTATTATTATTTGAAAGTTCCCATAAACAAAGAGTATTATGAGACATTTTCCCAGAGGCATTGCCTGGGGTGACTGCAGGCAGTCCCCCTTGACTATCAACTAAGGAGCCACCAGCTTACCTGTTAGAGTGCTGGGCCAATTTAGCATGAAGTTTACAACATATCTTTCTTGGAAACGGGCATCTTCAGCAACTTTGTGAAATCTTCTTATTTCTTTCTAGGGGCTAACAGAAAGATATCTGAGATACCAAGCTGTCAATGTGGAAATGTAATCGTCCCTGGGCATCTCCTATTCAAGAACAAGACCATTTGGACACCCCCTCTGGCATTTTACAAGGATCCATTATCCAGCTGTACAAAAATGCTGGCTATCTCTGAGACTAGAACCCTATGAAATGAAATGTTTCAAACACGGAATGTTACACTCATAGCTGGGTGCAGATATATGTTTAATTCACTAGAATGAATTATGTGCTGTGCAGATTGTAAGTTAATATATCCAAGTCTAGGAGAACAGATACATATATGTAATAGACTACAACTATTGCCTCATGCAGACTTGGGTTGTTGCTTTGTAAGCTAAGGAATAAAGCTCCATTCTATGGATTGAATTGTGTAGATCAGCTCACAGCAGATATACTGACATTTTGTATGATTGCATACAATGTGAAAAATAAATGGAAACAGCTGGCAAACCTCTAGAGAGGACTAAGCTAAGACATGTATGGTTTAGGTAACAGAAAACAAATAATCTTATAGCCACTCTTTAGCAAGGTTATAACATGATTTCCTGAACCTTAATTAAAACAAGAGATATTTGAGCTCCACAATGGGAAAAAGTGGACTAGTTACTGACCAAAATAAATAGGATTCTTAATGAATCCTAGCTTCAATTCAGTTGTTTTTTCCCCCATTGCATAATTCATCCCTTCTTCATCTCTCCATCCCATTTTATTAGTCCCACATTAGGAATAGTGAAAAGGGATGGACTCTGTTTGTACATCCTCCTAAACAATTGATTGTGTAATACAGCAAACAAAAGCAAATTATAGCTTAGTATAATGCATGAACTGGGACATTATGTTCATCCATGGGGAACAAGAGAACAATTTCTCCATGGTGATATGCATATTTTTTCACACATATTCTGCTATTAGATTAATTTACCCTTCTGGCAATAATGATATAATCTAAATTTAGTTCTGAGCTTAGCCCTTCTATGAGATATTAAAGGTATCCTAACCTATTGTATTTAAAGGTTAATCATAAGCTAATTAAAATGGATAGTAAGATCAGACTTCGGAACTAGAAGATTTGGTCTCTGCAATATAAAAAATAACAGATCCGCATTCTTCATTTGGATAGTATTGAATCAGATGATTGATCTCATAACCAAGCAGTGAATCATCCTTTACAATGAAAATCAAAAGTGAGTTTCTAAAAAGGGTTTCTTTTTTTGTTCTGTATTCTGAACAGTAGCCTTAAAAAGTTATCCAAATATGCATACAGGAGGTCCTCGCTTACCAACAGCCTCGTTTAATGATTGTTTAAAATTATGCCGCTGAAAAAGTAATTTTATCACCAGTTCTTGCACTTGCAACCTGCTCAGTGGCCCTGCAGTTGCGTGATCCATATATTTGGGCACTTCGCAACCAGTGAGCATTTACAACTGTTGCAGTGTTTCATAGCACAAGATCAGTGTCTGTGGTCTTCACAATTGGCTTGTGATGAGTAGTCAATAGAAAAGTCAACAGTAAAACTGGAAGCCACAGAAATGTGATGTCTTGCTTTTAACAACCATGGTGACTTGCTTAATGACTGAATGGGAATTGAGATTATCAATCAGTTGTGATCAAATGTTTTGGTTAGTGACCGCACTACTTAGCAACAGAGTTGCTAATCCCAATTGTGGTTGCTAAGCATGGGCTACTTGTACTGTTGTACAAACCTCTTGGGGGGGGGGGTTGGACAACAAAGCAAGACTATTTCTCCTTTGTTGCTTTCCTTTAGACATTCTCAGCATATGAAGTATGGTATATATTTGAAAAAAAATCATTTATTTGCATACATAGGTATTCCAAAAATAAATTAGTGGACTGGCTTATATGCCTAGGCCTGCAGCCTTTATATTGCAAGAGTTTTGTGAGACATCAAAGAAAACTGGATAGTGAGCTGGTGTAGGGGGCTTCCTTTGATATATGAAGTGTGTTGACTGCCCTACAAAGGAAGAGCAGCTTTGATTTATATTTATTTTACATTTTACACTATTTGCTAACAATTTTGCTAGCTGTTGTTCAGTGTTTCTTTTTAGTGTTTTCAACAACGTCATATTTTCTTTGTGGTTAAAAGGCAGTATGATAAGATAGAGGACAAGAAGGCCTGGAGGAACGTTGTCCATGGGGTCGCGATGGTTCAGACACAATTTTGCAATTAACAACAACAATAAGACAGAATCTGCAAGTCTTGGAAAAGCTGTCCTTCCTGTTGTAGCTAAACTGCTACTCCTGTCTGTCCTGGGAAAAATTAAAAGCAGGAATTTACAGCCCAACAGAAAGACCCAGAAAAAAGGTATTGGGGAGGGTTTTTTTCCCCCTCCAGACTGTTGCTAGCAAAAGTGAGAAAGTGAAAGAAACACCATTATTCAAAAACAGAGCTGAAAGGGACAAGTAATCTGGGGCCCTCCAGAAGCTGCTGAATTACAAAAAATAGCATACTAAAGAGCTATGTCAGAAATATGTACAGTACTATTGCCACAGCTTCTTAGGACTGGAGATTTTAAAAATTCATTTATTGCAAGACTCCAAAACCAGGGATATGCTCAGTCACATGACATTTGAAATGTGTTCATCCCACCCTTTTCCCCCACCCATGGACCAACATGGTAGATTATGATCTATACCCTTTAATGAAGAGGCCTTCACAGTGGACAATTAGCCAACACAGTCTTAGAATTATTAAATTCAATTATAAATATAATTGGGAAGGGAGCTTAGTGGAACAAAAAGTTTTCCATGAGTTAACTTCAAGATTACTGCTTTCAACAATTAAGTGTCCTGGTTTACATTTTTTTTAATTGTTTAAGCTGTAGGTCAAATGTTCAGTTAAAATAAGCCCATGGAAATTTGCCTTTTGTTATACACAAACTTATCTTTTCCCCCATTGTATTATTTCAGAGTTTTCTGTTTAAGTAATAAAGCTTCTAATCTTCTTTGCAGCAATATCTACAGGCAGAGGAACAATTGTGGAAAGACTCAGTATTAATAGATCAGCAGCTTAGGGCAAACCAGCCATTCATCAAATAGAAATAACAATTCTGATTGGATATATAATTCCAATTTCAACACCTCCAATTTTATTTTAAATAACAGAGGAATTACTTATTATTGTGCATTTGACATCTTTGGGCTTAACTTCATTGTCCAATCATTACATAAAGTTATAGCAATCAAATACCATCCTAAGACCTTGTAAGTTATGCACTTTAAGTTTCTTGAAAAACTTTGAAAGTTATGTGTGATATCTCTCCAGAAAATTTAGTTACATTTAACCTAGACTGACTGAAATCAACAGGGCCTGAGCTAGTAAACTTAAGTCCTATTTGTTTCAGTGAAGCTGTTTGATTATAGCTAATTCTAGATCCACCCACTACTTCTATCTCACTTTATATGAAATTTAATCAATCTATGGTGACTTTGTTAAATAGTAAGACTCTTCTAAAGAAGGTAGGTAGATTTTACAAGTTAAAATAACAGAACATATTACAGTAACAGAATTGACTGGGGATTCTGGGAAATGTAACCCAAACATGCTAGGTTTGAGAAACTTATGCTATAGCAGTTAAAGCAGAATTGCAGGATAATTCTACATGTAGAATTAAGAATTTCTGTTTTCATGATGCATTTATTCTTAGTATGACTATCTGGCAGAGAAAGATGAGCTGCACAGTTCTGACTTTGAAATGAATTAAAACGTGTGTCTTTGTGTTTATTACATCTATATCCATCCTTTTTATTATAAATCAGGATAACTCAGGATAATGAATCACAATGTTTCAATGTTACAATCAAAACATCAATATGCAAGTCAATGAGGCAGTTTCTACTATGAAAAAAAATTCAGCAATGAATATGTCAATTTCAGCAGCAAGGCGAAAAGTCTATTTGCTCTGGAACTCTTGAAAGATTAGGATTACAATAAACAAATATGAGTGCCATTCTTGCATTTAAAGAAAATAGGAGAAAAACTGTCCCAAAAGGGAAAAAAAAAAAAAAAAGAGGGAAAGTAATGCTGTGCAAGACACTTTTGGTGACTTATGAATTTTCCATTCAGGCTAATTGAAGGAAATTTTTTGTGCTTGAAAAAAAATACAAAAGCAACATAAAATTTAGCTATACTTTAATCAAATTTCAGGATGACAACATCTCCTGAAATAGCTAAGAATATATTAGTTATTCACTGCTGGGAATGCACAATGCCTCATACAGCAATACTTCCCTGAGGAAGGAATCTGGATACTCATGTAACAAACAGTAAAAGCTGTGTGCTTGTTGTGTTATACACTAACCACCTGAACAGACTCATCCTGGTACATTTATTAAAGCAACAAAACAACCTTTTTATTCAAGTTTCAGTGGCAACATATGTCTAAAGCAGCTCGCATATGCAAATTATATCATGAAAGTTAAGTATTCTGCATAATTTCCATTGCAAGAACTGTCAAATATTTTCACAGTTATTTTGCACAGAAAGATGTTCTTTTTTGCTTGCTCCCATTTATGAAAATTAATGCAAGGTCTCCACCTGGTGGCTCTGTGTACATCTCACCAGCATCCAAATGAGGTTACATTTTTTTCACACTCATTGTATCTTATAACATCCACCCCCAAACAGAGAAAGATGGTTTATTTCTGTGAGCCTTTATATTATCAAGCCAAAGCACATCCACCCTGTACAGATTTGTTGTGTACAGCAAATGTCCACAATCAGCTGTAGCACACCATACATACTATAAGATGCCAACTGGACTTAGAGGTCTATGTTCTTAACAAGGCATTGTGAACGATACTCATTAGCAGTACTATGAGCTTCATGATTTAGGAGGGCATTTCCTTATAAGAGAAATAGTATCTAAGATGTTCTGCATTTAGCTTGCAGAGTTTTGGATCTGACTGGAAGGCAATTACCTGGTAATAAAGGCAAGGGGAGACCCCAGGACTTGAGAGTGTCTTAACAAAAAGCCTTTTGTCATCATTGTTTTTGTAGTTAATTCCAAGAAATGCAAAACACTGCACTTAGTTAATAATCTGTATCAATCTTGACATTTCCTCCAACTGTAATGTAAAGCATATTTACAAAAAGGGAACATGGTAGTATGAAATGGGCACCAGGGTTACCACCCAGGCTCTTGCTATTATGGAAGCCAAAAGAAATACCTGAGATCTCAAACAGGAACCATGTAGCAGGGCACTCCCCTCACCCCCAGATTTAACAGATTCATCCAGAGCTGTGAAAGCCTCAGGAAATTAGCTGCAAACTTCCTTCCCTCTCATAAAATCAGGGGATGACATATCTCACCCCAGCCACCGAAACTGATGTTCTTCCCCCTTGAAGCCCAAATGGCTGCCCCAAAATGGAGGGGAAAATTGGAGTTGTCTAAAGGAGCTTCAGCCCCAGTTTGATTGAGTTGAAGCCAGCAGACCCCTTCCCTTTCACCAAAGCAACTTCAAGAGGAAATTGTGCCTGACGGTCAACCCTCTCTTCAAAACATTTACCAAAGTTACCAGGTAGCATGGCCTGGCATAGTTGTGCCTGCCAGGACTGGTAATCTGGAGTCTCCCAGCTCATTTTAAGGTTTCATTCTCCATTTTCCTTAAAAAGGGTCTCACCTTTAGATCGGCCTAAGTGGCCAGAATGTAAAACCTGATCAGGAAACCTGGAAAATGTGGCAGTAGGATTTGCATTCATTGTTGAAAACTCAGTGAGAAAATGGGAGCAGGAGGAAGTCATTGGTAGGGGTTACAAGAGCATCTCGACTCAAAGAAAAAACAAAAGGCGAAACTCCATGGAGGCTGAAGTCTGCTACACTACCTGTGGCAGAACCAAGCAGGCGTAGCTACAAATGAACAGCAGGAATCCAGCAATGAACATCAAACACAGATCTGAACTGAACCTCAAGTGATACATTTTTTGTGTGTGCACATATTTTGCTCCAAAAAAGAACTCGTAAACACCTTCTTCACAACTCCATGAGGGACACCTGCATATTCATCATAAGGAATTGTGTCAGGAAGGGATTATGAGAAATGAACCACGTGGCAAATACAACCTGCAAGAATGACAGATCAATCTAACAGAATATTTTTATATATTTTATACATACAAATTAAGGGCTTAGGTGATTGCAGGTTATTAGTGTATAATCTGTGGTTTTTAGATGTTACTACCCCAATATCCTTCACCAGTGGCTTGTTGCCTGGTATTAACTGGCTCTTGTACAAAATCTGAAAGAACACTCATCATACAGGATATTGGCAGTGGTGGGATTCAGCTGGTTCTCACCAGTTCTGCTTGCTAATTTTTTGTTACCCAGGCCCAGAACTGACTTCCAGAAATGGCATCCACACAGAGAACTGTTTGTTCACATATTTGAATCCCACGACTGGATATTGAATCCAAAAAGACTTCATACATGCTTGGTTTAAGTGAAAGGACTGAACAAGAACTAGGATCTTAGAACAGAATTCCAAGCTTCCTGGGATGGCTGCCATCATGACTTGAGTTTTAAGAACCCAATTATACATATCAGAGCAAAGTGTCTTCAACTGGAGGGCTTCATACTTCTGTTAGACCTTGGCATGTTTTAAGCAAGGTTTGCTGACTAAGTCACAATACCCATGTTCATAAATCAAACAAGTCTGCTTAATTGACTGAAGCACAGGAAGTCATTGTAGGGATTTGTTTATGTTCAAATCCTTTTCACTTTATTGATTACTGAAGACAAGTCACTCACCTTGAACATATTATAAACCAAGAATGAAAGCATATGCATAATTTTGCTCAGGTGCTGCATGATATTACCAGATTTTTTTTAATCTTCTAGAATATCAAAAGGAGCCTTGGGAAAATCTAATCTATATCTGTTCATCTTTTGGCAGAGTATTACAAAATCTTTTAAAACAATCAGAGTTTTTAAAATAACTTGGGATCTTAAGTTATAGTCATGGCTCACTGCTATCCTAAAACTCTAATGACTGTTTTAAAAGTTATTTAAGAAGTCTTAGTCTTCCTTTATTTAACTTCTTTAATAATCCACTTGTATTATTACACTTGTAGCAACAGCAAAAAACATTTGCTACATTTGGAGACTAAAATATTCTATCAAACAATGAGCATAGTTTTTGTAAAGCCTTCCTTCAAATATCCTCCCTCCAGCCAGGAAAAGTAAAAGATGCTGCTGTGAGGAGGAAGCTGAATCACTAACACTACACCCTTACATACAAAGACTCTTGCTGGGAGTATCTAGTATCTTAAATGTCCTCAATAATAAAGAGTGGAAAACATTGCAGGAGTTAAAAATTACTTGCCATGTAGAAGAAAGGTTGTATCAGAACTAGGCAGTTCAAATTAGTTCCTCTAGGGCTACAACTGTCTAGTTTCACATTTAAAGTCTCAATCTCTGGTAAAGCAAGCTGGGAAGAAACGTCTATAATAGAACTACCCTACAGTGAATGAAGTTAAGTGAGTCACACAGAGGCATATGCTTTTATAGGCAGCAGCAGCAGCAGCAGCTTCCAGCAGCAGCCCTTCAAGTAATCTAAAACAGCTTTAGTGCTGGTAAGTTGTTTTATGCAATATATTGGGTTTTATGCAATATATTGGGCTCAAAATGAATTCCTATCACCCTTTTGTAACAGAAAAGAGGTACATACTAATGCCCACATTTAAGACTCATCAGTCTCTGAAGAGGGCTTGACTCAGGTCAAGGTAATCACGCCCACATTGTTAACACTTCAAACTGCATAAAGTCAGAGTTCTACCAAGTATTAGCTCTTTAATTTATTATTCTGTTCTTTATTTATCAGAGGAGCTAATTCAGATTGTTGGCCTAGTTCTTTCTTTCATGACTACAGGAAGTAGCAAAAAAGTTCCCCAAACTGTTTCCCAGAGCTGAACAAATTGATATTATGTACTGTAAAGATGGACCCCACCTTCCAGGTTCTTTTAGATCTATCCATATAGAACAGGGGTGTCAAACTTGCAACGTCACGTGGCGTGTCGTCTTTTTTTCCATTGCCGGCAATGGGGTGGGCGCAGTTTTGCCATGACGCATCTGGCCCACAGGCCGGCAGTTTGACATCCCTGACATAGATAATTTATTCTAACATTATTTACAGCTGGGTTTTTCCTATGCTATTTTCCACATCTGCTTTTATGCA
Organism: Crotalus tigris; assembly: GCF_016545835.1. Classification (NCBI taxonomy): domain Eukaryota; kingdom Metazoa; phylum Chordata; class Lepidosauria; order Squamata; family Viperidae; genus Crotalus; species Crotalus tigris. The sequence continues at coordinate 539,737 of NW_024097690.1, forward strand.
ACATCAGAAGGCACTTTCCCCAAAATGCTGTCCCCACAGAGGGTGTCTACACTCTTACAGGGTGTTATTCAGGGTGTTAGACTAAATTTAATGCTATCGCAATATTTGTGCCACAGATTTCAACTGATCCTACTACTGCTTATTAATATGACTTGCTATTAAACTTTTGCCTGCTCCTGGGAAATAATTATTATAGTTCCTGTGTTATTCCTATGTTAGGTTTCCTTGCTTTTGGTGTACTAATTAATATTTGGTATATTTTATTTTTATTATTGAAAAATCACTTTACATTTAATAAACAGAAAAAAGAATGTGAATTGTCTGAAACCGCACCTTTAAAAGTCTATGCAATTGACTGAAGATACACATTTGCATTCTTGCACAAGTATGCACATGAACAAAACATACACATAAATGTCTCCATGGCAAAGTAGCCATGGCCAACTGCATACCATGCTTAAGAAAAAAAAAGAGATAAAACAGTACACAATATACAAAAAAAATCAAGAACAGCAACATAAACAGTAACATAGCTTGTTTTATATTCAGGACTACAGGTAGTCCTTCACTTACAACAGTTCATTTAGTGACCATTTGAAGTTACAACGGCAGTGAAAAAAGTGACTTGTGACTATTTTTCACACTTACAACCACTGCAGCATCCCCATGGTCACATGATCAAAATTCAGATGCTTGGCAACTGGCTCATATTTATGAGAGTTGCCATTACCCGGGTCATGTGATCCTCTTTTGCAACCTTCTGACAAGCAAAGCCAATGGGGAAGTCAGATTCAGTTAAAATCCTGTTACTAACTTAACAACTTAACTGATTCACTGAACAACTCTGACAAGAAAGATGGTTGTAGTAATCAGTCCTTAGGCATTGAAGGGTGCAAAGAAATGGCCGCCCGCTCGGAGCCTTTATTTGTTTTTATAGAGTTTTACAAATAGCAAAAGATATTGCATGACAATAGCATTTCATTGGCTAAAATCCTTTACCAATCCTCAAGAGTAAAAAGCTAGAGGCCATAAACAGGAAAACTTGTTGTTCACCAGCCAGCCTTATCAAACTGGCAAGGTCACACAGACCTGCGCACTTTCACGTCACTATGGTGATGTAAGGAATGAGATAGATGCAGAAAGGAGGGGCACCCAGGCTTTGGAGGGGCATTGTTCTGCACACGACCTTTGCCTGTCTCTCACCTCTACATCTCACTCTTTTTTGTTTTGTTAGACGAAATATCGCTGTAAGCGGGGGTTAATAAAAGGATCATAATCAGGAGAAGAGCATCCTTGCAGTTGTTAATATAGGGCCAAAACTTGATCCTGAGGCAATGTGAGAGAGGATCTACTGGGATTTAAAGCTCTAATACATATATTGCAAAATGAAAGAAATACATTACATAAACAGCAGCCATAAAGATCCTAAGGTACCAATTTTCAAATCAGAGGCCAAATTGCGTAAAATATAAATCTGGTGCTGGATGGTTCATGAATTATCAGAAATATTGAAACAATACATTTCCTCAAAACGTTTACAACCCAAATGCTGGTGTAGAAGCAAATAATCAATTATAGCGTGATTTTGCAAAATAGCTTTTCTCAAATTTTGCAGTTCATGGTTGATCGATGAAATAGTTGAAGAAGTAGTATTAATTGTTTTTGCCAAATTTCATGTAATAGCATTAATGTTGAGGTGAGCACGAACAGCAAGTCCTGGCGCGCCCACTGGAGATAGCCAATGCTACAAAGTAAGGTTGTCTCAGAGTCACAAATGTTGTCTAGCGTATCACCACATAGAGAATGGTTCGTGTGAACTTGTTGTTTGGAAAGCAAAACAAGAATCAGCTGGCTGAGACAACATTGCGCTTCACTAATATTAGCAGGAATATAATTTAAAGTTTCTTGACCACATGTAAAAAACCCTCCTTGCAGTAGCCAAGCATGTCCAAAATGAAAGGAAGTCTCTATTGAAGCTGTGCAATTTAAAGCAGGTGAGCCAATGCGATGACAGTGAGGTTTTTTAAGCAATAACCTCCCAGAGTCAGTGAAGTGTTGAATTACTGCAGAAGGGGTGCAAACAAAGACTAAACATGTAGAAAGCAAATTTTCCATGTTATACATTTCAGATAAACAAAATAAGTCATTTTGTGTGATGTTAGATTTTGCTTCATTCGTTGTTCGAATGATTGTTTGAGTGGGATGACAGTTGTCAAAGGGCAGATGTTAACGATCAGACATAAACAAATGATGGATAAGAAATTTGCAGTTAAAACCACAAAAATGGCAGCACACAGGTTCTCGGGGATCAAGTTCTTTACATCTCCCCACATCACTGACTGCCTGGCATGTCAGGATTGGATTACTTACTGTGCCATCTGTAGAGTCACCCTTGCCATTTCTGGGACTGGGTCCAGGGACTGGTGCCACGACATCCCTGGCTGGGTGATCACAACGCACTGGAATCTGCAAAGATCCTGTTGGAGCAAGCACAGCAGCGTAGCCCCGCCCCCAAGTGATCAGAGGGACTGGTCCCAACCATGCTTTGTCTGGTAATGCCTGATAATATACCAGAGGTGGAGGCAAGCTTGTTTTCTGTTGAGAGTGTCTCTGATAAGCAGTCAAATTTGGAATGGAAACATTCAATTGGTGTAATGTAAATAATACTTTTTGAACCTGTTGTATTACCCACGACAAATTGGGTGTCCTAGATAATCCATCCTTTTTTATTTGTTTGTGAAGGCTTTGAAAGACCAATTAACACGTTCCACGATAGCTTGATCCGTGGAATTATAGAGAAGACCATGAGTAAAAACAATATTTCAGGTTGTATAAAATTGTAAAAAGGCCACTAGAAAATAGGCTGGCCCATTGTCAGTTTTTAGGGAAGAGGGTTTACCCAGGGCTGTAATGGCCAAAAAAAAGATGAAAAATAACATGTGAAGCTGTTTCCCCTTGTAGAGGAGGGGGGGAGATCTCACCACCAAAAAATAGTTTCATCTCCTTCATATGCATTTTTCAATAAATTCTCTCATACATTCTCCATTAAATTCTTCTCATACAAATATTTACTATTATTTTCACAGTTAGGGAGAAAATAGGTGGGTTTTGAAGGCTAACACACACTTCAACAAATTAACTCATTCAGTTCCATACTGACTGTTTGCATAAAACCACTCCACATACAATTATTTCATTTCATACTTTCTGCAGGCAAACCATATATTCTTAGCAAGGCCTTTTTGTATTGTTGTTATCAGAGAGGGCTTTGAGCCTCTTCCAAGTCTTGGAATAACACAGAACAACACAGACAAACATATATACACAAATACTGTTACAACATTTATTTAGACATATAACTTGTCTTGCAAGAAGCAAGAAAAATGACAAGGTGATTTCAACCCAAAAGTGGTTTTGAGGGCCCTTAATCATTTCCCATTTTTCTCACCATTCCAAGCCCAAATATAATGTTCTGAGTGGCCACACACACACACATAACACAAAACACATTTGTCTGACAGGGTTAACTTAACAGATTCCAGAGTTTCAAAGCATTCCGATTGCTCTGAGGGAGTACATTTTAATTTATGTCTCAACTAATCAGCAAAGAATTAGCCCAGGGGTAGGCAACCCAAAACACTCAAAGAGCCACTTGGACCCGTTTCCCACCAAAAACAAAACACCGGGAGCCGCAAAATCCTTTTGATATCTAAAATGAAGATAACACTGCATATATCCTTTTTTACCTTTATTATAGGGGTGTGTGTTTGTGTGTGTGTGTTTGTGTGTGTGTATATGTGTGTATATGTATGTACACACACACACACACACACACACATATATACACATACATACACATACACATACAAGTAAAAAAAGGATATATGCAGTGTTATCTTCATTTTAGATGTCAAAAGGGTCTCTCTCTCTCTCTCTGTCTGTCTGTCTCTCTCTCTCCATCCCTCTCTATCTGCCCTTGGTCTGCCTGCCACTCCTCTTCCCCCACTCTCTTTCTTTCTCTCTCTCTCTCTCTCTCTTTCTCTCTCTCTCTCTCTCTCTCCCTCTCTCTCTCTCTCTCTCTCTCTTTCTCTCTCTCTCCTATCTGCTGCTCACCTGGCAAGCTTCAAGCTGTTGTCCAACAACCTCTGGGGTAGGCAACCTCGTCTCTTTTATGACTCATGGACTTCAACTCCCAGAATTCCTGAGTCAGCCTAGCTGGGCTAGCTAGCTCTCTCCTGCCCTTCCTGCTTCCTGCTTCCTTCAGAGACGCAGCAAAGGGAGGAGCTCCGCCCAGAAAGCTTTTCAGCTCCTCGGAGAACAATGTGAGTGCAGTCTCTTTTACACACACACACACACACACACACACACACAAACACACACACACACACACACAGAAAGGAGCGAGAGAGAGAGGCAGGGAAGTGCAATTGCCTCTCTCTGTCTCTGTCTCTCTCTGCAAAGGCAGAGGAGGCTGGGAGCCACCGGGGAAGGCTCAAAGAGCCACATGCGGCTCCGGAGCCGCAGGTTGCCGACCTGTGAATTAGCCTCTTCAGAAGAAGCTGAAAATCCAATTAAAGATGTTTTTAGAAGGAATAAATTTTACTTAGTTGCAAGCAGAAGGGGGCTGATAGTTAATTGCCACCCTTCTGAAGTATTTGGGTCCATTTTTTTTCTTCCTTGCCTGACAGGACTGAACACTATTAGATGTTTATACTGAAGCCCAAGGTTCAAGAAGTAATTTATGCTCTATCTTTTAGCCTAAGAGTCCAATGCTCAGGATTCAAAGAACACTGTTTTCCTATCTCCCCAATCAGCTTCCTTATGTCCGTTTCAGGTGTTGCCAGGCCTGATTTCTGTAGCAGGAGTCTGAGCTCCTGTACGTGCTTTTGCTGAGGGTGAGATAATTTACAGCCCATACTTACTCGCTGAGGGGTCTCGTAAGAGGAAAGTGCACCTAGGGGTCTGTTCCAGACGATGGTAAGTATGTTGGCAGCTGCTTCTTCCCGTAGGGGTCCCAAAACAAAATGTCCCTGTTCAGGCGCCAGCTGTAGTAATCAGTCCTTAGTCATTGAAGGGTGCAAAGAAATGGCCGCCCGCTCAGAGCCTTTATTTGTTTTTATAGAGTTTTACAAATAGCAAAAGATACTGCATGACAATAGCATTTCATTGGCTAAAATCCTTTACCAATCCTCAAGAGTAAAAAGCTAGAGGCCATAAACAGGAAAACTTGTTCACCAGCCAGCCTTATCAAACTGGCAAGGTCACACAGACCCGCGCACTTTCACGTCACTATGGTGATGTGAAGGAATGAGATAGATGCAGAAAGGAGGGGCACCCAGGCTTTGGAGGGGCAGTGTTCTGCACATGACCTTTGCCTGTCTCTCACCTCTACAGATTGTAAAATGGGGAAAACTCACTTAACAAATGTCTCATTTAGCAACAAAAAATATCAAGATTAGTAACATGCCCCACAAAGCCAAGGCATCTATGGGTCCTTAACATTTAATTTAAAAAAGGAAAAGAATAACCTAGGACAGGGGTAGGCAACCTTGCCTCTTTTATGACTCGTGGACGTCAACTCCCAGAATTCCTGAGCCAGCATGGCTCAGCTTCGAAACCTCTCCCTTTCCCCTCAGCATGGCTGGCTCAGGAATTCTGGGAGTTGACGTCCATGAGTCATAAAAGAGCCAAGGTTGCCGACCCCTGACCTAGGACATAGGGTGAATTGGTGAGGGGAGGAGAATTGCACAATAGGGCCTGGCATCTGAAAAGAATCCCACCTTAATCCCCATAGAAAAGCAAAATATTGATTTCAGAAAGATATATTTAATATTCTCTCACTCTCCAACAAAAGCTTCCGCCAACTGGAATCTGCTATGAGAAAACATCAGACAAATGTAGCTTTTCCTACAGCTTCATTGTGGCTGTGTTAAACTTGTACCATCGCTTTATTGCTGCTTAATAAGAATTTTATTTAAAGAAAAACACAGTGCACTTTATAAACATCATGAAATATCCAAACACATCTTTTTTTCATTGCGCTTAGCAAAACTCCTATTTACATTAGATAACTCATATTGACATTAGATAGTTTTCTCACAAGTACTCATCAGTAGTTATACATACGACGCTGTCTTTTTGAAAATAATTTGAATTTTACACGAGCATCCCATTTGGTTTCATATAAATATAAAAAAAGATAACTCCTACTGTTCTTGTCTCTTACAAGAAGAAATACTTTACTTACTTCCAACAAGCCCTGGGGCCAGTTGGAAGCTTGATTTTCTTTTGGTAGTGCTTTTAAGACATTTAAATTAATCATGTTTTACTCACATGTGCTAATTCAGTTAAATCGACTTATGTGTTTCAAAATGTAGTTATTAGAACTGTTGGAAATGTGAATGGTTAAACAAAAAACTAACAAAAAGGTTCAAGCAGTCAGGAGAACGTTCTTTCAATATACTGCAGGTCTTCCCTCTAAACAAAGCTGAAAAATCCTCACTACTGGGGCTCAATGCAGTACAATCTGCAATAAAAATATATACAACTTCCAAGCATCCTTGTGCACAGATAAGATTTAACTGGGTTTTTAATCATGATTTCAGTTTACCGGTCACTCATTCTCTCTCGTGTGAGAGAATGCACAAGTACTAAGTGTAACAAAAGAACACAGATTTAAACTATGAAATTATAGTTCTTGCAAGCAGGCAAGAATTAGTAGAAATGAACTCAGCATTAAGTTTCCATATAATTAATAAAATATCCGTGACTTATATCTGCCCTACATCAAAATATGTTCTGCAATTTAGATGGAGCCTTTTTGTGGTAGTAAGCAAAAGAGAACATTGTAGAAAAAAACTGGAATGAACAAGATATATGGGAGTCCATACCTAAATCTATATTTTACTGAAATGTACTTACACTGAAATGGTCAGTATAAATGAAGAGATTATTTTCCTATTATATTTGTTTAAATTCAGGCTTTTGGCTGGTAAAAACAAATGAACAGCATTTGGCAGTTACACAATCTATACAACTGGATGCCTCACATACCCCATAAAACCTAGCAACATATGGAACAAATGTTCTTGATTTTCATACTTCTGCATTTTTTTCAATACCTGATAGTTACTAATCACTTCTGAAATTAAACAAAATTCCAAATGATTATTACATATAAGTACAAAGTTTAGCATTATAATAAAAATCTAACACCAATTGCAAGATGGTCTTTGTCCAGGAAGATAACAGATTAGTTTTGCTGAAAATCATATTCCAAAGTATTTCTTTTTCCATACTGTCATCATCCCAATGCTAAATCAATCTTCGGTAGAGATTTTTAAAAGGCATAAAAATATATGTATATGGCAGGGGTGCAAAGGAACTTAACTAGAATACTAATGACCTTTTACACTTTTTAAAAGTTATGGGCCTCTGGTCTGGATTTCTATAAATGATAAATTTATAAATAGAATATGTTCTGCATACTGTTCCTACGTCATTTTTCAAGTGAAAGTTGACCTGTCGTCCATTCCTAGTTCTCAGCTGTGATAATTCATTTACTCTGATTTTAACCTGAAAAAACAAACAGATATATTAGAAAGAAAATATACATAATATTTTGTCCAGGTTTACTATGAAGACATATCTGCCATTTTACAGAGATTTAATTTTTTTTAAGCTTTCTATTTTTTCCACAAAATATAGAATAATAGAATTGGAAGGGAAATCAGAGGTCTTCTAATGCAACCCCCTGCTCGAGCAGGAGACCCTATACCATTTCAGACAAATGGTTGTCCAGTCTCTTTTGAAAGCCTCCAGTGATGGAGTATCCACAACTTCTGAAGTCAAGCTGTTCCACTGGTTGATTACTATCACCATTAGGAAATTTCTCCTTAGTTCTAGATTGCTTCTCTCCTTGGTTAGTTTCCAACCATTGTTTCTTGTTTTGTCTTTTGGTGCTTTGGAAAATAATTTGACCCCCTTATCTTTGTAGGAACCCCTCAAATATTGGAACAGTGCTATCATGTCATCCCTAGTTCTTCTTTTCATTATACTAGACATACCCAATTTCTGTAACTGTTCTTTGTATGTTTTAGCCTCCAGCCCCCTAATCATTTTTGTTGCTCTTTTCTGCACTCTTTCCAGAGTCTCAACATATTTTTATATTTTCAATCTGTCTGTCTGTCTATCTGTCTGTCTATCTATCTTTGACCTGTAATTCTTTAGTTCTGGTTTCCAAAGTACAGCTTATACTTCTACAATGAGATGAATGCATAAAGTTTCTACTAGGCTACAAAGTCACATGAACAATACAGAGTCATGTACAATCTACACAGTCATGCACACTCTACATGGGCTGTAGAGTGTACATGACATATAGAGTAATGTACATCCTACATGGACTGTAGAGCTTTCCCCAAATTAGTGCATTTGTTATTCAAGAAGTAATGGAATTGAAATTCAACATAGTTGCGGGCCCTGGCATAGGAAAGGCTTACTGTGGCCAAACAAACATGATAGCAACAATATAAATGTGTGTCTTCATATGCATGAAAAAACACGAACATTTCTAAACGAAAATGCCCTCCAGCCTTTTAATAGCCCTTTTCTACAAGTAAGCCTAAATCAATTGCCCAAGCAATGCCAATGTCTTCTTGGACACCAATGAAATGAGCTTGTGACTAAATTCCATATTTTCTCATTTATCTTTCAACTAACCAAGAACATTAGTGTCTGATCTGCACATCTATAAGATTGCACTCATTCATTCCATTACTGACTTCAGAAATGAAGCAAAGTTTCCTTGCATTTCAGCAGAAAAGAAGTAAAATATGTCATCATCAGCATTCTGGTGGTACCAAATCCAAATACACCGGATGTTACTCAACAATTTCCAATGGCCACATCAAATGGGATTCTCTAACACCTCTTTTTAAAATAATTATAATCAAGCCATTATAAAATTGTGTTCCCCAGCTGAAAGCAATTCAGAAGGATATTCTGGTTGAAACCTGCCAAAATGCTCAGCAATATGGAGAACACTACTTTGCTGTCAAATTCCTAGCATAGATAGTCCTCCAAGAGGACTAAATTGTCTGCTCCATAATGAGCCCTAAAGGCTGCCTATAATCACACTGTGGCAGATTATCTTTCTACACATATCCACACTGTGCAACCTCATATAGATTTGATGCAACCCATACTGAATTATATGCAAAATATACTAGTATCCTTCCAATATGCATTATGGCAGTTTATGCAGGAAAGTTAAGTGCATAATTCTTTTTGCTCCTAGTTTTAAAGGCAGTCCAGTTTATCATTCCTGTTATATATAAAGCAAAGTATAAAACAATTTTATACAGTTGTTTTAAGTGTCATTTGAAACTGACCTTTCTTGTGAGTGTATGTTCAATTTTCTTCATGAATCTGGATCTGAGCATTCTTGGAGCCCAAAAGCAACTTATCAGAAGCCTTTGTTATGCTTGTAGAATACGTTTGGTTGAGTTGTTCTTTGTCACAACATTGACTAAATAATTTCTCATGCTGGTTGTGCAGACTTCCACAATTTCTTTTACTTCTATGCAAGAAAGTTATCCCAGAGTCTTTTTTTTTACCATATAATTTCTTTAAGCTGTTCACTTTTAATTTTTTTAAATCAACACGCTTCAATTGCAAAACTGAATTCCGTGGACCTTTCTTGTCTTTATTTATGGCAATCTGTGGTTCAGAGATCTTCTGAATGGAGAGCAGATCATAAACAATATGTGAATTTGGTGGCTGAAGGTCAGCACAACTAGCTGATCCAAAGGATGCAGTTTTAGAATACAAAGCACAACCAGAAGCAACCAATACATCTGCCGCATTATTTTGCTCACAAAAAACATCTACCTCTAGCTTCAGTCCACAATGAGGCTGTTTGAACTGGAACGTGAGACCTTGTCTACCAAGAAATTCTTGAATTTTAAGTCTAGCCTCATCATTCCAATGTTTCCCATCAGCAGGTGTCACTCCAAACAATGAGCAAGGATAGGTTAATCGTGGTAAACTTGCTAGCTTTTCTGGGACAATCTTCAGCTTAGAGACATGAGAGATGGGAAAGGGAAATGATAAACCATCATCATCAATAAAAGTAAGTATTAATGTACTGGAATCTTTGAGCACTTCAGAAACTTCAACTCTGTTCCAATTTTCATTACGTCCATTTTTTATTAAGCAGCAGGCACCAGGAATTACACATTCTTGTGGCATAGTTGGGAGATTTTCTGGAAGATTAGAGAGCATTTTGAACAAGTCTTTCAGAGTTTTAAATGAATCTTCTAACTGGATACAGAAGTTTGAAGGATCAGTGACTGATGTGACAAATCCAAGATAGTATCTATTCTTCTGAAATTGTGCCCATGAAATTGAATTTGACTTGACTGATATATCAAGTAATTTGCTGACATTATCTGTCTCTAATAAGTTATGTCTGTTTAATTTTGTTTGGTTATATATTTGACTCCAATATTCCAAAAATAAAATTCCATCTATTAAAAGATCTACTTCCCAAATAAGCTCAGATTCTAAGTATTTTAAAAATATAATCTTTATCTCACAATATTTTACCTTCTCCATCATTTCCTCAAAAGACAAATCACTTAGATTTCCAATCCAAATCCATTTACAAAGCACTGCATTCCTGGGAATACACCTTAGTTTTTCACTCAGCACATGTATATCATGTAATGACACCATTTCATATTTTCCTACATCCACAAAAAGAACCAATGAACATTCCTCCTTCACATATTTTTCAATAACTTCAGATCGATACCATCTCAAGGATTCTTTTGATCTTACTAAACATTCTAATCCTTCTCTAATTTCTTCCATAGCAATAAAACACTTTTTCTCTACCTCTTGAGCAACCAGTACATTTAAATTGAGCATTGTTTGTGCATCCTTAGTTAACTTCACATAGAAGTTCCCATTACTTGAAATATGACCAATTTCAGCTATTTCCATCTGTCCCGGCTTTATATTTTGGTAGCCAATCTTAGTAGGTCTGATTTTAATGCTTTCACATAAAGTTTGACTTTCTGATTGTTTATCTGGATCATTACTAACAGTTTCTGAATCTATTGTTGGGAGCTGTTTCATGTTGTGGTCAAAGTTCAATGAAAGTATGTTCTTTATACCTAAAAGGATTTCTCTCTCCATTAATTTATCAGATATAGATATTCCATGACAAATTATGTCAACTTCCCACTGTTGGTCATACTGTTGTAGAAACTCAATCATGATTGGCTGATTGTTGACCTCACTGATAAAATAAGCATCCATATCAGTATTCCAGTTTTTATTTGAAAACAAGCACTTTGCTTTAATAAGGAAGCAATGTATGCTGAGTCTTGGTAAACTGAGTAAACACTTTTCAATTTTGTAGATATCTTTTGAATTCACAGTTGCTATGTTACCATAATCAATAAACTCTACTTCAAAAAACTTATTAGCTAGGACTTTTCTGACTAAAGCTCTGTATATGCAACAATCACCTTCATACTTTGCTAAAACAACATCATCTTTCTCAACTTCAGTTTCTATTTCTGACTCTTTTAGCAGCGTTTCTCTATTCAGTTCCCCAGCAAGTTGCACAATTTTATTTTCATCCTCTGAACGATGAACATAGAAACTTGAAAGATTAGCTACATAAGAAATGTAACCCCAGACTTTAGAATTTAGAAGAATATCAAGTTGAGGAAGATCTGTGTACTTTTGCTTAGTCTTGTTGCTTCTTTCTTGTCCTAAAGTGTTTAATTTTAGCATATGTAATCCAGTTCTTTCATTTTTAATTTTCTTTGATTGTACACTAAGGTGATCAATAGTGTCAGTATTGGGTTCTTTGTGAGTACTTTCATATCTGTATCTCAAAACTTTTTTCAATATGGCATCTGAAAAATCCAAAGTGAAAGGAAACTTTGCAGGTCTACTACCCTGTTTCTGTTGATCAATTACTATTTTGTTTCTATATTTAACATGTAACTTATTATTGCCTGCTTTTGTCTGCTGTCCAATTTTGTTACTTTTAACTTGTTTTTTTTCTATATCCAACTCTATTTTATAAGCCCCATGTTTATTCCCAACACATTTTTTAAAACCCTTTTTAATATCCTTTGGGATCAGATCATGGTTTTTTTGCCTTATTAAGTCTTTAATCTTTTCATTTATTTGTTGTTCTCCATCATACAATTCCATACCAAACTGCCCATCAGATTCTCTAGATACTATTACGGCCTTCAACTCTTTTTCCAAATAATTTCTTTCAAACCATACTTTTATCTCAGATGGAATTTCAATATCCTTTAGATCTGATAAGTAACACTTAATAGCTTGCATAGGTGTGAACATTAATTCTGAAGCATTGTTTGGAATAGGAACCAGTTCCTCTTTTGCTACCAACTCTTCATTTCCAAAGTCCACAAAATATACCGGGCAGAAATCTGATGATCCTATAGGAGATGCTAAAGCTCTGTAGAAGACGCCATCCTCAAAATATTTTGCTATGCATAAACTGTGAGTATCTATTTGGATTGCGTGGCTTGATTTCTGGCTAATTTCTGAAGTCTTTTTAAGTACCTTGTCCATCTCATTTGCATTTCTACTTAACTGACAGTAGAATTTTGTAGGGCTATATATATAGGATACATACACTTTCTCTTCATTTCCAACTTCCATATTAAAAGATGAATAATAAAAGCTACAAAGAGAAAATGGTGTTACAAGAGATTGAGCACATTCAAAAGCGTAAATTTGTGCATGGCCACTTTCAAAGAAAAATTGCCTTAAACTAGTAAATGGAGTCTTCAAATCAACAACGTAATATAAATCGTTGGGAGTCTTAAAAACCAGGGCACAAATTGAACAAATCAGTTGTTCATTAGCAGATGAAATAAATTTTTTAAAATCACTGCATATCTCAGCAGTCCAAATATAGGGGTCAAATATTAAGGATTCAGTGACACTATTAAGACAACATCTGAATGCTTGACATTCCAAAATTAGGAAGTCTGGATGAATAGCTTGAAGATCTTTCAACAAAACTCTTTCCCTGTTACCATAGTCTACAAATATTACATCAGTTTCAGTTTTGGATACATGTTTCAGGACAACAGCTCTGTACCATTTTCCATCTGTAGAATATTTCACAACACAGGCAAGCTTTCCATTTTCATAAGGTCTTTTTTGAGTGTTGTAAAAATTCTGAATTTGTTCCATCATATTATTTAGCTCGGGTAGCTTATTTTGTATTTGGCATAAAAAACTGCCTGGTGAAATAATATGGCAACATACAACATCAAATACACAACCTGGTTTAAATCTGTACTCTTTATAGCATTCTACTCCATCTGTTTTCCAAACCATTTGCCCATATTTATTGGAAAGTATGTTTTTCCACAGTGGGAAAATGCTAGCATTCCCTTTTGTCACAACATGACTATTAAGCATTTTATGCTCCTGAGTAGTTTTAGGTATCAGTATTTTATTCTTCTGAAAAGATGTTTTACTTACTTTTTCTCTATTTTTGTATTCTTTTGAGCAGTTTCGTTGAAAGCCCCTTTCTGTTTTCTTAAATGAATCTTGTTTTACCTCCCAATATTCTGCACATCCTGCTTCAACCATAAGCCTGAGAACATCAGTATGCTTGGAGCCATTCATACACTGCACATTGACAATGTAATTCTCCTTTTGTTTTGCAATGACATGCAATGTGATTAGTTTGTCAACCACAGTTGTTTTAAAGAAATCTATTTCTTTTTTAATCCATATATCTTCAATTGGAAATGCATTAGCAAGTGTACAGCACATGGCTAACGCTGGTAATTCTTGAAGCTCTGGAAGCAAAATCTTCACATCAAACAGTGGCACTGTGTCAGTGTTCCCAAAATCTAAAAAATAAACATCAACATTATTGTCTATGATTTGTCTAATGACAGCCCTATAAAAATATTTATCCTTGCTATATCGTGCACAACATAGTCTTCCAGGCTCTGGGTTTTCTAGAATTTTATCACTGACTTCATTTCCATCATAAACATCTGCAACTTTCTTCATTAAAGCTTCAAACTCATCTAAGAAATCATTTGTTTGCACCCAGAAATTTGATGGATTCAAAACATAAACTGCAAAACCAACACAAACTGAACCTATTTTCATTTCTGCTCTTTTGTAAGGAACAGTTAAAGGGGAGCACAGTAAATGAGTATCCTTTTGATTTGAAGAATAACTTGATAGTTGAGTAGTATTGTAAATCTTCTCTGCCAAGTTTACACTAGAATTTTGTACATTCCCATTTGCACAAGAGACTTCCATGTTGTGTTTTGGATCCACATCATTTTTCCAAGATAGATTTTCACTTGTCTGTGTTAATGAGCATTTATGTAATGTAACATAATATACGTGCTCTTTACTATTGAACAGATCTATGTGGACCAAAATAGCCTGTTGTGTTAATAGAGTGTCTTTAAATTCTTCTAGCTGAGCATTTCTTTCTGTTCCATCTTGATCACTAAGACATGACAGAGCACAAGGAAATGAAAATATAGGTACTGAAATAAATTCTGGTGGAAGCTTAAAAATATACTCAGAAGACACAGCTTCGTGGTTGCCAAAATCCATAAACCAAACCTTCACTTTATCAGAAAGTAGATGTTGTATTACTCCTCTCTGCCACTGACCGTTTTTTTGTCTAGCTGCACAAAGGGCTCCAAAATTGTCACAAGATGGAAGTTTTATTCTGCTGATAGATTCGTAATAGGAAAACATGTCTCTTGTCAATGTATCCAGATGTACCTGTTGGCGAACTAACTGGCAATAAAACTTACTGGGGCTAACTGCTACTGATATTTTTACTTTTTCTACAGCACCAACAGTCAAAATTGGTTGAAGATTTCTTAGAACTGGTGGAATATTTGGTTGAGTTCCAGCATCACAAAATAGAGTACGTGGGCTTGTACATTTCTGTTGTGGTAAATTGGGCATTTGTTTACAAAGCGGCTCATGTGGAAATTCAGTTAACATTTCAACAATAAGACAGAAAGTATCTACATCAACAAGTTTTCCAACTCTGAATTCAACCACATCAGTAGCAATTTTGGGCACGTCAAGAAGAAATATTTGGTTTGGCAGAATGGCTTGTATATGACCTTTAATCTGCAAGCCTATCAAAGATGAAAAGTAATTAAAAGCTTTGGGAGTCCATTTTTCTTCAATCGGAAGCACATTTGCAAAAATCCCATAAACCATCTTTGGAGGAAGTTGAAATAATTCATCAATGGGAGATGCAAGGTGAGTTTCATGCACTGCCAGTATTTTCCCATTGTCCATAAAATGTACTTCATAAGTATTATGTCTTTTTTGTATTACTTTTCCTCTGTACCATTCTTCACCCTCTGAGTCTTTGACTAAACAGAATTCACCAATTCCAACAGAATCTTTCACTTTTGGTACTTGCTGTATTTCTTTTTGCAATATATGATAATCAAGCTCACATTCTGTGTTAAATTGGCCTTGAAATTTTATAAGGACTTCTTTTGGATTGTAGTATATATTAGTTACTTTCACATCTACATCTAGAAATTTTGTTGATGAAGATGAATCCATCCCACCTGAAAAAAAACAGTATAAAATTTAACATATTGTTAAATGTTTATTTTTCATTTTAACAGAAATTGTTTATAAACAATTTCAATTATATTGACAATCATATGTAATGGAGATGTTACAATCACATCTATTATCAGCTAAAGAGATAGTTCTGTTGAACATCAAAATATGCAGAACTTCAGACTGACAGATTTTAAAAATAACTTGAATGATTTAATAGAATATGAACAAGCTGTATGCTTGGGCATCCCTTCCCTTCTCTCATGATTGGGCATCCCTTCCCTTCTCTCATGATTCCCTTCTCTCATGACATTACCTCATAAAGGTAGTCCTCAACTTATAACAGTTCATTTAGTGACTGCTCAGATTTATAAAAGCACTGAAAAAAGTGACTTATGATGATTTTTCACACTTATGACGGTTGCAGCATCCCCATGATCTCAATTTACATTTGGATGCTTGACAACTGGTTCATATTTATGATGGTAGCAGTGTCCCAGGCTCATTTGATTATATTTTGTGACTTTCTGACAAGCCAAGTCAAAGGGGAAGTTAGATTCACTTAACCAGGTTACTAACTTAGCAACTGCAGTGATTCACTTAACAAATGTGGCAAGAAAAGTCATAAAATGGGGCAAAATTCATTTAACAAATTTCTCACTTAGAAACATAAATTCTGGGCTCAATTGTGGTACTAAGTCAAGGACCTGTATAGGTTGTTTTAGTTGGATAAAGTTGTACTAAATTACAAATGGAAATATTTCAGGAGGAAAAGCAGAAAGAATATGATAGGGTGCATTCACACAGAGTACTTTTATAATTCAGATGTAGCCTGATAATAATTAAATAATGCAGCTATTATTACTTTTAAGCCATAATTTGTGGAACAAGCAACAAGGTAAGGTCCTCACAGCATATCATTAAATATAATAAAATAGGCCAGACTGTGATATGCCAGTACAGCTAGCTACAAACTATCTTCACAATTATACTTGGCCTGACAAATTTTTGTGAATGCAATGCCCGTGTATTAAATATTAGTTTAGTATTGGACTTTCAACACATTCTCATTTAAAATGTTCTATTACAAAGTATCTTAAGTTTCTCTTTAGACTTATTTATTCATCAAATTTATATGGCTATCCACCTCACAAAAAAATGACTTAGGGCGGCATATAATAAACCAGTTAACGTCAAAAACCATCATTCAGAAAAAATAATAAAAATTGGAATTAAAGGCTAAAAAAGGGAGCAGATTATCAACAACGGAACCACCTCAGTACCAATGGCCATCACCTCAGTATTAACTCTTAATTTCACATTCTGAATTTGCCATCTAACGAAACAATTAACAAAACACCAGCAGAGGAAAACAAGCTTAAGCACACAGAGGGACACACACAAATACACAAAATGCCTCGTTTGAAAAGACGGCGAATATACACACCTCTTTGCCTTCAAAGTATTATCTAAAATTCTTGAAACTGCCAGTCTCACGCTTATTGCAGTATCAATGACTCCTGCTTATAGTGGCTCTAAGCTTGCTAATGGTCTTTTTTTTAATCACAACTGAACTTGCAGAAATAATGAGATACTTTTGCGCTATCCCTTGAACAGCAAATGCCTGAAAGCCAACTTAACGGGGTCTCGCAGCTGTTCGTCCCAAGGTTTCTTGACCGAGGTTTATAAAGAGAATTCAGGCGGGGGGGGGGAACTTCCTTCCGTCCGAATGGATAGTAACCAATGTTACTACAGTGAGCGACGCCGGCTTCCTTCAGAGGTTTGTCCGAATGCCGCGGGATGAAAACGCAACCGTGCACGCAGCCTCCGACCGAAGCCACCTTTGCGGATCCGGCACCGGCGAACGAAGCAGAGCTGCAGCGGGAAGGGGCGGGACGACGGCGCCTCTGCCCCCTGATGGGCAGTTTTTGAAGGCGGGCCAAGGCCGGGCGCGTGGGGCGTGGCTAGGGCGCGGGGCAAGAGGCAGAGCGGGAAGATGGAACCTTTGGATGGGGAGAGCGTGCGGCAGCTGCGCGGCTATGGAGGCGTTTTTAACTTTCAGTTTCATTTCGATCAAATGTAATTTTTTGGCCCCGTCACAGCAACGAGATGGACGTTGCTGCCACAAAGAAAGAGGGGATGGGGTGGGGGGAAGTGAACTTATTTTCCAAATAAGGCATCAGAAGGCAAGACAAGGAACAATGGATGGAAGCTACTCAAGGAGAGAAGGAACCTAGAATTAAGGAGAAACTTCCTAACAGTGAGGACAATTAACCAGTGGAACAGCTTGCCTTCAGAAATTGTGGGTGCTCCATCACTAGAAGACCCCCAAGGTCTCTTCCAGCTATTATTATTATTATCATCATCATCATCATTATTAGTTTGCTTTTACTTTGGAAAAAATAAAGAATTCATTATCTCTGGTCAGATTTTTGCTTTCATTCTGTTCAAACATTTCCTTACATATTATCTCTCAGCAAAGGGATATGACTTCAGTCTATACATATTGTTATAATTTAGCCTGTACCAGGTAATGCTGGAGACGAAGCCCAGCAGCCTTGAAATAATCTCAAAAACATTTAAAAACCATGTATTAGAGTAGCATTAGATCAGGGGTGACAAACTGCTGGCCCACTGGCTGGATGCATCATAGTCAACAGTATATCACAAAACGTCAAGTGACGTTGCAAGTTTGACAACCCTGCATTAGATTGTGTGTTAGTAAGAATCCAGTTGTTTCCAGTAAGGTCTTAATAACAGTGTCCCACTGTATTTGCAAAAATTTTTTTTTAGGGTTTACTGTAGATGAGTTTTAAAAAGAAACAAAAACATGCATATCAAAAATCAAATATAAACTCAGTGCAATCTGGGTAATCTTTCTTAGCAGATGGTGATGTAGAAAGCTATTTAAAGTTAGACTCACTTCATGTTATATGATTGATCAGTTTGATTGTGTCTCCATCTCAGTCATTTTTTTTTAAGCTACAATCCCAAACATGTTAGGACTAATGATTGAGCCTCACCATTTTGATCACTCTCCTACATTTTTTCAGCTCTATTATATACTTTTTCAAATGTGATAACCAGAACTATAGGGAGTATTCCAGATGCGGAAATAACATAGATTTGCATAAGGGCATTACAATGTTAGCATTCTTCTTGACTTTTACGGCTATTACTTTATAGGGTTATGTGGATAATTTTTACTTTAGAGGGTTATATGGATAATTTCAACTCTATTTTTTGCATCAGCTTAGAAAGTTCAGAATGCTCCAGGAGCTGCTGGTACAGTTCTACGGAGTCTGTCATATGTACTACTATAACTGTCTGGTACAGCAACCAAAGAGGACGTGTACAAACTTCAGTGTATAGTTAGGACTGCAGAAAAAACAATTACAACCAGCCTGCCTTCCATTCAGGACCGGTATACTGCATGGGTCAGAAGGAGGGCTAAGAAAATATCTACAGACCCCTCACATCCTGGACATAAATTGTTTCAACGCTTCCCCTCAGGATGCCACTATTGCATACCAAAACAACTAGACAAAGAAAGTATTTTTCCCTCATGCCATCACTCTTCTGAACACCTAATTCCCACAGTACTTTTTTATATCTAAATATATTGACCCATGTAGTAAGGCTGTATTACTATTATCCTTCTCATCTTTTCTACTATCTCTTATTGGTATCATTATTATGATTATTACTTTATTGTTTTGTATGTACACTGAGAGCTTCTGCACCAGAGACAAATTCCTTGTGTGTCTAATCACACTTGGCCAAATGAAGTATTCTATTCTATTCTATTCTATTCTATTCTATTCTATTCTATTCTATTCTATTCTATTCTATTCTTATCATGTTCTCCAATCTCCATTATATTGCTTCTGCTTTTTATAGTGCATTATAATGTGCTTTTGCTATTATTATATTTTTTGGTCTTTGACAGATTAAAAGTTAAGTAAGATATTCCAAATGGTGACGTATTATAGATTTGTATGAGGACATTACAACATTTTTATTTTCATTTACTTTCCAAATGCTGCTGTATACTTAGTCAGCATGTTCATTGGGCTGTCCATTACAACTTTAAGATCTTCAGAGAGCTTAGATTTCATCAGCATACTGTATATATGAAGTTAGGATGTTTTACCTCAGTGTGCATCACTTTACATTGTGTTGTGTTATCAGCTGGTTCACCTTTCATCCCGTTTAAAGATATCCTTCTGCAGTCCTTCAATAGTTTGGTTTTTTATCAGTCTACAGAATTTATATTGACTGAAAATTTGGTCAGCATACTGCTTACCCCAAGAGAAGATAATTTATAAGAAATTTTAAAAGCACCATTCTGAATGCAGATCCTCTAGAAATGCCACTTCTTAATAATATCTATTGAGAAAATTGCCCATTTATGCCTACATTTAACTTTTCGTAACCATT
The DNA here is from genome assembly GCF_016545835.1 of Crotalus tigris. Lineage (NCBI taxonomy): Eukaryota > Metazoa > Chordata > Lepidosauria > Squamata > Viperidae > Crotalus > Crotalus tigris. The sequence goes on from NW_024097690.1 coordinate 559,822, forward strand.
TAGCAATCCATAAAAAGACACATTACCTTATTCCATAACTGCTAAATTTACTCAGAGCCTTTAAAGGGGACTATTGTCAAAAGCTTTTGAAAATCCAAATGTTCACAATTAACTTTGTAAACAAGACATAATATTTTGCCTTCTGGATTATTACAGGGAAGTTATTCTAAAATCCCATTTGAGAAACATATCTGCCCAGGAGGAACTGGAGACGTTGAAATAATGCAATGTGTGTTATTTAATTGTACTTTCTATACATATATTCGTAACATCTATATCCTGCCTCTTTTGCATCAGTACCCTGGGCGATATGACAAAATGTAGATGCCTGTCCTTTTCTTGGATTGTAAATCATTTGTAACTCAGATTGTAGCAAAACACTGTGCAGAAATTATGAAAAGTGGGCATCAATTGCTGAGAGGTCTCATAATTGCAATATTTTAATTTCATCTATTAAAATTGCTTGTGTTATTCTAGTTTTATTTAAGACTGTTTAGCTGTTTTCAGTTGTACCTTTTAACACTCTCCTTTGGCTATAATAAAGATTCATTTGCTTGTTCACTGTCAGTGATCATCTCCGTCCATGTGTCTGCTGAAACCCTCCAAAAATGTTTGCAAGTTCTTCAGGCAGAATTTAAATTGTGGGATGTATAAGTAGGCCTCACTTAATGACCATTCATTTAGCAACCATCCAAAGTTACAGTGGTGCTGAATGAATGGTTCTTACACCTGGACTCCAAAGTAATTGCCATTGCACAACTCCTTGGTCACGTGATCAAAATTTGGCATTTGGCAGCCTGTCCGCATTTCAGATCACAAGGATGCTTCAATTCCACCTATCTTCCCCACCACCACCACCATCTCTGCCTTTTTTGGCTGCCATGCACAGTGGTACTCCTCGGTGGTAGTTCTAAAGCAGCCTTCAGTAGTCTCAGCTGGATGCCCCAACCCAGATCTCTACTTCAGCCCCAGTGCTCCCACTACTGGGGAGTGCTGCCTCAAGCACCACACCATGGCCAGCCATCCCAACACAAAGCTGCAAACCCCAACCCCCAGCTTTTCATAGCAACCTGATTCCTTTTAAGAAAAAAAATGATAGCATCAAAATATAATTTAAAAATCATTTTTATTAAATATAAGAAAAGGGGAAATGTAAAGCTCTCTTTTTAATTTTAGGAAGTTAAATGCCAGCAATTATAAGTGGATTCAGTGAAGTATTTAGTATCCATAACTATGAACAGCAGCTTAAAAGCCAATCTCCTACAGAAGATAAGTAAGATTGCTGGGCAGCATATGCAATGAGTCACCAGCTCACTTTTGTCTGGAAATGCTCCAAATTACACACACAAAAAGAACCACACAATCCCACGGAGCATTTGTAGCCAGCATATATCTAGAAACAGTAAGGACAGATACTCTACTAAAATTTCAGAGGCCTTACAGCATGTAATTATATGCATATTAAAATAAAGCATAAAATTCTGATGGAGAGTTCTAGCTAAACCCATAGAATTTGAAGATAAACCGATAAAGAATAATTATTTTCTGCTATTGTTTCTATTCTCTCTTTCCTTTTAGTTTCAGAATGATCTTCTTTCATCTCTCCCAGAAATTTCTTCATAGATCTCTCTACTTAAGTAGAGACTGAAGAGCAAGTTGACTATAGAATTCCTTCCTTCCTTCTTTCCTTCCTTCCTTCCTTCCTTCCTTCCTTCCTTCCTTCCTTCTTTATTTAAAACATTTATATAATCTTATACCCAATTCTGGGTGTTTCCCAATCACATTAAAACAACATATAAAACCATATTAAAACTATAAAACCAAACAGTCTCCTTTTTCAGAGATTTACTACCTCCATCTTTACTTCCTTATGTTCAGGATCTTTTCTGATCTCCCCCAGATATGCTTTCTGAAAAAAACTTAGTAAAGAGATTTATCTAGATACATGGTGCTCTTCTCGTCTATTCATTACAACTTGGTTTGCTCTTTCTTATTTTATGGACCACATCCCAAATGAAACCAAATTATTGGGATTTCAAAAACCCTCCAGGGTACTATGAAGAGATTTGGTCCTTTTGCTGTATCATTTTAGTCTTTTCATTATCCATTCCCTCATTTTTAGAAGTTGCCTTTTGTAATCAGAGATTTCCATTTTATTATCAACCAATTTCCCAGTTAGTAAAGTATTGGAGAACAAGTTTTCAGAAATCATAAAGATCAAAGAGCTTTCTGCTGCCAGGACTAAAAAATAAATACCTTTTTTTCTTAAAATGTGAGCAAGAAAATTAGAGAAATTTACCTAACTTTATTAAAATTCATATTAACCCTGGAGTATTTCACAGAAACTGGTGTTTGGATTTAACCTGCATTCTTCTTGCTTGTTGAATGTTTTCAGATTCATGTGGGAGAGGTCATATTGACATACTGTAGTGGTAAGCCATTTATTATAAATTCTATTATATCCTGTGTGATATCCTTGAAAAAGTATTAAGCCCTCAAACAAAACTATATGAGAGTTTTTAGAAGTATGAAAAGCAGTCTTGAGAAATCTCTTTGAACCCTATCTTCTGCCAATTTAGAGTTTAAATAACATTCTGAATTCTGCCTACACATTGCTGTCCACAGATTAACAATACATATTATTAAGAGTCGATTTCAGACAAGCATGCACATAACTCCAGGTTAAAACAATGTCTCATTACTGTGAGAGTAAATTGCAGAGCTGCACACATTCTCACATAAAGCAAGCATTAGCAAAACATTCTTAATTGAGTAAACTAAGTATACATAAAGTAAGCTACCAGATCTTTCTTTTGTCTTTGCTGCTACCTAATGGTTACCCAGATTTTTTCCTGTTTATATCTGATACACTGAGAGATTTTGATTGCAAAGCAATACCATGAGTGATAGAGAAAACTACTTTCCTTCAAGTCAGATCAACTGTCCATCTAGTCCAGTACTGACAATAGTGAAGGCAATAGTCCTGATTTTCTGGATTTTAACTATCAGTAGAAACTTTCTTCTGCAAAGTATGTGCTCTATTACTGTGTTGTTGTTAATTGTGAAGTCGTGTCCAACCCATCGCGACCCCATGGACAATGTTCCTCCAGGCCGTCCTGTCCTCTACCTTAAAAGTCCATTTAAGCTCATGCCTACTGCTTCAGTGACTCCATCCAGCCACCTTGTTCTCTGTTGTCCCTTTCTTCTATTGCCCTCAATCTTTTCCAGCATTAGGCTCTTCTCTCCAGTGAGTTACCACCTCTTATCTGGGGAGTAGATGCAAGCCCCATCAAACATAGTGAAAGTAAGTGTGTATACAGTTGCAACAGAAATGAAATTCAGGTGATCCAGGCTTTAATATCTTGAAAATTTGGTCAAGGGCCTCTTACAGTTTTAAAGTGCTTTGTTGGCAATAAACTCCAGAGAAAATCAATAGAATTTAGTTGGAACAACTGTTTTCTGTAACAAGTCCCAGCCTTTCCACATATAAAAAAGCAACCAGAGGGTCAATAGTGTATGTATGTATGTATGTATGTATGTGTATATATATATATATATATATATATATATATATATATATATATAGTCAATCAGATAAAAAATAAAGAGCTCTGGGATGTAAGGTAAAAGGCTTTTTTTATTAATTGCTAAGCTTTCGTTAAAAACCTGTTAATATCATCAGAGCAAAGGGCTAAATGAGAAGGGGGAGTATGCGCATAAATTTACATAACAGTTAAACAACGGTTGCAGTGAGGCATGTGCACATAGCATAGGTAGATCCAATCCCGCAGCTCCTGCACGCGATAGAACGAAACAAACCCCAAACTGCACCTCACAGAAGGAATCCAGACGGCATAAGACTGAGTACGAAGCCCTAAGAACTTCGTGCCGAACAGCTGATAGGCACGCTGGATCTACGCACCAAACAGCTGACAAGCACAACTTTTGAAAATGGTCTTGAGACTGACTGCTTTATGCCTTTAAGAGCTTCTTAAGCACGCTATGTGCACATGCCTCACTGCAACCGTTGTTTAACTGTTATGTAAATTTATGCACATACTTCCCCTTCTCATTTAGCCCTTTGCTCTGATGATGTTAACAGGTTATTAACGAAAGCTCAGCAATTAATTAAAAAAGCCTTTTACCTTACATCCCAGAGCTCTTTATTTTTTTAATCTGATTGACTTTATATATATATAAAGTCAATCAGACTTTATATATATATATAAAGCAACCCTCTGGTTGCTTTTTTATATGTGGTGAAGAAGTAGTGAATGCTCCAACAGTGGAAGTTTTTAAGAAGAGACCGGACAGCCATCTGTCTGAAATGGTGTAGGGTTTCCTGCCTGCCTGAGCAGGGGAGTGGACTCAATGACCTCCAAGGTCCCTTCCAACTTTATTATTATTATTATTATTAATAATAATAATAATAATATTTTCTGTTAGAATAACATATGCAATAAGAAAAACTATAGCACCTGCTTTCTGGAACAGCATCCCTCAGAAATCTCCCCTCCCTCCAAAAAAAAAAAAAAACATTTAGAAAGCAATTGAAAGCTTGCATGTTCTCCTAAACCTTGGGACAGTGTGATGGCTGTAGCCCCTGTGGGATCTTTTGGTTGTTTATGTACTGTTTGACAGGAATAATCACTCTTTTCAATTAACTCTCTATTTACAAAGAATGACAGATGGGTAACATTTTCAAACATGATTCCTAAGCCTATCTTGGGACATTTTTAAAATCATTTTCTAGGGACAAAATCTCCAGGAAAGCAGTGTCATCCTGTTAGGAGAAGAAACATATGAAGAGGAGGGAATATTTCCTACCAGCTGGCTGTAGAAATATTGGTTGGATAAAGGAACTGATGTAAGGCACAGTAGAAAATAGTTGAGGATTTTTTTTTACCTGCCATTAATCTGTTTCAATGCCTAAGGCAAGACATATACAAGCTTAGAGCTTTATGCCTTCTATTTCTAATTTAAGGTTGTGATGTCGCTTAAGTATGCCTTTTACCTTGATTGATCTGTGAGAGTATTTCTGGCAGGTAGAAGGATATATGCAAGCTCTGCTGCCAGAGAGATCTTATGGTTCAGATGACCTCATTGGGTAAAATTGAACACAAATGTATGAACCATAGAGGCCTATGTCATCTGCTTGGCATCTGCTGATTGAATAAGGGTACGATTAGTAGCATTTGACTTGTTTCAGAAAAAAAAGCTTACCATATAATCCAAATAAAAAGACTGTTTGGTGCATGTATGTTGTATGCAAAAATTACTGCCATATAATCCTTATGGACTGCCAGAAAAACTACTATATTTTATACTATATTATAAAAAGAATAATAGCCTTTTGTGTGTGCCATTTCTACAAAGTAGAAGTGATATTGCAAAATGTGATGTTGGGCTGATTGTTTCTTGAGATATTCCTTTGGTTTCGAGCACCATGTAGCTGCAAATAGGATGCAGGCTCTGTGAAAAATCTGGGTTCAAATGCAAATCGATTACGAGAACCCATTCATTTATTACTGGAACATCTGAATAGGTTGTCTTAATAGCCTATGGTTTGAATAAGGATTATAGGATAATTACCTATGTGGAGCATATGAGAGAGCCAGTTTGGTGTAGCAGATTGAGGCATCAGGCTAGAAACTCAGAGAATGTAAGTTCTAGTCTCATCTGGGGCCCAAGGGTGATCTTGGGCCAGTCATTCTATTTCAGCCCTTGAAAGAAAGCAATGGCAAACCACTTCTGAAAAACTTTGCCAAGAAAACTGCAGGCTCTGGCTCAGGTAGTTGCCAGGAGTTCAGACTAATTCAAAGGCAACCCCTTCCCCTCGGAAAAAAAGATCATATGGAGCCCATGTATCTTGGTATGAATTTGCTGTAAGTTGGCTAAAACCAGAAAAATGGTACAACATGGAAGATGAAAGGAAGCAGGAGCATCCTATCCAGGCATCCTCTTGTCAAGAAATCCCAGGAATCTTCTGCTGCTACATCTCAGGGTGAACTAGCAACATAGACTGCAGCAAACAGAAAGTCCTCAACTTACAACAATTCATTTAGTGACTGTTCAAAGTTACAACGGCAGTGAAAAAAAGTGACTTATGACCATTTTTCACACTTACAACCATCGCAGCATTTGCATGGTTACGTGATCAAAATTTGGAGGCTTGGCAACTGCCTCATGTTCATGATGGTTGCGATATCCCAGGGTTCACCTGATCCTCTTTTGTAACCTTCTGACAAGCAAAGTCAATGGGGAAGCCAGGTTCACTTAACGACCGTGTGACTAACTAGACAACTGCAGTGATTCATTTAAACAACTGTGGCAAGAAAGGTCATAAATTGGGGCAAAATTCACTTAACAAATGATTCGCTTAGCAACAGAAATTTTGGGCTCGATTGTGGTCATAGGTTGAGAACTGCCTTTAGTCAAGGTGCTTGTAAAGATCAGAAGAGAATGCAAAGCTTATCTGGCAACAAAACATCCAGCCCAGCGAAAAGCTGCAAAAGGCTATGCACTGCCTACATATAAACCAGCATGCTTTATCATACATTGCAGAACATGGCATGTTTTTGTATGAAATGTTACGTTTGAATGAGGGCGGAGGGGAGGAAGAAGCCAACATGATGACAAACAAACTAAGCAGCTCCAGACTTGTGACAGGCCAAAAGGCCCAAGGTCCATTCCTGGAGCATAGATGGTCACAAGATTTGAGATATTCATACTAGCCTCATCTCATCCTTATTGCATAAAAACTCAGGGAGCACAGGACAATTCTATACCTCCCTGATGCTTTCAGATACTAACTTTACTACAACATAAAATGTTGTAACAGCGCTTAAAATCCACCAGTCTTAGAGAGCATCTAGTTTGTCATACTAGTTTGCCACATACTAAATCTTTATGCTCCCCTACATCCATCTAATATTCCTATCCTTCCATCAATATTCCTTTTAGACTTTTTAATATATACATCCTGTGTCATATTTTAACTCTTGTATAATTACTTTGATGAACAGAACAGAACAGGAGAACTTAAACCATTTCAGACAAGTGACTGTCCAGTCTCTTCTTAAAAACCTCCAGTGATGGAGCACCCACGATTTCTAAAGGCAAGCTGTTCCACTGATTAATTGTCCTCACTGTTAGGAAGTTTCTCCTTAATTCCAGGTTGCTTCTCTCTTTGATCAGTTTCCAATCATTGTTTCTTGTCCTGCCCTCTGGTGCTTTTTTCTATGTATTTTCTATGCTTTTTAACCCTCCATATGCTGTCTTTGACCATAATAAAGATTTGACTTGATGTTCTGAAAGCTTTATTTCTAAAGCAGGCTTATCAATGGAATAATAATAATAACAACAATAAAAAAGCATGAATTTCAAAAGGACAGAACTGAATTTTTATCGTAATCACTTTTCTCTAGGGGTTTCTTTTGTGAACTTAAGCCACTAGATGGCAGGCACAGGTTTACAGAAAAAAAAATGTTGATAGAGATACAGAGGGCTTGAACATGCTTCAAAGAGATATTTCAGTTAGTATTTGTGTTTAGTGTATTTTATAAAATATAAAATACAGAAGCTGTATATGTGCTACTTTTTTGGTCATCTCTATGATGGGAGATAGGAGTCAATCCTCATCTGTTTTCCTATTTTATAGGATTTACGGGTCCCATTGGTGCTGGTCCGTGTTTTTTTGTTTTTGTTTTGCCTCTTTATATGAGACCCAGTTTTTACTACACCAAGACAAAAACACAGTGTTTTTGTGTTGCAGAGCCTATAGAAATGGCTGCTGTAAAATAAAACTAAGAGAAGGGTGTTCCAGCTGTGTAACTTCATCACATGTTCCTCATGAAGTCAGAACCTGCATTTTTCATTTAATAACTGAAGTAACCTCCAGAGAAATTAAGTTGGTTAATCCTGGGAATTAATATTAGAAGGTTCGCACAGCAGTAGCAGTTATTTTAATTATATTTATTGCCTTTACCAAAACTGCATGCCCCCATTGTTTTTTTTTCTTTCTTTTTTTATATTTTTCCTATTTTTTAACAGTAAGTTATCCAGACACCAAGAGTCAGACAGCCTCCAAATTATGCAAATATAGTAAATGAAATGAACTATTTGGGGAAATCTATACAAGCAGTTGAACTTTTGCTCCTACAAATTTTGACGGTTGTTTGGTAATAGTAAATGGAGTAGCATCAGCTAAAAGGTCCTGAGTTCAAATTTCATCTCAGCCATTAGCTTATTGGTGACTTTTTCTCACGTGCTCCATACCCATCTGTAATACAGCTGTAACAATCTACCATAGAAGGATTATTAAAATGCTTCATAGAGAAAATTATTTTTTTCTATTTGGGCATTGCATATCCATCACTTCTCTGTAAAAAGAATTCTCCATGAATTATTCCCATAGTGAAGTTTGGGCTTGGTTGGGCTGAAAGAAAATGACCAGTCCATAGTGATCCAGCTAACCTTTATCTGACTGAATACAATTTGTCCAACATACAATTTTTCTCTTTTTATCTCTCACTATTATAACTAGATTTATTTGATAATCTAGGTTCATTAAGTCTCCTCTCCCCTTTAAGTGTTTTGTTTAAAAGTTCTTAATGGTATTATTTGATCAGAAAATTGGATACTTCAGCTTTAGACGATTTATAATCAAGTTAAAGCATTTCTAGGATAGATGGTTGAGAGAGACTTTCTGTTCCAGGAACTGTGTATTATTTATTTTCTCTGTTTTCTGCTACCAGTGAATAGGAAGACTTTTCCACTTATCCCATGACTATTATGTTTCCCCCGGAGTTTTCGGGGAGGGACTGGTGTAATCAAGTAAACAAGAATTATTCCAATCTGCACAGTTGTTGACACAAAGAACTCTGAATCCCTGGATTAATTCTACATTCTCCAAATTGTACATTTGTAGATAATTCTGTAAAAATAAAATATTTTCATTATTACTGAGCACCTAGGTAGGCTATGTAATTGTACATGTCCAAATGTCCAAATTGTACATCTGTAGAGAATGCTGTAAAAATAAAATATTTTTATCATTATTGAGCACCTAGGTGGGCTATATAATCTTACTGGGTTTCATGGAAAAAGGAGAGAAAGTAAATAATTTTAATGGTTAAATTATTGGGAAATGAGTCAATATTTTCTGAACTCAGTCATTCTACTACCTTTTCTCTTGCTAAAATAGAACATATAGCTTGGCAAGGGGGCAAGGCTTGTTCTCTAATTGAAAATGTAAAATAAATGGGCTTAATACAATTATTCCTTGTGTATTTAACTATTTTTCTGCTGTGTTACATATCACAAATATGATAGCAACATTTGAAGAGATTCTGGGGCTATAGTCTGATCTTCAGAGGTTAAGTTTGGGTTCCCTGACCCCAGCCCCTAGTTTTTTGTCACAAAAAGATGTAATTCAAGAGCTATATTTGTGTTATACTAATCCATCCAAAATATTGCAGAATTAGGAACAAGTTGCTGAATAACTTTTCAGATACCTGTTTTGTATTTTGGATTGCCCTGCAGCAAAACAACCTATTTTGTGCAGAAATATCTAAATGGTTAATAAAGACAGCCCATAGATAAAAAAATATATATATTCAGTCTTAAACAGTCTTTTCTGTTTCAGTTGGATTGGATTTTTTTCTTTAATCTAATAATGCAGAACAGTGTGTTAACCATTATGTTTGGCTTGTTAAACATTTGACATTTACCCTTTGTTTACAAATAGAAGTGGTGACACGGAGCTGCCTCTTTTTTTGACATTTGCTATTGGTCAAGGCATTAAACATGAAAAAGCACAGCACAAATAAACACAGAGATCAGACAGTGTCTTCATGATTTTCAATTTCTTAGTGAATCATGAACTTCTATTGTAAATATTCAGGTACACATGTACCAGAAACATAGGTCTGACTGGAAAGTTGGATGATCAGGTCCAACAAAGCCATTCTTCTTCAACAGCTTTTCCTTAAGTTTACATGCAGACATACATAGAAAGATTCTGTAATTTTTTTATATATTTTTTGGGTTGTGGTTTGTTCTCCAAGCTTGTTTCAATATAATTTCTTTTTTTATATATAACAATTTTTATTAGTTTTTCATTTTACACCAACAAAGCTTGAGAATCAATGTGGAGATATGGTGGTCAATTAAAAGAAAAAAAAGCAATAACCTTATAAATATGCATACAATATTTCTTAAACTTTCCCTCTCTATCTATATAGGATATTATAATCAAATCAATACATTTCTCAAATACATTCATTCATTAATGTGTCTAAACATAAATTCCATTAGTCAATAAAAGTTTTCAAGAGCTCAATATCTATTCCATACAAACCTTTCTAAAAACAAATTTTCAATAAATATATCACTGCATATAAATTTCATTAATCAATAAAGGTTTATACAAATTTATTATCCCAAAGATCCTGTTTTACGCTTTGTTAATTTTTTTAAATATTTAATCTTAAACTAACATATTTATTTCCTATTCATGTGCCCCAAGTTTTCTCTTATTTAAAAATATTAATTCCAAGCTAAATTCTTATATTTCTCACATATATTCTATTCTTTTTACTAATTCTGCAGTTATTAAATCCATCTCTTCCAATATTTCAATCCGTTTCTCATTATATCACCACTAATATTGAAAACATATAAAAAAGGAAGAAGAAAAGGAAGAAGAAAAGAGAAAAAAAATATGTCAAAGGAGAAAAAAACATAGATAAACCAAAAGAAGGAAATAATCTATCATTCTAAAAGAAAGAAAAGAAAAGAAGAAAAGAAAAGAAAAAGAAAGACTTGTTCTTACTAAATTTCAGTATTAAATTCTAAATCATTTCATAATGGCCTCTCTTTTAACATATTCCAAGTCCAAGTCAATCCGAGTCACTATAAAACCTTTACCACCCATAATTATAATCTCAAATGTAATATTTATATCTTATTCTGGGTTTCTTTCTATTCCAAATAGGTTTCCAAAGTCGAGCCTCTCTTTCCGCAAATAACTCTCCCATTATCGCCTGCCACATTGTACACATCAAAAGGGAGATTCCCATTGTATATTTTGTTAAGTTAATATGAGGGTTAAAGCTATTCTGAATAATTCGTGGCAGAACATTATTTCCCATCTTTTTTTCGATTGCATGAAGTTTAGTTAAAATCCTTTTTTTAATATCGTCCTCTTTAGTCAAATTTTGCTCTTCTTCCAAAAATTTTTTCTGTATCAGAGAGTCAAGTGGTGTCTACAAATCGGCTTGTCCTTCTAAGGTAAAATCCTCCATTTCGTTATTATAAGTCATTTGTCCATTAGTATCAGGTCTTTTTTCCAATATCAATTGATAGTCCAACTGTGATTTTGCTTCTTCCATCTCAGTGGGCTGAGAGCAAATCTTTTGAACATAAACTGCTGTTTCGTTTAGTCCTTGTGCTTTACCTTGTCGATATAAATTTATATTTAAATTGTGCAAGCAATTATCTTCTTCGTATTTTCCAGAATTTTGTCCAAAATGTACTTATACGTAAGCTCTAAGGAGGTTTCCTCCATTTTTATCATATTTGCAATCATTGTCCTTTTAGGGGAGACTATATTCAAAAGCAATTAATCAATATCCATCTCCTCCCAGTTTCTTAGTCTTTCTCCTTTGTATTAAATGAAAGCCAAAGACAAATTCCAAACAAAGAGAATGGCAAATACAATAAGTAGTTTCACCAAAAAATATCCCCCGGAAAATAGTCAAAGTTAAACAAATATTCAGTCTTTCTGGATACCATAAAAAATAAAAGAAAATAATATTCTCCAAGCATGTAGCGTGTTAAATCTCTGTAAGAAACTTTCTTGAGGCTCCCCAGTATCCAAAAATAAAATCAACCATTAGAACAAAAATAAATTTTAAACTTCTCTTCCCCCATTTAAAATGCTGCTTCATCAAAAAGGGAAATAGTTCCAAAGAAAAAAGTTTTCCACAGGAAAAAAAAGAAAAGAAAATAGAGGTAAAAAAAAATCTCACCAAATTTTCCACTGTGGGTCTGTTTGCTTAGGCGATCTTGTAGCTTACAGTCGGTGCAGCTAAATGATCGGCCATTTTACTGGCCGATCTTTACCCTGTCGGCCCAAAGGAGATACTCAGAGTACAGAGGGTGCCGCCGCCCCTCTGCAGCCATCTAAGAAGCCTCCTCAACAGTGGTCGCTCCTCCAGAGCGACTTTTCGACCCTCTCAGGGGTCTACCGACAGAGGAAAGGGACAACTCCCTTCGCTCGACCACACCGCCACAACCCGGAACCGGAAGCCTTTCAATATAATTTCTGAATGTTTTGTTACCAAACTAGGTAACATCAGCAGCAGGATTTTTGTCCTATTTGCCTTAGGTCATAAATGTCTTGTGTGCCAGTGTGGTCAGTTGGTCATGCGATTGTTTGTTTGTTAGGAGCCAATGGTGGGATTCAGCCAGATTGCACCAGTTCAGCAGAACCGGTAGCTAATTTTTTGTTGCCCAGGCCCAGAATGGACTTCCAGAAGCGGCATCCACACAGAGAACCAGTTGTTACCATGTTTGAATCCCACCACTGTTAGGAGCTATATTGGCACTTACCAATCAACAAGAGAACCAATCAGCTGCTCAGAATTCAAATATAGCTCCTAACAAACAATCACATGCCCAACTGATGACACTGGCACACAAGATATTTATGAGCTAAGGAGAATAGGACAAGAAAATCCTGCTGATGATTCAGGCAGGAAGGCAGTGCAGAGAAGGGTGAGAATGGCTGAAAAGATCATTGGCAGTTCCCTCCCTTCCATCCAAGACATAGCACATAAGCGTTGCTTGAGCAGGGTCCGCAAGATTGTCTGGGACACTACACATCCTCTTCATGACCTGTTTTCCTTGTTACCTTCTGGGAGAAGGCTTCGTGATATCCGAAACAGAACATCAGTCACAGCTTTGTTCCATATAGTATTAACCTTGTGAACACTAAAGCTTCCTCCTTTTGTTATGTATTCAAGATGGACAGCGATTAATATTTATATGTTACTTATATATAAGGATGAAGGTCTATACATATGTTGTATATACTATGTTTTAAATGTGTGTTATGTATGCATACACTTTGAGAGGAAGCAACTAAATTTCATTTTTAATGTGTGCCATTGTGCCCACAGGAAAAAATGACAATAAAGGTTATCTAAATCTAAAACTCTATCTACCGTATATTCCGGTGTATAAGGCGACCTGGCATATAAGGCGACCCCTGACTTCGGCATTGAGTCGCATGCCTAGAAAGTCGTCTTATACGCCAGAAACTACCGTTATTTCCGGCGTATAAGACGACTCAGCATATAAGACGACCCCCGACTTCAGCGCCGATTTCAACGCTTTCAAAAGTTATCTTATATGCCGGAAAGTACGGTACTTTGGTAGTAAACATTCAGAAATTATATTAAAACAAGCTTGGAAAAAAAACCCACAACCAAATCTAAAACCTGAGCTACAAGTATTTTCTATTATTTCAAACTCTGTAAATATTTAATAGAGTACTATAATTGTAACCCTTATATGTACCTACCTACTTAATGTTACGTATAGAGAAAACTATATTCCAGATTTCTTCTTTTACTCAGATTCATAAAGACATTCATACTGCAACACACACATACCCCCGGCCTCCAAAATTGGTTGAGCTCTTTTCTCCTGATAGATGCTTCTTATTTTAAAAGTCATTGTAGGAGAAAGACAGGCAGAGCCTAGGGGCAGAGTCAGGAGAGGAATCAGCCAGGAGTTGTAATATTCCTACAAGTGGTTTAAGTCCAAACCCTTTTGAATTCCATTGACTCTTACCTAGCTCCAGTTTAGTGCTGACCATTGGTTGACTAGGGGTGCAGTGGCATAGCAATTAAGATGCTGGGCTTGTCAATGAAAAGGTTGGCAATTCGAGACCCAAGCATTGTGTGACGGGGTGAGCTCCTTTCTTGTCCCAGGTCCTGCCTACCTAGCAGTTAGAAATCATGCAAATGCAAATAGATAAATAGGTACCACTTCAGTCATGCTGGCCACATGACCACAGAAATGCCTTTGGACAACACTGGCTTCCTTGGCTAGGAATCGAAGATGAACACCCCAACCCTAGAGTCAGATACAACTGGATAGGGGAAGCCTTTATCTTTTATTAGTTGGTTAGATTTTTGTGTATAGACACAGGCAATAAATCATCTTATTAATGTGTGGTCCTGATTCTTCATGCCTGACACATTTGTTTGTTAGATATGATGTACTTTTGAAGATGACATTGCTATGTAGATCTATCTGGACATAAGTCCATTAGCTTCATTAGAATTTATAACTGAATTTACTACCAAATAAATATCCATGGATTGGCATCATGGAAAGGCTTTCGTTATCCTGTGCTTTCGTTATCACATTGGTTTTTATTAAAGAACTATCTTCTTCTATTGGGTTAAAAGAAATTAGAATTTCCATGTAGCGAATTGTTGTCCATGTAGCAGGTTCATGTCCATGTGAAACTTCATTCTTGGTTGTTGTTGTTGTTTTTTAAATGTTATAGGTCATATTTTTTTATTTTCTCACACAAGGAACAATTTATTATTAATCACATTTGTATGCTATTATATACAACATTGTTACATTTTACCAATGGCAATTAAAATTTACAAAGAGCTATTTAAGCATCCTGGGCATGGATAAACTATTGCAATTTTTTTCCTTTTTTAATCTTTACCTGTTTTATATCCTTTTTGAGGCTTTCAAAGGCCTTTATAGATTTAGTATTAATATTAAGAATTTTTATAGAGATTTTTATGTTTAGTATTATAATATTATGTTAGAAATCTTAACTTTCAGTTATTTTTTAATCTACGTTTCAGTGTTATTATTGAAGCAGATATTTATTTATTTATTTATTTATTTATTTATTTATTTATTTATTTATGAGACTTAAATACCGCTTTAAGTGCAAGCACTCTCTAAGCGGTGTACACCAGTAAGCAATGTATATATATATTTTACATTGCCCCCAACAATCTGGGTCATTTTACCTACCTCGGAAGGATGGAAGGTTGAGTCAACCTTGAGCCAGTGAGATTTGAACCGCTGACCTGCTGAACACAGTCAGCTAAAGTGGCCTGCTGCTCTATGCCTGAAATTAATATTTGATTTGATTTCTTGTTTTGATTTTTATGCTTAGTTTATTTTAATGGTGCATATAACTTTCAGTGCTTCTTTTGGCCAAGAATGAGAAAACTATGCGCATACAAAAGCTCACATCTGAGAACATAGCATAAAGCAGTCAAGATAGGGAACCTTGTATTTGTTAGACTGTTGGTTTTGAAATTGACTACAAGGGGAATGTTATATAATTGTTCCAAAATGTAACATTGCTTTTTGATTGCCAATCAGTTTTATCCATATTGTTATACAACATGAAAGAAGAAGTGCTGTAGCTTTTATGGTAAAAATGTGTTAAAACTCATTTAATTAAAGGAGAACTTTTTTGTTTGCTGCAGGATGCTGACCTGTTCCAGAATTAAATTCTAAGACTGAGTATGTGGAAAACAGTAAATGAAGCCAGCAGGTAGTAGGGACTATGCCCTGCATCGTTTTGCATACAAAGAAAGATAAACATTTATAAATAGGGTTATGGATAACCTTCCAAAGTCAGAATGACCATTACATAAGTTCAAGTCCTGGAATAAAATTTTCTGTATTCTGGAATGTGTTTTCTTGAATGCTGAATATAATGGAATATTCTATTCCGTTTTCAAGGTTTCTGATATCCCACAACTGACTGCTTTGTTTTTTCATTTTTTTCTCAGCCAGATAAATATAGAAGTTTATATAAGTGTAGCAAAAGAGCTATTCACATTTTTTTAAATGGCAGTCCTCCAGTGATATGTCTATCAGGAAAAACAGGACTACTGTAGTACATTATTATTTCAACTTGTTAGTAATATTTTTAATCTCTCTGTGTAAAATAGAGTCTGTATGTAATTAATTACACTGCCGCTTCAAATTCAACAACCAGAATTCCCTTTGTGGCTCAAGACTTGCCCAGGCAGTGTTATAAAACAAACAGAAGTACTCCTACACAAGGTGGAGGTTTTGTTTTTTTTTTACCTTCAAAGAATTATTTCATGATACTAAAATAAATAATCTAATTAATTATTGATTGATATTACCTAAAGAAAAAGAAAGCAAACACCTCACCCAAGAATTAAATCAATATAAATCACTGAAATTACATATATTGTCTCTTCTAGTAAAATATTTTGAAATCTATGCCAGAAAAGCAGTACTTATTTATTTTTATTGCTTTTAAAATGACGAAAACAAAATCCCCAAAATAATTGTGGTAAAAATACATACATTGCAAAAAGAGAGAGAGAAAAATAGCACATAGAAAGTTCTTTGTAAAAAAGTGAAAGAATAAAACAAAGAAAAAAGAAAAAGTATGAAAAGATTCCTAGTATCTCTGTTGTAAATATATTAGCATAAATACATGCTGTGATGTTTTTATATTTCTTTTTCTGCAATTCTCAGAACAAAATGAAAGATGGGCATCTAACCTTCCATATCCATAAAATTTTCAATTTGTCTTTCAATTTTTTCCCTCTTATATCTTTAATTATATGATGTATACAATAATTCAACCTCGGATATACATGTATGTTTTATGCTTCCCTTCCAAAAATTCAAGTACTTGATGTTTCAGAATTCAAATTCAATCCACATTTGTTGTACAAAATCTTTATCATTCAGTACGGAAACATTGAAATACCAATTTTTCAATAGCTTAATTAGTTTCTGAATCACACATTTCAAGGCACTATGATCAGGTACATAATAAACAATGTCATTTTTGATTGGTAGGTAAAACAGCAATTTTCGAAAATTGCTAACTTACATATTTCTTGAATCCTGTCCTGAATGTCTAGAATAGTAGCATTCTCAATATAATTCTCCCAACTCTTGTCCTTGTCCATATAACCAAAGTTTTCAACCAATATTTTTTTATATTTCTTAAATTTTTATTTCTATCTCCACTATAAGGTAGCTCTGGGCAACTTACAATTATAACATAGCAGGCAAAACTAAATCTTATGAATTAACATACCCTCAAGTTTCATACATCGCCATTAATGAAAATCTATACTCCCTCTTTATTGATACCTTCTTTGGGACATCCAATATACTCAAAATAACATTAGTGAAGAAATTAATTTTAAATAATGCAATTTCTGCATAATGAACATTATATTCCATTGAGGATACTGCCACATATGCATGAGCATGATTAGATGCACATGATTACAATATGTACACACACACAAACAATAGCTGAGACATAGACATAGACATAGATGACAGTGGTAGAATTCAACTGGTTCACACCAGTTCGGTAGAACCGGTAGCTAATTTTTTGTTGACTTCGACAAACTGGCTGATGCCCTAGCCCAGGGGTGTCAAATTGCCAATGTGCAGGCCGGTTGCATCATGCAGAGGCTGCGCCCACCCCAGCTCCAGCAATGCGAAAGAGTCATAATACATCACGACACATCACATGATGCAGCAAATTTGATACCCATGCCCTAGCCCTTTATCGCAAGGCCCAGAACGGACCGCCAGAATGGGCCGTTCTGGGCCTAGGAGGCCGCCCCGGCTCAGAACAGACTTCTGGAAGTGGCATCCACACAGAGTACCAGTTGTTCAGGTATTTGAATCCCACCACTCGATATAGATATAGAATGTAAAACTCATGGTCATAGGATGGTGTTAGCTCCAAAGATTAAATCATCTGGCAGAATGATGGAATTTTCCAATGTCACGAGCTACAAGAAAAGGCTTGCATCATTATTTATCGAAAGTGAAGCCAAACTTTGACTTTTGTTTCTCTTGTGAGCCAGCTTCCTTGGTTATGGTGTAGTTTGACATAGGGGCAGGTTTACTGACTTTGTAAAAGAGACAAAACTAAACTTAATGAATCCCATTAACTGAAGCAACCAAAAATATGAAGTTCCTCTTCACCAATGAAATAAGTAGGATTTTAACAAACAATGCTATGCTTCTTAATTGAGTTAAGTTTTTCGGATTCTAGCTGAAAATGCTCACTATTGATTGTAATCTGCTCTCTTCGTTAAGTGTTAAGCTTCCCCTTGCAAAAATAAATGCAGACTTTCACTATAAAACTTGATTAGGTGCTGGAAGAGTACCTGATAGAACTGAAATATTTAAAAGATTATCAGGTGATAGAGGACATTAGATATTCATTTTTTTTAATATGACCTTGTCACATTGACATTTTCTACTGGTCAGCATGCTTGGAGCAATTATTTAATTGCTCAACAGACTAAACATGTTTATCCAAGCCCCTCTTATAAGGTTTGGTAAAGGGGTGATGCAAGATACAGGGGTGTGTGATACTTGCTATAAGTAAGGCAAGTTATTGTTGTTTAATGTATTTTTGGCCCATAAACTAAAATAAAAATCAGTGAGATATCACTTTAGCTGATTTTCCAGATGTTTGGCCCATCTTAGTTCTAGATTAATTTAATTTGCATTATTACTTTATTACATATTATAATTGTTTACACATTTTTTCTTTTTTTATCATCTCCCCTTGATGGCTCGGACTTATCAAATAAATACAAAATGATGGAAGAACGCCTTTTTATGAATTAATTTATATTGTGGATTATGCAGATGAAAATAAGCCTCAAATGAATAGATTCATTTATTTCCAAGGTCTAAGGTTAAATTTCAAGAGCAGTTAAACTAACGATTGTGACAAACAACTCAGTACTTTATGTTCTAAGAGTGAATCAGTCATTTTCAAGGAAATACATATACTTACATGCCTATATACATGTGTGTGTGTCCCTGTGTGTGTGTATGGTACAGCCTTGCAGTAGATATCAGAAAACAAATCAGAATGTAGGCTAAAGGTCAATAAATCATGCATCAAATAATTAGAACTGATCTGAACCTTTTCAAAACTAAAGTTAATGCCTATTTTAAAGCAATCATTGAAAAACTAAACATAATTGCTCAATAAAGTGGTGATTCCTAAAGGAATAAAAAAATTGCCCTAGATGTCCATTTAGCTGGCCATCATATATGTAGGAGCACAGTAGCTCACATGGTTAGGATGCTGGGTTGACAATTTGCAAGCATATGTTTGAGACCCAAATGCTGCTGCGTGGTGGGGTGAGCTTCTGTTATTTGTTCCAGCTTCTGCCAACCTAGTAATTCGAAAGTGTGCAAATGTGAATAGATAAATAGGTAGCACTTTGGTGGGTTCATTAACAGGAACATGAAAAGAGCCCCATCTGGTCATTCCCCGGGCAACGATGATGTCGTGGCTGATCCTTTCACCATGGAAGTGCTTTGGCACTTCCGACAAAGAAGTATCATATATGCTGATTGGCAACAACAGTTCAAAATTTCTGACAGCAATCCTTTCCAGTACTATCAGGGCAAAACTGGAACCTTTTATACATAAAGCCTGTATTTCCCTTCTTTCTAAAAAATAAGATTTGCGTAATAAACAGTTGTTTTTAAAATCTAAATCATTTCTAATTGGGCTATCATGTTTCCCTGAAAATAAGACTCGGTTTTATTTATATATATATATTTTTTTTTCTGAGGTTTTCGTGGGTGTTTGTATGTAGGTTTTTGGTTGTTCAGGTTTTCTCCCGCGTAAAATTGGAAGTGTCTTGGCGACGTTTCGACGAAGTCCCATTCGTCATCTTCAGGCTGGTGCTTTCAGTTTCGTGCTCCTCCAAAAGAGCCATTAGGTCTTATTTTGGGGGGATTTCTTTTTCACTCTCTTGCCTCATGGTGGTGGCACCAACAGCTCCGTCCAGAAGCAGCCCATATGGCTACCACTGGCCCATTTCTTCTGCAGCTGTTTGCCGCCGCTCGTGCACATCACCCCCAGCCTCCATTTTGCTGGCAGAGGCCGTCAGGAAAGGACAGAACAGAGCTCTGAGATGATGCACGCATCATGCCCAGCCTCTGTTTTGCCAGTAAGGCTTTCCTGAAGGTCCTGCCATCTAAATGGAGGCTACGGTCAATGCACGTGAATGGCAGCAAGTGGCCGTAGAAGAGGTGGGCCAGCAATGGCCATGCAGGCTTCTCTGGATGGGACTGTTGGTGCCACCACCATGAAGCGAGGCAGGTGTCAGGCCATGGGAGGCCTGGCTGCAGCGGTCCTGAGGTAAGCAGGTATGGAGCACGTGGGGCAGCTCCACCACCCCCCACTCCCGCCCTAGCTTGATTTTTACATGTGCGCCTCACTCCACCTCGTGCAACCAGACAGTGGGATGGAGTGGGCAGGGCCTTAACTAGAGCTTATTTTGAGGGATAGGGCTTATAAAAATCAAGCTAGGGCTTATTTTCGGGATAGGTCTTATTTTCAGGGAAACACAGTATTTAACAAACAGAAGAACATTTTTATGAAGTAAAGTCTATTTAGGTTTTATTAAACCCAGAAGTTTTTTTAAGCAGTTTTCATTCAGGAGTGGATCTAAAGAAACATTTAACACTATGAAAATCAAGAGAGATTTGTCACTGCAGTCAGAAAAATGTGCTATCTGTGGTAGAAATGTCAAGGGGTTGGCATCAGATTATTATAAATATCTGAAGCAGGGGAAAAAATGTGTTCTTAAGCATAAAAAAACATCATTTTGGATAGAAAGCCATCTGCCTGTACAAAACCCTAAGATACCAGAAAGATTTAGCAGTGCTGACTCTGCCATTATTTATCAGCACTGTGGATGTGACTTAAAAGGGAGGTATCAGTGTTAAACCAAAGTGAGACTGAAATTGGCTTTTGCCTGTTCTGCCTGTTTTTCCGTTTCTTTATCAAGAAAGTTATAAAGAAGCTGCTTTATCTGAAGTCTGTAGATTTCTTGCAAAGCAGCAAGAAATGCTTTACCTTAGTTTATTATAAGATTCAGAATCCCAGAACTTTGCTCCAGCATACTTGTTGGCTGCAACCTTTGCTCAGGGTAGTAAATGTCTTTGCCGCGTGGCAGTGAGCTATTAAGGTAGGAATGGAACAAAGACCATTTCACAGTTACTCATACCAAAAGCCTCTCTAAACAAGAAAGGACTTATATACACTTTTATTATCTGAGCCTAGTTAGCATCCTGATATACTAATGCATTATAGCCTTACTTATTTACCAGTATTGCTGAAATGTGCATAAAATTAAATTTGAGTTTGATACCTATTATAAAATGAAGTCATTCAAAATGAGATCTGACAGCTTCCCCCCTACTGATTTCTTGAGAATCTCAGCAGTTTATTAGCAATGGCTTTTAGTTAAATTTTCTTTTTCCTTTGTCACAATTAATACTTTAAAGGGGACTTTCTTAAGCTCTGTAATTAGGTTAAATAAGATCTGTGAATACTTAAGGAAATACCTTAAGTAGTAAAGAAACACTGTGGATTCAAGATATGATGTGATCTGAAAAAAAATTATTCCCTCAACAAAGTAAAGTAAAGAAGAATCATAATATCATATTCATCCTTTGTGTGGCATTAAATATTACAGAAGAAAATCGAACGATATACTCTGCAAGCAAAGAAACTCTATTCTGTCAGCAAAAACAAGACCTAGAACTGACTCATAATTGATTAATTATGAGCCATTAAGTTGGTGTCACCTCTTAGCAACCACATACATATATTTTCTTCATGATGA
This sequence comes from Crotalus tigris, assembly GCF_016545835.1. Classification (NCBI taxonomy): domain Eukaryota; kingdom Metazoa; phylum Chordata; class Lepidosauria; order Squamata; family Viperidae; genus Crotalus; species Crotalus tigris. Next base: position 581,565 of record NW_024097690.1, read on the forward strand.
TCTGTCCCTAGCCTGTATTCAGGTCTTCCAACAGTGTACTCATTGCCACTGTAATTGAGTCCATCAACCTTGCTTCTAGTGATGCTTTTCTCTTTCCTTCCACTTTCCCCAACTTTACAATCTTCTCCAGAAGTGAGGTCTTTGCATAATGTGTCTGAAGTAGAATAATTAGAGCCGAATCATTTCTGCCTTGAGTGAGAATTCTGAGTTGATTTCTTTGATGATCCATTTGTTTGTTTTCATGGTTATCTCATAAGTCTTCTCCAACACTTATAACTCATATCTGATTCATAATTCTCTTGCAAAATTACAGCTAATTTAAAGAGAACAAACAATCAGACCAGCAAGATACAATTTCAGCAACATTCCATTAGATTATAGTGGAGATTTAGATTCTTTTCTATACTGATTTTATTAAAAATTACAATTACAACAATAAAAACTAATATAAAGTATAATAAAAGAATAAAAAGAAAATTAGAAGGTGCAGAAAAGAAAAATAGAAGGTGCAGAAAAAGAATAAAAAATAAGAATATAGTGATTAAAAAATAAATATATAAAAGAAAAGACTTCTGCCTTTGTCACTACAACTATAAACAATTGTAGTCACTTATCACTGTTTCTTAAAATACGACAAATTTTTCTTCGTTCCATATCCTATCTCTTTTCAATAAACAAATCCTTAAAGCCTCGTCATTTCAGTCCTGATGTCAGCAAAAGTCCATTAAGGGTTACCAGAAATAACAACATATCTAAATCTATGGAGATTCTCAGTCATCCAAGTCATAGTGAGAAGCAAGGATGAGAAGTAAAATGTCTTCAAAGAAAAACACAAAAGTCCAGTTGCCTTGTGGAAAAGCATCTTTGGGATAACTTTGATCATGTTAACAAGCTTTATATTCCTTCCTTTTATTTTTAGCAGTCTTGATCTTTAATGCCTTCAAATAATGTCCCAGAACTTACTTTTCTTTTCTTTTTTTTCTCTCTCTCTCTTTTTTCACAAAATTCTTCAAAGCTTTAAGAAGCCTATTTTGGGTTGTTATTTGTATATTCTTTTTAATTAAGTTATCAGTTGCTTTCTTTTGTATGCCATTTTTGTAGCCTGGCATTTTTAAATCCACTTTCAAAGCAGTCTCAATTTTGTCAGGTAAAAAACTTTTTTTCTCTTCCATAAGATCTTTAAACAAAGTCTATCCATAGAGGCAGATATTAAAAATAACTTCTACATCCATTATTTAAAAATGTCTTTCAATATTTTCAATATTAAACATGACTAATTTGGATAAGGAGACCTTGGTTAAGTTGACAGATTTTGAGGTTGTCAATAAGGTAAAATATTTGGGGGTTATTTTATCTGTTTCTAATGCAAAATTGTATAAAAATAATTATGAAAGGCTGTGGGTCAAAATACAAAGAGATTTGGAAAATTGGGAGAAGCTGCAATTATCTCTTTTGGGAAGAATTGCGGCGATTAAAATGAATGTTCTGCCAAAGTTTCTTTTTTTATTTCAAATGATACCCATTTTAAAGAATGAGGTTAATTTAAATGAATGGCAGAAAGGTATCAATAAATTTATCTGGGCAGGGAAAAAACCAAGAGTAAAACTTAAAATTATACAAGATATTCATGAGAGAGGTGGACTCAAGGTACCGAATTTGAAATTGTATTATGATGCTGTGGTTTTAACATTAATTAGTGATTGGGTTAATTTAACAAATGTAGAAATACTCCTCTTGGAGGGTTGGGATTTACTTTTTGGATGGCATGCCTATTTAATTTTTAATAAAAAGGTTGATAGGGTTTTTAAATCTCATATTATAAGGATTTCTTTACTTCGGGTTTGGAAGAAATATTATAGAAGTGATTTTAAAATTCCACTATGGGCTATACCGTGGCATGCGATAGAAGGGATAAGGAGAGGAGTCAAGATGGATAGCGTTTCTTATGCACAATTACTTAGATGGGATGGTAAAAACTGGCAATTAAAATCTTTGGAAGATTTAACACAAGAAAATATTATTTACTCATGGTTTCATTATAGACAAATAGTGGAGAGGTGGAAGATAGATCGTAATGTGGGTTTGCTTAGAGAAGATGAGAATTTGTTAAAACAAATAAAAGATCAAAGACGAACTCATATTAAGAGAATTTATGGGGTGTTAGTAGAACTGGATTCAGAAGCAGAATTAGTTAAAGAATGTATGGTTAAATGGGCACAAAATTTTGATGAACCGGTTCTATTAGATACCTGGGAAATTATTTGGGTGAGGAATGTTAAATTTACACAAGCCCAAAATTTAAGGGAAAATTTTTATAAAATGTTTTATAGATGGCACCTTGATCCACAAAAAATGTCTCGTATGTATCCTGACTTGCAGCCTAAATGTTGGAGATGTGGATGTTTGGATGCTACTTATTATCATATCTGGTGGTCATGTAAAAATATAAAAGCTTTTTGGATTAAGATATGGTGGAATATCCAAAGAATTTTTAGAAGAAGGGTAAAATTTACCCCACAATTGTTTTTGTTAGGTATTGTTTCTGATTGTGATAGTAAAGAGACTATATTGATGTTAAATTAATTACAGCGGCCAGGTTGTTAGTAGGACAATGTTGGAAGAAGGAATCTTTGCCTACTTTGCAAGAGTGGTTTCTTAAAGTTTCTTATTTGGCGGAAATGGCAAAGATTTCGGCTTTTTTGAAAGATCAATCACAGGAGAAGTATTTTCTGGTATGGAAAAAATGGATAGATTTCATACAATATAAGTTGGATATAAAAAAATATTACTTAGTTTTTGAATAATTTATATTTAAAATTTAAGATATTTTATAGACTTTTTTTTAAATTTTCTTTTTATTTTTATTTGATTTCTTCTTTTTCTGTTTCTTTTTTCCTTCCTTCTGGTATTTATATATATATATATATATATTGTTGCTAACTATTTTATAATTTGTTCAATTAATGTATTTAGATTTTCTTATGGTCTATATGTGTCTTAAGATTTTTTTTTTAATTTTTAATTAAGCCTGTATTCAGCTCTGGGAAGGTCGGGGGAGGGTAGGGGAGGGTTCGGAGGGTTCGGGGAAGGGAATTGTTTTGTAAAACTTAAAAATTTTCAATAAAAAAAATATTTTCAATATTAAAATATTTTGCTTCATTCTATATTTTAAGTCAAATTCAAGTATTCTTTAATTATAATCATTAATTCCTTCTAATTCTTGCTAGTGCCCAATTTTCAATGTCTTATCTTAATAACAATTAGATTTGTATTTAATTGATTAGTTCCTCTGAAGTCTGACCTGAAATTCATGATGATGATGATGATGATAATAATAATAATAATGATGATGATGATGATGATGATGATGTTGGAAGGGACCTTGGAGGTCATCTAGTCCAACCCCCTGCTCAGGCAGAAAACCCTATACCATTTCAGACAAATGGCTGTCCAGTCATAATGAAAAAATGAAGCAAATAAAAAATATTCAAAAATGCAAAAAACAAAATCAGCATATGATTCAGACAGAGGAAACAGAGGAGCAATAGCCAAGGACTGGAAAAGACCCATTTATATTTCAAAACCAAAACAAGAGGCTAAGTTAAAGATTGCCCAAACTACCAAACAACTGTGATTATCTTAAAATCCAGTAAAATAATTTTTAAGATTTTTCAGTTCAGATTTCAACAATAACAAGAAGCCAGAACTGTGAGATGTGCAGTCTGGATTCAGAAGAGGCAGAAGAACCAAGAACCATTCTGCTAACATCTGAACAATGGTGGAAAAAACAGGAATTTAAAAATTATTTTCCTGTTATTGATTATATTAAAGCCTTTTCAATACATTGACTACAACAAATTACAGATAACTAATACAAATATGGATGTTCTGGTTCATTACATCTGTGTTCTGTTTCATAATCAGGAAACAACATTTAGAATGAAATACGGATAAATTAAATGGCTTAGTATTGGAAAGGAGTGATAGTTGTATACTGTCATCTTACTTAATTGATATGCAAAATACATTTATTGAATTGCTTAGAGAAAACATCAGATATCTCAGATATGATGAGGGTACCAAGTTGATTACTGAAGGTCAGAGATATAAGGAAACATTGCTAAAAATGAAAGAATGGAAGAAGAAAGTGGGAAAGTGGATTTGCTGATCAGTACTTCAAAACCGCACCTAAAATTATATCAATACACAATGCCAACCCATCATAAACAGGTAAAAAAGAAGCTGTAGTAACAGAGTTTATCGTCTTACATTCAAAATTTTATGGGCTGATGATTACAGTCCTGAAATAAAGAGGCATCTTCTACTTGAGAAAAAGAAAAAACTACGATCTACAGTAGATAAAATATTAAAGAGCAAGGATGTCACACTGACAACAAAGATAAATGGCCATAGTTTTCAGTACTGTATAGCAACATAAACCTGTGAAAGGAACACTATCAGGAAGGCTAATAAAGAAACACTGAAGAAAAATTGCCTTTGAATTGTGGTGCTGGACAAAATTGTCAAGAATATCTGAGACACTAAGCAGAGCAACTGTTCAGTACTACATGAAGTAAAACCAAACTGTTCAGTAAAAACACTAAACGTAGATATTTTGGACACATAATACAAAGGCAGGAATCAACAGAGAAAGCCCTCATGCTCAGAACAGCATCTATCTCAGAATAGAGATAGATACAGAAGACAAGGAGCTTAGATATTATCACTGATGACACAAGCCAGAGCCACCAGAACTCCAACCAACTAGACAATCCTGGTGAAATGAATGACCACAAAATTATTACTATGACTGAAACATCTATAAAAATCCAGACAATTTCTTCTTCTTTTTTTAATTAACAAAATAATGAATGCCCATTTGTCAACCTCAACTGACAATTTAAACTCATAATTTATTCAGATTGCCTGTCAGAACAAATGGTGTTTGGATTAGTTATTTATAGTTTAACTGTCATAGTTCCAACAGATGAAAGTCTTCAAGGAACTTTGAGGCATTGTTTACCTTAAAGAATTTTTATTCGAGTAGCATAGCATCGGCAAAGCCAAAATCTGAATTCCACTCCCCTGAGCACATAATATCAAAGCACAATTTCCTCCTCTAATTAACAGTCATAAATCAAATTCTCCAATTAGTTTGAAATGCAGGCTTTCCTTCCAGTTCTTCAACCGCCATTTCTTATCATCTCTTATTTCAACAAACCTTGGTTCTCACATTAGTTACAGTATTGTTATGTCTAACTAAATTCCCATGCATATTCCTCCCCCCCCCCAGTATCACCTAATTCTAACTCTAATTCTAAGAGTAAAACATAAGAAGGAAAATGGCTGCATCTCCATATGTTGTCAAAGCAAGAACATCCGATGTTAGGAGTGTTGACATTAATCTTGTCCTTTCCCTCACCATTTCAGTCTTCCTTTATTTACCATTTATATAGATATCTTTTGAAAGCAGATATTCCATTTCAGACCATGCTGTAGTTCTGCAGTGCACCTCACCAAAATGTTGTGCTTTACAACCTGAGTTCATTGTAACTTTGAACAGTCACTAAATGAATGGTTGTAAATCAAAGACTATCTGTGTGCGTCTGCAAGCCTCTTCATGCTTAAATGAGACATCCCATTGAACTTGGTACAATCTGGATAGAAAGGGACCTTGTGCCTTCCCATTTTCCCACAAATGTTCAACACACATAGGAAGCATCAATCATCTTTTTATTACAGAATCACCATGATTTTGCTGAATCCTGCCTTCTGTTGTGGAGAAATATAAAATGCTTTGCTGAGTAAGTAAATATAGATGCAAGTGATTTTGCTAACTGATTACAAAGACAATTGTGGAATATCTACTTATCTCCTTTATTGACTTACCATAATTAGGCTTTTCTATAAAAAGTCTAGGTACTATAACTATGTATTGAAGATTTAGTTAAAATGGGATTCAAATACTATCACAATTGGGTAATTTATGCATAAAAGGACTTAATTACACTATTGATCTACCAGAGAGCTTTATCACTGACTCACATTTCAGTTCTTTTCGTCTGAGATCTTGAACTGTAGATGGGGGGGGCTTCACCATTAGGAGTGTTGGGGTGTGTAGTTACAGGGCTTTGAAAAAAGTCAGATAATTTTTCTAAATTAAAAAAAAGTACAAATTGTGACAAATTAATGAATCCTCTCAGGCTAACGAGCAACCTAATTTTAGTCATTATTGACATCATAGATAATAGATGTTGATTTTTTCACATGAATTAATATGTTGCTTAATTCTGAATGGCATTAGGCAATCTGCAAGTATAATAGAAACACAGTTGATTTTGGAAGGTATGAATGTTTGTGTAACTCTTCAAACAATGAGAAATAAGTTGAGATGACACACGTAGAAAGTTTTTAGGACTCAAGTTAATAGTCATATCTAGGATTCATATATATTTAAATGGGGATCATTTAAGTAATGTTAACAATGAATTTAAAAACAAAAAAACCCCAAAACTATCTCCACTGCCTTTTATATCCACAATGACTGCAGACTAAGGAACAAATATAAAATAATGTAGCCTTCTAAAATATACCCAAATATACCCAAAACCTAAGTTTTTCCTTGTTCTTTCTAATCAACTTCTGTGTCCCATTATCTAGCCTTCATTTCTTCATTTGCACAGAATTCTAAAGCTGCCCAATAGGAAAATGAATTACTTCATTTTAATGTGTGAAAAATAATTGATGAATGGGATAATTAAATTGAAGGATTTTGAAATCTGGTCTGAGTAGGAATTTGAAAATTAAAGTAGCTCATTCATCTGTCCATGTTTTGTTTTTGGATTATTGCTTTGTCTAGTTATTTGAAACTCCAAACCAAACTTATGTATTTAGTGTTATTTGGATGGGAAACAGTTGTAATAATATATATATCTTATATATTTTTGGCCTCCAAAAGATGCATTAGGCCTTATTTTCAGGGAAACACAGTATTAGGGTGATTAGCCTAACCAGATGCCCCACCCCACAGTGCGCACACAAGAGGTGGTGACCGCATGGGGGCCAATGGTGTCTGGCAGCAGTCATAGCCTGCCAGCCCCTTGGCTGGTGCACTCTAGAGTTGCACAACCCTGTGCAGTGCAGGTAAGTTGATTACCTGTCCAAGCATCAGGCAAAGGGAGACATGTGTGGGGAAGGCAGGTGATCCAGATGTGCTATGTGGCTGCCTGGTTCGCGGGAGGCTTGTGCAGTGGCACTGGCAGCAGGTTGAGGTAGAGTCATGGGGGGAAGCAGGTGATCCCAGTGTACCGCATGGTTGTCTGCCCTAGCATGGCTGCACACAACCCAAGACATGGTGGGATGGAGTGAGCAGTGCGTCGGGATCGCCTGCCTCTCCCCCATGCCTCTCCCCCCACCTGCTGCCATGCCACCACATAAGTCTCCCATGAGCCCTCCTGCAAGCCAGGCAGCCGCACACAGCACTGGTAGGACCATAAAAAGCAAGAACTGGTGAGAAAATCATAGAAAATGAAAAAGTTAAATTGTTCTTGGTCTTTAGAATTCAGACAGGCACCTGCCACATAACACTCCAGATTTAATAATTGTTGATAAGAAAGACAAAATAGCCTGGATAGTGAATGTGGCAGCGCCTCGAGACTGCAGAATAGAAGAGGAAGAACTGGAGAAGATAAAGAAATACAAAGACCTACAAAAAGAAATAGAATGTCTGTGGCAAAGGCAAATAAGGGTAGTACCAAGAGTAATAGATGGGTGCAATCCCAAAACAAATGGAGCATCACTTGAGCTTCACTGGCATTGACAAATTCTCCATCAATCAATTGCAAAAGATGGCTTTACTGAGAACAGCTTCCATTTTGTGACAATATCTGTAACACCATCAAACATCCAGATCTGCTTATCCCAGGTCCTTGGTAAGCATTTGATAGGTAGACAGAAATGCCAGATCCACTCTGAACATATGACTGACTATATCTATAATATGTGAGGAGATAGATTTGGGTCATGGGTAGCCTATGTCCCACATCTTTCAAGTCCTTAATATCACTTCTGCCTGGGGCCTTCCCTTCATCTGGAGACCCACAAAGAACTATGGAAAGGAACTGGGACATTGTGAAATAAATGTATCCAAACATAGATCTATCTCATTTAGAAATAATTCACTTTTGACCTGGCAGATGATTCTATTATTTTCTTTTTTCTTGTAAAAAGTTTTTATTTTCGATTTTTCATTACATTCATAAAAAGTACTTCAGATAAAGAATAAAATAAATTTATACACACAACTTTCGGTATTGCTCACCCATTTCCCCCCAAACCACATCCACCCTCTAACCTCTTCTCTCTTCTCTCACTTCCCTCTTTCTCCCTCTTCTTCCTCACTCTCCCCTCTCCTCCTCCTCAACCTTCCTACTTACTTCTCCCCTTCCTCCTATCAGATGATTCTATTCTATTCTATTCTATTCTATTCTATTCTATTCTATTCTATTCTAATCTGTAATCATAAAATAGATTAATAATACCAGGCATGTCTTTACTTTTTAGATTTGAATATTTAACCACCCCAGAATTGCATCATTCTTTTCCCCTTGACATTTAATAAAACCATGTTTTTGATCAAGATTCAATTTAAATATGGACATGTAAAAACTAATTATACATTCTGTTTCTGTGAGAAAGTAGAAAATGTTTCTTTTGCAATGCCATTGTCCTGTCCAAGATCAACAAAGCAAAGCAAACAAGAATGACAAGCAATTATCAAGTGCTGATTATATACAGTATGAAGAAGTAAAAAAAAGACATTGTGAGTTGATGGATAAAGAAGAGGCATCCAGTTACTCTTTATGTTCTTATGTGCCTCTATGAATTTTTATGGCATTAAATGAAACATGGTTTAAGTGAATTCAAAATATCATATGGAGCTACTATTTTTTTGTGTAAAAACTTGCTGTCCATCATTATCTATTGACTTTGATTATGTGCCATCAAGGCTCTTAGCAACCACCCAGACAGACTTATCTCCATGACAATCTGATCCTAACTTGGTCTTTCAGGTCTTTCATCAATGCACCCATCACCACTGTAACTAGGTCCATCTGCCTTGCTGCCAGTTGTCCTCTTCCACATTTACCAGCATTAGAACCTTCTCTAGAGAGCTAAGGGTTCACATAATGTGTCTGAAAGAGGATAATTTGATCACAGTCATCTGTGTCTCTAGTGAGAACTCTGGGTTGATCATCATCTATAGTCAATAACTTTTTTTCAATTAATCCAAGAAAGTTACTAAATGCATTCACCAAAAGTGATGATTAGAGCTCAGTTGTTTATTAAAGTTGTGGCTACTGTACCATCTTCATTTCCTTATTAAGTTTGTTTTCACAATTTTAATAAAACACTTGAGAAGGAGAGATAGCTGTGCATCCACGTTCTTGCTGATAGTTATTCCCATAACTTGACATTTGAGGAAATGGGGGTTCTTGTTAACACTGGGAAGGAGGAATTACATTACAGCTCCAGTTATTTTTTTTTAAAGTCTCTCAAAACAATCAAATCTTTTCCCATCTTTTTTTAAAATTGTATCTTTGAGCTTTGTCTTTAAGATAATGTGTTTTGCTCTGCGATGATAAACAAGCCATGCACAGCAATGCTTTTCTAACAAGAGTTTCATTTGCCTAAAGGGGAAAAAAAGCTGTCTGCTCAGCTATATCTTATCCTGGGCCAAAAATCCTCTGTCCTGCCCTTAGTGAAGATATTAAGAGTGCCAATAAAGTACAGGTTGACACTGATAGAGAAGACTATAAAAAAAAAAAATAACCCTCTGGCCCATGGTACTTCACTGTCTGTCATTCAGCAGGTGAAATAATTCTTTTGTGTGACTGCCATAAGCCTTCTTAACAAGAATGGGATCAAATAACAAAGTGTCAAACCTGCCTCAGCTTGAACCTCTAAGTAAGAACTATCCTTAACTCCATTTATTGAGAAAGGCGATGCTTTTTTGTAAAAAAAAAAAAAAAAAAAAAGGTGCCAGAACTCACATATATCATACAACCCATCTTGCCTACCCTACAAGGTTCCATCCAATAAAGGTGCCGGAACTCCGTTCTGGGCATTCTATGACAAAAAAAAGCCCTGGAGAAAGGCATGGTTTACTAGAAGTGACTTACAGTAATGCATAGTCAGAAATGAGAATCATGCATCAAACTCCCTAAGTCTAACTTTTCCCTCCCTTAGTTGCCTCCCAGCATTGGGCTCCCATGACTAATCAAATTCAAACAAGATGTTTTTATAACTGTCACTTCAGCCACAAGTTTGGTATGCTGCTGCATTCTGTTCCCAGCCAGTTGTCCTTGAAGCCCATCTGGGAGAGATACAGTGAAGTTTCATTTCCCCTAGAAGCATAGCCCCTCCCATCCAACTCCCTTTGAGTTCATGGCAGCTGATACTGAAGGATTGCAAAACATAAGCGTGAGCTGGCAGACGACACAAAGGCAGCCCATAAGTAACTTTTGTAGGCCACTGAGCATAATCAAATATCCTATACTAGGGGTCTCCAACCCCTGGTCTGTGGACCAGTACTGGGCCGCGGCAGGCCAGCAACCAGGCCACACAAACAAGCAAAGCCCCATCTGCAAGATGCAGGCAGCATACAAAACCACACATCCTCCGGTTTATGGAAAAACCTCTCTCCACGGAACCAGTCCCTGGTGCCCAAAAGACTGGGGACCTCTGGCCTATACCATCAGTTTCCCCATTTCTTAGCTTCCCTTTTTGAGTTACTTCTCCCTGACTGTAGGGTCCAAAAGTGTCCTATTGCTTATATTTAGCCTGCATGCTTTCCTCCTTGTTGGCCTTAATTGGTATCCTCCCTGTGACCACTCAATAACTACTCTGTCATTAGGGTCTCTCTGTCTCCCTATGTTCTCATCATAGTGTGGATAGCATTCTTCAGCCAAGTACATGCCTATAGGTTCATGAAGTCCTTTCCTAAGAGAAAAATACCATCTGCACCATTCAGTTAACTTATATTCCATACATAGTTCAGACATATGTTGTAGACCCATAAATTGTGGGCTGGTGAACCACGCAGGAAGCAATCAAGGTTTTCTCTCATGAGTACCACAACTCAAAACTTGGTTGTATAAAAATCTGAGCATTTCAGGGTGACCAAAGTTACCTATAGCCTACAGCTCATCCTTGTTTTCAGAATTTGGGCTTGCTTAGTCAAGTTATCCCAGCTATTTTTTAATCAGAACATGCATGTTAAGTGGGAATGTCAGAAAAAGAGTACATAAACATTCTCCCCTCCAGTTTTAAAGCAAGGTCATGTGAAGTGAAATTGTGTGTGGCTGTCTTTCATGAATCACATTGACACTGCCTGAACTGACATGCTACCAGTTAGATATGATTTGCGAAGTGTGCTTTGAGGTAGATGCAGGTTAACCTTTCCCTCCATTACACCTGAGGGTCAGGGCAAGACATGATTGGACAGAAGTAGAGCCATATGGTAAACATTCTTCTTGCCAAAACTCAGAGAGCACAATATTTTCTGCTATTCAGGGGTAGGCAACCTTGGCTCTTTTATGACTCGTGGACTTCAACTCCCAGAATTCCTGAGCCAGCATGGCTGACTCAGAAATTCTGGGAGTTGAAGTCCATGAGTCATAAAAGAGACAAGGTTGCCTACCCCTGTGCTATGTGGTAAATGTATATAGTGTTAAACTCCTTAGCATAAGTAGAGGGAGGTACCTGGTAATTATAGAAAGTACATATGTTAGGATAGACAACAAGGATACTGTTGCATCATTCTAGGCAGTCATAGTCCACATGAGAATATATAATCAATATTATCTCCACACAGTGCCAAGAGGAAAGTAGATTGAACTATCAATTACTGAGATACAGGGCAGGGAATTAGTGATCAGCTCTTACCTTATAGCAGTAAATTATCTTTTAGAAGAAAGTCTCATGACAATTTGACAGACCTGTAGATGGACATTCTATTAGGACAGAATAAATGATGCTTTACTGATAGATTTGCTGCCAGTCCACCTATACCATATATTGAATGAGAACCTTCTAATCTGTTATAAGATTCTGTAATAATGATCCGAGGAACCATTCCCTTCTGACAATTTATTTGTTACTAAAATCATACCTTACAATTTAATATTAGACCAAATACTGGAAAGCACTTTCACTCCTGGTAGGAACCTATGCAAGATTCCTGCTATCCTAACACCACTTTATGTAGTTTTGAGGAAAAGACATGCTTATTTAAGAAAGCTGTATATAATAATGGTGGGACTATTTAAAACAGTGGTTCTCAACCTGTGGGTCGGGACCCCATTTGGGGTCAAACGACCATTTCACGGGGGTCGCCAAACAAGGCTGTCCGCCATTTTTCCCTTTTCTTTGGCCAGGCCCCTGGCACCCGGTGATGTATAAGTGGTTGGGGGTCACCACAACATGGGGAACTGTATTATGGGGTCACGGCATTAGAAAGGTTGAGAACCACTGATTTAAAAGTTCTAAATATATTAAATATTTTAAAATAACCACATTTCACTTAATTATAGCTTTAGTATTTACTATGCAACCCCTGCCAGTTGGGTCATTGTTTCAGAGATATTTTCTTAACTAAACAGAGAAACAGAATGACCACAGGTGGGCAAAAAAGCAGTCGGAGTGACTTCAGATTTCCTGCCAGCTTCCCCATTGAGTTTCCTTTGGGAAATTGGCAAGGAGCATCAGAAACCTTCCTTTCTTCCCTCCCTCCTTTCCCTTCTCAGGAGTAAGTGGCTGCTGCTAGGTGATGGTGGGAGCAAGGGATTGTGAGATATTCTGAAAATGAAAATCATGTGATCACAGCAGCATTCAATAGCACTGAAGCAGACTTTCCCAAATTTCATTCTGTCAGGAGTCATAGGTCCTGGATTTGGGACATATTCCATAAATTAGCCCATTTGAGGTAATTTGATTAGAAAATTGTTGCCTTATGATGCACTCATAACAATAAGAGTTTTAGTAGTATGTATATAGATAGCTGAGTATATCCTGCCTGAGCAGGGGGTTGGACTAGATGACCTCCAAGGTCCCTTCCATCATCATCATCATCATCATCATTATTATTATTATTATTATTATTATTATTATTATTATTAATCATCGCACAGTCAGCCAGATTTCAGACTGGATTTGACATTTTGTCTACCTATCGAGTCCTTACCCAGGACCTGGCATAGGCAAATTTGGATGTTTGATGGTATTACAGATATCGTCACAGGATGGAAGCAGTTCCTAGTAAGGCCGCCTTTTTCAGTTGACTAATAGCGAATTTGTCAATGCCAATGGTGTTCAAGTGGTGCTCCAGTTGTTTTGGGATTGCACCCAAGGAGTCTATTACTATTGGTACTACCCTTGCTTGCTTTTGCCACAGTCTTTCTATTTCTATTTGTAGGTTTTTGTATTTTGTTATCTTCTCCAGTTCTTTCTCGTCTATTCTGCTGTCTCCAGGCACTGCCACGTCCACTATCCAGATTATTACTATTATTATCGATCATCGCACAGTCAGCCAGATGTTCAGACTGGATTTGGCATTTTGTCTACCTATCGAGTCCTTACCCAGGACCTGGGATAGGCAGATCTGGATGTTTGATGGTATTACAGATATCGTCGCAGGATGGAAGCAGTTCCTAATAAGGCTGCCTTTTGCAATTGACTAATAGCGAATTTGTCAATGCCAATGGTGTTCAAGTGGTGCTCCAGTTGTTTTGGGATTGCACCCAAGGAGCCTATGACTATTGGTACTACCCTTGCTTGCTTTTGCCACAGTCTTTCTATTTCTATTTGTAGGTCTTTGTATTTTGTTATCTTCTCCAGTTCTTTCTCTTCTATTCTGCTATTATTATTATTATTATTATTATTATTATTATTATTATGCTTTTGCTTTTTTATATGTAATTAAGTGATGAGAACTGGTACATCCAGGCTATATTGTGAAATGTAAAGTAAATTTTGTCATTATATATTGTTACTGTCAATTTGGGGTAATAAGCAATCATAATGGCATTTCACTTCCAGAATGTTTTGAGAATTGTCACAAATCAGAAGAGAATGGTTACATATTTTGTGCATTTAGATATAGGAGTTTTAAGGAAAAAAACCCTTGTAGCTAAGTTTTACTTGCATTTAAACAATGGCAACTGTACAGTAGTTTCATTTCATTCCATTTATTTGCTGCCACAGAGCTTTCTTAAATGATAGTTTCAGAAATATATATCTTCAGGAAAACAAACAGTTAAGGATAGCAGCAGAGATTGCTCAGTGTGCAAACATGTCTGCAGAATTAATGTTCAACTAAAATAAATTTGTTTTGGTTACCTTCACAGAATTTTTAGAATAACAAAATGTGCACAGAGGCCTTCCTAGAATTCTGCAAGTCCAACTTATTAAACTGAAATTCCTAATAATTGTTTTCACTTCTCATAAAATAAGATTTCAGAAGTGGGAAAGGGAAAAGAATTCAAAATATTACGAATATAAGATCTTTTCAAGAAAGTGTGATTTAAAGAGATATGATCAACCAGTAATTTAAAGGTACAACAAATCCATCATCACTTTGCTACTGCAGGAAGAAGCACAAAGTCCTGGGGGTGGGCATTTTCAGAGTAGACTGGCAAATTAGATACCTGTAAGATAGCCATGAATTAAAGCTATTTGCATGGGATAACCTTTAATCTCTGGGTGAAGAGAATAGCTTGAATGGATTATCTTGGAAAAGGTTAAATGATATATTTTAAAAAAAGAAATCCAAACTAATTATTCTTGTCCAGACGTTCGGCTTTAAAATAAAATTGCATGTAACATTGTAATTTTTACCTCAGTTATGGTTGGATTAAAGAGCCTCCCAAATTCTACACACAGTATAGCCCCAAGATTATTTTTGTAATAATCAGGTTTTTACAAGTCTCTTATAAAGGGTCTTTCTTGATTCTGGGTGTAAATCTTTCCATAGGCTATTTTTCAAATTGGTTCCATAGAACTCTAAGGGCTCTATGAGAATTTTGATAGGGTTCCATGAGACAATAAAAATTTTCTCAGAAACACAGTTATTTTTCCATCATTTGACCTTTGCCTCTTGATCAGCAAAATTCTGAGAATTTTTGTTTTAAACAGTTTCCACAGCCAGGAAAGCTTTAAAGAATGCCCCTTTCATTAGACCTCTCAATATGTGGGGACTATCAACAGGCGTTTTTTGTTTTTATATCATCAATAGACAGATTCAACCCTGAATAAGTCGTACTGAAGGTAACCAGGCTCCAGAACTATATAAAGCTTTATAAATAATGTCCAGCATGTTATATTGGAGTCAGAAACAATTTGGCAATCAAGATAGAAACATAGCAGTTTTCTATAACCACAATGTCAAATGGCAGTAATATGTTTGGACAATTAGTTGTTTTTACCTATTGGTCTTTAAGGAAAGCTTCATATAAGGCAAATTGCAGTAAGCCAATCAAGATATGATTAGTGTGAGCGATTATGTTCATTACTCCATTCCAGGAAAGGCTGCAAATATAGGTAGTCCTTGACTTACAATCATTTGTTTAGCGACTGTTCGAAGATACAATTGCACTGAAAAAAGTGATTTCGTTTTTCACACTTACAATGGTTGCAGGATCCCCATGGTCACATGATCAAAATTTAGACATGTGGCAAATGACTCATATTTGTGATGGTTGCAGTGTCCTGGTATCATGTGATCACCTTTTAAAATATATATATATATTATATATATATATATATATATATATATATATATATTATATATATATATATATATATATATATTATATATATATATATATATATATATATTATATATATATATATATATATATATTATATATATATATATATATATATATATATATATATATATATATATATCCAGTCCATCAGGATTAGTTAGCAGCATCCATTAACCACTGGTGACATGAACAATGCCTTACAAATTGGATAGAGCTAATCTAAGGCAAGACTTGTGAAAAGAAATAAAGATACTAACATATCTTTTTAATATTAATATGGTTAATATTTTCTATTAGACTGATTTGGAAATAGAAGCATTTCAGTGTGACATTATTCCAATTGGAACAAGGCTGATCCATATCTGGTTTGCTAACCTGGACATTTGGCTAGCTTACAAACAAAGAAAATTAATTCTTTTTTCAGTCTCAAGGATGAGAATTTGTATACTTGAATGATGTAATATAAAACTGGCTATGATAACTAATACAGGTAGTCCTTGACTTACAACACCTCATTTAGTGACTGTTCAAAGTTACAATGGCACTGAAAAAAGTGACTTATGATCAATATTTCCACATGATCAAAATTCAGACATTTGGCAACTGACTCATATTTATGAGTGTCCTGGGATCATGTGATCTCCTATTGTGACCTTCTGACAAGTAAAGTTAATAGGGAAGTCAGGTTCATTTAACAACTGTGTTGCTAACTTAAACAATTGCAGTGGTTCACTAAACAATTGTGGCAAGAAAGGTCATAAAATGGGACAAAACTCACTTAATAACTCTCTTGCTTAGCAACAGAAATTCTGAGCTCCGTTGTGGTCGTAAGTCAAGGACTACCTGTAGCACATCAGCCAAAGCAAAGCAAAGACTCTACTGGCCATGCCTCCACTTGCTCCTCAAGTAAGAGCTATAAGACCAGGAAAGACCCTGTTACATGCCTGCCTTTGTGGGGCAGCACAACCTCTTCCAGAGTCTAAGTTGGTATGACCTAGGAATTGGTTGTATTCTGAATTAACTCCATCTTGCTTAGTTTGCCAGTCTCCAAGTACCCCCATGCAGCACTCCAAGATATATAACTGGATATCATCTGCATATGGATATCTCACCCTGAACTGGCATATGAGTCACCTAGCAGCTTCATCAGTAAATGATGAAGTAAAAGGGAGAGGGGGTGAAGACTGAGCCCTGGATTTCCACAATCTTATTTTAATGATATAGCCAATTTTGAAATATTTCCAGGCAGAGGGAAGAAAGAAATACATGCAACAGAGTGTATATAAATGGGGTACACTCTTAATACTGTTTGTTGAAGTACCCTGATTGACAATATAGTTTTTCCAGTTCTGCCCATCTTGAAAGCACCCCTTTTATGTTCACAGTGGGAAAAAAGTTCTTTTGGACTGGTAAAACCAAATGAATAATCTATTTAGTTTTTCAAGAAGGGCATGAGCCAAGATGAATTTTTAATTGGAAATTTAAAATGGCTGCCACCATAAAGAATGGTTGCTACTTAGAAGAAATAGGGGTCACTATAATGAATGATGGATGAATATCTATGGAAAATAATTTTCCCCCCACTGGAGAAATCACTCATCCATTGGTTTGTTTTGCTTGAATACTGTATTTTACTGAGAATAAAAATGAATATATTGTATTTAATGATTGAAGAATTGTTTACTTTGCTCTTCCACTTCCCAAAAACCATAAAGTATTCAATCATTAAAGCACATTTCCAAAACAAGCAATCAAAATGGTCAAATAAAATTAAGCAATAACAAAGATTATATATATATAATCAAAACAAACAAATAAATGTGAACACCAGGGAAATTCTAAACTACAAAAGTTTTAATATAAATGCCAAGCTTTCGTCGGCAATTGCTGACATAATCAGGGCTTAAAATGTTAGTCAGTAGGTTGATCAAGGTCTGCACCCAGCTCTTGGACCTCGTCACCAGACCTGATTGAATAAGCTGTGTTCCGGTTGCAGTTCTTGTGTTAGCAGTTATTCTTTTCCTGCATCTCTTCTCTCTGTGTGTAACATCATACGTCCTCCCTTCGCTGAGTTCAGGATCAGGTGGGGTATTTCTCCCCCTTTTTTGTTTGGCCGTGTCTCTTATATCATTCAATTGTGTGTTCCTGTCATCTCCTCCCTTGTCCCACTCGGATTGTCTAGTGAAAACCAGACAGGATAACACTTACAGAGATCACGGCTGTGTGGGTGGGATTTGTGAGGAAAAAGAAAAAAGGGGAAAGTGTACTACACCTAGACAAATGAACTCAGCGAAGGGAGGATATATGATATCACATGCACAGACAAGAGATGCAGGAAAAGAACAACCGCTAATATAAGAACTGCAACCGGAACACAGCTTATTCAATCAGGTTCGGTGAAGAGGTCCAGCAGCCGGGTGCAGACCCTGATCAACCTATAAAAGGACTCTCCTACTGACTAACATTTTAAGCCTGATGATGTCGGCAGTTGCCGACGAAAGCTTGGCATTTGTATTAAAACTTTTGTAGTTTAGAATTTCCCTGGTGTTCACGTTTATTTGTTTGTTTTGAATATGAATATACCCAGGGATCGTATTTTTAATGTTTTA